>NC_088245.1:143002630-143615996 GCF_036013445.1 Caloenas nicobarica | reverse complement strand
TTTACCTCTCCATCAAATATATAGAAGAATTTGGTACCTGACTTGGTAATTGGAAAGAAGCTAAAACCTGAGTGCTGTGATTGTCCCCTTCAAAGGCTGTTCCGTGGTGTACATGGAACATCAGGGAAGACAATGTCTTGCTGCTTAGAAAGCTCTGTTAGAAAATCTGTGGATTTGTTAGTGAAAGGAGTAGGACTTGATTTTTTTTTTTTTTAATCGTTGTTACTAAGGAATTGAGATTTTTGTTGAATTCATGATTTTAACCTTTGTGTTACTGATCTATTTAAGGTGGATAATTGAGAGGAGGCCTGGCTTGGATGGCTTGAAGGTGTAAGTGTTGTTGAGTAGTTACATGTGAATGTAGAACTGCTCAAAATCACAACACGCTGCTGTCCCTGGTATACTTGGAATGACACCAACATATGCGTTAATGAACAAGCTGAAATATTGAAGTGTATAGGGTGTATGAAAGTCTTGCTTCCTAATTGGGGCAAAGGTAAGTAGTGTTTCAGTGGAGCAAGGCTGTATTTAAGATGATTAGACATGCCCTCCCTTGAACGAATGGGATAAAATACCTAAGTTGTCACCTCTCTCCACAATTATAGCCTGTTTATGTGCTCTTTTGGTAGTAGTTGTACAAACTTCTGTCAACCAGTATTTCCTTACTGTAGTTTTACAATCACTTCAAGAAAATAATTTGCATTGCACCAGTGGCAGTTTAGTAGGAGGTGTTTGTGCTCTGCTCTGCCTCACTACCCTTCATTAAAAGGGTAGCTTGATGCTTCTGAGCCTGTTTCTGCTCTGCTAAAAAGGGATAGTGGTGCTGCCCTGCTCTGGTAGGAAGCCCTTCTGATCGAGAGGTGAAGGAGCAAATAGAGCCTTCTTTTTTATGGTCCTTTCCAAGAGAACATGAATACAAACTGCATGAAGGCCTACAATCTCTGAAGGAGGTTTAGAGCTGTCCTGCTGGGTTTTGATTCTGCGTCTGAGTCATTTCAGCCTGTTTTTTGATCCGTTAATAAACCCTTGTCACATTACTGCGATTGCCTTTTGTTATAGTCATTACATTCCTCTGGAGTCTCTGAAGCCATTGTCTGTTTTGTTCCTTTGTTTTTGGTTTTCCTCACTAGGGATAGATTTTTAAGTTGGCAGAGATAGCAAATTCAGTTCCCACCACCAGAAAACCCTGCGCATTTGCACGGGGCATACAAGAGCCGCCCAGGCTCTGCTGCATGCTCCCTTGGGGAAAGAGCAGCTCCTGGGGCAGGTGTTCATACGGCGTGTTCCCAGCCCAGGAGCCTCACTACGGTAGGTGTGCAGTGTCAGTGGGCTGCGGGTGTTCCTCCTCCTTCCCTTTCTACAGCCTGTGCTGGCAAAGTGCACCTGTGTGTTACTTCCCAGTTGTGAGTAAATTTTCGAGACCCCTTTTAGATGTGAACATGGAAGGAAGCAGTGCCACAGAGCAAGGTATAGGGAAAGGCCCCTAAGGACCAGATGCGTGCTGTGGGACAGTCAAGACTGTGCAAAGCTCTTTTCACCCTTCCGTTTGTGCGTAGAGACACACACAGACTCACCCCATGGGACAGATACATTATGTATTTGAAAGAGTTTCTGGGAGCTTTGGCTTTCTGATGAATGTGCGTGGGTCGTTTGGAACAGACTGACGGCTTTCTCGGAGGGGACAAAGGTCAGTTTAAAATTCTTAGGTGTACTATGTAATGCAAGCTGTTGGCAGATTTGGAAGATATCCTTGAAGTCTTCGTCAGGGAAGAAGGCCTTTTTTTCAAGAGAAAGATTTGGATGCAGAGTGGGAAGAGGAGTATTTGCTAGTTATGTCTGAAATGGGTTTGTTTTGAAAGCCACCATTAGATTAGGTGTAAACTATGAGCCTGGTTTATACTCCTGCAGGCAGGGGAAAACCGTATCTGTTGTTTATCAGAGTGCAGGTTTTTCCCAGGGTGCTCATATACACTATGGAATATGCATTATGTTGTTGGCATTGTATCTCTAAATCTTTTCTTTGGTTTCAGAAGGTCTTAATTAAAAAAAGAACAAACCAGACACCCCCACTCCTCTCAAAATAAACGGAAGTTGTGAAACTGTCCTTAACACCTTTGCTGAATGAAGCACGAACAGATCACTCTTACCAACCTACCATTTTCTGGCAAATGCTGTTTATCTAAGTAGGGACTCTTCTGAGAGATTTTTCTGTGTTGCCCACATAGTCTCTAGCTGACCTTCAAAAAACTGAGGACAAAGGGATTACTTGTAGGGCAAATTACTGCCTATTTCAGATTTGGGATTGCTTGTGTTTTCCAGCTAATTACCTTGAACAACTATCAGGGACAAAACAGGTTTTCGCTTCTCTCAAGTCACTGTTGGCTTTAAAACAAGAAGCCAGGAAAGGTACATGCCCTTTTATGTAAGCTGAGAAAGCCTTCAAACAATCTTGATTTAAATTTTAATGAGAGATGTAGGTCTACTGTCATGACGCAATGGAAAAGCTTTCCAAATTGATGTCAGAAGATGAATGTTGTATTTTCTTTGTTAATTTGCATTCCACTAACATTTTGATGTATTGTCTTAACACTTTAGCTTTAAAATCAGTAATATTTTATATGTTATAGCTTTAAAATCAGTAATATTTTATATGTTACTTTTAATACTGAGGAAGAGATGCTATGAATAATCAGTCAGAACAAAACAATTAGATTTAGGTATCAGTAGCTCATGTGCGGCCGTTGTAGTGGGTCAAAGACGAAGGAGAAGAGGAGATGAAATCATTTTCTTCTGACTCTGCTTTGGCAGTTCACTGTACTGACGCTAAGATAAAATGAGAGGAAGGTGAGGGATAAGGTAGTGTTCTATGGGAAGGAAATATTAAGAAAATAGGCAGCCTAGTTAGGAAGACTTAGAAGCAGATGAAGTCATGAGAAACTGAACTAAACCCCAAAAGGTTTCCATACCCTTAGAGAAACTTCAGTACGTGTTTGCTGTGGATGCTCTTCTGAAATTGCTACTGTAAAATGACTCTTGTGGACTTTTTGAACGCTGCTGCTGCCTGCACCCCTTGCATGTTCTGAGTGATAATTTTCTTTGCTTCAAGAAACTTAAGGATAATTTCATTCTGCTTTTAATGTAATCCACAGAGGTTTTTATTTGCTTCAGAGAGAATGAAAGTGATCTGCCCTTCCTTCAAATGACCGTTACTTTTTGGAGCTATTTAAGGTGAAATAGCCATATGCAATATTTTAATCGATAGCTGCATTTATTAAAGTGACTGCTATCAATCCAGAGTGAATAATAATTTTAAAAAGAAATTCTGAAATTGTACATTTTTCTCTTGCCCCAGCATTTTCCCTTGTCCTTAATTTAGTGGAGTAACCAAGATACCTGGCTGGGATGTGAATCTTTCCTAACAGTACACTTTCTCAGTACTCATTGTACAATTGATTCACAACTGTACGCTATAAAAGATATTTAAAAACATCTAGACTAATGTGGAAATTATGTAATTGTGATGAAAACTTCAAAAGAAAGCTTGTTTTGTTTTGTTTTTTCTCTTTGTTTGGGTATGTGTTCAGGCTGGTTCTTTATCGGTGTGCTCTTGCGTATCCTTCGTATTTGTACTCTCAGTAACTGGTTCATCAGGAACTTTTAACGAGTACGCAATCTCACAGTGGGAAGATAGATATATATTTTTTTTTTCCCTAGTTTTCTTGTTCTTCTAGGATGTGGTTTGAACTAAAATGAAATTTAGGTGTGTCTTTCCTTTTTTGACCTGCCAAAGGGTTTGTTCTGTTAGCATTGCTCTGCTCCCTGTAAATCAGACATTCTTCTCAGGCTGCGTCAGGTTACTAATGACATGATTAATGCAGGAAGGGTAGAGTGGGATGACGTAGTGGCTCATGCAAAGTTTACCTGAGAATTATCTCTAGCTCTCTACTGTTTAGTGGCTGTGTGAGTCATGGCCTGAAGCCCTGCCATTCCCTGTTCTTCAGCTGGGCAAGATCACACTTACCTCATTCTATGTATGCATTTCTCCCTTTCCTGCCAGATCTGATTAGCAGCACTTTTGTTTTAAACTCTGTGTTTGTGAAACATTAAATACGCTTCTTACAGATAGCTGACCATAATGCTAAATGGAAAGCTCTGTTAGATGTATCTGTGGTTCAGGCAGCTTTAGAAACTTTCTCTGTCCTTACGTGAATTCTGATTTTTATCAGCTGAAGTCTTTTTCACGTTCACAGGTTTAGCAATGGTAGTGTTAGGACGTTAGTAAGCTTTGCGACAGGACCATGAGTCAGTTTCTGTCTGTCAGTAAAGCCTCCTGTTTCTTCTTGTGCATTTGCACAGATATAAGCTTACAAAATACAAATGGCAAGTTTATGATGCTGTCTCCACCTTTTGAAACTTCCTTGGGCTGCAGGTACAACTGTTCCCATCAACTTCGGTCCACCTATTTACTCCTTGACAGAGTAACCAGGAAATTGATCTTACTGATGAAGACAACATGCGAGCATGTTCTCTGAAGTCATGGTCATTCCCTTATCACGGGCTGGCTGACTTGCACCTCTTTTGTACTCGAAGATCAGTTATTTGTTCTGCTATTTGTGTATGTGTTTTCTTTAACTACAGGTTCCTCAGAGAGTGTCTGTATTGATGTTCTACCAAACTTGATAGAAAGTCTGCTGTCAAATGCTCTCAAGACCAGAATGAAGACAATTTAGAATTTGCAAGAAACGCTGATTATTTTTTCAAGATTCCCTTGTTTTATCTGTAAAACTGTCACAAAGTCTTTGACATCCCTTGGGACTTCAGCTTTCCTCAACTAAATCTATTGTCTTTTCTGCGTTTGTGCTGCTCAGTCTGAAATATCTTGTGCAAAAAGTGCTCAATGTTTAATAGCAGAAGGTTATGCTGAAAACAAGCTATCATCTTCCAGCCAGCTCATATCTTGCAACCTGCCAAAGCCTATATCAGGAACACGATGTGTGGGGAAAAAGTTCTAAAATGATAGACAGAAATGTCTTGTGGAAAACTGAAAATGCCATGAGACTCATTCTGTTAATAAAGAACGTTTTTACAAGCACAGCATCATCCCCCTTACTTTTTGACATTTTGAAAAATGAAAGCTTGAGATCCTAACATTTGTGTAGAATGTAAACAACCTTGATACTTATCTAAGTGGCATTTCTTGGTAATAACATTCCCTTAAGAGAAAAGAATGGTCAAAGTGAATAATTAGACAGAAACCGCCCCCCCACCAATTTATTTCTATAAGGCATACCTCTCAACTACTTCTAATAAAGGCCATACTGATGCCTGAGATAAAATTTTATATGCACTTTCTGATTACATTTTTCGAACATATCTTAGAAGAAAACAAACTCATCCTATGATCCACTAGTCTCAAAAGATGCAGCAGATGAGTAAATTCTTATGTAAACATATCATTGAAAAACCTTTAAAAAATAAAAAAGTTCTCTAATGCAACATGCAGCACATTTTGCATACATTGCAATATATGCTAATGAAGTTAACGATACATAGATGCCTGAATGGGGATGGTAAAAGTTCATGTCCAGTTTAATGTTGTCTGTATTGTTTTGCTGCTTTTAAAGGAACCGTTTACATAAAAGAGTAGCAGATTTTATTCAGTGACTCAGTGTTTAAGTAAAAATCAAGCATATTGTTTGACACGTGCCTTTATGTGGGCTGTGTATCTAGAATCTGTCTTTCAGCTTGAGCAGTGAAATGGTGTTTCTGGCTTTTGTTTTCTGCTGGCTAAATAGCCAGTGCCTCGGCTGTAGAACTGATTGATTTTTGGTTTTGCTTTTCATTTAAACCCCTCTTCTTTTGCACTTTCAACTAGAAAATGAATCAAACAATGCTAAAAAGTTTCTTTTTCAAAATTGAAAGGCACTGAATGAAGTGAAAAAATAAACTGGCTTTAAACAAATTCTGTAAAACCTCCATCTTTGCTTCTGCTGCAGGTTTATGAGGCAGGACATCGCCCACCCTCCAGTTCATGTCAAACTGTAGTTGCTGCTCAAAGCACAAACAGTCTGCGGAGAGAGAGCGAGCTCCCTCTGGTTCCTTGGCTTGGTCAAACTCCCGAGGTCGGTGGAAGCTCTGATTGAGGAAGGGCCCAAGCGGCAGGAAACAGATGTTCAGAGCAGTGTCCTGGCTCAGGTGGCCTGATAACAAGTGTACCAAGCCAAAATAACTAAGTGGGTTAAACGGCCAGAACTATAGTTCATAGCCTTATTTATTGGACTACTTAAATCTAGGTTTACCTAAGGATTAATGTGACTTCTGCAACATGCTTTTCTTTGGTTGATGTTTGTGGTGTCGTGTCAAGCTTCAGGCAGCTTCTCTGACAACACTGCAGGTCACCGTTTGTTTCTATGTGCAGCTAGATAGCTTTTTCCAAATGCATTGTATGGTCTTTTTGGTACTTCAGTAGTTCTTCTCTTGTATTTGATCAAAGATCAACATGCATAGGGGGATGCAAAAGGCCAACATTAGTATCCTACATATTCAGAAAAAGCCCTGGGAAGTCTCCAAAACAGGGAAGATCTAGTATTTTATTTTTGTTGTGTGCGCCTTTCTTCCTGTGACCTTTTGTGGTGTAAAAGATGCCTGGGTACATTTGTCATACCCGGACCATAGGAAGCCTACAGCAAACTCTTTAAATTGGGTGTTGGCACCTTATCTTCCACAGAAAGTGCACAGAAATGCTTCTTAGAATCTGCTTTCAGATTTTGCATGTTCTTGGTATCCATTCATCAGTTGAGCAATCTCTCATTACAGGATGCCAGAATGATATGGAGAATCTCGGAGTTAAAAAAAAATAATAATAGAACAAGTGGCATTAGAAGAAAATTATGATCTTAGGGTAGGCATGATGCTCAAAAATTGTGCTGTGAAGGCCTCAAGTGTCAAAACGAGATGGTTTATGCTTGTGGAACAGCAGTGCAGGGTCTGTGCCAGGAACCTTTCTTTTGGTTCCTTCTGGCTTTTGAGAAGAGCCCAGACACCATCTCTGCCTCGAGATTTCTTGCAGTTCTTCTGAAACTCTACCTCTGTCAGCTCTTTCACAGAAGCAAAGCCTTTGTACCTGGTTTGTTGGTGGTCTGCTTGTATCTTAAGAACACCCCCTTGCAGGGTTGTTGTGGCCCACTTGAGCTTTCTGGCTTCCTGCTCAGCCACCTGGGAGCCCTTGGTGAGCTCAAGTTATGGAGTAAAGCAGAGGGTTTCTGAATGCACTGTTGCTTTTTGGTTTAGCAGTGTGAGAAAAGTGCATAATTTAACCATCAGCAATCTTCCTTCATCGTTGCTCCAATTTTCCTTCTGGGAATTGAGGGCTTTGTCTTGTTTCTAGATAGGCCTGACTTTCCCTCATCTCCCATGATTGCTGCTGCCACCATTTTTCCATTTGAGAAGGTGTTTCCAGAGATTATCTCTTAAGCTTCCTGAGTGCAACTCTGTGACATTCTTAATTTGGACATGTTATTTTCTGCCGTTCATCTAGCTTTGGAAATTTCCATTTCCCAAATCCCTTTAGGAGAGTTAGGAAAAAACTCACTTTGTGAGGGCAATGAGGCACAGGTGGTATATCTGTGTTTCAGATCTCCATAACAAATATTTTCCATTTCTGACTTTACCAAAATCTCCTTTTAGGTAAGTATTGGAGTTTGCTGACTGTGGATCTGTTTTAGCATCGTATAAGGGTTTTTCTCTTGTAGTGATCCTCCTTAAAGGTGTGTAGAAAATAACAAGAAGTCACAAAACTTAACATTGCTATAGTGTTAAGAAGCTGGTTTGGAGAGCAGGAAAGTATTTTTTCTTAATTAAATGCCACTTTGCAAATTTGAATAAATCTACGTAAAAGTAGTGGGTCTGGTACTTCTCTCATTGGCTTGTTTTTCTAGGGAAGAAGGACTTTTATCTGTCTGTCTGACAGTCATTCCCAGTGAGGGGGATGAAAGAGTTGAGCAACAAGAGATTTTGATGATAGTAACTGTCAATAAATTTCATGACAGTGGCTTCCCAGGTGGAAGAGAGAGGTCTTAGTGCGAGCTTGTGTAGTTACTGAAGCTTTTTCAAATCCCCATAGCACACAAATGCATAGGAAGCCAAACCACGTTGGTTCCACTGTTTGTAGAGCTGCTTGCTCTATTCTGTGTTGGGTTTAAAAATCAAATTAGGGTTGCCTTCACTAAACTTTTGTTGAGTTGCTAGCTTTATTGTGTATGTTCCAGTTGCCAAAATACTAGAAACCACAAAGGGCACCAGAGTAATAAACAAGAACAAATAAGGACAGTCTGAAGCACTGTTGCTTGCAGATAGTTGACTTAACGTCTGAAACAAAAATGGTTTCTGTTTTTAGTATTTATTTTAGTTACAGCTTTCTTATACCCCTCTGAACTTGCTTTTCCCACTGGAATATCAGTAAATACAAGAGGACTACTACTCACTTGCAACTATGTAAGAATTTCAAGCAGAAAGAGGAAGCAAAACTCAATACTTAGGTTTGAGAATAAGTTTTTATGTAAAAAGTAATGATTTTAAATTCTAAAAATCAGACCTGCTTTCAATTTTGTATGCATGTTTCTCATGAAAAATTTTGAAATTGTAATCTTCTGATGAAAAAAGTTCAAGTTTCTGATTTTTCATATTACCCCATTTTTGATTCCCATTTAAGAGAATGAAGTAATCACCAAAATGCTTACTATAACTGAAGTTATTTATAAATGACAAGGATTGGGCGTCAAAAGCTATGATTATAAAAGCAATTTAGCCTGCTACATATCCTTCAGACTACTCCTGATTATATGTAAGTGCCAGCACATGAGATTACATTCAGCTTAAATTCGAGTCCTCTGTTTAAAAGTTACTAAATTTCTGGTGGTCCAGCCTCCACCTTGAAAATGACCTATCTGAAGGCTGCGTGTGCATGATCCTTGCTACAGAATTGCTCCGATTTTCTTCTGAGACCCGTCACTTCTGGCAAGCTTTTTATATTCCCTTGTTCCGCTGCTTTAAAACAGGTTTCCCTGTGGTAAAAGGGTTTCCTTTATTACTTGTTTGTTTATATTAGTAGTGGTTTCCTTCTTAAGGTTAATTATTGTTTCAAAGAAATTGCAATTTCCTGTTCTGGTGGAGCTTGTTTTCTTTAGATTTGTTCCACGCTGTCATAATGTCTGTAAAATATTGTTTGGGAATTTTTTGTGTTTTGAAGGTGCAATGCTCCAAGGGATGATTCTTAATCTTATTTACTTTCCCCTCTCTTTTCTTTCCATTTTAGGTAAGAATGACTTTTGCAGTGATGTTTTGCTTTTGAAGAATTTCTCCTTTGGTAAAGTATGAATCTCTTTTTCTATCTTCCTTAAAAAGTGGTATTCTTTTTGTCTGTATTTAAGGGAGGAGGAGGAGTCCTTGGCCAAGACTAATGTTGTGCCCTTTAAAATACTCTGATACGGTTGCTGGAAGATAATTTGAAAATTTCAAAGAGGTGTTTGGCTTTTTTCTTCATACTTTTCTATCTATATGCAGGGTGACAGTACAAATGCACAAGGAAATTATTAACTGTCACCTGCAGTAGTCTGAAGAAGTTTGGAATAGGTTTTCCTTTAATGAGGCTGAGCGTGCAGATTCAGATTTCCTGTGGAATATCTGCACGCGCAAAGTCCTCGCCCAAGTATATACCAAAGCATATGTAGTAATAAGTTCATCTATCTATACCCGAGAAGAATTTAAAGCTAGATAGCAAAAAGTAGGTAAGTTAAACACATATTGTAAATTATATGATGATTCAACAGAGTAATTAACACGGGTTGCGGTAGTAGAATTGTGGAGCTGTTTGGCTTTTTTGAAAAAAACCCCAAAGTCTGATAAGTTTACTGCTCAGTAATGCTGTGGGGCTGTACTGTGCTGTGCTTTCCCTTCCACAGCCATTACCAACTGTAGATTTGGAAACTTCCTGTTAAAAGGCTTAAATCCCAAGGAAAAAGATCTTTCATTTAGCAGGCTTAGAGACGACTTCTGATTACAAGAGAATTGGTATATTGTGGAGAGTGATGCAACTATAAATATGACTTCCTGTGCATTAGACATGTTTGCCAGTTGCTGGAAGCTTGAAAAAGGAGATCTTGTCTAGTTACAATTCACAATCAACCTATGGAAAGGAGTTGAGAACAGCAGTCCGTTTCTTTTATCAGGGACACTCTTGGTTCATAGTATCACAGTTCTGCTTTTTTGTTCTTTTTCCTATACATATACAGTTTTAATTAATCAGTGAGAGGGTCAGGCATGAGGTAATGCTGGAAATTTGCATCTTGTGATTCTTAATAGAGAATTAATAGAAACAGAGGTATTGCTATCTCCTTGGTCAAAGCAATGTCACTTGGACAGTATCTACGCGCAGGCACTGGGCCGCTGTGTGTGTGTGCATAATATTCCTTTGGGTTTTGTCTGTTCTTAGAAGACCAAAACTAAAACAAGAAATAGTATAATTAATTCTGGGAAATAATCCTGATCTTTAAAATCCTCTGGCATCTGTATTACCACAACTTAGTCAGAGGGACCCTTTGTACACATCTAGTCCAATCCTTTGTGTAATGTCAGGCAAAAATCTCTCACTTAGTATTCTAACAGATTTTACGTGGGTTTCAGCCTCTGAAAAAGTCAGTGCAAGTTGTGTGAATTTTAATTTTATCGAGTCTTAAAATACGTTTTCTTCCTTGCCATTCCATCTGAACGGCAATTAGTGATGTTCTCAAATGAACTCTGAAGTTTGAGATGCTTTATTCCAAGAGGGAAAGCTTGTAGCTGCCCAGAAATGGATGCATGGTGTTCATCCTCATCTTGACAGCTCCCCACACAACTGGTTCCCAGGTGGCAAAGAGGAAGGGGTGGGAAGCAGTGTGACAGGGAGGGGAGAATAGACAGGCAGTGACACTGGTGGCATGAAAAGGAGGAAGAAAAGATACGAGTGAGTCCCTGTGTCAGAGAGATAAGAAAACCTTAACCTAGGATTTAACTGTAAGATTCTTCCGGTTGTTCTCTACATATTAGCCTTGACCATCTTCTTATTTTAAGAGTAACCAGCCTTTGAAGAGATTGGAGCCCTTAGGTAGCAGTTCTCCATTGATAGGAGAAACCTGAGAGGAGAAAAGGAAGAAGCAGCACACGTGTTCCATCTTCGGTGCACGCTCTCACTTACACTCTTGCCCCTGTGTTCCTTCTCTCACTCACTGTTGTCCTTTGCTGGCTATCTCTTTAGTTGGTTAAAGACTTAACCACATTTGAGAGTTTGAGGCTGAGCAAACCTTTAATTACCAGTCGAGAGCATTGCATTAGTTTCCCTCTGTCAGCGACCTTCCTCCATAGGCTCCTCCTGCTTCTGTCCAAACTGCCACTCAGTGTTATGTACCCCAGAAACATGGACACCGTGGCACCTAATTTGGGCTACAACAGAAGTAGAGGGGGAATGTTGCATTGACGCTGCACACACAGCACAAGCCTGAGCCATATGGATGGCCTTGCTATAGTGCAATTTTCCTTTTTTCTGAATAGACAGTAGCTTGGAGGCAAGGAGGAAAGAAGAATCCACTGTGAAAAAAAATGTAGATCTCACTTCCTTGAGATCAGTTTTTGCCCTGGTTTTATAGAGTCACTTTGTCATTCAGTTAAGAAAGTGGTTTATAGCCCAACATCTTGAGTACAGGTAGAAACACTTCTTTCTTTCATCTGAATTCTGTCGTGTGACTTTAAAGAGCCATGTTCCTACAAACAAACAATCAATCTCTTCTGAAGGTTTTAATTATTGCAAGGCTCATAGTATGGGGAAAAAAAAAAGTATGGAGTCCAGATTATAAATAATGTTTTGAAATATAAATTTCATTACAAATATTCTGGGGGGTTTTTTTACCTTTCTTTGATTTTTGTATCCTTTCCTGAGTTTTCCTAGATGTAGATTACTTCACTTGCTCTGTAGTACTTTTATTTTCTACAAGAATACCAGTTTACTGCCAAAATATGACTCAAAAGATCAATAGCAAACAATTTGTACAAGTTTACACAAGAGGACTGAAGTATTTCATTCCGTAAGCATTGTGCTTTAAAATGGTAAAAATGGCAAAAATAGATACTTCTTTGGGAAAGCTGCTTTCTTAATTTTCACTGTTGCTTTCAGAACTGTGTCCAAATAGTTACAGGGTGGTTTGTTTGTTTGTTTGTTTGTTTCCCCAAGAAATCCATTGCTGCACACTGAGAATGTAAGGCAGTTGGAATGGCTATGCCTCCAAATGCTTGTACTTAGCAGAGGTCAATCATAATATTTCTGTCCACAAAGACATTAAAAAAAAGCTCCAAACAAACAAACAAACCCTCTTAATTTACAAGTTAGATGCATTTTTATTGTAATGAGGAATCCAAATGGAGGTCTGAAAGATACATTCCTGTTTAAGGATATGCTAGTCATGGTGGCTGTGGTTCAGGGAGGTGCATTTGCCATGTCTTTTATAAACACTGTTATGCAGTGCATATAATATTTAATGTGCTTTGATTTCTTTAAAACCCTCCAGATTATTTTAACTAAAATCTGTGTATTAAGAAGTGAATGATACTTTCTTCATGTCTGTGCTTGGTTAACATTCTGTAGAAAAAAATTATTTGGGCAACATAATACTGAACTTGTAGACATAGCTCTCATCTTTGTGTAGTCCTTTTTTGTTGACAGTGTGAAACATTTTGCTCCTCAGTCATTGTCCTAACAGTTCTTCTAATCCTCTGTATGTTGGTCCATTTAGCTAGTCAGATGTCAGAAGGGAAAAGGAGCAAGAGCTGCCCACTCTCCCCTCATTTTTAATCTGAGATTAAAAAATTACATACAAATATCTCAAGCTCTAGGAAGGAAAATGTGGAGTTTAGCAATTAATCCTTTCCCTTTTGTTTAGCTCCTGCTTTTTATTAAACTCTTTGGCTCTTGATTTAAGATTTAGTATCAGTCACTGTGTAGGTAAAGACTCCACACCTTTTCCAACAATTCCAGGGGTGTCCTGACCATCTACAGAAAGCAATGTTAGAGAGCACTGGGATTTTTCCGGCTTTGAAAGTTTAAGCGTGTCATAGATTCTAGATTTGAGAAAAAGTACGCCTTTTAGAAAAGCAGCTGAGAAAAGTAGAAACTGGAAAATTAAAAACTGGGCTAGGCAGGAAAGAAAGGCAACTCAGGTAGTCAGGGCTTTCAGCTCTGCATTTATTGCCCAGTGTTCCTTAAATTTGGCACCCATCTGTTGAAATTTTGAGAACAACCTTCATGATTCTCGGGAGTTTACCCACCACAAAGTTTTGTTCTCCTTCTAGAGAAGACTTGTTAAAATGCTATGACAACTAGGCTGGTTTTAGACAAACAGACCTTGGCCCTAGAAAGACAGTGAGCCTGCAAGTCAAACGTGGAGGGCAGCCATTGGCACTGGAAGAAGTAAGAAACCACAGATTGTTTTCTTGTTGGATGAAGAGCTTAAAGCAATGTAAAGTTAATTGAAGAATTCCTTGAAAGTGAAGTCAGCCTAAAATAAAAGCTTAGGGGTGTATAATTTACTAAATGCGAAAGCTTTGTAAGCAGTAGTGAACCTAAAAGTTTGAAAAGAACCTATTTTAGTAAACATATCTGGCTTGTGTTACGGACTCTCCTGTTTTAATTATTTGTCCAAATAATATAGATTTGCAGTAGGATCTCTAATTAGGCACAGTTTGATTTATTGAGCTGGCCCCATATAAACCATGATGTCATGCTGTACTGCTCAAAATTACAGCTCTGCTCTTGCAGTTTAAAGACGATTATTTTTAACTTTGGAATGCTTCAGTTTTGTGCATCTTGGCTTTTGGCTTTGTGAACTTAAGATGTTCTCTGCTCCCCTCCTCCCCTAGATCAAAGCAGTTTGCTGTAATGTAACCAGAACAAAACCCATTGAAATGGACTTCTGAACACTCTTGGCTTTAAGTATTGTTGGTAAATAAGAAGAAAGGCAAGAATATTCATGCTTCTGCTCAGGGGGAGTGAGAAATAGGTACAGTAGGTATTCAGCTATGTTCTGCCAGGTGTCCAGATGCTGATGCTGTTCCAGAGCAGGAATGCTTCATTTATGTCTCTAAAAAGTCCTAGTTTTCTTTTGATGCTGTAATTGAATAACAAAAAAAAAAAAAGGAGGAAAAGGGGAAAAGAACGAGAGAAAAAAGAAAGGGACGTAGGGGTAGAGAGAGAGGATCTGCACTGCCTGTTACTGCAGGTAATAATTATTTACTAGGAACAACTCTCACATACATGAGTTTGTTACTCATATGTGTTGCATTTTCTGCTCATTTCCCATTTGAATAGGAAAATTTGCCTTTAGTTAAACCCAGATCTGTTCAAAATGCAAAGAGAAAGAGAGAAAGCTTTTCACAAGAGGGTTTCTGCATTTCCATACAGAGGAGGCCTCACTTCTGCAGAAGCGAGCAGCATCCCTTCCTGCCAGCATCCCTGATCTGGGAGTGTGGGCAACGGGACGATCCACAGCAGGGTGTGGAGGAAGGGAGGACTGAAAGTGAGGTCAGAGTATAGTGTCTTCTGCCAGCCTCTTCTGGAATGTTAAGAAGAGACCAGACCTTTCAGGGCAGTAGTCGTCTTTCTGTGGAGGTGTCAAAGCTACTTTGAGCCTGACAGCAACCTGGGAAGGGAACAAGAATTAAAGGCATGGAGCTGTCGCACTTACACTGGAGGCACTTAGTTACCCATAGATCTTAAAAGGTGGGAGTTATATTTGGGAGGCAGTAGCTGTGGCAAAGAAGGGCAGGCTCCATTTTCTAACAGAGCAATAGGGAGAATTTCTGAGTGGGAGGGGAAGATGAAAATGCCTTCCTGTGGATTTTAGAGGGAGGACTTGGTGAGCTGCCCTTGGTAATGACTGCAATGTTTCAGGCTCATGTAGGTTGAGGACAATGCACACTGAGTCAGCGCAAAGCTTTACTTCTCATGAAGAGCCTTGATTACATAGCAGCTGACTCCGTTCCTATGCTATTATTTGTGTATATAAACTAGATTACAGCTTAAAAGACTCATGAAAAGCTATGGGATTTCTTACAGTTTTTAATAAGGATATTCTCAAATTAGTATCACATTTTTCTTATGATCAGTTGTTGACTAACATTGCTTTTAGATGTGTAAGTGCTTTTAGTTGTCCTATAACTAGTTTCAGTTTAGCTAATGAAGGTTGGAGAGAATGCTGCTTGGGGGGAAAGGGGAAAGGAGTTCATACTCTTCTCTGTGCCTCAGGGCCAGTGAACATAAGTGGATGGAAAGTATGTGCGAGTTTGCTAACAAATGGTATGTATAGTGGAAAGATTTGATGTCTGAGTTCAGTTAAAAAAAACCCCAAACATATTAATTTGCTTGTTTTGACTTGGCAAAGATGCCAACTGAAAACAAAATTCAGCATTTAGAATAAGATGAAAGCCTTAATCCTATGAGTATTCAGGTCCCTGGTTTGCACTCAGTAACAGGGGGCCTGTAATATCTTGATTGCAACATAATATCGATAGAAGTTTAATAAAGTTTAATATTCAGTGAGTTTCTATCTATTGTTGATTGTAACCCTCTGAGCAGCTTTTCACAGTGGTTGAAATCTCTGAGAACAGCCAGCTTTTAGTGATAAGCAGACCACCTGTCTTGTTTTAATGAAATGAAAATGAGTGGTAGATTTCAGATAATTCTGTGGTTAGATGCTCATGTTTTGTCTTGTGTTAACAATACATATATGTCTTTTTTTATATCAGTCGCAAAATCTGAATATAATCTCTTTTCCAGGATGGCATTTAGCAGATATTTGAAATGGATCTTGCCATGAGATCTGAGTGGAGCGACTATCATACACTGCGTGTCTGAGCACATGCATGCACATGCATTGGTTTTGTCCTAATTTTCTTTGATATATCTGGCCATGTTCTTGGTACCGAAACAGAAATGGTCAGACCTTGAGTAACCTACGACTGACAGCAGTTTAATTATTTTCTGTGTAATAAATGACTGATGTAGGTTTAACTATTTTTTTTTTGGCAGCTCTTTTCCTGACATTTATTCGCTGAAACTGGTCTTGGAAGTTAGAGGAACAGTTTGCCTCTGAGAGGCATAACAGCTTCTCCATCACTTTACGTCTTGTCATTAAAACTGGACGTTCACCTACAAGCTGTCCCACAGCTCTGAAGTTATGGTTTGAAATTACGCAGTGAGGCTCTTTAGCCTGCAGTGTATGATGAAGTGATCCTGATGGCCAGACAAGATAAGAGGGTGATGATGACTGTCATGAGAAACTAAATAGGGAGGTGGGACAGGAATGTGCCTGCTGTGAAACCTCTGGAATTGTCAGGAGGTCACCAGATGGAAAGTAACGGCTCTTTCCAGTTACAGTACTTCTCGTAGCTTCCTTTTCCTTTTGCTCTACAACGTAAAGCTGTTTAATGTCACATTAAAAATTAAAACAAAACAAAACCAACAAAACACCACCACACAAAAAACAGTGTTTTTGATAACACGTGCCTGAAATTATTTTCTTGATACTGATGCCAAAAAAATGGGATAACAGTGTACAAAAGTACTTGAACAGAGATGGAGGTGATCAAACCTGGTGCATAGGGAGTCTCATGAATGTGAAGTCATGTGAATGACATGAAGGCACAGGGAGGAACACATCTGGCAGCCAGGTAACTCAAACAAGTGCCTTGGCATTGATTAATAGTTTGATAGTCACAAACAAGAACTTGGTACACTTCTTTTACGATATTCTTCTACCTCTTTGTTCCCACTTTCTCAGCTGCTATTGTTCTCTGGCCTCTTTTGGTCAGAAGGAGCAGGCTCAACCAAAAAAGCTGAAGGATCTCACCTGTGCTAACCTGTCTTGGGTGGAAACCATTAGGGAGTGAGCAGGCAAGCAGCGCAGATAGCTTGAGGAATGTTGACCTGCCCTGTGGCAGTGGGTGGGAAAGGGGAGATGTTATCCTCTGAGGAGAGGTGACTTCTGGCAGAGTATGCATGCTCACAGCCAGTGATAGTGCCTGCATCTAGGGACTGAGCAGGCAGACACACACATAGGTTCTCATCTGACTGCTGTATCTTAGTTTGCCACGTTGAGTGTAGTTAGCAGAGAAGCTGCAATGCCACGGGTCAGAGCGCAGGCTGTGTCAGAGCTTAACAGTGTAAGTGGTTGCACACTTAAAGGCAGACTGCTGCGCATGTTGGCAGAGATTAAAAATTGCACAGCTTTGGTTTTAGTGTTTTGCAAGACCACTCCTGGCTGCCATAGTGGGAGGTGTGCTCTTTCTCAAAGTCAGCTACAATTTTGCCTGAGTAAAACTTTGGCTCATTATTGGTTCTATCTGGAATTCAGGAGGCAATGCTAAGATGATTCACATTCATTAATTAAACATCTAGCACCATCCTGGAAGGCAAGTTTAGAGAGGAGGAAATGGAGATGAGTAGCCTAAAGGTACAGTGGGAATCTGCTTAAGAGATGGAATTAAACATTAGCTCCAGGCATCGTGCCTCTGGAAATTCCTAAACTACTTGAGTTTCATGTCAACACTGTCCAATTACAGTACTGTAGTTTAGAGTAATTTCTAAATCTGTATCTGGAGTGGATAAGATTTGCATAAACCACATCCATTAACAATAAAAGAACGTCTATTAACTAATTAGGTAACAAAAAGATCGCACCGTCAAGAACATGATTAAACTGTCGAAGAAAGTCTGCCACTTCTTTATATCTGGCTTCTCCTGAGCACTGAGGAGCAGATGTATTGTGTCAGACCAGTGTCCATCTAGCTCCGTATCTCATCTCCAGCCGTAGCCATTAGCCACAGAAAGATCACAGGAATGAGGCAAGCATACAGTCGTGCACTTTTTTTTCCCCCCGCATCTTGCTGTTTTCAGCAATTCTGCTCATATTCTACGCTGAAATCAATTTTCAGCTTTGAATTTTGGAACTTATGCATCTTTGTAGCAACATATCCATAGCAATCTTGTCTTTTCTTGTGAACAGTATGACTAAGCACACCCAAGCCTCCTTCATACGCATTTTATAATCACCATCTGCTAGTGGCATGTTGCGATAAACGCATTTGAAAAGTTTCTTTTACAGCAGGATAAGTTCATCTGTCCACCATAGTCTAGAAAACTCCAGAAATGTGGCAAGTCCAACTACTGTGGTTGCTCTTTTATCCGTTTTACAGAAGAATTAGTGGTTATGGAAACTACCAAAAGACCCTTTCCTGTAGGGATTTGAAGGGAGATAAGGAAGGCCCTTATAAAATATGGAAGAAGTGACTGTGCTTCATGTTTTCTTCTCAGAGCTCTGCAGCTGCCTCCTTGCCGTGGGTAGGCCTGTCATCTGTGTTAGCATCGGGACATGCTTGCAGCGAATGGCTTTTGCATTGATCAGAGGCCATCCGATCTGCTTTGTGATCTTCGAGAAAAGCCTTTTATGGCTTTCTTTGAAGTTCTTCTGTGAGCACTGTTCTTTAAGAAGAACAACATCGTGAAATGGCTTTATTCAAAATGGCAAAAGTGGCTAATTACTTTAAAAAAATTATTTTTCTAAGATTTTAAAAGAAAAGTTGCGTTTTTTAGTAGTTATACTTCATTATGTATGGCTCCTTTTAAATGTCGATGGAACAAGGGAAATCAGAAAAACAAATTTCCCCTGGTTGTTATTGTGGGGCACAGGGGTCAAACACCCAGCATGTTGTTCTCGGAAGAAACAGTTTCATTTTTCCTAATGTGGACATGCAGTACTAAAGCTTTCTGGTTTATGACTGAGCGGCACTAAAATGCTGTTTATTGTCAGCCTTTTCACTCTGAATCATGTTATTTAATCCAGATTTTGTTTGAAACCAGTGCCAGACTTGGAGTATGGATGAATGCTTAGAGAAAACGATGGATGTTAGGCCCTCTGATGCTTTTAATTGTTTAGACTAATAGGACTTTCACAGGTGGAGAGAAAATGCTTATTTCCATTCTCTGTCAATTTAGATTTACACATTGAATGAAGGGTACAGCTGATTTTTTGTTTTGTGGGGGTTTTTGTTAAGAAAAAGATAATTATAGGAAATGTAGCAGACTTTTGCTTTGTTTATGCTATGCATTTGGAAATAATGTGTGTTGAGTTTGTTTTAATCAATGTATGTATTTCTTTCTTTGTTTTGTGTGATTCCTGCCTGCGGAGGCAGGTGAGAGGAAGAGCATAAACAAGGACAACAAGGTTGTCTATACCTTGTCTATACCTTTCTTTTACACTTCATACTATTTTCATGAGATTTTTTTTTGTTTGCTTGCTTGCTTTAAAGGATGAGAATCAAAATAAAAATTGACCTTCTAAAAATATAAATATTCTCAAGCGGTTCCTTTACTAGACTCTTGAAAACCTCAGTACTCCTACCTTATGTTAAAGACAAAATTATGACTTGTATGTTTGCCTCTCTTATTTGCTGCACAGTGTCTAATCATATCATCATTTTTTCTACCATATGCTTGTCTTAGCTGGCATTGTTCATAGACATAATTAACACTGGCCAATGTATGCTATAAAACAGGATTTGCTTTTATCAATAAATTGTCATACGCTTGAGCCTCTATCTGCATTGAAGTTCTTGTTGTTCCTACTGCTGAGTCTTCGCACTTGGAACAGACATGTTGCAGAAGAAGCTAATGCAAACTCTGCCACTGCTTTCTCCATGAGGAGCAGCCATTTGGATGGAACAAGCCTTTTGCTAGGAAACACGGTGGACTTTGCTTTCTTTGTGCCTTCATTTAAATCTTACAAACCAGCCTAAGCAGGTGGAGAAAAAAAAATTGCTGGGTTCTATTCAGATGGAGACACCCCCTCTTCCTGCAAATAAACACTGACATATCTTAATTTCTTGTGTGCAAATCAAAGGCAAGGGCTTTTCATTCCATCTGTCAGGGTTTGTGTGTGCTTCGTTTCATCCTGACCTGACACAGGTTGTTTATTTCACTTCTGCATCTTTCCCTTTTACAGAAAGTGCTGCTTTTCCTTTTATCTCTTACTCCACTAAGGTGACTGAAACCTGAAGAAGGGCTTTGGTACCTGGAAATTTTACTTTTAGCTATAGGAATTAAATCTAGCAATAGTTACTCCCTCTTTCCAAGAACTTTATCATGCCTGCAGTTTGTGAAGTATTTCAACGGCTTCTATATAATCCTGTATGTATGAACTTTTGGTTTATTTTTCTGTTTTCTAGACCTAACCTTTATTAAGTATAAGTAATGAAAAATCAAAGCTCTATACCCAAGAAACAGAAGTTTCATTTCTTCTTGAAACATATGTGCCTAGTCATGATTGCAAAGGTTCTTTTTTTCTGCTCTTTTTTTTAAAAAAAAACCCCTCATGGCTAGAACATAGCATATGCTGTAATACTTTCCATTTGCAGAGCCCTCTGTTTGATGATTGCAAGCTGCTCTGTAAACATTTTTTGGTCTGACAGTCATTTTTCAGAGTCTGGATTCTTCTCCATTTTTGGTGGGAATGTAGCGAAGTGATTTGCTCGGGGTCACCCAGTGTATCAGCTATAGCATAGTGGTAACTTGGATCTGTACATTTTGATTGTGTTTTTCTCTGCATTTCATAGAATAGTGTAGTGCAAAATACCTAGAAAAAAACTAGAAAAATTATTGGGGCTGAAAGTAAAAAAATCTGGAGAATAACTTGAGAGAGTTTGGAATAATTAATTATTACTTCCCTATACATTTTAAAAATAATGATCATTTTTTCCTCACAGATACAAGTGCAATACTTTCACTTGCTACAGGTAATCAGATCCTGCATGCAACAATGGCAGAGGGGATTTTTCAGTAGCTGAAAAATGGAAGATCATTTCAGTATTAGGTATATAAGGAAGGCCTTGTGAAGGATTTTAGTCTCCCTGCTAAAAAGGTGCATTTAATAATGATGTTTTTTCTTCCCTTTTTCCTCTTTAATTCTGGTAATTTATATGGACCTTTATTTCTGTTGCTATTTCAGTCCTTGTGGTTTTGGAAAATATCTTCACTTCCAGTAATACTTTGGGACAGACGATTGTACTCCCTATATATTAAATAACTTGAGAAGTTCAGATTATTCAATCATGTAATTACATGGGGGTTTTAAACATTACTATTTTTGTGGGTCTATCTCCTTAAAAAGGAGTTCTTCTAGGGTGTTGAGAATGTTTTACAAAGATGAGTTAAATGAAACATTAGTGCTTGTGTGAAAGAACAATTTTCAGGCAGTAATGGTTAAGAAATTTAGGGGGTTTGTTCTTTGGTTGTGGGTTTTTTTGGTTTTGTTTTTCTAAACTATAGACATTTGAAGCTGATTTCTCAGAACAGTTAAAACTTGCATTTGGGATGTACACGATGGGTGTGCTTCTCTGAGCAGTGAGCATTGACCACTGTCTCTCCTTAGTTCTCGTGTGCACGTTAAAAGCCGTTTACGTTTGAGGTTAAGATACGGTTTGACAACTCACCCCTTCTCCACCCTTTATTTATTTTTCTTTCTTGTTAATTCTAGTCATATCTTAGTAGAAACGTGCTCCTCTTGCTTATGTTGCCCAAACCCTTCTCCTTGTCAGCATCAGGCCTTCCTCTGGCCTAACTCCTCTTCTTTTCTGGCCAGGTCCTGCTCAGGATCCCCAGCTACGTGTTCCCCTCTCTCCCTGGGGAAATACCCTTCCTCTCCCACCAGTCCATGAACATTTATTGTTAGTGGCTTTCGTGCAGAGGATGGCTGATGGGGATGAAAATGAAGTCAACATAAATTCCTTTTACAGAAATGAGAGTGCTTTCCGATCTCTTTCTGCTGTTGGTTTCTGATAGTTTTGGCTATCATGTTTTCAAGGATTGTTATCCAAGTTAAATCAGGTACACTTATATGTAACGTTGTATCACTGGAAACAGGAATGCATTGCTCTCTCTCCTCTTCGCTGTGCCCAAACCCCTCTAATTTTCAGTGTCAGGATCCTGTTGCCCAGCTATTTTTCTCCTTTTCTGTGTAATTAGAGACCTCCAGATATTTTAGTAATTGTGTTCACAGCAGGGCATTCCCCTAGACAGGCAACCTTATTTATGAGGTGGATGGAAGTATTTAAAATGTTGCCTCACAATCGATTGGAAAATACTACTAGTGTGTAAAAATGAGGCTGTTGTGATATTTGTGGAATTTTGCCCTGATCAAGAGAGGTCAAGATTGTTACTGAGTTTAGCGTGTTACGTTCATTGAGCTTTTCAGTTTCTAATAAGAGATGTGGCACTTGCCAGGCTTATAAATGATATATTAAGGTTTTTCCCGGGAGTAAACTATGTATGCTTCCAGTTAATAACACCGGTATTCAGTAAGGAAGAGAACAGACATGATAATGGTTTGAGAGGCAGCAGAGGTAACATCTGGGCACATTTGTGGAAGTTTCCCTAGCACCTCAAGCAATTACTTAGATGCTAAATGTTTTTTCTCCATGTTCTGCCCAGCTTGGCTTATGGTGTTTGTATGTTCATCACTAGAATGGACACACTCCTTCCCCAGTGTATAAATGTTTGAATCAGTGAAAGCTTACCTATGAAGCTGAAGAGAATAATTTGGAAGATTGTGGAAATGCTTTACTTAAAACTGCATCAGTCAGTGTAGTAAGAAAACTTTTGGTCATTTCTCTCCCGTGTCCATTAATGACTGTGTGTAAGGGAGTCTGTTCTACCTTGTCTTAAAATCCTCTGTATTTTACCCTAGGTCACAGGCATTATTTTACTAATCTACAGCCATCTCTGAGCCATTAATGTATGTAGAAACAGATTCAGCTTGGCTGTTACCTGTTCTCATAGAGTTTGAGCTGTTTTTTTTCATAGACTTTCTCTACCTGAAACTTTGAAGATTTTTTGCCATAAGAATGGGTTTTGCCAGCTGTTAGTTTGATTGCTGAGGCCAGAAAGGTAAAAAACAAATTTATTGACATGTTGGGGTTTTTGTTTGTTGGTTGGTTGGTTTGTTTGTTTGTTTTTTAATTCAACTTCATTAAGATTGTGATAAGAGCTGGGAATGTGATTACACAGATTTTTTTTTTTTTTTCAGTAGCATCTTATCACAAGTATTTTTGGAAACCTTATCAGTCAGTTGTCACACCTCTATAAGTCACATTAACTCATTTGGTCATTGCAACAGACCAAGAAGAGACATTCCTAATGAGTTTCAGAGCAGCTGCAAGGTTGTCTGGGGTGCCAGCAGCACAGTCACATGTCCCAGGCTACATGGTCAGAGCTACTTCACTGTTGGCTGCACAGTTTCCATTCAGAGTGCTGCGTTGATGGGGAAGGCGCAGTGCCTCTCTTCAACATTTCAAACTTGCTGCACTCTTCATGGCTTAAACTGGCCATTTAAGTTGGTCAGTGTTTAATGAAGTCTGTGAAGAGACTACTGTGGGCTGCATTGTGGTTAGAGTGGCAGTGGAACTTGTTGCCAAATATTTAATGTCCTTTGGTTTGACTGAATGAAAACTGCTTGGTGGTGCAAGCTGAACGTGGGTGGGATAGATTGGGATACCCTCTGGCATGATCATGAAGAATTGCTGGAGACCATGATGGTGTTCTCATTTGAGAAATCTTGTTTAGAGTTTTTCCAAGAATGCATAATTTGAAGCTCATGTTGTCATGTCCCTTGGCGATCCCACTTAACGTTTGGAAGATAGGCATGAACATCAATTCATTTTAAATAGGCTTAGCCTTCATGAGTCATGAATGAGCCACTTCTCAGATATAGCTTACCATGATCATTGGCATTGGCTGACGGTAATTACTAGGTAGAGGCTCCAGCAGGTGCTAGGGGCATCCCTCTGTTTCTGAGTGCCGTCAGGTTTTCCTGCCAGCTGAATGCAGACTGAGTGGACCGAGAAGTTTCTCTTCTATTTATTAAGTGATGTTTTAGATGAATCAGAGTAGTTCACAAATGTGTTCAGTTTTGATTCTTGCTATAATGATCCATCTAGTTTTTCTCAGGGGACTAAGGCAGTGCAAAATTCCAAGCTCTTCGTCATGTGTTTTCAACGTAGTATATCTAAGAAATTTGACCTACCATATATTTTCAGTGTTGCCCTCAAATGGAGGAAGGATAGGGAGCTGGAAAGTCCTTAATCTTGCTGATTACAATCTGAAAAGTGTTATGCTACCCTATGCAATAATTTTCTCTCGTGGATGACTGGTTTGGTACTTTTGTTTTCTTTCTACTCTCTTCTGGTGTACTTTTTTTCTACTCCTTGTTTTCTGACTACTAATTGCAGTATGTTTACAAAATGGTAGTATGGGGAGTCACTAATTAAAAGGAAAAAACTGAACTTTGGCATATGCCAAGTTTCACTTGCCAACAACTTTGGCCATGTGACCACCTTTGGGAGGGGAAAGAGAGAAGCAGCCCCTTCCCCACAGGAATTCTTAATTATGATAAATGAGTTGCTGTATTATTAGGACCATAACCCAATGGCCGTACAGCTAAATATTTACTCGTGAGTTTATTTAGTACAGCTTACTTTCTTTTTAAGCTACAGATTTCTTCATTGCATCCTTTCTTCAACTGTTTGGTCTTCCTAAACTCTTAATCTCAGTATCTGTGATGTTAAAGAAACCAGAGTGTGAGGTCAAAATTTCCATTACATAGCGAGAGAGGAATTTCAAGGAACAATGCCAAAATCACTTAAGAAAATAAATTTACGGGAAAGATGACTCATCAATCAACAATTGCAGTTCTAGAAAATAGAATTCGTTGTATATGTTCTGGATACAGAGAAAGACAAAATGCACCAGCCTGACAGGCAGTGGTAAAACAGGGTGATTGTTTGTTTCCACAGATTTTTTTACCTTCACCTCTGCTGCTTTTTCACCCTAAAAGAAGGACCCTAAGTAGCACACAGCTTCATGTGGCAGGAATCACTGCCTTCTCAGGGCTACAACTGTCTACCAAAAAGAAAAATATTTTCTGGCTGCTTTTGGCTTGTGCTAATTAGCCAAGCAACTGAAGGACGAGGGGAACGTTCTCCTCCTGTGCTTCACTTCTCTTTTAACTGTAAGAAATTCAACATGAGGCTACCTGAGAGACCAAAATACAGCATTTTATACTTGATGGAGGTGACAGACTTCTGCCTTAGTCTGCAGTAACACGAGAGTGAAAAAGACGTGATAAAGGGCAGTGTCCTTCCTTCTAAAATATGAACAAGCAGCACGCAGGAGTGAAGGTCCTTCTGAGAGGGAGGACTGTTGAGCTATGGCAGCATCTCTGGGGGAGCCAGGCAGGCCTGCTTCTTGTGCCATTTCATGTCCTGCCAGCTCTGCAGTGGGGAAGGCACTTCCCTGGTGCTCCTTGTCTTCTCTCCCCCTTGAGCTGCTGCAATATTTTTGCTGAGTTAATCTTATATGTGAAGAAAGCAATGAGTGCTGGGACTTTAAGGAGACGTCCCTGGAGGTAAATCTGCCACATCCCATGGGGCTTTTTTTAACCCTCTTTGCTTTCTTGTCTTAACAGGGGGAAGGGAAGGAAATGGTGTAACCACTCACTGTACAGATGGTGGACTGGATAGTTTGCTGGTCTGGATGTCTCTCCCTGGCACTAGACGTAATGGTTCCGTCAAGGTTTCCTGCTCATGAGACACTTCAGCAGAACAGCGTACCAGCTAAAGTTGTGACTTCAGATTGCATTGCTTTCTGGTCTGAGAATGAATTTAGTCAATATTGTAATTATTTGTGAGTAGGAAGCACTCTCTTGTACCTTTCAGTCTATATGTTGCTTTTATGGATTTCCCTTTACTGTCCCATTCTTTTCTGGTATAATAGTGTGGCAACAGTCGGAAATGAGCAACCTTGCAGTACATGATTTCTGAAAGGGATGCGGATTGCAAACAAACTCTGCCTGCCATATGTCTTTTATTGCATTTAAGCCTGATACTTGTCTGTATTAGAATTCTGAAGATGTGATAGCATATTTTCAGCTCAGTTCACTCATTGAAGTGGATAATGTTTACAAATGCGTGCAGGCTGTCTGTTCCTTCTATAGCCTAAACTTGGCAGAGGCATAGGGGCATCCTCTCTCGCAGTATTGATGGGGAGAGTGCTACAGGTCTGCACTTCTCAAACTCAGTAGTTCTGAAAATACTTGTGAGAAACAGCTGAGACTCTTCTGGGTAGAGGAGCTGTCATTGAACTGTTCCCTGGTTCCCACCATGGATGTCAGATACATTTATAGCATGACACTATGGGGCTCAGTGAGGGCAAGTCTGTGCCATGTGCTGATCCTGGAGCCCTTTCTGCAGGGCAGAGTTCAGTGCATGTCAGCAAACAGCTTATTTTAGGTTAAAATGAATGGGGCAACAGTGATGTGGTTGAAGAGCCCTTTTGAGGGTTAAATGGGAGTGCTAAAGAGAGCAGTGCATTCCTTCATCTGCTTCCCTTTTGCTTAAGTTTTGTCCCTTCACAGCTAGGATTTCTGGTTTGTTTTTTTTTTTTAATGTCAGTGCTAGTGCAGAGAAATGGGTCATGGATGACAGATTTGAGTGATGGCCACAATACTTGCAGCTTTCAGAACACAATATGAGGCCCATCTTGGCTTAGCCTCACCCTCAAGGGTGATAAGGAAATAAGACCAAACCAATTTTTCCCACTCTTCCTCAAGAAGTATTTTCTTTTATCCTTAGAGGCTGGAGAGCCTAGCAACTATCTGTCTGTTTTATTTTCCTTAAGATGCTGTGATACCATGGTGATGAGTTTTTTAATAAAACTCCAGGCAGATGGAGAGAGCTTTTAGCTGAGTAACTTCTTAGTTTCTTTTTTTTTCTTTCCGTGCATCCAAGAATAACCATATATGAACAAATGTCATGGTTTGGTCTGTGAGGCAGAGTAGCTGAGCTTTTAGCACAAAAATACAACTTAATCTGCAAATAAATCAGAGCAGACTTTTTGCTTAAATATCAAAATACCACCATGTTTATGGAAGAGCAAATAACTGTAAAGCACTGCATGCATTATTTTAAATATATCAACATAATGAATTAGATCTGATTTTTTTTTTTTTTTTTTTTTTGTTCCTGATTTGTTGCATTTTGGAACATATTATGAGCTATTTTAAGTGCAGTAACAGAGCTTCCCATACAGCACGGTGCTCTGCTTCAATAGTACCGACTCAAAATTCTGTAAGTCTTTATACTAATGTGCAGTCATCTCCATAACAGTGACACTAATCCCCTCTTCTAATATGGGACTTGAACTAAAAAAAAAAATCTGTGAAATGTAGCTTTAATGCAGCTTTTTGAGAATTATTAATTTGTAAACCTTCCATCAGTCATTCATACCGGTAGCAATGTTTTTATAATAATAGTGCAAAGGGGTAGTCACATTTAGGAAAAGCAATAAAGCCTTGGGGTTTTTGCCTTTCTTTTTGTTTGTTAAAGTGTGAATGGTATAAATTGCATAATGCAAGCAGCAAGTTGGTTATAAATGGTGTAAAATGGCTATGTTGTCCTACCCAAATGATGCATACTGACTCCCGTGTCCAATTTTAGTGTTCCGCAGTCAGTTTACAGTGTGCTTGAGCTACTGTTAAAGATCCGGGGTGATAATGTCTTACATGGCAACATTACAGGCTTCCTGAAATTCTCATTTATCAGCTGCTCAGATGCTGATTGAAAAAAAGCAGACCTCTCCACAAAAGTTGAAAGCTGGACAGAAAATTTCTTCTTAATATTTCACTTATTAATTTCAGATGATTGTAGTTATTGAAAGAATAAGCCCTTAAAAATTTCCACATGCCTTGGCTTCCAAAAAAGTTTGATTGCCATTTTGTGGCTTTCAGCAGGAATTGAACCATGGTCATGAAAACCACCGAGTAAACAGATAAGACAAACTATGACGTGTGTTTGTGATGTCTGTAACAGCCAGTGATGTAGCTAATGCTGTGTCCCCTAATGCTTTACATGCATTGTGAGAAGGATTGATTGTGGCCAGTATTTTCTTTGAATAATGTACAGCCCTGGTTGGAATTCTGCAGCTGATGTGTTGCGGATGACGTTCCAGGCAGCTACCTACTTAACATGGGGACAACATCTAGGTCATACTGGGCTTCTTAGTCCTACTAAAATTTCGTGGGATTAAATGTGTTATTCACGTAGGAAATTCTGAAAACGTTATCCATTATACATAACCTTATTTCTCTCCTTTCCTCTTTATTCTCCAGTATGATAATCCATGTCCCTTAAATGGAATCTATTTTTTCTATAATCTGAAAATTGCCTTAAAATACTATAGAAAGATCAAAGCACACTGAAGAACTGAGAGTAAAATTTATATGACCTCTTAACTGAGGTATTTGTAAAATACAGGTGAAGTGTGGGAGAACTGCTGTGACATTTTATTCCATATGAGGATGTAAGTGATTTTGTAAAGCATTCCAGCAGAGTGAAACAACCAACAATCTTTCTGCTGTGTGCGTGAGGTACTTAATTTTAACTCTCCTGCCAAGAATACTTCTTCCAAGTGGAAATGATTTTTTTTTGGTCATTTTGGGGTGTTTGTTGGAGTTTGTTGGTTTTGGTTTTGTTTTGGTTTTTTGTTTGTTGTTTGTTTCTTTTTTAGCAAACAAAGCAGCAGAATAAGATATTCCATCTGGAAAACACACTAGTATTCTCCCAAAGCAGACTTTTTAGTAGAAAAATGTAGGAAAAGGGACATTCTTAAGGAAGCAATGGTCAGGGAAGCTGGAGGAAGAAGTGTACTGCATGAAAACGTTTTGCTTTCCTTTGTGTCCTGGTTTTGGCTAGGAGAGTTAATTTTCTTCATAGTAGCTGGTATAGTGCTGTGTTTTGGATTTAGTGTGAGAAGAATGTTGATAATACACTGATGGTTGTTGCTGGGTAGTCAAGGACTTTCTGGCTTCCCGTGTTGAACCAGGTGCACAAGAAGCTGGGAGGGAACAAAGCCAGGACAGCTGACCCAAACTGACCAAAGTGTGGTATTCCATACCATATGACATCATGCTCAGTATATAAACTGCAGTTGGCTGGCGGGGCAAATGCTGCTGTTCAGGATCAAAAGGGCTATCAGCGTTGTGGATGATGAGCAATTGCATTGTGCATCACTTGTTTTGTATATTCAGTTATTCTTATTATCTCTTCCTTTGCTGTCCTGTTGAACTGTTCTTATCTCAACCCACAAGTTTTTTCCCTTTCCAGTTCTCTCCTCCATACAACTGTGAGGGAACGGGGATGTGAGTGAGTGGCTGCATGGTCCTAGTTGCCATCTGGGATTAAACCACGACTCTTTGGAACAATGATGCTCTTATGCTTTTGAGATTTCACCAGTTCACAGCATAAAATGTTTCTGACTTAATAAGCCATCTCCCTTTGAAGAACCTTTACCTATGAGAAAAATTTTGTCTAGATTTAACCTAAGCCTTGATGCTTAAGGATCTGGCTGCATTGTGGTAAAAAAGTGGGCATGAGCTATTAAAATGTGGAGTTTTCTTGTCCCTGTTTCAGATTGGAGTTCTCTTAGGTGCTGGGCTGGGTTCTGTCCCCCATACATGGGGGAGTTGTGTTGGTTGTGGCTCCTCTGTCCATGTTTTGTTGTAGAGAACCACACTGGCATGTTGGTTTATCATAGCAAAAGGGAAAACATTTGTCTCAGCAGCCAACTAAGTGTATTTGTGGGTTTTATGAATATACAAGAGGACTCCTGCTACTGTTTATTGGTTTCAGTTGTGCAGCACCTAGGGGCTTCACTTCTGAGCCCTGATGTTACACAAGGTGCTTTATGCGAACAGCAGAAAGATTATTTCTTCTTTCACAGAATCACAGAATGTTAGGGACTGGAAGGGACCTTGCAAGATCATCTAGTCCAATCCCCCTGCCAGAGCAGGAACACCTAGATGAGGTTACATAGGAAGGTGTCCAGGCGGGTTTTGAATGTCTCCAGAGAAGGAGACTCCACTCTTCTTTAGAGAGCCTGATTCCGTAATGCAGTACAAATATGTGCAGAAAGACCTCACCTAGTTTTGAGTGACCTTATCTGGGCACTGGAAATGTGCTAGTTCTGTATGTTATGCTTATGTGTTGCATTTGTGTAGATGTGCTGCAAACTGATGTCCAGTTCAAGGATCTACACTGCTGTATTGGACTGTGCAAATACCCTCAGAGGGAGGGCAATGGGGTACATGGGATAATAGAAAGATGCAGACATATGCAGTAGAATTTAAAGGAGAAATAAGAGGTAAAACAAGCTTGGGTTACTGTTATGGCAGCGGCGTTCCCTATGGGTTTAGGCACAGGATTTTTCTTCCATTGAAGTAAATGCCTTTAGGAGGATTTGAGGAGGTCAGGCATCATACCCAAGAATCAAAGGACTGAGCTCGGCAGCACGTGGCGGAGGAGTTCTTCCCATGACATCTTAACAGTGTGAATTTGGTGTACAGGTAGAGACAGAGACCCTCTGGAAAAACAGTTTGTGATAAGAGTTGCAAGATTTTTTCGTACAACTCATTATTTCTCCAGTTTACTAATTGCTTCACCATATTTGGGATCCTGGACACTTATTGCCTGATAAGGAGAAGTTGCTACTATTTATAATTTGGGGTTTTATTACTCAGGCTGCTATGATGTCCAAGTGCTTCTGTAAGACGGAATGTAGTATGGAAGATAATATAAACTGTAAAAGTAATGAGGGAATTGCAGTACAGATGGCATTGTGTGTCTGCTTTGCAGACTGCAGTTTGCACTGTTCGTTTAAAATTTCTGTTCCAGGAACCAGAAGACCATCGAGTGCATGGTAGGAAGTGGCTTAATGAAGGTGTCTTCTAGAACAGGCCAAAATGCTAATGAAGTTTCAGTGCTAGTGCAAATGCACAAAGGAACTTTTAAGGTAATCAAGGAAGCAGTGCATTCATTAGTTTGATAGAAACTTTAGGCAGCTTTCTTATAGGTGTGCTTTGAACTTTACTAGACTGATGTTAATTGCATGTAGGATGAGGTACTAGAGAGAGAGCAGAGAAGGGTGACAAAGCTGGTGAGGGGTCTGGAGCACAAGTCTGACGAGGAGCAGCTGAGGGAGCTGGGGCTGTTTAGCCTGGAGAAAAGGAGGCTGAGGGGGAGACCTGATCACTGTCTGCAACTACTTGAAAGGAGGCTGTAGCATGGAGGGTGTTGGTCTCTTCTCCCAAGTAGCAAGTGATAGGATGAGAGGAAATGGCCTCAATTTGCACCATGGGAGGTTCAGATTGGATATTAGGAAAAATTTCTTCATGGAAAGGGTTGTCAGGCATTGGAACAAGCTGCCCAGGGCAATGGTGGAGTCACCATCCCTGGAGGTGTTTAAAAGGGGTTTAGACTAGGTTCTTAGGGACATGGTTTAGTGCTAGAGTTAGGTTAGGTTAGGTTATGGTTGGACTCAATGATCCTGAGGCGCTCTTCCAACCAAAATGATTCTATGATTCTATGGGATAGGTATACTCTTGTCCCAAAGCCATCTCCTCCATTGCTTACTGTGAAGTTTGTAAAAGCTGCATGGTTCCTTCTCCTAGGGGTGTTGATTTCTTTTGCAAAGAGCAGAAACTGTACTACTTCATCTCTCACGTTGTACTGACAGCCAGCAAATTCCAGATTCAAACCTTTCTTTAATTTTCACCAATATGACATAAACGGACATTGCACATGAAAGAGCGAGTCATTGCATATGGCTCCTGGTACAAAGAGTATTACAGTAACCGAAATGCCCTGGTCATAAATTTATGTGAATGGTAACCATGTGTCTCGGAATGCCTCCTGTTTCTCATTCGAGTTAAATGTTACTCTATCAATACTTGCCAGATATCTTGCACTCTCATGTCTCTGCAATATTTTTAAGCCTTTTGATGCCTTGCAGTTTTTGAAGTAGTTGTATTATTTTTAAGTTCCTTAAATTAGGTCATAACAAAAATATTTCTATTTATCTAATCCATTTCCCTGTGTTCAGACTGCTTGGTGTACTGGAGCATGTAATAAAGTGGAGAGATTTAAATGGCTTACTTCAGTATGACAATAAAATGTTATGAAAATCACAGGTTTCCTTTAAAAACCGAAGCCTTTTCAACTGACTGCAATGTGATGGGAGTGGCTGAGAATGATTAAACTTTCTTGCAGGGGGTAGGATTTGTAGGATACTGAGCTAGTGAGTCACTATTTCCAATTTTTGACCAAAAAAAAAGAAAAGAGAAAGGAAAAAGTAAGGAAAAAAGGGACAATCTGTGATTTCTACAGCTGGTGACTACTGTGTGTCTTCAGTGAAGTAAGTGTTATGGTCTCATATCAATTTTCCAGATGCTTTTGTCTGACTCTAGGTTGGAATCCTGAAGCCAGTTGTCACCACTCACAGAGAGAATGCAGGGGTTGTACAGGTTTTTTTTAATTACACAGTTTGCCACCTCTTGTACATTTTGTTTGCTCTTGATCAGAATCATGAGCACACCTCCTTTAGTGCTTGTGACTGTCCTCTTGTACGTGCTGAGGATCCTACTCAGGTGAGCAAGAGCAAACAGCAGTTCCCTCATCACTTTTGCTTGAGACTGCACTCACACTGAGGGCAGACAACATTCACAGCTCAGAATCCAGGTACAAGGTTCTGAGACACTGCTTTATCCTGGAGTCACTCTCCATTTAACATCGCCATGCCCTGCCTATTTAGCTAACAAATTTTGCTTCCAGTTTCTTCTGACTTCTTTTCTTTCAGGTTGGATTTACTCAAAACAATGGGTAGATGGAAGGTTAGAGCTCCTAAGTAAAGGTCTTCTTAGAGGGCAGTGAACTGATGAAGCTTTTTGTCTGGATCCTGCTTATTTCAGAATAAGCAGTGCTTTCTCAAACAAAGCCTGACTGTAGTCACCATCTATTAAAAGCACCCACTAGAGGTTTTGTTTTTGTTTTTAAAAAAAGGTCTGCTGGACTCACATAATCTTCTGAAATGTCTCAGAACTATTCAAATGCTGGCAGCCAGTGTAAAGCCTTTGCCTGATCGTAATCTACAGAATGCAACAGGCATCATTGCCTAGCTATTTTCAGTCAATTCTGCGTACCGACCATCTAAAACTAGAATAAAAGTATCACAGCTCTGCTTTGCTTTCTAGCCCCAACTGCTGCAACAGCCCTGTCCACCTTTTTTTTTTTTTTTTTTTTTTTCCCCCCTTTAGATATTTAGAGCAAAATCAGACACTTCAACTCTAGGGGTTTTTCTTAAGGTTGCAATATTCTTCTGGCTAGAGAAGCCTGCCATTCTTTTTGGCAGGCATTCAACTCCTCTCTCTCCTTATCTTTTACTTAAAATAGCAGCTGCTTCAATAACATATTTATAATTCGCATATACCTGTCAAATTTTCAGAACAAACCTGAATATCTTCCGGAAGTTTTTGTGGGATTTAATCCCAGAAGTGGTGATCTCCCATGGGCTGTACAGCTCAGTATTGCCATGTGTCTGTCTCCCCTTATTTGCAGTCCTCTGTCCCAAATTGTTTCTTCCTGCTTTGCTTTTCTCACTCCTCCAAATTCCAAACTTTGCCAGTCTTTACTCTTATTTGTACTTTCACTGCTTTGTGATGGGTTGTCACTGGTAGCTGTTGTTTGTCCTGTGGCTCTCCTCACCCTCTAAATTAAGAGTGAGCTGAATTCACCTGACACTGTTGGTGAGCTACAGATTTCTTTCTCTCAAAAAAAAAAAGCATTTACATGTGAACTAAGGCATCTACAGCTTCCTTCTAGAGAACAAGCAAAGGTTATAGCAGTTGAACTGTTATTTATGCCAGAAGCAGAACACCTAGTCCTTTAATTTTGTGTCATTTACTCTAGCACGTAATAGGTGAAAGTACTACTTTAGTATGTGGGTAGAAAGAGAAGAGGAAGAAAGTCTATTGTACTTTTTTTGTTTTTAAGGAAAAATAGGAAAATCTGCATGAATACAGAGGAGAAAATACAAGAGTCCTTTACCATGCCAGAAATAAAATTTCTGGCTTACATTACACAGCTCAGTGGAACTGGGCACGGAGGCACAGAAAACGTGAGGGAATGTACATTGAGAGATTCTGAGGCAAGCAGGGGAAATTCATGGGATGATATAATGCATACTAACAATGTGCATTATATATATATGATAATATGCAGTATATTAAATAAAGTTTAAAAAATTAAAGTCTGCTATGCAGTAGTAGAAAACAGAATAGCATATGGTTGGAAGCTCCCTTCTCTAGGATCTTTCTCATCTCTCCCTGTCCTGCCCTCACATCATCAGTGTTTGGCAAAAATTGGGGAGGAGAAAGACACCAATGTCTTTGGTGGACAGAATTCCCAAAAGCTGAATTTGGAGCAATACACTGAGGCAAAGTCAGTTGGCCTGTCCACATCATGTTCTGTACTACCATGAGTTCTGCCCTTCTGTTTCTCTACAAAAATTCATTTTATTGAATTAGGTGCAGATTTGGTCTCGTATCTTTTTTTAATCCCTCTGCCAACTTTTAATATAAACCCGCAGAATCAAGACATTCTAGGATTGATGTTCTGTCCACCTGGTTCAGATTAGACTTCTTGTATCATTTAAATAGGTTTTTAGGGCTTTCCTACTGTAACTGCATTTGAGTGCTTTTAAAGGATTTTTTTATTATTATTGGACATGATAATATTTGAGACAATATATTGGCTAATTGTTTAAATATGCATTTAGACAATTGTTAAAATGATTGCTATTTGTGTTATGTAACATTATAAACCACACATGCACTGTAGTCTCTTCTCTAATTAAGGAACAATTAAAATTACAAAGAGTCCACTTCTTGACACCAACTTTTAATGACTTGATGCTTGAGTTGCGTCGTAGCAGCTCAGGAGCAAACTATCAGGATATTTTCATCCCTTTTAAAACTACTGCAAATTCCTGTGTAGGAGTTGAAAGTAAATATTCTTTCAGTCTAATTCATTGTGGAGTTAAACTGCAAGGGCTGCTCCTAAATTCAGTTGCCTCATTTCTAACATGGCTGCAACATGAAGTCCTCTCAAGGCAGAACAGTGCAGAAGTTCACTGCCACTTTTTCAGCCTCTGTAACGCAAAAATATAAAATGTCCGTCTTGTGTAATTGAATAGCTCTCTGAAATATTTAGGCTTGGAGTCTGAATTCCTATGCAGACCAAGCTTTTACATCAGAAAATAAGACTCACTGATATGCTTCATATTTGAGCATGCACCACGTCACAGTTAAATTAGCTGGTTTTTAATTCACTTCAGTTCAACATTTTAATTATATGTTAAAACACAAATAGCTACAGGCCCAAAAAATGCTTTTCATGGACTGCTGGTCTCTTCATTTTTAGATGATGGAAACTGCCTAGAGTGTTTGAGGCAATGAAAAGATGCAAGACTTCATGTACAAAACTAACTGAAGAAATACTGCAGTGTACCCCCAGGCTGATTATTTCATTCCCTCCCTATCTGCCTTGCAGAACACATGTATCTCAGACCATGGTCTGAGCATCTGTTGAAGTATTGCCTACATTCTGGTGTAGATTTTTGCCTTTTTGTTGAGATGCGTAGGTTGGATGAAAGTTGTATTATACTGTTCAGTTGGGAGTGAAATTGAGGTAATTTTTCAGCCTCCTTACTAGCTCTGTGATGCTGCCCATTTGGGGTCATGATTCATCCTTCTGTCAGTTTTGTCTCCTAGTACCTCTGAGGATGTCTGTGTAATCACTTAGGGCATAGGCACAGTGTTTATTAAAATGTCATTCCTGCACAAAAGCCTGTGCCTGACCGATTAATTCTCTCTGGGCTTCCATGGCACAAATTGCACATCTGTATCATGTGGGGATCTTTCAATGTCCTGTCTACATCTAATACTCTTTTTCTCTTAAAATCTTCTACTGGATTCAATCTTTTCTCAGTCATGAGGTAGGTAAATAGCGATTGCATTTGCCTCAAGTACAAGCACAGCAAAAATCAGTACTGGCTCACCACATTATTTCAGTTTGTAGCACAGATGGGATGCAATCTGCATTTTATACACAGGCATCATTACCCACATGCCAAGTTCCATGTACTCAGTTTCTGGCTTTATTGAGGCACTTGGACATTGTAAGACATTAATCAGGGGCTTCATATAAATATGGGTATTTCATGCCCTTGTTGGAGCTGACATCCATCCTGAATTTGTCAAAGTAAGGATTGTCTTGTGTAAGGATTTGGTCTTACACTTGAGCTGAAACTGGTTGTTTTGAGACAAGCTCCCACTGTGTTAGGCATTGCCTGGCTGCTTGGAGAAGGACTGGGTGAACAGAAAGAATAAATGACTTTGTGACTGACGTACGTTGATCCAGAATTTGTTCTGGTGCTAATTTGACTTTAAATCACAATCCCGTTTTAATGCCTGGGTGGATATAATTTTTACCCCAGAAAAAACAGAAGTTGCAGAAACTATGACAAGGATTTTAGGTTGCACGCCTGAGGTCTAATTTGTTCTTGCCTGACTGATGAGAAAATCAGTGAATGATTTTTTTACCTCAGGATTGCTGTATCCCTTGTTTTCAGCAACTTCAGAATCCTTTGCAGCCAAAACTTTTTTTTGTCCTTGCATATGCAGGTTTCAGATGTGTAGACCCCTGTTTGAAGCCTGTCTTTGATTTTTGTTGTCAAACTTCATGGACCGAATTGAAGAGGTGCAGTTTTCTGATTCTGCCCAACTGGGAGCTGTTTCTGCTTTCAAAAAAAATTCTTGTAGTGATGGAAGAGTCTCATTCACCCCCAACAGCATTAAATTCACCATACTTTTACACTATGTTTTTGCTACTGTGAGAGAGTTACTGTTGCCAGATGAGGATCATGAACAAAGTTGATAGGTAATGAGCTAATAAACTGCACTGTGTAGTCACAGCTGGGCTGCTCCCATACCCTGCATTCACAGAGCTATTGCAATGTCTCTAGTTTAGACATGTCTTTGGACCTGTGCTAGCTGCCTACATGCAGTTGGAGTTCTGCATTCTCCTCCTTTCTGCTTGCAACATCTTCAGCTTTTTCCTCCTTTCCAGCTTCTCTGATTACATTCATATGAGGACAGAATTCTGTCATTTTATCCTGCGTGCTTTCTCAACATTGGCTGCCAGATACACAGTGTGTGCTTCCTGTTCATTTCTTGTCTTAGTCACTGATTTTGCCTGTTTTAAGGGACTTTAAAGATTGGCAAGGCTAATATTATAATGACAGTTATGTTCTTTCACCAAGTGTTCTTCCTCTTAGCTTGACTGCTTTTCTGTTCTCGGGGAGAGCAATAGCGAATTTTCCTTTTTTGCTTTCACTGCTCAGCTTGATGTTAATCTGCTGGCATTTCTTTCTCTGATGTCTTATTGTCTGCCCAGCCTCAGTCTTGCTTCCTTTATTCTGACAGCTGCTCCAGACTCATCTTCTTTTATGTCCTCCCATATTTGTTTGTGTGTCATCTTTATTGCTGCCTTTGATGTTTGGGATGACCTTACCGAGATCTCTACTTGAAGGAACTTGTCTTTCTAGTAGCCCAGAAGGCACCGAAGAGGCCAGCCAAGGAGAGGAGTCATCTGGAACCAATGATTATGTGGGCCTGCTATGACCAAATAGTTTTGCTTTAAGTTTTATGCCTTTTCCACTCTATGGGACAACGTGCAACTTCTTACGTCTTCAGCCTACACCTTGCACACTGTGTATGTGTCTGCACTGTCAAAAGTGACCAGGAACCAAAATGGACTGGGACTTGTAATTGACTGTTTCATTTGGTTTAAGCAGTCGGTGGATTTTTTTTTTTTTCCATTGTGACAAACTTGTTTTTCAGGACAAACAGACTTGAGCTGCCTTTCTCCCCTTTGCAAGATGCAAATATTTTATTCCCCAAAATATGAGGTATTAAATTTAAAACTACTACATTTTTAGACCAATTGTAGTGATTTCATAGTGGAATTATAGAGGGTTCCAAAATTATATTTTGCTCTGCGAGCTTAGAATAAGCATCTCTTCATTGTGGTATTTCAAAGAAGTGATAGGCAGACTTCTACATGCAATTCAGCAGTTCGTAATGATATTGTATTGAATTTAGAGTATTTGGCCAGGAAATAGGTTTATGAATAAACTGGTGGATTAACTGTGTAGCCAGTTGCTTTGGGGTAGTGCTCAGACATTTAGTTTCACTTTATTTTTTAATAATAAATCAAACGTGTTTATTGTAGTAAAATTCCACTTGGTGTGGATTCTTAGACTTCTGCAGCCTTTAAGTGACAGAAGGGATTTTGAGGCATTAAACTGTTATTTTCTGAAGTTTCATTTGCATTGCACTCTACTGCTTTTAATAATTAAATGAACACTTAATACAATTATAATATCAGAGGTTGGGATTGGAAACTGTTCTTTTTCATCTGTTTCTCATCGTCAGCACAGTTGAAGTTTCTCAAAAGAAAAGAAATAAGATCCGAATAACCTAAACTATCCAAATCAGTGCACTTTTTCTCGGTGACAAAGAGCCCCCTGGAAGGTATCAGTTAATTCAGTCTCAGATCTTTAAGAGGTAATTTTGACAGAGTTCTGTAAATGTAGAAAGTTAAACAGAGTAACCAGAGAAAGGTTCCTAATGAAATCTTGGCTTTGGCGGTGAAAATGTCTGACTAGTTTTACTAAGAGCTTGATTACACTGCGTTCATAAGGATTTCTGCAAGTCTGCCCTGATGACATATAAACTTTAAATTAGACATAGCCAATAAAAAGCCACCTAATACGGTTTCGTATTTTGAGAGGTTTCCCAATAACTACCCCATCTAGTTAGTCTATTTTCTAACCGTTTTGGAATCTGTGTGTGTTGAAAGAAATCTTCCTGCGAAGGATGGTGCTTGTACAGCATGTAGTGATGTGAAGGGACCTGGCAGAGACCAGCCCCCTGCTGCCCTCCTCCTGCTTTAGTGACCTTCCACAAGTGACGAGGCTGCAGCCCTTCTCCCAGCAGCTGGTTTCTAAATTTGGTCTAACAAATGGTATCATAAAGGTGGCAGGTGAGGTTAGGAGATCTGATCACAACATACCGATTTAACAGCCACCAGAAGGTACAAAAGAGTATAAGGAAAAACAATCAAGTGCTGTCTCTCTATCATTGTATCAGCTTTCTTTGCGTGGTCCCTTGTGAAAGCCTTTACTGATGGCTTTCAGCTATGTATCATTATAATACCTACAATAAGCATTACATAATAGGAAAAATATGCCACATCGAGCAATGAAACTGGTGTTAGCCAGTGCTGTGGCCCATATCAAAATGCTCTTGCTAGCATTCCCTGTAACAACACTTCCTCAGATGTAATGGGCTACGGCATATCATCAACTTAAAGTTCATACATCTGCCTTAATGTTTTTTGCATATCCCTGCTAGAAGTAATGGCCGTGACTACTTGAGGGGAAAAAGAATATTTTTTTTTTCCTCTTTACATGGTAGTTCAGGCATTCTTCAACCATATCCTCTGCCATTGCTGTGTTTGCATGTCTAGATAGACAAATCCTGCATGTATGTCTCTCAGGCAATAAGGAAAGGGGAGAAAAACAATTAAAAGAAAAAGGAAAACACAGTAATGGTAAAACCACAAGAATTAAGTAGAACAACTGGGTAGACAGTAGCACTTAATTGATTTTTGTTGTTGGGTCTCTTAACAGTTCAGTAGATTGCAAGTTGTCTCTTATTAATGGTACTGTTTTATAAGAAGGAATTTGCAGAATAAATACATCTGAGTGGCTTCCATTAGGATGGTAAATGCTTATTTCAGAAGGACTTCACATGTTAGGAGCTTTGAAACAGGTCTTCTTCCTTCCTGTAGAGTGATATATCAGTATATAGTTGCGCTGGAAATACAAAGACTGCATTGGAAATCAGACCTGCTGCCTTGATGTGTCAGACCGTCAGTCTAGGACAAGTGGTGGACTCAGGTGCTTACCTGGAACAGAGCTCTTGTACACAACTTCTGACATAAAATTATTCTTAAATATTTGAATTCCTCTAAAGCTGGAACATTGTATCCTCTAAGGTGCTAACTGAAAAAAACGTCCCTTAGCCACTATCTTTATTTGGATGGTTCTTTCCTGTGTTTGCTTGCCCAAGTTAAAGCATAGAAGTTACTTGCTGCATGGGATTGAAATATTGCCAGCTTTCTACAGGTTGCAGATTTTTCACTTGTCATTTTGAAGAATATTGCTCCAGATAGAGGTAGATGGGATATATGTAGGCTTAGAGACATTTAATCATATATCTTCAGTTTTAAAAGTACATTAAAAAAATGTAATATATTGCTAAGATGTTGAGTTATTAAAGGCACATGCCTTCAAATATGAGTGTGAGTTTTGGCCAAATGTGACAGACTACTAACATAATGGATTGTTAGTTTTTCACATTAACGGCACAGTGAATTCTAGCACACAGGCATTGTAAAGGAGGAGATGACTGGTGACAGTGAAATGGACAGATTGATGGACTTATAAATGCTTGCCGTGAGGACTGCAGAGGAGCAGAATTGAGGCTGATTGCTTAAAAACAAGCCTGACCACTAACTGGCTGGTTTTGGTCATGATTGTTTCATTTACATTTCAGAAAATTATCTATAGAATCAGAATGTCCTGAGTTGAAAGCGACCCACAAGGATCATCGAGTCCCACTCCTGTCCCTGCGTATGACAACCCCACAGTTCACACCATGTGTCTGAGGGCCTTGTCCAGTCTCTTCTTGAACACTGTCAGGCTTGGGGCCGTGACACCTCCCTGGGGAGCCTGTTCCAGTGCTCCACCACCCTCTGGGGGAAGAACCTTTTCCTGATGTCCAACCTAAATCTCCCCTTGCACATCTTCCTGTCATTCCCTTGGGTTCTGTCATTGGTCACTAAAGAGAAGAGTTTGGTGCCTGCCCCTCCTCCTCCCCTTGTGAGGAAGCTGTAGATCGCAATGAGGTCTCCTTTAAGTCTCCTTTTCTCCAGGCTGAACAAACCAAGTGACTTTAGCCCCTCCTCATACGGCTTCGTCTCCAAACCCTCACCAACTTCATGGCCCTCCTCTGGACACTCTCCAGCAGCTTAATATCTTTTTTATCCTGTGGCGCCCAGAGCTGCACACAGTGCTCCAGATGAGGCCGCACCAGTGCAGAGCAGAGCGGGACAATCACCTCCCTGCCCGGCTGGCAATGCTGTGCTGGACGCACCCAGGACATGGGTGGCCCTCTCTCTGAGAGAGTAAAAGGGCTCCATAAAAATCATTTATGAAGGATGGTGAAAGGCATTATACCGTAGCCACAATCAGGGTCCCTATGGCATTCCAGACATGAAGAGGAGTTGAAAATTGTATAACATAATACCTCTAGCTGTGCATGGTGTTTGCATAGAGCGTGGGAATGATTTGCTTCAGTGGGCTGAGAAGCTCAGCATCTGCTGAGTGCGCTTGGGTCATTGCCGCCTTCTAAGCATAAGTGGGCACCCGTCATCCTGTCCAGGACTTGCTCCGCTCCTGCCAGGCAAAGCAGGGGGAAGGACAGCCCACCGGGCATGTGTAAATGCACAGCAGTGACCGCTGTAAACATTTATGTCTGCTTCAGCCTGCACGTTGGTAAGCAGGACATAACAGAGACCCAGCTACAATCTTGTTTACCCAGTCAACATGTTTTAAGATATAAATATTTTTATTCTTTTTTTGGATATTTGTCAACCGCATCTTAGGTCGAGTAGGAAATTTATACTGTAATGTTTGGCAGCAGTCGTATGTTATGAAGATGGTGCCGTGAGAAACAGGATGCCCAGGTCCTAGCTTGTTTAAACAATCTGTCTAGGTTTTGTAGCCGTGGTCAACACCATGGTATGCAAGTGCTTATGGAACCCTCTGAGCTGCAGAGGCAAGGGCTGGATAGGCACTCAGCCTTATTTTTTTAAGGACGGAATTTAGAGGTCTTTTGCTCTGTACCTCAGAAGAGTTTTCCCTGATACAGCAGTTTTCCCTCTTGCCTGTCATCTGAGGTGGAATTCCTCAACCGCCTTTAAAGTTGCTGGCAAAGTGACCTTGATGAAAATTGCATCAGTTATTGGGGGGATCACACAGTATTAATGTGTTGACCTAAAACTTCACATCCTAAGGTGGAATAGGGCGGTAGCTGTATAAGAAACAAGTTAACCTACCAGTGTTGTTAAGTGCCTTTGTCTGGGGCATGCTGAGGGGCCAGACAGGATCTTCCGGGTGCTGTTTTGCTAAGCACACTTCAAATTTGAATAGGCCTTGTCCCAGAGGGCTTGTGGACAGTCTTAATGCAGGGAAAAGTGTGGGGAATGCAGAAGTAAAATCAACTGTGCTACACCTGTGAAATCGAATTAATGTTATGATTTTCTTTGTGTTAGTGGGGAAACAGCATGCAAGAAGGGAAGGACTGTTTAAGTGAAGAGGAGGAAAACTAGAGAGAGTGAAGGCAAAGCAGAAAAGGGCAAAACGTATGGTTAATGGAGCTAAGATTAAGATGCTGAAAGAGGTTAGAGGAGACAGAGAAATACAATGTTTGAGTAAGGAATAAGGGTAAATGTAACACTTGTAGTACATTTGCACATTTTGGGGAGTGCATCCTGAATGCCGTGCACCTGCGTTCCTGCAATAGCTTTCTCTGAAATGTTGTGTTGGGAAGGAGGGGTGCTAAGCTGTCCGAAGGACAAGGAGAACCTACTGAAAGTAGCTGAGCTCCTTTGATGAAGGCTTGAGCTTTGCCATCTCTTCAGTCTCCGCATGGATCTGGAAGCAGCTTTCCTTTTCCTTCCCAATCTCAAATGCTTCTCCATCAGAATTCCTAATACTGTGATCACAGTATTTTTTATAAGAAAGCTGCAGACCACACCAGTTGTTCCTGTGTTGGCCGCAAGGGAAGCCTTTCTGTAGACACTGCTCTCCCTGAGGCTGGGAGCCAGATACTGTCTTACAGTCTGTCCCAGGTCTGCCCCTGTCACCCCTGGCTTTCGAGTCCAGCCCTTCACAGCTTTCTGACTCTTCCGGGTTACCTTGATCTTGCTATAGAATGAGTCCCAAACTCTGCAGGTCCCTAGATGCCTCAGGCAAGCCCTAGTCCAGACCTGCATCCCTTCCCACCATATCCCACCCTGAGATATGTTCTGAGAAGAGACTGTAGACCTCTTTGTCTCTGCTGGATGAAGGGTAAAAACCTGAGGGACAGAGAATGAGTATTTGATATGGACTTCTGATTCAAAACCAGCTGATTTTTTTTGTATGTTCCCAGCTCTGTTGCCTCATATATAGCATGCTCAGAGCTCTTACAGGGGCAGCTTTAAAGGTGTGCCCACAATATTTGCAGGGAATATAGAAGGTAGGTGGTAATAATCTGAGGGCTTGCAATATTTACAATTGGCACGTGAAGCTGAGGATGAAATTTAAGGCTATTTCTATCCTTTTTATCCTGGTACCGCCTCCCCTCCCATTTTTGGCACCCAGGATTTAGAAAACAAACCAAACAGTGTTTTGTCTTCTATGTTTTGTGCAAGTTGTGGTGCTTCTGTTAATATACTGCATAGAGCATTTGCACAGCCTATGTCCCACTTCCCGTAGCTCTATATCATTTGGATAATACCACCCTAACAGGCCATTTCAGCCTCCCAACAGCTGTCCTTGCCAGTCTGTTGCACAAAATGGTGTCTTTCACCCTTCATGGGAGATGGAGACATGTTCTGCAGTACTACAGTAAATAGACCGTAGTTTGTTTTCATAACCTTTGTCTAACTGTGTTCCAAAGCTTACAATTTGTCGTGTAACTTCATCGGGAGGGTGGCATGTTTCTGGGCAGCACTAGCATAGGCACCACATCGTAGAGTTGGTTGGGAGAGCGTGACTGATGGGAACGGGAAGATCCACCATGACTGTGGTTTTAACTTTCCAATGTGAAAATTGTGAGCTTATCCTGGAAGCTGCTGTCTGCCCCTCCCCTTGGTGTGCTGGGATCTCTCTGCCTTGGGGTTCAGCACCCACCTGCTGTGTCCTGTCCCAGCTCTGCTGGTTTTCCACCTCAGCCCTTGTGCCTGTTTCAGCTCAGTTGCTTCTGCCCCAGTGACACACACAGCAGAGAGCTGTGGTGCAGGTCTGTAACTGGGGACAGCAAAGGAGCAAAGCATGCACGTTTAAAATATAAAAGTGGACATTCCAGTGGGTGCTGTAACAATGCATTTTTACTTCTGCCTTTATTAACCCCCCCAATAGTTGTAAAAATGTGTTCTTTCTGGTTGTTTTGGTTTTTCCTACCCTGTCTATTCAAGACCCCTATGTTCTATAAATATTTGAAATAGGAATATTCAGCCTGCAAAACTAAGTGTGTACACAAGTGGTGGAAGAGTTCTTTTTCTTTGAGTTGGGGGTGTGTGTTGGTTTTACAGTATCCAGGCTTCTGGTTTTGTAGACATTTCGGAGGGGATTCTTTCTTCCTCCATGCATATTCTGTCCAGCAGGTTGACAGTCTGATTTGGTCTAGGGCTTCTAGATGCAACAGGAATACGGCTAATGAGAAAATAATGAGTTAGTGTGTATTTGTGTGCAGTGCTACCCTCTAAAGAATTGTTTGACTGCCAAATATGTTAAGAGGTTAACAACTCAGAGGTATTTTCCTGGAGGGGTAGTGATGGAACCTTGTGGTTTTGCAACTGAAGAGCAAAGGGTTTAGACCCAGCTGTGCCAGCATATGAAGTTTATCTCTCTCTTGCACCCGTTATCATAAATTAGTGATGCTAGGGTGATGATACTCAGCAAGAGGCAGCTAGTAGTGAGACCAGAAGGGTCTTGAGATGGTTAATGACAGGGTAAAGAGGAAGAAAAGGCCATTTTCCAGTTCATGCTGCCTGCCCCCCTTACCCTTTCTGTCTAGCGAATAATCCCATTGTCATAGTTAACTGTCAGTAATTTACCATATTTGGATTCCCAAAACAAAATGCAATGTTTAGTTCAGCTTTGAATGGCACACAGTTCCTTATGGAGCTTAATTGTTTTGTTTACATGTAGCTAGTTACTTACCATGTGGTAAGAACAATAGGCTGACTGGCTTGTTTAATTCGTGATCAGAATGAGATAAAGCACGGAAAACAGTGAGGACTGTATTTCTTAAACAGACCACAAGTCAGAGACAGCCTCCTTGGCTGGTCGCAGTGTAGCAAACCTGCTGCATGGCATGCACTTTTTTGCAGCTATGTGACTGTGTGGTTTGTCATCACTGTCCAATCTTCTGCTAAAAGCAAGTGATATTTCTCGGGTTTTTCTATTTTCTGTTACTGGGCACCTTTCTGAGAGTTGTCTGACTCAGTGACCAAACGTGTCAGAGTGCACCCAGTGAATGTGAAACCATCATGTGAAGCTTCGGCCTCGCGTTTCCCCACAGCTTGACCTGGATTGCGCCCATTTTGCAGCAGAAGGCAGCTGGTTTTCCTGTCTTCCATAAGGAGGCAGAGCAGGTAGTTAGGGCAGCATGAGCCTTGATTTCTCAAACAGCAACACCTGGCGTGTGGGATAGGGAGCAAAAAGGAGGTTGCTCCACTTAAGCCAGATTTCTGCCAGCTAGTCATGCCTGCTAATGACATGAGACCTTTTAACAAGGGTGCTCCAACCATAGCAAAGCACTGTTCTTGTTGTTCACGCAGTCTTGCAACCACAGACGCCACCCTATGATCCAGCATGACAGGAGTGCATGACCCAACATGTGCTTTCCTGCCCAGAACTTGAGATGTTCATTGGCAAGGCTGCCAGGTTAACAGAGGCAAAAGACATTTTTTGCTTAGGACTGGAGCGCACACACTGATGGAGTCCCCTGCGTCTCGGGGCAGTGTGGGGCAGGTTTCCCTGCTTAGCAAAGCTTTTCTGAGCTCTGAGCAGAGAGGACGCTCCAGAGATTTTTATGTGTTTGCTTCTTCATTTCACTGGTGGCTTTTCCCCTCAAAACAGCTCAACTAAAAGTCAGAAAGTTTGCTGAGAAAGACATATTTTATTCCTCAGGTAGTTTCTGTTGGTAGAGGGGAATTTTCTGTTACACCTACTTGTACCTAAGGACTAGACATGAGGAAGATCAGGCTAGACATGAAGAAGAAATTTTTTAGAGGATGGTAAAACACTGGCACAGGTTGCCCAGAGAGGTGGTAGATGCCCCATCCCTGGAAATATTCAAGGCCAGGCTGGATGGAGCTCTGAGCAACCTGATCTAGTTGAAGATGTCTCTGATCATTGCAGGGGAGTTGGACTAGATGACCTTTGAAGGTCCCTTCCAACCCAAACTATTCTGTGATTCTGTGACTAAGGCAGATGTTCTCTATTAATTTGCCTGCACTTAAGTAAGCCGTAGCCTTTTTAATAGCAGACACAAGCATACCAGCCAAGCAAACCTTCCTGCCAACCCTGCCAACTGGAGAAGAAGTTGCTAACATTTCTTATTTTGTGAATCTGTGTGCAGCTGGGAATGAGAGGCCATTGAAAATACACAGAGAAAGTATAAGTGCAAGAGAGAGTGCCTGTAAGCCTAAAATCTTCTTTATCTTACTTATCCATGATTGAATTTCACCTGACTGGCATAGTTGTTTGTTCAGATCTTAGGTGCAGTTTACAGTTGTCAGTTCCACTTGAAGACATGTAAATGGAGGCTGATAACCTTGCTATCTTTTGGAGCAGTGTATCTCCACAGCTGTTACTCTTCCCTCTGTAGGCTATATCTCTCTTGCAGATGTAGCGTAAGGCAGAAATATTTCCTCTTTGTGTATATTTGTGGCACAGAGAAACAGTGTCATGCAAATAACTCATCAAAACTACAATGAAAGTGGTATTCTCGAGAACACTAAAAGTTATCATTACCTTCCCAGGCCTTCAGACTATGAAAAGAAATTTTAACAGTCTACTGAAGATTTAAGCAGCAAGAGTCCCTTCACCTCCACCACCACTGGAATGAGCTGCTTCTAGAGCTGGAGGCCTTCTCAATAAAGGCTGTTACTTGTTTTGAGCTTACAAGTGTTTGCAAGTACATTACAAATTGAAAGGTTAGCATGTCTGCTCTTGCCTTGTCAGCCTTCTGCTTGTATAACACAGAGCCCAGTAGTAATCACAAAAAATAACAGAAATATGTCTTTTTTTTTGGGGGGGGGGGGAACGCACAAGGATCAATTATTATTCTTCACAAGAATTCAGCACCTGAGTTAGGGGTTCCCAGACGCTGACCTGGAAAGCTACTAAATATGACCCTCAGAGGGATTTTCAAATTGTGGTGGTTCTACATTGTCATGCAGATTGATTTTTGTTATACAGCCCCTAGCCTGATGTCCCACCCATTAAGTTGCCCTCTGTGGACAAAACTCTGGGAACCCCGGAGTTCATAATCCAAAAAATTATTTTGGAAGACTGAAAGAGAGAATCTATTTTGTCAAGTATTACCACACCTCTGCAAATATACGGTCTCTTCATCTGGATGATCTCTTTCATGTATTTGTCAAAGTTCTTGCTTTGAGACAGCAATTGCAGCAAGACAGTAATATATGCAATATATAAAAAGGTTTTGGGTGAGATCCAGTACAAGCCTCTCATAGTGAAATCAGTATTATTTAACATCTACCTGGTATCTGATCCAGAGAAACAGATCACAACTACATCTGCCTTTAGACACTTAAGCAAATGGAACATGTGATGTGAGCTTGGATGTTTTGTGAACATAGGGCAAGGAAGACAAGGATCATAATTTGTCTCTCACTAAGAACTGTCAAGCACATTCCTCCTCCATTTCTTTGCAGTGGATTGTTGATACATTCACAGCTGCTGAACAGGTACGAGCTCTTCAGCACTCCTTACCAAAGTAACTTTGTCTGGAAACTCTCTCCTTGCTCATTGGAAGGAGAGGGAAGGAAAATTGGAAATCTCTGGCTTAAGGAAAAGCATTGGGTACTGTAGAAGTTATGTGAACATCAACTAACCTGCTGGAGCATCACAGGCTGAAAACCTGAATGTTCTGGCAGATGCCATCATTTTGGGAACGGAGCAGGTAACAGTCCTGCAAAATCGTCATGGTCTTTCTCACGTAGTAGGAAGTGGCATTGCTGCCCTGGATACAAACATCCTACGAGAGAAGTGAATAAGATAGTCAGTGACTCCACAGAAGTAAACACTTGGACACAGTGGATAGTGAGAGTCTTGGAGTGCAAGATAGCAATACAAGTCCTTTAGAAAGAATATCAGTCTTTCCAGTGAAAGAGGTTAATACCTACCTATGATTAAGTCTTAAAAAACAACAAACAACCCCCACCAAACCCAGCACTCTTACACAGTCATTGTTTTTCAGCTTTTCAAACTCTTCCTCTGGAGAGATTTTGCTAATGGGTGGTCTAAAACCCAGGCTGGTTAAATATCTGATCAGCCTTCCATCACCTTGGAAACACGAATTCCTACTGTGAAAATGATCTGACCCTGGAGGATCCAGGATAGTTCACATTTAAAACAGACTTTCTCCTCTTTTTTTTTTTTTGTTGCTCAGAGCAATAATGTGAGAGTCCACAGAAAGGTCTGCCATTTCTAGCCTTGTGCATAGTCTATCAAGTACATTGAGGTGACTTATGGCAGACGGCACTTTATGGTAAATGCTACATTGGAACTAGGATTGCTCGTGTCTCTATTGCTGAACTAGGGAAAAAAAAACCTACTTTCACACTCCATAATGGAGATCATTCACCCATGCAGTTTTAGCTCCTTATTTATCCAGCCAGTTTATTGTGGGCCATGGTAACTATATGTCTGTTCTTGTTTGCATCCCTGGGAGATAATGAGATTTTGCAGTGGATATATAGACAGCAGTTTTTGGGGTTTTTTTTCTAAGTTTCTTTGCCTTTGTTCTATATGCAGCCCACTTAAATAATCTCTTTTTGTACTGTCGAGTCTTATAACTTCTTCAGGACTTTTTTTTTTTTTTGTCTGGGCACATCCATAAAAAACAGATAGTTCTATGCTGTAGTCCTGAGGCAGGTTTTTTCCCCTCAAAACATCCATCTGCACCCACCCATATAAGTCATCTTACTTTTGTCTCTAATCTGTCTTAATATCTCCAGGCAACCAACAGACTGGCCTTTCATCTGTTTTGAACTCTTGAGAGCTACTCAACAGTTGCACGAAGCTTTTTTTCTTTGCCTTGCAGTAAAGATAGCACCAGGTTAGGAGTGTGTCATGGGCTAGGATTTTCAGTGTTGCCAGGGTCTGTGATGTGGTGGTCTGAAGATGGAGAAAGCTCGTTTGGCGTGGAGGCCTGACAGTCCTTTGCTCCTTCAGGCCTTTTAGGGTTGTCATTGTCCCACAGGGACTTTCTGCCTCAGCTTTCCTGACCCTCTACTGTATGGCCAGGCAGAAATTGTGGCATATACAGAGCCGATGTGGACAGTAGCCCTAAAAGATAGTGGAAAGAAATGGAGCTAACACATTATGTCTGATTTTCTTGGTCCGTTGTCAGGGGCTGTTACGGATTTAATAGTTCGTGATAAGTAAAAAGTTACCCTTTTGATCCTGTTGGGTTTTGGTTGGTTGGTTTGGTTTTTTTGTTTTTGTTCGTTTGTGTGGGGTTTTTTGTTTTGAGGTTTTTTTGTGGGGGTTTTTGTGGGGTTTGTTTGGTTGGTTGGTTTTTGGTTTGGTTTGGGTTTTTTTCTGAACGTTTCAAGAGAGGTAGCAGTTTTACCAGCTCTGGTTTGGTTTGAGGATTGTAATCTCAAGATTTGTGATTACATAAGATAGGATACTCAAATTTATTCCATAGCTTGATGTCTTCTTATCCTGGAAATGCAGCTGTGCCGAATGAAATATTTGCATCGGTGTTTTCTTTCCAAAATGTGCAGCTTGGCTTTAAAGATAAACACTTGCCATTGGGGCAGACAATGTGCTAGGTTTAAGTTCACTTAGCAAAACTTTTTTCTTGGAGTGGCTCATGTAACTTGTTAACATGCAAGAAATTATTAAGCTTTCACTTCCTCCACTCCCATTTCCTGTTTGGATGTTGAAAGGAAGCCCTGATTGCTCATTTGTGATTAGCCAGCAACCCAGAATGAACTTAATTGTGGGGCTTTGCGCGGAGCTTGCCTGTGCAGCTACTGCCTCCCTTCAGAGTGGGCTGCTGGGGCTCACGTTTCGTGGTGGGAGCTGTAAACAATCTGCTCTTCTTTCCGTGAATTCGTGGCCTGCCTGTTGAGAACAGAGGTGATGCCTGGCCTGCCAGCACACGGAAGGCCACGCTAAAATGATGGATGCTGCGAGACAGAAGAGAGGCATGAGGGGGATTTTCCAGTCTTGCTTGCCCAGGAGATGGCACTGTGCAATACTGGGATCGCTACCTGCAGCATTTGTGGTGTGACCAGATCCTGATTGTTTGAGACAAGACAGATGAGTGAGGTTCTTGAGTCAGTAAGAGCAGAGTGACTTGTACTTCTTGTAGGATGCCTCAGCACTCTATTCTGTGTAAATTGTAACATACTGTATATGCTGTAGGCAGGTTGGGTTTAAATCTGCTTTGCACCCCTGTGTTAAGGAACTGACCTGCGTGTGTCCTATAGTGCAGTCAGAATCAGAACTGGGTTTGTGGGTAAAATTAATCCAGCCATGAAGGAGGTGGTGATGCCTTTGGAGCACCCATACTTCCAAGGCTTTTGTGCAAGTCCCCCTTGATAATTCCCAGACCTGCTGACAAAGCAGCCAAAACAAAGACGTATCACAGAATCACAGAATGGCTGGGGTTGGAAGGGACCTCTGGAGATCATCTAGTCCAACCCACCTGCTAAAGCAGGTTCACCCAGAGCAGATCACACACGAATGTGTCCAGGTGGGTTTGAATGTCTCCAGAGAAGGAGACTCCACAACCTCTCTGGGCAGCCTGTTCCAGTGCTCTGGCACCCTCAAAGTAAAGAGGTTTCTCCTCATGTTTAGGTGGAACCTCCTATGTTTCAGTCTGTGCTGGTTGCCCCTCATCCTGTCATGGGGCACCAATGAAGTGAGTCTGGTCCCATATATACATGTAGTATGCACTAGAAAATTAGGTTTTGTTGAACCTCTGCAGGATCCCTCTTTCTGCCCTGCATGCAGTGTGCTATGCTCCTGTTAGAGTACCAATTAGTTTGGTTTAGTGGTTGTATATAAAACACACAGAGCTTTTTTTAAGGAGTCTGACCCCATCTGCAGATGCCTGACCTGCCTTGTGCTGCCAAATGCAGGCCAACGCAGCTGAGGTAAATCTAGAAAGTCTTACTGGTCTTCCTTTTTTTCATGTTGGTAAGTTGAGACCATTTCCATTTCTCCCTCTAATAACAGCCTGAGATTGGGAGCATGTACAGATCTGTGGAGAATTCTGATCTTGGAATGGATGTGCTACTTAACAGAATCTTGGACAAGCTGATTAACCTCCTTATTTTAATTCTCAAAAAGGTGAAGAGGGGTAACACTTTCTTAACACAGAGGTATTACAAAAGCATCCATAATATACCTTAAAGCTAGAAATACTATGTGAATGCTAAATACTTTTGTTATTATTAATCGAATCTTAAGTGGCCTATACATCTATAACAAAGGCTTCTTAGCAAACACATGCCCTTTGAAATAGCCTGACCCTTTCCACTTTTTCAGAGACATTAATAGTTTCCTGGCTCAGTGTTTTAGGAAATGTCATCATAGTCTGGAGGAACCAATAAAAACATAAGTCACCTATTTTGTCTGATCATTTTATGCCAGGATATTTGAGGCTAGAAGCTGAGGGGGGTGGGGTGGGGGGAAGGTAAGAGAGGTCTGCTCCATTTGTGTGGGTAGAAGATGTGAAAGTTTTAATACCATTTTAGTATAACTTCGCATATTTAGGTTCTAGAGCCACATGATAAATAGTATTTTTTGTGTTCACAGGCAGGGGCTCTAGGCAGTTTTAGCAATTAGTTAACTACTTTTTCCCCCTTCCTAAGCCACTTACTGCTTCAGTGCATGATGAAAAGTATGTCATCTTTGGAGAAGAGTGTTTCGTTAGTTTCAGAGTCACATTGTCCTCTAATAGAGTCGAGAGACCTCTTAAGAAATGGCAATGCCTTAAAACAAATGTTGGTGGAAGATTATGGAAAAGTGATTGGTGGGACAATAGCTTATTGGGTATGGTCAATGCAGACCGTTTCGGACTAGTAGAAAATGCAGTTACTTAAATGGAGGAACTACTGTATAAAATCTCAGTACATTACATGAAAAGCAGTCCATGAGTGGCTGTACAGATATCCAGTGGCACTCTGTTCTCCATTATAAACACCAGCATTTATGATGGGCCAAACCCCACTATCCTTACATGGGTTTCAATCTCTCCTTTCTGAGACAAAGCCTCCATCAAGCACAATAGTGAGTCCTGACCATGGTCTTTTGGGTCTGTGGAGAGCAGACACGCATGGCAGTTTTTCCCTTTCTGTACCATCTCCTCCTGCAACCTTCAAACAGACCTTCAGAGGTGGGGAGATCGATGTTGTTGCTAGCTTGTGCTTGGTTCCATGGAGCTGGAAAAGAATGCCAGACCCCATTTATTCTCCAACTTTTCCCAGAGCATCCTCCAGAGACAACCAAAGTTTTTGCCCATTTTTGGGAGGTCATATACTGTATTTTCTCTTCTGTATTCCATCAGTGTTGGAGACCAGTCTAATGTTTGTCAGCAGTCTAGAGGAACTGAAGGATAACACTTACTTCATCCTGCACAGCTATCTTTTTGGAAACGAACTGCGGCACCGAAAGAGAACACCACCACCACTGCAAACGGCACCGTAATGTATTATGCAGACTCTTCTCTTCCTCACTCATCCCCAAAATTAGAAAAAGTAAACATTGTTTCTTTTCAGCTTCTGCTGCAGCCTCGAATGGAGCTGATGTGCAACTGTCACTCACTAAGAATTCAAACCCTGTTTAGGCTGCTGTGCAGGTACTGCAGATCCCCATTAAAAAAAGTCCTTGAGGACTTAAAGATGCAAAAAGAGGGCATGGCTCCTAGACTGCCTTGATCAGAGTCCGATCTGAAGGGGAAGTTGATACTCATCTACTGCTTTGATGCTTTTTGAGTTCAACAAGGTGTTACCACAGGAGTTATACAGAAGGCCAACAGCCCAAAAGTGAACTTTAATATTAACTCTCACCAGACAACTGTCCCTTGTGTTCCTTGGAGATTTTTCTCTCCACCTCTCAATTCAATGTGCCGTATCCTGGTTCTTATTCATTCTCCCATCCAAGCAGAGTGTGGATGTATCAGCCCCATGGGAGGGTTGCTGTGCCCTGCTGCTTTCCACTCATGTTTGCCCCATGGAGGTGCTGCATTTAGATTAGCAACGGTGGCTTCCCCTTTGCATTTATCAGGATCTCTTACTCTTTTCTTCTTTGTGTGTACATTTTGTCAGGTCAGGCCACTGTGTACTGTACCACGAGATACCCCTTTCAAATTCCCTCTTAAACTGGAGCTGGATCTTTGTGCGGAGGAGTCTCCTGCGTGTCAGGATCCCTCAGCACTGGTTGTCACCAGGGTTGTTGCTCAGTCCCAGAGCACAATGTGCAGTCTTCAGAGCCTCCAAGTGTCTTGAGAACAGCCAAGTCGAGGCACATTTCTTTCCCAAATTAACATTATCGGATTCCTGAAGAATCATAGAATCATTTTGGTTGGAAGACACCCTTAAGGTCATTGAGTCCAACCATAAGCTAAATCTAGCAGTAAACCCTGTCCCTAGGAGCCTCATCTTTTAAACTCCACCACTTCTCCGGGGGGACTCCACCACTTCCCCGGGCAGAAACATGTGCATTGAGCAAGATGTGTAGGTGGAAGAGTGAATACAACATTGCTATTTTTGTTGCTTATCCGCACAACAAATTCAGAAAAAAAAGTGCCCATGCCAGGTGCTCCTGCCAGCTACACTAGGGCTTCTGAGTAGGCACGGCTTCCTTTCTGACTGCTGTCTACCATGCTCTAATTTCATCTCAGTCAAGGAGGTGTAGGCCTTAGGGAAGGAGAATTTTGGTTTTTTCTCTCATCCCTGCTTCTTGGATTCTTGAGGTTTGGGGAAGCAAGAGCTCTTCTCAGTTATGTACTTCAGTCATTTGCAAATGAGAGCTTTCAGATTTTTATTGTTGTGTGGTTGAGCTGTCGTAAGCTGTGTGTCTACCTGTACTTTTTAAATAAATATCCTACTCTGTCATCCAGTAGAAGAAATGTGACCTCAACAAGAACCAGATTTTTTAAAAAGCACTATTGTTTTAAATCCTCAGCTTGCCCCCTGCTTCCCTCAGGGTTTTGATGATGGCTGGAATTTCTTAATTGACTGTAGGGGTTTTTTTTTAAAAACAGTGAAACTCTTCCAAACCAGAAACTATCCAATCCCACCCAAAGAGATTTAGTAAAATTGAAACTGTAGAGAAGATTAAGGCAAGCTATTCCTTATACTGTATTCATATTCTTGTGCCCTAACATATGACTTGGCCATAGCAGTCACGTGAAAATGCATCTGACCTCTTCTGTTAGACTGAATACCCTGTGGTATCGGTGTTTACAGCAGATACAAGGAAAAGACCTTTTCTTCAGATGTGTCCGTGCGGGGCCTTAGAACACTTTTGGCTCTAATAGTAGTAATAATAAGGCCAAAACCTCTCTGCCAGCTAGTGAAATGAAAATGCTGTACTTCACAGCTATGTCATTGGAGAATTATATTTCATTAGAGCTGATATTAAAAACCCTGATGTCAGTTGTGAAATGTGGCTGACTCCAAATTTGCAAAACACATAGGAAATTTTTTTGTAATGTGTCGTCACTTTAAAACTCTGGCAGTCCTTTAGGTTCACTCATAAAACTTTAAGCCCTCAGAAGGAGAAAACCCCAAGGCTATTTCCCCCAAACTTTAAAATCTTTGCTTATACTAGCAAATGTCCTTTGTATAAAGTATGTGCAAGTAACATTCTAGATGCTTCAAATAGCAACAGTTGTTAGTACTTTCAGATTGGAGAAACAGATCAAGTAGTCATGAGAAATAAAGTATTCTAGACATTCAAGTGACAACTTTTTAAAAGTCAGTAAGCAAGGTAGAGAATAGCTGCCCCAACTATTACTGGTTATTAAATGCAAAAAAGCCCCTGTTGTTTTGCCTTTTTTCCTTCCCACTTGGTGGCTTACAGGCCTGGGTTGCTGGGGAGGAATATGTGCATAGCAGTGGAATTGGTTCCAACAGGTCACTGAACTGCAGAACAGTTTCCACAAAATCCTGAAGTACTTGTAAATCAGACTGTTGTCTGTCTTAGTCATGGTAAAGACATGAGGGGTAAATGCATGCGTCAGCTTCTCAAAATGTCACACTTGTATGACTTTTTTAAAAGGAAAAAAAAATCTAGTTAGCTCTTATTTTTGCTTGCTAGACAATATTTAAATGTCCAATGCAGTATGTGAGTAAGCTTATGTTACAGTTAGATTTATTGTAGGAGATGGTAAATAATCATTCTAGGTGGGTTTTTCTGGTTTGTGTTTTTGCTCAGATGTGGAGAACTCATGAACATACATACATTGTCATTTGCTAATAGAAAAATATATTATGGTTAAACAAGCAAATCCAAACTGTTTGTGGCCTGAAGATGTGCTAATGACTAGATGTGTGTCCTTTTCTGCTTGGGTACCTCCAGCTCTGCAGTAACCTCAGCTTCACACTGTGCTCCCCATTGAAACCTCTACTAGGCAACAGCCAGTGTCTGCTACGTCCACTTGGAAGCCAGGTTGGTGCTGTACCACCAAACAATGGCAGAGTTTGCCTGTTTATTCTTTTTCCACACATGCTCTTATTATAATCTCCTCTATTTGCATTGATTTCTCAGCAGATTTTTAGGAGCTTACCATCTTCAGGACTACCCTCTCTCTTTTGAAATTGGCCAGCAGTGATAAGGGACAATGCCTGATAGTTGTAAAACATATGATTGCAAGACTTTCTTTAGGAAAGAGTCTCAAATCAACCTTGTAAAACCTTTGCTGCAGGTCTCTCCAATGTCCATAGCATTTCTTACAAATTCACTGCAGTTAATGGCATCAAAGTGGTGAATCTTAGTAGCGTGAAGGCTCTTCAATGGACAGACAAGGCTGAAATGCCAGTTAATCCCTGGCCAGGCAGATTCAGCTGTTTCATTTTGAATTTGTCAGCTGATTTCTGTGAGCAGGTCATCATCTCTTTGGTGAGTGAAAAGGACTGGGATGCTTGTGTAAGGGTTAGATCAGCCTGTGGTATCAGGATCTGGTTAAGGGAGTTTGTATTTATCAGCAGATTCCAAGGCAGGTGGAAACGTGAGAGTTTGGATTAGGAGAAGTCCCCGAAGTGTGTAACTGTTCAGCTTGTTAACTTCATGGACTCGGGGATTGTAAAATCAGGGGCAAATCTACTTTTTTTTTTTTTTTAATAGTAAAGGCATTGAAACACTGTCTGGAAACAGAAAACATACCCGGCTACATGGTCAGCCAGCTCTTGCTTGTTCCCTTATAAGCAATGTTCTTAACTGGACAAAGTTGATACTATTTCAGGTCAATGTGTATGTTTTCTCTTACAGTTGCCATAGCACTGGTAAGACAGATATGTTCTGTAGTTGTGTTTGTCCTCTTATGTGAATTTTTATTTTCAGCACTGTAATTGCAGCATAATAGTGCTTGCAGTATTTTTCCATACCTCACTGAAGTTGCCCCTGTTGGAGTTACTGCACTCGATTATTTCTTGTTTGTCATACAGCAGTCTGTTTTACATGCCCGCCTTCTCGTCCATTAGAGTTAGTAGCTCCTAAGGCCTTTGTATTTTGGGTATTTTATAGCTTAGTGGATACTTAAGGTTAGAGACATTATGTCATGGTTGCAATCTTACATAAACATAAACCATAGAGCCTAATCTAGCAGGTTTTTGTACAACTCAATAAACTTGGCTGAGCTACAGCTTATCTTCTAAGTAGGTGCCCAATATTGATTTAAAGGCTTCAGGTGATAGAGAATCTAACAAAGATTAACTATACAAGTTATAGCTAATAGGTTGTTACTGAGCTCTGTCACTGTTAAAAAATGTAGCTTTTTACTTAAAGTGCAGCAAAACAACAGCAGCAGCAACCATAGCCAAAATCAACCATTTCTCTCTTTTTTTTTTTTTTTTTTTTTCCCTCCCAATAGTGAGATTTTCATCATGCTGGTTGAAATCAAATATATTAGTACTTCAGCTTTTACTTTTTGCTATGACAGAAAAATCTTCAGGGAAGTCTGAAAGGTTTCCCACATAACAGTTGCAATTTGGAGTTTGTTTGAATATCTCAAAATTAGTCAAGTGTAGAGCAGCCCAAGACACACTGACACTGGTGTTGAGCCCCAGCCTTCCCCTGCTACGGGTTCCCATTACTTTAATGACAGCTATAGATGGTTCATTGAGAATCAGTCAGTTTTACTGGCGGATGTTAGTCTGCTTACCACAGAGGAAATTGTAGTGTGGTGTCTGGAAGTGTCTTAAGGCTGTGTTACTGTTACCCCTACATGCAGGATTCAGGAGGAATATAGTATTGAAAGAAGAAAGAATTTTATAGGAATTTTTTAAAAGTAGGATTTTTATGTTGCTGTTTCATGCTTGGCCAGACCAAGTAAAGCAAACCTAACCTCTTTGGCCTTTGCTTGTCTTTCTTTTGCTTTTATTTGTTTGTTTGTTTGGGGGTTTTTGTTTGTTTTGGTTTTAAAGTAACATACCTAAGAGTTGCTGGTGACTCTCATTAAAGTCACTGAGAACACTGGAAATATGGATCAGCTTTGGAGGAAATGAGGAAAAGGGAAGAAGCCCATGGCTACCAAACCAGATTTGGTTGATGCTGAGTCAGCACAGGGTTGTAGACTTGTTCATCAAGCTTATTAGCAGTGGATGTAAGGAAAATGCAGAAGCTTTATCTGCTGCCACAGAAGGTTTTGAGAATAACAAAACCTCAGTTGCCGCTTTCAGTTACAGTAGTGACAGACCCAGGGGTCGGATTGGGGGTGACACCAGTCGACTGTCCTTTTCACGGCATCTGTGAAATTTAATCAGGAGAGAGTAGGATACAACAACCCCACCCCTCCGTTTAGTTTAGATTTGCTCCTTGCTGGAGAATGTTTAGGGGCCTCTGAATTAAAAAATAGTTAAAAATGGAACTGCTGCTTTCAGCTGTTTCCTTAACCTTGCTAACCTGAAGTCATCCCTCAGTAGTCATATGGGCAGAGAAGTCTGCAATAATGCCTTTACACTTTGCCAACCAAAGCTATTTAAAGAAGAGGGAGCTAGTATTTTCTGTCATGCCTGTTCATGTTAGTATGCCCTCATGGGTTGTTTTCTTTAGGTATCGTGAGATAAACAGAAGAGATTATTTTTTCCCTAGATGCATATACACTGGTTAACTTTCTAAACTTGAGACATTGCTTTTTGGAGCATCGATATGATCAATTATCATTCAAGTTAGTAGAAACTTGACTGAGAGTGAGCATTGACGCAAACTCAGAGTGGAGGCAGGTGAGTTGGCATCTTTTTCTTAGATGAGCCATTTCTTATGACAGATGTAATCTGAAGACTGTTGCCATTGTTTTGTTCTTAATCTAGATATGGTTTATAAGCCAGTTCTTGTACTTGGTAAGAACATGTGGTCTTGGACCATTTTAAGTCTTTCAGGACTTGGGGTTTATTGCTGCTGTAAAACGCTTTCATAACAACCTTCCTTCAGCTGATTTTCTGCATTTAATGCTCATTGTTTTGAAATTGATATGCATCACTGCCATTTTGCTGACAAATTATGAAACGGGCTTTCAAGTAATCAGTATGATGTTTTGGTTGAGAGAGATCCTTCTTAATTGCATGTCTTTTCTTGGCTTTTATGTCTTCTGGTACACTTTTTAAGTGATAAGTAATTATATTAAGTGGTATAGAAAACAAAGAACTTAATTAACTTCAAGAGAGAAGCTACGAACAGACCCTGCATATAAAACAATACAATTACGTGCTGTCAGTTAAAAGGTTAAATAAGTTTCTAATCTATGAAACAAGGTAGAAAGGTTGCAAACTGTCTGAAGACACTTGGGGCTGCCTGTTTCCAAGTGCTGCAGGTCAGCAAGGTAGCCCTTGTACCTGGGGCCTGTGGGGTAACACACTGTAATGCTGCTGCTGCTTGTTTGCTTACATATGACTCTATGTTCCCTTATTCCCAAATCTTGCCTTCTGAACTGTACCTTCAACAAAATGCCTTGCTTGATCCCAATGATATAGATGCGTTTAGGCCTGTGATGTAAATCTGTATTTACATTGCCTACAGAATCTGTAGTCAATGGTGGAAGCCGGAAGAGCATCTCTTTAACTTCAAAGAAATAGCTCAGCTGAGCTCCCAGATTCACGTTTGGCAAAAGACAGACTACATAAGCAGCAGTAATTTTCCCCATGCTTGGAAAGAATTGGTCGAAATGCTTTACTATTCCCCACAAACACACGGGGCTGCTGCGTGCAGTGCTTGGTCAGAAGGCAAAAATAACTTTCATTCAGGAGTGTGGTCATCTGGCCGGGCTCTGCGTGCCCGCATTGGCCAGGGAGGCCTGTCTGCTGCCCCACCACTGCTCCTCCTCTTCTCCCAAAGTGATGTGCTAGACCAGCTGAAAGGATCCCATGTGCCAAAGCCAGCTTGTGAGCTCTGGTTTGGGCCAGGCTTAAGGTACCCATGGTCAGGGTGAACGTAAAATGAGAGTTATAGAGTTCTTTTCCTGATAATAAACTAAAAGTATAAAATGACCACAGAAAAATGTTTAATGCATCTCCTTCTAAAAAAAAGGAGTACTGGAATTTGGAAAATTCACCTTTATGTTTAGCTGAAATTTATTTTCATGCTTTCTGTGAGAATTGTTTGGTCTGATCTCAGTTGCCTCTGTTTGTGTTTCTAATACAGATGCCTTTCATTCTTCCTCTAAATTATGCCAAATGCCTAATAGGAAGAGCAGATGTTCACCAATTGTAAAAAACCAACCAACCAAACAACAACACCACAACGTAAAGGAAAAGAAAGCTGGGGGTGGGGCTGGGTGTTTTAGTTGCTGGGTCACTCTTGCATGGGAAGATCTGTGAGGTTATATGAGCACAGACAAAGGCAGATGGGGTCCCAACCTAGTACCCTGCCCTGGGTTCCTCCCAGGCCATCACAGGGGCCATCAGTCCACCAAAGGCCCACCTCCATAAGCCCAGAGGAGTACAGGGGCACAATGGCAGGCAGAAACCCTAATTAAGGATTGGGAGGAAGGGGTGCCTGGTCTGGGCCCTTCCCAGTGCTGTCCCAGGAGAGCCTCAGCCCTAGGGTCCAGCCCTGAAGCCCATCAAGATGAGTCAATGCCAGAGCACCTTTTGGACTGAGGAGGGTTTGCTGCTGAGGTGTTCAGCACACATGATGGGATGCAGGGGAAGAGCATTTCAGTATTGCACAGAACTTATTATGGGATGTTTCAGGGAAGAACCAAAGGCAGGCAAAGGGAGGCATTTAGATGATTTGGGGAGGAAGGGACCAAAAAAAGGGCCAGTTGTGTCTAGATACTTTGCTGGTCATTGTACTTGTCTGGCCATGCCTTGTGCCTGGCAGAACAGACTGTGCTGTTGTCTTATTATATTCCTTTCTGCCTCTTTCCTGGGTGAGGGACTCTATTCCCTGTGTCTAAATGGGGGTCTGGACATAGCAACCATGGTGCAGCAGCTGGAGCAAACAAAGGTTTGAGTGCCAGCAGCTGGGCTGGGACTGAGGGCTGCAGGGCCCATGTGTCTGGGTGCCAGCACCTGAGGACACCCAAGTGAGTGAAACCAAGTGCCAGACACCAAGGTGAGACCAGAGGCCAGAGACCCATGTGTCCGTGGTGCAGCACTCAGAGCAACTGCTGTGCAAGCTGTAGCAAAGACTGGGCCAGTGAGTAGGTGAGGTCGTCTGTGAGCCAGGTACCTGTGTGTGAAGCAGGGGGGTCCCAGGCAACAATGGAAGTATGTGCAATAAGTACACATGTATATGTATAAAATATATATGTATTCTCTCTAGCAGACCTCTTCCTGTTCAGCCAGGGAGGGGCTGTGTGTTACTTATATGGCTGTCTGTATATAGCGGTATATGTGCAGTGTGTGCTGTGTATGTGCAGTATGTGCATGTGCTCTGGGAGTGTTTGTGCCAGCTGAGAATACATTTTCAGGCTCGCTACTGGTTGCACCTGGGAGCATGGAGCTGCAGCAGCCTCACCTCTTTTGGGCTGTCAGATCAGGCCTATTCTCCTAAAAAGATCTGCCTGAAATCATATAAATCATGAACATACAAATGGAAAGATGTTAGAGACTGGTAACCATGTATGTTTTTAGGTTTCATGCGGTACCAGGTGAGCAGCTGGAGCTTGAGCTAGTGGTATTGGTACAAAGGGAGTGAAGATGACCAAACTGACTTTCTTGAGCCTTGGCAATCAACTGATGATGTCCTATTGTGCTTCCTTTAAGCCTTTCATTCCCCCTAGGAAAGGATACCCTTTGGCATCCTTTTCATTACCCCTGAGCCTTCACATTTTAGTTGTTTTTCATAATGCTGTAATCAGTGTCTAAAATACTTTGATAAGAGGATTAGTAACATTAGAACACAACTTCCATCTGTTGATGGACATGATTATAACAAGTGCTTGCACAAAATGCAAATAAAATCTGTCTGTGAATTCCAAAGATTGACTAAAGAAAAAAAAAGGGTGTTTATTTTGCAGCTGAGTGCAGCGACCTCTTTCCTTGATTGTTAGCCAATTTGGCTTTTTAGAATTTGCCTAGTGGCTAGTTTTTGCTAACCACTAGTCTTGTAAAAGCATCTCTTAATCATGGTTACTTTTGAATTTTAAATTATTGCTAGTTTGGTTGACGCATATACCACACATTTTTAAAGCTAAAACCAAAAGCAGCTCCCTTACCCCAAAACAAGTTTCTAGCTTGACTTTTCCTCCATTTGAAAAACTTCTGGCAATTCAGTTAGAAAAAAGGCAGAAGAAACAAAGTTTCTACATACTCAGGTGTCATCGAAGGGGAAACCTGGAGAGGCAGAAATCATTTAAGTTGGGACTTGGACAATCTAGCAGTGGAGGAAGGTGGGTGAGTTCATATCTTCTAGTGAGCCTAAGTGGCTAAGACTTAAGTTTTATGTCTTTAGCAGAAGGTGACACCCTGAAGAACTCTACAGAGGAGGGAATATGGAAGAAGGGAGGCTTTCATCGTTACTTCAGGCAAAAGAAGCATTATTTGTAAAGAACTGTATCTGCAGCATTGCTTTTAATGCCATATGAGGTGAATTCACCCATGCTTGCTTGCTTGCTGAGGTCAGATGAGGTGACTAAGTATATGTTATGATAACATACATTTTTTTGAGGGCTTTTTGTGAACTCCTATGTGAGAATGCTTTGGTGTAGGTCTATTGGTTTATAATATCCCGTCAGGTGCTGATGTTAAATTTAGCTGCTACTTTTGAAGGGTTTTGATGAGGAATTGCTTGGAATCTGTGAGCCGTGACCTCTGGAGTAGCATCTTTTTGGGCATACTAAAACTATTAAATTTAGTAACTGAAGCAGCATGTGAGATCCCACCATTTGACTCTGCTATGCAAAGACCTCCGTCTCATCGTACTCTTCGTAGCATTTGTTTTCATTCTAGCAATGGAAGCTGGATGTAGAACATTGTTTTCATAGCAATTGAGAAATCCCTCAGGAGGGAGCCCTACAACAGTTTATTTAATGGGTTAACTCCTTGTTATGTTAGTCAGCTCTTGTTTAACTCTGATGACTACCTGGGTTTTGGATTAGCAAGACCATGGCTTCTCCCAGTACCTTCTGGTACATCAAATGCTTGTGAAAAGTATGAGTGCAGAGTAAGGGCTGATCTAATTAGGGGGTCTACTGCTCCTTAAACCTGCATCTTCTTCTTACAGAAATCTAGCCACTAGTTTGTTGGTTGGTTTGTTTGGGTTTTTTTAATAATAATATGGCATACGTGTGCTTTAGCCTAATTTTACAAATGGTTGGTTTGATTTATGTTCTAGTCTTTTCTGATAATCTTTTCCAATTTGCCTGCATAATTAGTAGTTGACTTGAGACACTTCTGGGCTTTTGTGGGCACTGACTAGTATCAAAATTAAACCACGCAGTACATCTGATTGAGGCAAGTCCTGAACTTTTCTTCATAGTCTACCTAGAGTCTTCTCCCTTCAATGTGTTAAAACCTGAGAAATTATAATAAACCCACTAGTGGTTAATTTGGTTTTAGTGTACATTTGATGTTAGTTTTCTCTCCACAAAAGAGGGAGAGCTCGACAAATAGAAGAACTCAGTTTTCAGGGCCAATAATAAAGTGCTCTATTTTTTGCTGGAAAAGCCATAGAAACAAACATCAAATTAAATATTTGCCTCTTTTGGACACAAATAACTATTCAAAATCTGTAATAAAATAATATTAATAAATTCTGTAACTGTAGTTACAGGATTATTTAAATTTTGTTTCTATTTTGCAGCTGCGTATGATGCCCTCTGAGGCAATTATAGCCACATGTAGGAATTTAAGAATTTATTTAGTTTTGTGTGAGAGCTCTGAGTCTTTCAATACAAGAAAGTTACCTGCTCAGCAAGATGGCCACCAGTTGGTGTTTGCAAGGAGAATTTACAGTTCACAGGCTTTGTTATCATATGCACTTTAACTTAGTCAAAGTCAAGGGAACTAACCACACATTTTGATTTTTAGGGTGCTGCATGAAAAGTAGTAGAGGTTAGATTTCATCTAAAGAAGAATGCCTAGTCATCGAAAATTTTTTTTAAAAAAAAAGTCTGGTTGTATTCTGAAAAGAAACTTGAGACATATCAGCATTTTACTTGATATTGCTACATTTTATTAATTTCCTCAGTGTGTTGACCACTTTTTATTCCCACCAACCCTGCAGTGTTTGGGTGAAAAGAGCTTGCTGAGCTGATCAGTGCAACATTGAGGGGTGTTAGTTAAGAAACATCTTATGTTTCTGTGCTCATTTGAAGACTGTAAGATTGTGGAGGTGATGAGTAAAAACAGTCATAAAATTTAGTCTGTCTTCAGTTCCTTTGAGTTTATACTTCTTGTGCAGACTGAGCCCATTTCACAAATAGTCACAGAAACATAACAAATGTACACCTCCTAACTAACATGGCATTTTCACTAGATTATAAGCATCCTACTCCCTCTCCTGTCAGCCAGTTTTTCAGCTGGTAATTTGAGCACGTCTGGTTTATTCCCTTCCATGTCTTAACACCTTTCACCTTCCCTGTTCACCTTTGACAAATTAAAAAATAGCAGAGCCAGCTGGGCTTAGCAGAAGGCACGTGAGCATCGCTTGACCATGATCTAGCCTGCTCTGAGCCACGTTTGCAGTAACCAGCCTGTAGAGATGAGCATCGCATGCCACTGTTTAGATCGGTAGGACTTTAGGATGAAGCATGGCTTGATGTAAAACCTGTGCCCAGCCATTACAGGAGAGCATGTTGCATACAGTTTTACTGAGGCTGATGATTTCAGCAGAGATTTCGGTTGCTGATTTTATTTGGGTCTAGGCTGAAGAAGAAGAAAATGTGCTGTGGGCTTCTCGCAGTTTAGCAAAGTCATGTAGAAGTCAAACTGAGTCGTCTTTGGGAGGTTCAATTACAACTCACTTTCCTGATCTGTGTGTGTTCTTTTTGACTTGTGTTGAGGCCAGTGGGTGGGTGCAGACTGGATTGTTGGCTGGTGGTTAGCTCTTAGCTCAGACGTGCTGAGGTCACCTACAGTGGTTGTGAGGTGGGGGCTATGGAAAGATGCTGCTCTCCTGTTTGCATCTTGAAACTACACTGCGGTTCTCCCCAGCAAGTTCCTTCTGCACCTTTCAGGATCCACTGTTTTCCTGGGCATTAAAAAACACTTGCAGTGCACAAATCCATATTCCATCCCACCCTGTTTGGTGCTTGACTTGAAAAATCTGGAGAGTGAAACTCAAGGAGCGCTCAGAGAGGGAGCAGGAAAACAGCTGCTGTTAGAAGCACTTTTTCCTCTCTCTGATATGGTCTAACTTTCGCTGTTGGCAGCTGTTCTCTAGTGTCTTCTCTGACTATAAGGCTTCCTTTCTCCTCTTCTTTGTGGCCAGGACACCGTGGTTAGCTTCTGTTAGCTGGGAGGTTATGGTGTGAGCGTGAATGTGGCTACTTCTGACTTCTGTACCCGAAGAATGAGTGGCAGCAGTAGCAAGTACTAGGCTGTGCTGACTGAACACTTTCTGGGCTTGAAAGGGAAACCAGAAACCTTTCTAAGAAATGAGTGATTCTGTTTCGTTATCCCTATCCTTGGTGAAGGCAGATTACAGTTCACCCCCATGTGCAGAGCTTCTGCTTCTGGTGCACCAGCTTCAGAGCTGCTGCTTCTCTTGGAGTGTTATCTGAAAATCTGTCCTACACACAGGACATAGAGTGTGTTTACCATCAGTCTTGGAAATGGATGCTTTTCTGCTGTTTTCTCCTTGGTGGCAAGCGCATGAAGTGTTTTTGTGGGCTTTTAAAAAAAATACTAAACAAACAAACAAGAACCCCATAGCATCTGATAAAATATGTTATTTAGGGATCAAGAGGTTCTTGGTAATGTCTAGACCAGTCAAACATTTTCATACTTAATAAATTACCATCTATGCTTAAAAATCAGTCTTTTGTGAGATTAAACTATAATTTTTCCATATGTATCAGAGACTTTATTTGAGGCTTTTTTGGGTTCACGGTTCTGCATTTTTTATTCATTTTAAACTGTCCTCAGAGACTTTTAAAGCATCTCTTACTGTTCCTACTGGGGGCAGAGAGATGCATTCGTGGAGCCATGTCAGATAAGCTGGAGACTGTATAGTTGGGTAAGTTGTTCATAATTCCAGCAGATGTGTAAGCACTCAAGTTTTTTTTCCTTCAGCTGTAAATTTTTTTGAGAATATTTTTTCCTCTTTTTTCCATGCAAAAGCAAATGCAGTTCTGGCTTGAGGGGTTTTTGTCTGATTTTTAATAACGCTTGTTAGGTATCGGTATTTTATCTGAGGAGTTAAGAAATAATATTCAGATTATTTGTGTAAATCTAAAGTGCTGCTTTCCATTTTTGGGGGGAATGACTGACTTAGCTGTTTAGAGGAAAAGCTACTAAACTGCTCACAAAATTCGTGTTTTCACCTTCTTTGAGAGAAGTCTGCTGTATGTGATGAATTTTATATGTGGTGTATTGTTTTATGATGTTAAAACCTGCTTGTAAAGTCCCAGGTGTATGTATATTGAGGAATTCTAATCTCAGATTCCTTTTATGTTTTCTAATGGATAAGTTTCCGTAACTAGAAACTAAATTTTGGATTCTACAAATTCAGTAGGAAGTTTAACATTGAATTCTGTGTGACTAAGATTTGACTTATAGTGTTTATGGCACTTGAGCTCAATTCTTCTCTCAGTCTCACTGGTGAAGCTTCAAAACCGTTTGCTGACCACTGACTGTAATCCACAGTGGTGGGCTACTGTGCATGTAAAAGCTCTCCAAAGAGATTTAGCATGTGTTAAGGAAACCTTTGGAAAGATTGTCTCTCCTGATGGCAAGTCTCAGGCCATCCCATCAGAAGAAGAAAGGTGAGGCATTCCTTATGTGTTTAGGACAGAGATACAGAGAACTTCTTAGGTCAAAACCAGCTTATTAAGCTTCACATAAGAATTGCTTAAGAGAAAATACAAAATAAGCTTCAAATATGTCTGCCTTGCTTTTGTGTAGATCAGCAGTGAAATATTACAAGGATGGAGCCAGGCTCTTCTCGGTGACAACCAACAGTTGACAAGGGATAATGGGTTCAAGCTGGAACACAAGAGGTTCCACTTAAATTTGAGAAGAAACTTCTTCTCAGTGAGGGTGACGGAACACTGGAACAGGCTGCCCAGGGAGGTTGTGGAGTCTCCTTCTCTGGAGACATTCAAAACCCGCCTGGACGCCTTCCTGTGTAACCTCATCTGGGTGTTCCTGCTCTGGCAGGGGGATTGGACTGGATGATCTTTTGAGGTCCCTTCCTATCCCTAACATTCTGTGATTCTGTGATTAGCTCAGATGCTTCTAGGAAGGACGCATCGTTATCTCAGATGTTTCTTGTGGGTCTGCATTGTCCATTCTGACAGGTCTTTATGGGCAGTATTAGAGGAAGATTCTGGTTTATAGTGTTGCTGAAATGCTAGGAATGGGTCAAACATTCTGTCAGTGTGACAGGCAAAGCAAGCAAGTGGTTAATAATTCAGCCCTTCCACTTTTGGCATTAATTAAGAGAGGAGAATTGATAGACATGTTAATTTTTGTTACGTTTTTTCCAAAAGTAAAATTCTCCAATTACAGTAATTTCGTGGAAATATTACGGCAATGCTCTTTAATCAGAGAGCTTAATAGCAACAGGATGAGAATGACTATCTGTAGTGGGAATGCATGACAGACCAAAATAAGAAATATCCGTAACAAGAATTTTGGTTTATAGTCTCTTTAGTTGGAAGCCAACAGATCTAACAATCTTGTTACACAACATACTTATGCACTTTGCTAAGTTTCGATCACTAGACTCCCCAGGGAGTTTAAAAGAAAGGAAATAAAAAGCCCCGACATTGGTTTTGTTGACCTCCTTCTGACCTACTAGCAGCTCTCGACATATTTTTATTGTTTAGGGAACAAAATATAAAAACTGTCTGCAAGGGCAGGGGATCCCCGCTATTCTGCAAAAGATAAAAGTTTCCGATTATTTTATAGGATGTGAATTGCCATGGCTAGAGGCTGTGAAATTTGCACTTCAGTTTTTGGAATGCAGCTTCAGATGGTTGCCAGTGAAATACTTTAAGAAATGTACTTTACCTAGAACTGTAAGTGAATCTCACAAGGCTTTGAATAGCTCGTAGAGTCACTGTGGTTACACGTGAGGATACTTTGTAATGCCATGTTCAATCTATGACATGACTGGCAGCGCTTCAGAAACGTTATGCTTTGGAAAATCACATTAAGTATTTTCTCATGCTTCAGTTGACTGTAAGTCTTTACTTTTAAAACACAAAAAGAAATTATTAATCCCCGTAAGAAAATAAAATTGATCTAACTGTTGTATTGGTTCAGTTTTCAGATTTGTTATATTTAGCCATAAGCAAACATATTGGCCTTATTTGAAGACTTTGGTTAGGAAAAAAGAACCTGATTGGCTTTAAAATGGGTTACACAGGGATGCGGAGCAGTACAATTACAGGCTTATGAAGACAGGCCTTCCTTTACAGCTTTTGTGGGTGTTCCTCCTGTGTCTTCAGCATCCTTCCTAACAGGGTGGCAGTTTAGTTCCTTTATCACTGATTCATCCTGGAGCCATTTAGCTGGATGAACCAATAAAAATGTCACACTGGGAAAAAGTTTGCGAAATACAACAGAATTTGAGCTTTTGAAGCGTAAGCAAGATGTTTGCTTACCTGGCTCTTTACCCACTTGCCTGCCTTCTTGGCCTAAAACTCCTGGCATGGTGATGCAAGATGTTGCCACCCTACTAGTTCATTTCTTTAGGTGGCTGCTGTTTCCTTAGGAATGTAACTTGTTGCTTTCATGCTTACTTTTTTGCAGCCATATCAATGTAATGAACTTCAACATGTAATGAACTTCAGCTACAAAGAAGCAGGTCAGAGCTGTGTACTGTCTTTTGCATAATGAGCAACGTCTCTCTCATCTCTGAATGCAAGATTTAAAAAAAACCAAAAAACAAAAAACAAAAAACCAAAACCAAGACACAGACAAAAAACCTCACACCACAACCAATTAGCCTGTAGGCTTTTACCCCCGATGGAGGTGGTAGATCTCTGCAGCTGTTGTCAAGGAGTGATCAGAGGTTGTTATTGTGAGCCACCTGTCAAGAGGTCCTATTTGCATGTAAAGTGGAAGTCAACTGCAAACTTTACCATCTTTGTTAATTGCAAAGGCATCTTAAGGAACCAAAGTTCAAAGGCAATTTAAAAGTAGAGTGCAATAACCTTGTTACAAATGGAAGTTAGCTATAGCCAAGATTGCTGTAGCCTGAATGTATTTTTCCTCATTTATATTTGGAATGAAACATATATGCAAATAAGACTTGGCCTCAAAATTAAGCAATTAAGCAAAAACCATCAAACTGTGCATCTTCGGCTCATACAGGACAAACATCCATTTTTCTTGGTGTTTTTGGGGGCGGGGGGAGGAGTGGAGGTTAGACATATTTTAAACTGCTTGTTACATTTACTTTCTTTGGATTTTGATTTGTATTGGATTAAATTTTTCAGATGGAGGGGCTACCTTACTCTTCTGAATAAAACACACCATAATGGAACTGAGTTGCTCAGTGCTGATGCACTGAGGGATGGCTGTATTGATACTTCATTTCTACATAATTATATTCACTTTCTTTCTAAGTGGCTATAGAAAAGTTTAGTCCATCTATTTTCATGTTATCTTTGAGATGTCTCCTATTCCTAATAACTGCATGATTTGTACCTTTCCCCATTCCTCACCCGCACACCAGTAAAAGAAAAGTGTCATTTCTGGTTTGAGATGAAACTATTGCTTCCTCGTAGTTTTATATACATCCCCACATATCAAAACAGCTGGAGAATTCTTTAGAGAATTAATCATGAATTTCCTTTTAATTTAACAATGTGTGCCCACTTTATAGCAGTTTCTTTCACTGGACTATGCAAACATAGCCCAAAACTTGGGGGGTGGTGCTGTGCTTTTTGACTGCTCGCTGGCTATGCTGAAGTTATAAAAAAACCAAATATCCAAACCTGTAAATTCTTTGGAGAAAAAATGAACTACAGAACAGAGTATAATCTGCCAGGTGATTATACATACATACTTGAGAGTGTTGTAACTGTAAGCATGTTATGGTGGGTTAATGTTAAGGGTCACCGCAGAAGAAAAGCTGTGGGATTTCTATCCCTTAGTGTCCCTGTTCGTGGACAATTCTGCTGGTACTCTTGATCCTTGACAATTTAATATCCACCACATCATCAACAATATAAGATCAGGTCATCACAAAAATTTGTCCTAATAGGCTGGCTAGCCTTTTAAATTTGGTAACAATCAAACAGCTGTAACTCTAAACTATGTCTGGTAGGGGAAAAGTGTACTCTCCGGTATGGCTGTCTCTGTATTTATATTCTCCCTTGCTGTGTATTGATGCTGCCATTGGGGCTGGAGAAGCTTTAGAGCTAGTGATGCATACAAAGGGGGATCCTGTGACTTTCTACCTCCATTCTGCGCAGAGGCAGCCAGAGTGGATGGCACTTGTCCTCGCACGCTCAGCTGCTCCTCTTGTCTTGGCAAGTCAGAGCTTCTCTGGGATTTATTGCTCTTTGCTTGGGTTACTCATGCCTTTCTACTTTGCATCACTTCTTTTGTGAACTTCAGACTTTTTTGCATCTTCTTTGTAGTTTTTAATTTCTGTTGCTGTGGTACAGCCTGATTTCCAGCCTCATGCTTCTCACTTGGCAGAGTTGTACCCAGATGTAAGCTATAAGAGCTCCATTCCTTGCTGAGGGGATACACCTCCTTGTTTGCTGGGTAGAGACCATAACCCGCTTACATGTGGTGTGTCAGGCTTTAGAGCGCAGGGCCAGAGTGCATTGCCAAGAAACAATCTGAAGCTTCCTTCTCAGCAGGACTTTTCCGTCTGTTTGATACACAAGCGGTCAGGCTGAGCTTCTTCACTCACAAAAGAAAATGAAGGATGATGACACTAGCCGATAGTATCTGTGTTGTGGCAGGAGATTGCTTCACATAAAGAAATCTGTTTCATCACTGTGGTTTGGCCATTCACAGAAAGTACCTCGGGTTCATGGTGAACCGTGATGACTAATGAGGGGATCACCACAGAGGCCAACTAGAGATTTGCAATGGCTCCTTCCTCAGAAGGAGCAGAGCAAAAGCTGTATTTTCCACCTTAGTGACTCGCTGGAAGTGAGTAGGGTGTTTTTTTGAGGCAGGTATTGGGTTTCCTATAGACCATCCCACATATCTGCATCTACGTGCATTCCTAATCCTTCATACCTTAATATTTTTAAGGTCCATCTTATGCTTGGTTGGCACATGTCAGGGAGGGCTTGTGTTCACTGTGACAATTTTGGAGTCTTTGAAGAGGGCTCTCTGTCAGTGCTTGGAGCCTTGCCTTGCTGCAGGTGGGAGCCTGTCCAGTTCTGCCCATTCTCTGACTCCACTGGCCAGAGTACCTGCGCCAGGCACGTAGGCTGGGCTGTTTGCAGTCCCAAAGACACCCTATTCTTGGTAAACCACTGTACTGCAGCCTGTTTTAAATTCTCATTCTTGGCCAGTCTCAGTCAGTGTCCCCGGAACAGACTTGTTCCTGGAGCCCCTGCAGGACATGTTTGTAGAGCCAAGCTTATTTGTTTGCCATGTATCAGAAGTAGATCCCTGTCACCCAGAGGTCCTAGATTCGTATCTGGTACTTCAGAAGGGTGCCTCATTAATCGGGAAGATGTTCATTTGGAGGTGATTCCAGCCCCACGTCTAAAAGGGTATCTGTTGTTCCGAATCTGTGTTATACTGTGTGTTTTTGTGCTAATATACATGGAGAAATGCACCGTAAACTGAGCTCTTTGCATATGTAACCGTGGGTTATAGTTAAGTTTCTGAATGATCTGGTGACGCTTGCTGAGGGGAATGGGATAATTCTGTGTCACCTTTATTGGGTCTTGAAAGTGCTCACGAAAAAATGAGTCCAAGGCTGCCTGCTCCCTACTGGTTTGCAGAGGATTAGGTTTTTGATGGGATATCCTTCTTGCTAAAAGGTAATTCTGAAGAGACTGAGACTGTAATTACTGACCAGCTCTCTCAGTGCCATGTCCCTGATACATGGACGTTTTCCCAGATGCAGCATTTCTCCTGAACTAACTTCCTTTAAGTGCATGTGGAGTTCCATGTCAGGCCAGGGAATGAAGCTGCCGTCTTTTGCTCCCTTGTCCCTCTCTCAGGTGTTTCCATCCTTGCCTGAAGAATTTTCACACTGCTGGTAGAAGGTGTTTTCTCCACCCGCTCCCAAGGATTTTAAGCTGTAGGAGAATGCATTACTCTGCATTAAAAGGGGCCTTATATACCATTGGCTCAGCTCAGAGGTGGTCACACTGAGTGGCAGATTGTCACTCGTACATCATTATTAGTGTGCTGGGGTAGAGCTGCTGGTGAGGGTTGGGGATTCGTTCCTTCCATGAATGCAGGTAACTTCCAAGGGCATATCTAAATGAGGGTTGGGGATTCGTTCCTTCCATGAATGCAGGTAACTTCCAAGGGCATATCTAAATGAATATTCCTGGTCTCAAGGTCTGCAGAGCAGCTAATGAGAACCATGGCTCAGCCAAGCACTGTTGAAAATGATGCCAGGTGGGATTCGTCTCTTGCTACAGAATGGCTCTGCAGTCACTGTGCTGCTGGAGAATTGGATACCCTAGTTTGGGTGAGCTGGCTGGAGGAAGGACATACTGATGAGGTCCCTCATAGCATTATTACTATGCAGGTGAACAGTCATTTAGAGAAGAAAGGACTCTTGTTCTCCAGTAACTGGAGTTTGTTTTCTTTAGGCATGAACACAACTAACCTTCCTGTCTGTTTGCTCCCAGGATCATGCTGGCAAAATTATGGGATTGTACCTTTTAGAGAAATGATCCACTAATTCTTTTAGTCGCATGCCCATAGTGCAGAATGCCTGAAGATGCTGCTGCTGGTGCTGCCAGTCCTGACAGGAGCAGGGCCTGAGTGACCATTCCCATGCATAGCAATGGCATGAGAAGCATTAAGGTGATATGTTACAAAGAATCATTAGTTATGGAAAAGTAACCATTTTTTTTAATTAAAAAAAAAAAAAAGTGAACTCTCCAGTTCCTAGGACAGACAAATCAAGTTGTAGTTTGGATTAGCTGGCTGAGGTGAACAGTTGGCTTATGACCTATAGTGATGTTGCTGTTATGTCAGCTCCTTGTTTTTCCTCTGGTAAAACAAGCTTTAAGTAGCTTTTTCATATAGCCGCCTTCAAGTTACCTTTTCTCCTTTTCTGTGGCTCTCCTAAGTATGTGTAGTCTCTTTTTTTTAAATTTTTTTTTCCTTTTTTTTTTTAACCTCATCTTAAGAAATTTTCTCCCAGCCCTGATGACTGTGATATTTTCTTTCCTCTGGTTAGTTTAGGACCAAACGTAGGAGAGCAGCACTGGGAGAGGTGGCATCGTGCAGCGTGCTAAACCTTGCATAGCAATGCTCTAAAGTATATTGTAGAAAACACAGAAGAGACTAATTGCTTGATTTTTCTACCCAGAAGTGGGGATAACAGTGTTTCCGTAGTTTCTAGGATTGGCTGTGTTCACTGATGCTTCGTGATTAACTTCTGTGAGGAATAGACAGTAAAGGGGCCTTTGGATCCTTCCCTGAAAATGCATAATTTTGAGCTATTTTGCATCTGGAAGGAAGAAAGTTCCAAATTTTGAGGTCAACCGCATTAACGAACCTCTGCAGATATATTTTTAGTTCACCACATGAAAGTGAGATTTGGCTGGTGAAGAACAGGTTTCCTTCTGCTAAGTATGTTAGCTGATACTTTATTACAAAATGAAGTGTTTCGTTTCCCATTTTTCTTGCAACTGGCAAAGTGTAAAACTTCTAGTTCACACTTGGCCTCAGAGAAGACTTCCGCCTGCTTTCCCCTCAAATTCCTGTATGTAGCTTGTCAGTAGCTTTATGGTATTGTGGAAAAATCACTCATCTTGTGAAAAAAATGGAAAAATTACTAATTCTTGTATAGATTCAAAGTTGCAGATGTTTGCTATTGTCTTCTCAAGAATGAAATTTAATTGTTATATGCTACTAAGACTTTAAGATCATCAGGGGAACATTATCTCACTATAAAAATAATTGAAACCTCCTTTCAGGATAATGCATGTGTGGCTAATATAGCCATTGTCCACAGATGTTGCATCTGGGGATTTTAAGATTTAAGGTATTTTTTTTTGAGTGCTGTGTTGTGATCTTATGTCAGTGGATATAATTCCATTGACTTTGGTTGAAATTGTTCAGTTCATCTGTGAGATCACAGTCTCTAAAACCTAATTGCTAATTTTTTGGTCATGTTTTATGCTCATCTCTTAGGACATGGGAACATATGAGTAGAATGACTTTTTAGTATATGGAGTTTTCAGAATGTTGCTTTGAGCTGGGTTTAGTTCGGTTCTTTGTAGAGTTATAAAGCTGGGAGGACAGAGCAGTGAGTTGGCCTTGGGATGCACTGGGGTATGTGTCTGTTCTCTTGCAGAACCTAATGTAGACGCTTACATTTTGTAATGTGTGGACGTGGAGCTGAGAGGTTCTCAGTGCCCGGTAGTGTATCTATCTCTTGAGGTTTTTGTGTCACATCAGCTTTTTGATAGAATTCCAGATTTTTATGAATCAAGTTGTCCCAGCACCAGATCTCAGTGTAGTGCAGCTTAGCTACATCAAGAGAATTTTTTCACATTAATTGGGAGTGAGAATTTGGCTGCATGAGATGGAATTGATCAAAAGCTCTTTAAATTCCTATGGTCCTAAAAACGGTCTTTTTAGTACTGAAAAAAACACAAGGTTTTTTTGCCAAAGGCTGATATCTTTTGTGGAAGACCGAGTAAGCAAGTCCAGTTTTCTGGATTTGTGGTTGATAAGTGCATTAAAAAGTATATGCAACTCTTTGAGTTCTGCAGAGGAAAGACTATATAAACACTGAGTACTGTACTTATAATATTAATTCTTTCTTAGTAGTTAATTTACCTCTAAGGGAAGAAAACATGAAAATGTTGAGCTCAGAGCTTTAAGTGAGTGTTCAGTCTTCCTCATCTGTTCAGAACAACTTGCAACTTACTGGAAAAAAAGTAAAAGGTTTAGGGGGAGTCTAAACCTGTTTAACCCAAGCAAATTCAAAAAGCCCACTAGAGTATTTTCCCTGAAATAATTGCTCTGTGATGTTCTCCTAGTGCAGTATCATTGTTCTGGTTTTACTTTGTCTTAACACCAACTAGGTGGCAGGGGACCGATACAGGACTCATATTGTTTCTGCTATGAATTGTCAGTGTGGTCCACATGAGCTTGTCATGGACCATACAAAATGAGGATAACGCCAGATTCCTCCAGCTATGGGCCCTAATGCTGCAGCTTAGGCAGCTGAGATGCCTGTGTTTTAAGGTCTAGAGATACTTGTCCTTGAGGTCAACACAGTAGCAAAAAAGTGAAGAAATTTGAATGTAGGATCGTGGCTTACTGTGGTCATAGGCATCAAATTCTAGGCCCATCATATGTATCTTCTGCTTTTTTTTCTGTATTGTTGATGTTTCTCAAACGCTTTGTTTTCCAATTAATCTCCCCTGAAAGTCTGTCGCATGTTAGAAGGATAATCTTCAGTATTAGAGAATGTTTAAAGCACATACTTTAAATGTATATAGTTGATTTCTTCCACGTGTAAAGGGAGAAACTCAGGGATGAGGCTCATCTGCATGGGATGGACCTCAAAGTGGACAAAAGCAGAAATGCTTGACAGCTCACTCGGCTTGCTCTCAGCAGACTGCGTTAGTAGGATGGGGAGGATTTTCAGAAGTACTCATCAATAGCTTGATTTTCTTCCCACTTAAATGGGTTGTTTGTTTTGGAGGTTTCTGTTGTTTTTTCTGCTAACTTATCTGGGAGTTGATCTGAAGCAAAGTGCTTCTGTAATTCTTATTTTTCTAATCATGGAATAGGGGTGGAAGGGGCTTTCAAAGGTCATCTAGTCTGCAGTGAGCAGGGACATCTTCAGCTATATCAGGTTGCTCAGAGCCCCATCCAGCCTGGCCTTGAATGTTTCTTAATGTAATGGCCATATTTCTTGAAGAGCATTGGAGACCTCCATCTGTACCTTCACAGGTGTGCACATGTGCTTATGCTGTGTGCAGCTTTTGCCATGATCTCTTCCCGCTGTATTGCCTTATTAGATCTAAGTTAACGCTTTAACCCCAGCATGACTTGTGTGTGAGTTTTGTGTTTAAAATTTATTTGAATAATAGGTATGTTTAATTCCTGCTAAACATTGTTTACTTCCTGCATATGGATGTGTGCTTGCAGCCCAGAAGGCCAATCATATCTTGGGCTGCATCACAAGGAGCGTGGCTCGCAGGTTGAGGGAGGTGATTCTGCCCCTCTGCTCCGCTCTGCTGAGATCCCACCTGGAGTCCTGTGTCCAGCTCTGGAGCCCTCAGTACAGGGAAGACATGGTCCTGTTGGAGAGGGTCTGGAGGAGGCCAAAAAAAGATCAGAGGGCTGGAACACCTCTGCTGTGAGGACAGGCTGAAACAGTTGGGGTTGTTCAGCCTGGAGAAGAGAAGGCTCCAAGGAGACTTTATTGAGGCCTTTCAGTACTTAAAAGGAGCCTACGAGAAAGATGGGGACAGACTTTTTAGCAGGGCCTGTTGTGATAGGACAAGGGGTAATGGTTTTAAACTAAAAGGGGGAGATTCAGGCTGGACATGAGGAAGAAATTTTTTACAATGAGGGCAGTAAAATACTGGCACAGGTTGCCCAGAGAGGTGGTAGATGCCCCATCCCTGGAGACATTCAAGACTGCTCTGGGCAACCTGATGTAGTTGGTGATGTCCCTGCTCATTGCAGGGGGGTTGGACTAGATGACATTTGAAGGTCCCTTCCAACACAAACCATTCTATGATTCTATGAATGGTAAAACCTCAATGTATGTTTTTGATATACTGTTTCCAGGAACCTCATGCGATCCTAATGGTATGCCCTAAGGAATAGCTTATGAGGTCAGCCCTGCTGCTTACTTATCTTGTGATTCAGCCCTTCTGCCCTTGTTCTTCAATAGCAGCATTCTTGATTTGAAGCCACGATTGAAAGGTGGAGAGCGCATGGAGAACCCATATGGTTTACCTGGAGCTGATGGTGTTGCAGTGGGCAGAAGGCATTATTCCAGAGGGGCAGCTATCCCGCTTGGGGGCATTTGGTAAATTTTACACTCTGTAATAACGGTGAGGAATTTTTTACTTTGATGAGAATCAGATGGAATTTCAGACACCTCCGGCAGGTTACATATTACCATTTATCTTGGTCCTTGATCAACAGCATCTTAACGCAGCTGAAGGGTAAGACATGCAGCACTTGAAGAGCCTAATGGCTAAGCAAGCTCCAAGTGAACAGGGCACTCAGCCAACATTTAAACTGATGGTTCGTCGTGTTTTTATGCAAGATCTGCCTTGCTTTTTTTTGATAGGTAACTTCAAAACCTTTTTCTTGTGCTGACTTCGTTGTTCTCTATTTGTTGCACATCTTAACTGTATTTTAAAAGAACTTGAGCTGATGCCAGCTACAACGTGTCTGAGCAGCTTTGATGCAACTTAGGTAGCTTTAGGCTTTAGGCTTGACGTCATTTGCGAAATGTTGCTTTGAGGTCTAAAGTCTTAAATATTATCTCAGCAGGAGTTTCCTTAGAGATTTCAAGAGTACTGTGCTAGTCATTCCCTAGAGTTGAGTGCAATAGCATTTATGTCATCTGCTTTATAAACTTGGGGATTAAATATAGTGGTTTTTTGGAACGAGTATATTGGGGGCGGCATAGGGGGATGAACCTGGGATGGAGGTTAATGTTTCACAGAATGTTGATTTGACATAATACTGAATAATAGACTGCTTAAATTACATTGTCACTAGGAGAATGTGTTCTGACTCCATTTGCAGTTAAAAATAGTAACAATTGCAAAAAAACCCACAGTCTCCTTTTCCAGCTAATCCCCATGTTTGTGCTCCTTTATTTTTTCTCTTGAATACTTTTGTTATTGCTATTGGCAACTTCCAGATACCAGTTGGAAGGACATAACTGACTTTGTTTTAGAAGTGACGCTGTGTAATGTCTTCAGATAACTTGACTCCTCCAGCGCTGGCAGAGCTATTGGTTTGTTGGCATACTCATCAAGATCAGTCATCCCTCCAAAAGCTTTGCTCCTAAGTAAGATGGTTAAAATACTTGCTCTTAATCTAGATGAGTGAGTAGGAGCCTTGCTTTGAACAGACGTCATCCACAGCTCCCTCTGACCAGCCAGCTGTGAATGCCATGGGTACCTCTCAAAGTGCCTGGCCTTTCTGGATGAGAAAGTCAAATTAATTGTTTTCCTGTGCCCATGTTTCAGTGCCATGCTGCCTTAGAGGATCACCTCACTCTGGACCTGAGGCCTTTGAACTTCTTCCATTCCCCTCACTCACTAGAGACCTGAGAAATTTGATGCTGTTAGGTTTTGATCATGCAAGATCACAGCAGTTCTACTGACCGTATCTAGTGTTGTCAACCTACAATATCAATGCCTAATGCTATAAGTGCTATGTGTCGTGTTACTGAAGTTCTGATTTGTTGGACTATTCATTTCTACTATCGTATTTTTAAAGCAAAGAAAAAGCAGAGGGAGTCAGAAGACTTAAGGAAAAAATGCATTCTTTTTGGAGGAAAAAATTTTGAAACAGTTGTCGGCTTTTTTCTTTTTTCTTTTTTAAAAATTTACTTTATTTGAAATTATTTTTGTACTTTTGAGGTTCTACCTTCTTACAAAAAAGAAGCCTCAGAGAGCTATCTGAATTGATGTGCATGCACAGCATTCAGCATAGTCCAGTTTGCTGGTGGAATGTTTTCATCATCCGTGCGTCTCTATCGCTTTAGCTTGTTAATTTCTGTTGCACAGCGGGATGAGATGGAGGCAGCAATGGTGTGTTTGGATTGACTGTGGTAATGAAAAACATGTCCTGAACACTTCTTTTAAAGTGTCGCTGTTGTGTTGTGTTTGGCTGCCAGCGAGTTTGCTCATCAGAGTCAGGTAACGTGTAAATGACATCAGCTTGTTCCGTGTTTTCCCCTGAAGGGAACGGCTGAGCCTTTCAGGCAGTCCCAGCTGCGATACTCCTGGCTGCACATTAGCTCTGGTAAGGCACCATTCGGAGGAGGTTGGCGGACTGCAGTCAGGATCAGGGTGTAATTTGGGTAAGAACGATAATCCTCCTTGCTCCAAACAGTGCAAGAGCACTTGAGTCGGCTTGTTAAGCCAAAATCCATTGACGTCTGCGCTGATTCACAGTGGGAGCTGACATGAAATATCAAGGAGGGATTAGTGTGCGCAGCGTGCTGTTGTTAAAGGCTGTGGCTAAGTGCTTGTGCCACTTGGTCAGACCACGACGTGAAATTGCGGTGAGTGTTGAGTTGCTAATGTCTCCTCAGGTTACTCGACTTGGGTTTGCGTGCAAGCAGAGCAAGGTGGCTGATTGGCAGGCTTGCTTCGTAGGCAGGGATTTTAGAGCACTGCTGAAGAATATGCCTGAAATCTCACCCCTTCCAGTGCCTTGCTAACAGGAGCAGCTTTATAGGGCCTTACTGAGAAGGGGGAACTGGTCTGGATTGAACTTCATGTTTTAAAAATATTTTGCTGCTTTTTTTCTTCCACACAGATTCCCATGTTCTGGTGAGCTAACCAGGCTGTCCTGCACAAAGAGAAGTTTAAGTGTTTGGCTGAGCATCCCACTCAGGAGTCTCACGTTGCTAGGCAGGAGTTCACGAAGGGAGGAGGGTTTTTTTTAAGGAAAAAAAAAAGAAGTTGCAGCCTGTGCATTTCCCTATGCCAAATTCCAGCCTTTTCGAGTTCTCAGTATTACTAGGGAGAAGTGTTCTCCCATCCTCTTGCCTCACACGAATCTCTTTCTGGCCCACTTCTCAGATCAGGATCTGGTTTGTGCAGGAGTACCCTGTAGCCCATATTCACTGCCAATATCATGACCCAGCCCTGGCAGAAGAACTTTGCTGCAATGGTTTGCCTGTTGCATGCTGTGGGAGAAGCACACAGTGCCTGTTTTGGTGGTGGCAGGCATGCCTAAAGCCCAGCACAGTGAGAAATGCATGTTCATCCCGAACTCCTAAAATTGAGGAGTGGCTATCGACTTGAGGAGTGCAAAAGCAAGAGAAAACTAGAGCAAAAAGATTAAACTGAGGTCGTTGCCTGGTTGTCTATTACAAGTGTCACAGAGGTGTAGGAACTGTTGTATTTTGGTCCTTTCCCCAGGCTTCAGACACCAGATCTTTGTTGCGGGTTAGCTGCAGATGAAGGTAAGCAAATCAAACTGTGCTTAAGTAACTTGATCAAAACAGTGTAGGAGATTATGGTGTGAAGGATCTGCTCCTAAAGCTTTTTCTTATGCCATAGTCTTTGAGGAGGGAAGCATGCGTTTGTGCTAGAGCATTATCATTGAATATCTGAACTCCTTCTCCCTGTTGCTGGCTCTCAAGTAGTTTGTTATTGCCAATTCACTGACCTCTCCTATGCTGATTACACAAGACCAGGTTGACAGTCTGTCATGTCATCACCTGGGAAACTAGAAAATAAATGGAATAAATCCCATTAAAGTATTTATAGAGATTGAGTCATGGAGGACTGGAGTAGATAGAGATATCTTTAGTGCAAACTGAAAGCTTTTTCAAAATAAAAGAAAGACAGTGATGTAAGAATTCTATCAATGTTGGTAGTTTCTACTTGTGAAAAATAGCATTCATTCAAAGTTTCAGAGGGGAAAGGAAAGCTATCTGTGGGGTGGAGAGAGGCTGGTGGTATTAGGTGACAAGACTTGATGCACTTGAGGTAGGTGGCTGGACAGAAATTTAGGAAGTCCATAGCTCTCCTGCCATACTGTCCAGTTTCTGAGAGGGTGAAGGTTTAAGAGAAAGCGTGGCAAAGCTCCATTCTCTCTAACCAGTGAGACCTTCTGGGCAGTGCAGCCACGTGTCTTAGTCTCCTGTCCTCTGTGGTTTGCTGCCTGTATCCCAAGGGCTGTCTACATTGTTAAATACCTGGTTCTGGAAGGAGTATTGCTGTGGCAGGCAACGTGATATGTGCCAGGCCAGGTCTAAACTCCTCGAGGGATGGAAGAACATGCATGTGGTCTATCACAACTGTTTTAGCCTGCAAGTTCATGCATCCTTTTTGCTGAGGCTGCATCCTTTTTGCTGAAGCTACATCCTCACGTAGTAAAGTGCCGGTGAGGAATAGTCTCCCCTTGCATTATTATGCCAATGGGGAAGTTTTCTATTGAGTGATGAGGTTTGTTCAAGCACTGTCTTCCTGCTGTAGTTTTTGCTAGCTGAAAAGGTCACTCACTGCTTCCCACAGATACCTGCAGATCTGCCAGGTGAGTGGCTTGTGTTTGCTCTGTGACTGCTGTGGATGGTCATGAGCAAGGTTAGTGGTAAACAGCAGGGGTAGTGGGTCATTGCCAAATTGGTTCATTGGGCTGAGCTAGGCATGGGAAACTAAGAGGCAGGACTTGAACAGGGGTGATAATGGGGGCCAGTCTTCCCCTTTCCCTTTACTTAAGCAGCCACAAGTGGGGATGTGTGATCAAGATATTCATAATAGATATCTCTGCTCTGATCTGCAGACCTTGAGAAAATAAACTCAGCTATCCCAAAACATGGATGTTGGCTCCACCCCGGTGCTCATTTCAGAATGGATGCTTTTCTGTATTTGAATGTGTATGCTTGCAAAGTGTTTGAAAAGACAGGCTTAGGAACAAACAAGAGTCCCTTACCACATCCTGTCACTGGCTTATTTTCTTCTTAATTAAGAAAATACAAAATCTACTTTTATAAAGATCCTTTTTGTGCTAGCAAATGTGTGTGTCACCTGCCAGTTCACTCCCTCCTGTTCCAGTGCTGGGTAAGATTTCTTAGAAGAAAGAATGGAACAAATCATTTAAAGTACTGTCTTTTACAGTGCCTGCCTAGCCAGACAAGTCGTTTTCCGAGCACTGGGGTTAAACATGCCTACTTTCTTATAAATTTGTGTCTGGTGGTTGACTGTGAGTCTCAGCTGAAACTTTTCCCATGGTTGAGGAATTTGCTGGGATTCTGGCCTCTCTCTGGGATCGTGCATGCCAACCTCTCCTTCCACAGGATAATTTGAGAGTCGCCTCCCTGCCTGTTTTCACAAAACTTGTAAGAACTTGCTGAAATTTGCTTTCTCTGGCCCGTTGTCTAACCTTGGTGTAATCACTGAGGGCTGAGACAAAAGCTCCGGGATCAGCGCACAGACGTATAGACACAGATTCCGTCGTCACGTATAAGCCCCATTTCGCTAAGAAGCAAAGCAAAGGGGAAGGGCAGGGGAACCACATTATGTGCTCTGTGTGGGGCAAGGAGTAGCTGACAGTGTCCTGAGAAACTGGGATCTTGCATGTGCATGGCAGGGAGTAGGAGCACAGCAGCTTCTCTTTCCCCATTTGTTTGAGCTTCCCTCCCTGTGTGCCGCTAACACTACAGAGGATGCTCAATGGCTTTCATTTCCTTTTTGGTGAGTCATAGCTTGTCACTCAAATTTAACTTTGTGGAATTCAGTGCAGTGGGCACTTGGAGAGGCTACCTTAGCAGTAGTAAGGGAGGAAGGGATTTGTCCTATTTAACCACAAGGAGTTTTCAGAAATAAGATAAATATGGTAATATTTCTAGTAACCACAAGAGAAATACGGTAACTGCAAACAAAAAGGCTTGGGATTTTAATTGAACTGAGACTATTCAAAGGTATGATTCCCACTCTGGTGGTAATTTAGTCAGTGATAATAACAAGCAGTTACATGTAAGCCTTCCCAAGTGTTGGAAAAGCATAGTTCAGTCTTGCATCATCAGCATGTGAAAAATAAGTAGATGTAGAGACTCGTAGAATAAACAGGCAGAAAACCCACGTGTGGGCTTATTAATGTTTTACCATGTCAGTGAGATTTACATACTGTTTCTGGCTTTGCTGTTAACTTGGTGTGTGATTTGAGGAAAATCATCTTACTGTTCTGAGTCAGGAGTGGAAGTGCGATGGCATTTCCCAGAAACAGACTGTCTTCCAGCGCGGTGGCCTCCGTCACGCTGTGCAGAAATGACAAGTCAGAGTGTGAAACAGAGCTCAAGTTTGCAGGAGGGCCTTAGGTGGCATTCATCCTGAGCCTGGGGTCTGCGTTCCTCAATGATATTCAGGTGTATGGCAGTTCTAGGAAGCGAGGTTTATGGGTGTGGTGACAAATTACTCTGATGTTTACGGACAGACTCATCTCATTTTGTGGAAACTGACTTTAAAAGGGGCCCGTATAATCATGTTAGCAACCGCTGTAGATGAGAGCAAGTAATAGTGTCCCTTCCCACATCTTCAGCTGCTCAAAAGTTCTTGTGAGAAATTCCACTTCTGAGGCTAAAATTTCCCTACATTTACCAGCGTTTATTTATTTTTGGCTGTTCTGAAAATAGAAGGTTTCAGCCACATTTCAATAATGAGAGGAGACTGAAATGAGATTTTCTTTGTCCCCAGAAATGTTGGTTTTAAACATCCTTTCAGCTGAGTGGATGAAATTGGAAAATCATGTTGTGACAGTGATGCTCTAGAATTCTCTGGGGATCTTTTGCGCTTGACTTCATGGTTTCATGCAGTTTTTTGTGGCTGATATGAAGCCTATGAGGCAGACTTTTCCATTTCATTTTTTCTGAAGCACACAACTAAGGAAAGATTTACTACCGAAGCATCTGCAACTCATTTTGCAAAGTAGCCCAATGAATTATATTGCTGCACACTGGTACAGAGAGCTGGCATGGTTGGTGGCAAGGCTAGGGAAGAAGGTCTTTTGGATGGTTGTCAAAATCAGAAGAAGGTACGTCAGTCTCTTGTGCTGTTGCTGAACTGAAGCAAAGGCAGCAGTTTTCTAAAGAGTTGTTCTACTGGTCTGAGTTGGGAGATCACTTCTCAACAGTGATGTTTTGCTTCTCCTTTTCCTTGACCTGCAGGAAGTTCTTTGCTCAAGAGAAGACAATGATGGTGGAGCAGAGTATTTTGCCAACCACACTTAATGCTGGGATGGTAGCTGAGCCCTCGGCACTTTCCTCAAGCACCTCAGGGTCCAAGTGGACAATTAAAAATGTTGTATAGTAAAAGTCTTATCCAAACTAGTGAGAAGAAGAGAGTGCAGAGAGTAGCTGAAGTCTGGAGAAGTGCGAGGCTTGTTTTTTGGTTTACTTTCATTCTTAAGCTCTTTCCAAGAAAAGACCGGGCCACTGTTGCTGTTCTGACCTTTCATATCCCATTCCTTCCCTTCTGCTGGCTCCTGTTTGAGTGGGATATGACCCCTCTTGCATTACTCCTGTCTCATTTCACAGTTCTCAGCTCCTCATATGTCTCTCTTTCCTTCCTTAACTTTTGTCATGTTGTTTTAAAAAAAGCCCAAAATTCTTTGATGGCACCACATGGGCAGAAAAATGTCTGGAGGATCACATCATTCAGTCTACACAATGCCTGGATCTAAGCCATTCTTTGCGTTCATAGCTTACATGACCTCTAAATATTTATTTTTGAAAAGGGTTTACAGATTGCTCTGATTTATTAAAAAGAATCCTGAAAGATGTGTATTCTTCTAAACTCATGCTGAATGGTGGTTCATTTTAACAAAACAAAACAACCAAAAAAGCAAACAATTTGTTTAATTTTACATGAAGTAACAGATCTATATTGTTTTATTCTTTAAATCTTGTGACCAGTGTCTGGACAGTCAGTGCATATTCAGGAAGACAATTACCTTGGCAGCAACTCTGAACTCTTTTATCAACATTTCTAACATGACAGATGTAATTTTCTTTCAACAGCCAAGTTTTGGGAGTTTTATTTTGTTTAAATTTTTTATATACTTCCCTTTTGTTTGGAAAAAACCTGTCTCTAATATAATTAAAATCAAACTCTCTCTATTAGTGTATATTTAAGTTGCTTTCTCTCCTATATAAACAGGCAGATTTTGGCTCCAACTCTCTCCATTAGTGAGGTATCAGACTCTTAAGACCACTGGTTAATTGGAAATCAAGTAATGAAGGAAATTAACTGTCATTGCCTTGTGATGAAGGCTTAGTGAATGTATCTTAATACACAGGTGACTCTAAGGATCAAACCCAGATAGAAGTGTGGGGGGAGCTGTCATGGATGAGTGCATCTGTCACAGAAGCGCATAGGCTATAGCTAATTTCATGAGATATACGTGCTTATCTAGTCTTCCTTTGCTACGATGATAAACAGGGTTGCTTCGGATCTAGTTAAACACTGTCATTCATAATTGCCAGGTGAATATATGTGAATAGGTTTGCCTTGTGGATGAATAGGTTTGCCTTGTGGAATTTGAGTATGGATATAGAATATGTTTCAGCCTTCTGCTTTGAGATCCTTATTGTTTCGAGTACTTTATACTCAGGATTAAGCCTTTGACTTCATGCTGCCAAACTATCAGCCTCCTCTGAGAGGCAGAAAGAGCCCTGTCAAACAGGTCTGAGGCAATCAGAGGTTTAAGACAGTTTATATTTGCCATGCCTAAAGCTGTGTGGTAGATATGGCAATGTAAAAAGCACAATACTCTCAGGAGATAAATGGCTTAATTTACGGATCTTGCTTTCTAAACAGTACCTGAGAGAACAGGTGAATTGCCTTGCCAAAAACAATCTTTAGAAAGTAAAGTGGCAATGCCATCTTGTTTTAATGATATAAGTGGGTGAGGGTAATACTATTCAGCCATAGTGTTTTATTATAATTACATGCTAACATGCTCCAAATTCAACTTTTGTCCAAGAGCCTAACAGTGTAAAATGAGCTGGATCTTTGAAGTTAATATTCACTTACCACACGGTGCCTCCCTACACAAAGGCAATAATGTCTGTATTATGGGGCATTTCTATTGCTTTAATCACCACCTACTGCACTCTACTGGTAGTCAGTCATTAATTTTAGAGATTAATGACACAAATCTGGATTTATTAATGCTGTAAACCTGTGGGAAATACTGAGCAGAATTAGCATATTTTCCATAATAACAGATTATGTGGTTTTATTAGACCTGAACATGGTGTGTTGATTTCTACAGTAAATGACTGCATGTGAGCCATTCAGGTTGCTTGAATGATCTTTCATCAGCCTGGCTGTAATATTTCAAATTATAGTACACTTTCCCACTTACTAGCAAAGTCTTGGTCCCTGATTTAGGGGGACCAAAACCTGTTTGGATATTGTTTCACCCCAGAGTGAAAGGCTTCTATTTAAAACCAGCACTTCCTCACATGTAGTGTTGCCACAGTAGAGACCCCTGTTTTTCTTGAGAGGCTGAAATATGCAAGATCTGTGTGTCTTGATGTGACTGTTCAGAAACCAAGTCACTACTGGACTGCATCCTGAAATGCAAAACTGGTCCAAGAAACAAGTTTATGGTGCAAAATCAGCTACAGCGCTGTGTTCTTTGGTTGAGCCATGTATTTGTGTTGCACCATTGTATGCCATGTCTACACGGCCATTAAAACATCTTTGAGATTGTCAGAAGCTTTGAAAGATCTGTAAGTTAGTAAAACTGGTTTTTGTGTAATTTGCCATCCAGTTGATTGTGACCACTTTTAAGAAGGGCTGATGAATACAAATCTTATCCAGTACCTCTTTTGGACCAATTCTTAAGTTCAAGATGAAAAGTTCTCCCGGAACTTGTTTGCCTTTCAGTAGAAATGAACTTTTTTATTTACAACACTGGCAACTATGTGGTATCTGTTGGTGCTATTGCTCCAAGGCTGATGAGGAAAACCACCATAGAGATTGTTGAGCCTTAGAAGCAAGCCCATGAAGGACTTAAAAGAGGTAAAAGCTAAGGAATTATTGAGTACAGAAATTTTCTTTACAGTGTATATTCCTGTGCTTTGGGAAGTGTGCAATTGTATCTTCCACTGGCTGCATAATCTGGGCATCTCCTTGGGCCCCTCATCATAAGAAGGACATTGAAGTACTAGAGAGAGTGCAGAGGAGGGCGATGAAGCTGGTGAGGGTTCTGGAGCACAAGTCTGATGAGGAGCAGCTGAGGGAACTGGGGCTGTTTAGCCTGGAGAAAAGGAGGCTGAGGGGAGACCTGATCGCTGTCTGCAACTACCTGAAAGGAGGTTGTAGCATGGAGGGGGTTGGTCTCTTCTCCCAAGTAGCAAGTGATAGGATGAGAGGAAATGGCCTCAATTTGCGCCATGGGAGGTTTAGATTGTATATTAGGAAAAAATTCTTTGTGGAAAGGGTTATCAGGCATTGGAACAGGCTGCCCAGGGAAATGGTGGAGTCACCGTCCCTGAAGGGTATTTAGAAGGCGTTTAGACGAGGTTCTTAGGGTCATTGTTTAGTGCTAGAGTTGGGTTATGGCTGGACTTGATGGTCCTGAGGGTCTCTTCCAACTGAAATGATTCTGTGGTTCTGCTGGTCTGATACAGACAGTCTTGCAGTAACCCATCCCCCCAAAAAAACTCCACAAATGGATGTGCCGTTGGGGCCAGGTCCTCGTCTGAGAGGAAGTGGCACAGTTATCTTGTAGGCAGAAGGTATTATACAAAAAGGAGTCCATTGCACGGGAGCATGCAGAGAAATGGAGTGAGATGTGACTCCCAGGCAGTTGCTGTGATAGCGGGTAAGGAAAAGAAGAGAGGAAGGATTCTGCATCCCACAAAGTTTTAAGAAATATTTCCTCTCGATACATGCACACATTCTCTCCATTTACTCGGGCTCAACTGGAGACAGCTGGTATTCTTCCAGACACTGAGGAAGCTGGGCGTCAGCACTGTCTGCTTCAGATAAGATTAATAATGTATAGCTTCATGGGGAATGGAGCCTAATCTGTTGGGATGCCATGGCAAGCACTCCTCATGAGGAAGAGCAGCTGCCTGTTTTGGGCCTTCTGAGAGGAATGAGATGAACCGTCTGAGACAGATTCAGATCGACTCCTGTTTGGCTCTGCAAGTGAGTTGCTCGCACCTTATAGTTGACTGTGTTGAAAGCAGTAGACAGACAGGTCTATAGACTTCTGATCACATCCACCTCCTATCTCTGCACGCTTCGAATCTCTCTTTGAAAAATGACCTCATAATCCAACACAGGAACACAGCAGAAGGAATTTTGTTTCCTACTTGTATAGCAGAGTACAAGGGTATCGCAAGCTTCCTGAAGTACATGCTAACAGAAGTCTTGACTGATGAGCCAGAACAGTGGCTGTTTTTTGAATGAAAATCCTCTGCAGTCATTTCTGTGTCTCATTTTGAATGTAGAGGTTAAAAAGAGAATTGTTTCATCTCTTGAATGCTGTCTGGGTTCAGCACAGGTTGCAGACTTTTGACCTACCTCTCTTGCACCCTGAGTATTACTGCCCTACCAACACTGTCTGTAAAATGAAGCCATGATCTTAATCTTCCTCAGATGGTGGAGGCAAAAATTATTCTTCTCCACAAAATTTCTGCCGATCTTAGGTGGTGTTAAAATAGATCAGAACCTGTCCGAGCCTATCCAAAACTGGCTTGCTTTGTCTGAGAAGTGTTCTGCACCCCAGCGCCCTGTATTTCTGTCTTTATCTTCCTTGCTCTTGAAAGCAATCAGAATGGCTGAATGGATTTTTCCAGTGACCCCATGGGAGGCAGCTGCCATGTGTGTAGGCAGTTTGAAGACTCTCGTGCATGTAGTTCCCCCCTCACCCCTGCAAGGTTTACTTGGTAGGCGTGCTTGTGATTCGGTCATTGCAAATGCACGATCTCCACTCCCAACATGTGCATGAGCAATTTAAGGAGAAGGAGATATGCAGATTCTCTAGTTAAACAAGCAAACAACCCCCCCCAACAAAACAGTAAATGCAATGCTTGCACTAGGCAGCGTTTTATTTGTCCCTTTCCTCTTTGAGACATGAGTTCTCATGATCATAGAATCATTTAGGTTGGAAAAGACCTTTAAGATCATTGAGTCCAATTGTTAACCTAACACTGTCGACTCCACCACTAAACAGACGATAATACAGTTTGGGGTCATGAGCATCTTTGTTACTATTGCACATGTTCATAAGTCACTGGTGGTGTGTACTAGTGCTGTACTGGTGCATTGATACTCTTACTGGTGCAAGAGTAAAGACAGAACAATTCTCTGCCTAGAAGAAGCTCTCCCTCCCCATTTTCTTTCTCTGCAACTCAAGGCTAGTAGCTACAGGTGGGTGATTTTTCATACTACAATGGATTTACCTGCAGCACATTTTTTTCGGTCAGACCTCCTGCTAGAGTATGCTTCCTGGGGCTTAAAGGGAGCTGAGAAAACCTGACTTCTGTCAAGATCACCTAAGCTATAGAGTGGTATGCTTCAGCTTCCCCACTCTCCTTTCATTTGTCCTCGCTTATTGACTGACACATAGAAAAGTCCTGGGTCGTCAGTGGCCCTTGGTGTTGCAGAGGAGCTTGGTGAGTAGCCAGAGTACTGGTCAGAGCCAGGGAGTGCTAAAGCCTTGTAGGCTCAAGCTCTTTTGGGCTCCCTACAGAAAACCTGGCTAGGATCTGCCTAAGCTTGCAGTTTTGAAGTGGCTTTTAGGGTAAGCCCCAGGTAAAGTGTGCTGCATTATTTACCTTTGCTCATCCTTGGGTGCAGTTAAAAGACAAGCATAAGTGAAGAACAGAAAACCAGGAGGGGAATTCTAGATCACTGGAGGCTGCAGCATGTTGATGCTGGTGCTTTCACACACTTCTGGTGGGGGGTTCCCACTCCTGGTGCTTAACCTGAGGCAGGGAGACCAATAGCAGCTGTTTCTTTCCCTCTGGTTTGAACACGGTGTAAGTGGCGATGTACCCAGCGGGTGTTAAATACATCACTCAAGCTCTTCTGAAACCCGAACTAAGTACTTGGTCGGTAACTCAGTGTGAAAAAACAAATAAATTAAAAAATGCTTCATGCTTGCAAATCTGTGCAGGAACTGCCTCTCCAAATCAAGAAGTCAGGTTTTGTGTCTTGGTCTGTGGCAATAATTTGATACTTTTTCCTCTTTGAGGTTTTCAGTCTAAAATCTCTAAGAGTTGGTTTCACATACAGTTATTACTAGACATGAACAGTTGGTTTCCATACTGGAATAATTTTATGTGCTCCTGAGAATGCCATTTCCTTTGCCCAATTCTATGATTATTTACTGTAGAAAATTATTCCTGTAATATTTGTGGTAATGAGAACTGTAAAATAGAGTATCTGTAGTACTGTTAAGTTAGCAGAGACTGAAGGACAATAGTGATTGCTGGACTAGAGATGCCTTGCCAGAGACATGATCTGAGGTCTGTACCTTTCCCATTGCCAGAGGAAATCCGTGATCATTCTCTTAAATTTCTTGTTTGCTTCATTGCTTGCACACAGAATGGAGCTACCCTTTTTTCCCTACACAGAACGGTTTCACCCTGGAAAACTAATCTAACTGATATTTTATTTTATTTGGGGTTGAGTTTTGGCAGCTTTACGGATACACTAGAGTAGAGGACCATGCGAAGTAACTTACTCGTTCTTGCCCCTAGCCTTTTCTTATGTAGGGGAAAATACATAACGATGGTGCCTTTTTAAAAGATTTAGGTGACAAAAGTGGGCAGCTGGCAGAGGTGGGCTGCACCTCTGCTAGTGGTATAGCAGTTAGGGGTTCAGTACTGCTTAGTGCGGTAGGTGCTACTAGGAGCAAGTGTTTTTCTACAGCTGTGTGACAGAGTCCATTGAGGCAGGCAGGAGTCACCCCCTCCTCCGTTCCTCATGCAGGGACCAAGGAGCAGCTCTATGGCCTCCTGTACACTGAGCAGGTGTTGCAGCAGCTCACCCTGTTGACAAGGGGAGAGGGTTGGGTTGTTTTTTGTGGAAAACAAAGCATTTTTGACATGTTTAACATGGAGAAGTGTATGGGCTGAGAGGCAGAGCTCCACATCTGCTGTCCTCATCCCCTTTTCTGCCACCATAGCCAGTAGCTTCAGCGTTGTTCTCTGCCCTTCTCTTGGGTTTAGCCCTTTCTGCTTGATGGCTGTCTTTAGGGTTTTCCCCCGATCCTTTTTTTGTAATGTCTGGATTTTTCTCTGGTTTTTACATCCCTCTGGGAGGAAGATGAGTCCTACTACTGCTGCGGGATAGGGGCAGTGTACAGCCACCTCTGCAGGTCACATCTGGCTGATGCTGGGGACTGCAGCGTCTCAGTAGAAAGCAGGAGAGTCCTGGGCAGTTTAAAATTCTTGTTTCCATACAGTAGCAGAACCCTGGCAAATTCAGGGTGCAGAGAAGAATGCAAAAGAAAATTTATGTGCTTTCTGAATTTAGAGATATAAATTACACAATCTCTGCTGGGTCTTAGGATGTATTAGCTCAAAACCTGCTTATTTTGGGATCTGGTTCTTCGTTTGACACATATTTCTCAGACTATGCATGTTTTGTCAGTCCTTAAACATAGCTCGCTTAAGCCTGGATTATACAGATAATGTAGACACTGCACCAGGTGTTGAACCCTGAACATCCTGCTTTTCTCTTGTCATTGACAACTTATGTGTTTATCCTATGGTGGAGGATATCTCATGTTGTTATGCTGGTTCACTGCTGAGCTTTTTAACCGAATGCTACTGTGGCTTGTCTTTATTATAATAGACACATATTTTAAATTAAAATGCTTTATTAAATATAAAAACTTCTTTTGTTTTGTAATTAGAAAATTTTCTGTGCTTTTAATTAATACAAGTATTGTAGAGGTATTTGGTTTCTATTTGTTGGCATTCCACAGTCACATCATTTTAGTGATTAGTTGAAATTCCTATTGAAAGTCTCCATAATAAATAATTAAAAAAAAAAATTAGATTACCTCTGAGACTTAAAAGAACTGCTGGAGAATTTATTAGAACAATGTTAAAGTATGTCCTAAAACATATCATGTTAGTCTACAGGTTGAAATGGGATACCTGGGAATTCAGACTGCTGTACTACTCCGATTAATTAAAATGTAGTCAGCTGAAACCTCCACTGTAATCAAAATTGTTCCCCAGGGTTTTACCTTCATTACAGTGCTGGTGCAGCCTTCCAGTCCTGACCATTGCTGAGCTAAGTAATTAGTTCAGTTTAAAAAATAAACAAAGGGATAAAATTGCCATGATAGTACGTAGGATATATATTTTTTTTTATTGCTGTGCTGGGCTCTGTTTGATAGTATTAATTGTATGTGGCTGTTCTTTCTGCTGCCAAAGACATACAGTGAGAGACAAAGCATCTCTGATTTGAGGGCTATGCCGTTTTCCATATTGTAAGACTTAGATTATTTTACAATGAATGTTTTCTGTAACTTTGGCCCAGACACTAATCTCCCCTCCGCAGATGTGCTGCCTGTCTTGTCCCCGTTGTGCTGCGGGGAGTGTTCTGCTACAGCCAGGTTTCCTTATCAGCAATTCCACAGTAAATCAAGTGGGAGGAGACTTTGTTTCCCAACAGGGTCTCAAATGAAGAATTCACAGTATGTGAATTCGTACGGGATGCCAGAGGACATCTGCCTTACTCGGCTGTCTCCAGAGTTGAGACTTCAGGGCCTAGATAAAGCACTGCTTCTGTCTGTCCCATACCATATATATTCTGACCCCAGCTTTACATAGCCTGTCATCAGTTTGTCCTTGAGCTGGATCCAGTAGTGAAACCCTTTGGATGAGGCTAACTAACCCTTATCATTCTCTTGTTTTGTGTCAGACACTCCCAGAAGCTGCTGAGTAGCAAAGACACGACAAAGAAGCTTTTGGTTGTGGCTGTCGATACTGAGACTGGGGAATTATAACTCCAAATTAAAAGGGATCCCACTGAGCTGTGTCTCTCTGACAGAATGAGCCCCAAGTTTGGTTTTCATCTTGATCTGAATGCAACTGGCTTGAATTCTCAAAAATATTTTTTAAAACACTAGTGCTTTTTCGAGGGTTAAAGAAAGGAACTTCATATCCTTTCTGTCTGAATATAATAAACAACTATTATTTTATTCTACTATAGCACCTTCTTCAAGAATTCCATAGCACCTTACGTATGTTATTTAGGGTCCAAAACACCCCATTAAGGGATATTTCTGCATATCGCTTTTTGCAGTAAAATGAACTGAAATGGAAGAAGTGCTAGGGATTTGCTGAAGGCTAAGCAGTCCCCATCAGATGTAGAAGTATGTACTCCCAAACTCTTTAATATAAAAACGCACATAGGCACACCTGACTTCCATCCAAATAAATCCTCCAGGATTCCCTTCTCTGACCACACGTAGTGGGTATGTACACAAAATGCAAAGAAAACAACGTATCGACTCATACACGTAGTGCATCCTCAACAACGGTAGAGTATGAAACTGCTCAGTATGTACCATAGCTTTGCACTTTTACTAGTAAAAACATCTTCAATGTTAACAGCTCTTTTTAAGTGAGCTGTCATGGGAAAAGATAGTAGGGAAGAAGCTAGCCCTGCCTTCTCCAGTGGTCACTCTATACTCTGCTTTGCGTTGTTTCTTCCTTTTGTTTCACTGGTGAGGAGCAAACTTGATGGGAACCTGCCTTGCATAGTTGTGATAGGGCAGAAGAGTCTCAAAGGGAGGATGATCTGTGCTCTGAAAGAGATGCATGAGATTCTTTGCCCACGTAAGAGGACAATCTTTAGGAAGACACAAGAAACCTATAATTAGACTACATGTTGCCCAACTCAGACAACTGGAGGTCAGTTGGTGTGAGGGGGAGCAAATGCTCTTGGTTTTGCCCCTTCAAGAGTCTCAAGTTCCCTGTTGCAAAAAAGAGAGGCCATATAGTTTCAATCTCTTGGTGTCTACTTATCTATATCAAGAAGCTCCATCGCAACCTGAGCTGTCTCTCCTTCTCAGTGGGACGGTGCTGGTTGGTGAGCAGAAGTACAGTGAGGAGCATTCAGCCCGTTGGGTTGGCTGCCCAAGGCAAACTGCACAGCAACAGCATGTGCTGGAGCACACGAGTCCTGATGCTTCATCTCAACCCTGCCTTTTTCTGTTTTACTGACAAGCTCAGCCTAGATCTCCCCACTCTCCTCCCAAGCGGGATTTCCTTGCCTTCCCACCCTTTTAGGCAGGTATTGTGTGAATGGGCATACGATGGTATGCATCAAGTTGTATTGGATGACATCTCTAGCCGTTATGTTAGCAGAATAAAACATAGTAACAAGAAAAATGGCTGCCATTCGTTTTCTGTTTAAATTGATTATTCTTAAAGAGAAACAAGACTTGATGGAAAATGCCTATTTTTCACTACATTTTGCACATAGGAGGAGTATCTAAAACATTTGTCATTCGTTTAGGGATTATTTTACATTCTTTTCTTCCTTTGCTCTTATATTCTTCTGCAGTAGTATTAGTGGCTAAGAAAATTGCATGAGTACTGTGCTAAATACAACCATGCTGTAAGTACGGATTTTTTTAATGTTATTTGCATGCTAGAGATTGGACACTGTTCTCCCGCTCAAGTGAATGCCTGAGGAACAGACTGGTGTACTAAAAAGTTGGTTATGAGTGAAAAATGGAAAAGTTCACCTCCAGGGATTTATTTTAACAGGAGTATGTTTAGTCCAAGTTTCATTTTATGTAAAATTATAATTTACAGTTTTGCAGCTGTGCATATGCACTTTCACTCTCTGACGTGTGAGATAAAAAAATGCAGTGTTGCTGGATTGCTTTCTGTGGTGTTTTAGCCCAAGTAGTGATCACTCTGAGTTTGCTGTGATTGTAAGAATTTAGGGTTATGTAATGGAAGATAAGAAATTTGTGTTAGTTTTGTATAATCCCAGTTGAAACTATTTCTCCCTGCATGACTCTGCCACATTGTATAGGTGGGATTTTAAGTGGGAATTGTTTTAAAAGTTAACCACCTTCATCTTCAAACGAACTGCACTGATAAGCCTAGCCTTGCGTATAATCCTTCTCCTTGGCAGGTGTCACAGAGCTGTGGAAAGCTGTGCACACACCAGTGACAGGGAAACCACTTCAGCAAAGCTCAGCCAGTGTTGCGCTGGTGCCCTCCTGGGCTCCCAGCTCCTGCTGAGCTCCCCCGGGAGAGCAAAGGTCTGTCTGCAAACATGCCGTGTGCCCCCAGTGCTGCCCTCAGAAACATGTGGCACACTGGAGCACTCTGTTTTCAGCCTGCTTCTGTAGCTGTCACTCAACCTGCTGTTGGGAACAGCTCCATGAACATGAGAAAATAAGCCGTGCAGGTAGCCAGCTGTATGTCCTTAATTTTTAAAGACTTCTGAAAGCATATTTTCAAGTAGAGGTAACCACTGCTGCTCTGGGGGTGTGTATACATGCTGTCTCATACACCTCTGCACTGGTTTATAATATTCGAGGTAAACTACTTTCAGTTGTTTAATTTCATTCACATCATCATTTGTAGACAAAGCTGTCATAGCTGCTCTCTGTTTGTTTCATCTAGCCAAACTGAAAGTTCACATAAAATAAATGCACTTTTCAAAGCAGATACTTCATCTTAGTCTAAAACACTATGTTGTGCTCTTAATGGTCAGAGTGGGTCTCCACCCCCTGCAGCTCTGCCCCATCCATGCCCCCCTTCCTTGATGCCTCACACCTGTGGGCAGAGTGCTCAGAATGTCCTTGTCTCTCAGACCAGAGCATTTAAAACATTAACTCTTTTCTGGGGTGTTATCTCTTGTTCTCAAACTAAGTCCAAATAATGATCACGCTAACTATGAAAAAGAAAGGTTTCTAACTGCATGAAGAAAATCAACTCATTTTCAGTCAAACCAGCACAGTGTGACTGCAGGAGAGAGATGCGGATGTGACTGGGTGAAAGCAGGCGGCATCCCCTGCATCCTCAGCTGCACTGGTGGTCAATGTCTGAGGTCAGGTGGGGATCCTCTTTCTACCCCACCTTCTCCTGCGCTGAGAAGACCTCAGGTTCCTGGTTTTTTTGTGAAGACTGTGCACAGCAGACCTTATGTCACGTGAATGGGTTGTGTGTCAACCCTGAATAATCACTGAAGTATGGGCTGAGACCCATAAAACTGTACTGAGTGGGACCATAAAGATGTCTGGGCAAAAAGTAAGGCACTGAGTGTAACAGAGAGTGGTCTACCTGCAGTCTTCACCAGTTTGGAGATGGCAACTGGAGCTGCAAAGCAGTTTAGTACTGCAGGCCTCCAGAGTACCTAGATCTTCAAGTGTAGGGGATCTTTTTCTGTGCCTTAATTTGCTCAGATATGAGCATGAACCTTTGGTGTGCTTTGGGTATACAAGAGTGAATTTGCCATTGTTAAAAGTAGTATTTTCTAATGCAAAATGTGAAAAACAGTGTTGGAGATCTTTCCGTTGGTCCCAACACTGTATCAGACTGAAAAAAAATGCAGATTGTGGAGGCTATTCCTCACCTCAGAGCAGACAGTTTTCTGCAACACGGTATTACTGTTCTTCTGGTGCACAGAGAGCAAAATGCCATAGGGGACCCTGTGGAAAAGTTCTGTTGTTAGTTTCATCCTCCTGGTTTTGGGAGCTGTATTTGTGAAAGCAGGTCAGACAAAGCTTGGGGCTATGTGGCTTGTTGCAAGTATGAACTCTGGTTTCCTTCCTCTACCCTGTTACCAATAAGTCTCAGGGGAAAATATTCTTTAGTAAAATGACTACAATTTTTTAATTAACTGTTTGCTTAACTATACCTTTGTGATTTTTCTGTGCCTGTAGGTGTCTGTATTTCCTATACAGCATATATTGGCACATCATCCCCTGTCTTTTCCTGGAAAGTATATTCAGGAATCATAGCAATAGTCACAAAAGGTTTTGAAAGAGAATTTCTATCAGGTGTTGAAGTAGAGCTGCTTCAGCAGCTGGAGCAACTTGTTTTCATGCCACAATATTTGGTATCCTGCCTCGTGCAGGCATACACACAGAGAAATGTACCCAAGTGCTCTCGGACTGACTCTCTACGTGCCATCTTTGCCCTTCTCAAACTCTTCCGTCTGCTTTTGGGTGTCCCTGCCTGGACATTGGCTGCAGCACCAGCTATACCGGGATGGTGGTGGGTGGAGGTGAGTCCTGGATCCTGCTGCCAGAGCCATGTGCCAATGATGCTGTAACACCTGACAGGGCCTCTTGCTAAAGGTACTTGTTTCAGGATGAGTTGAGGTATGCTTTGACTCTGGCTCAAAACCCCAGCTTGTTTCTGTCAGTTCAGCCTGGCAGGGAGGGAGGAGAATCCCAGCATTGTTTGTTGTTTGGTTGCATCAGGAGAAAGCCCACATGCAGGAACATAAATACAACAAGCAGTAGTAGGGATTTGACTGCTGGTGGGACTTACTCATCCCCCTGGTGCTGTTTGGAGTTAGCCATCTGGCTGTGGCCCTGCTCACACCTGTCAGCTTGGGGTGACAGTGCCAAAGGCAGGAGTTTGTGAGTGGCCCCTTGGAGCTTTGCCTGGCCAGCTGGCAGCATGTATCATCAGCCAAGCCTCTTCTTCCTCCTCCACCACAACCTTGGACGTGTTAGGCAACACATATAGCCATGCCCTCCCACCCGCAGTGAGGAAAGTGGATTTCAGTCCCGTCTAAGCCCCCATAATAGAAATGAAGAGTTTTGGTCTTTTCCTGCACAAGAGGAGGAAAAAAAGATCTTTTCCTCCTTTTTATTTTATTTTAATTTTTTTTTCCCTTCCGTGGTGGTCTCCACTAGGATGGGCATGGCACATCATGCCCATTGGAGGTCACACCTTAGCAAGATGAAGCCAGCTCATTCTCGTGCTGGAATTTTATAATGGAGAGGAGAGAACTGAAAGAAGAGGATCCTACCAAGCAGGATTGACCCTGACGTTAGAACCAGATTGAGATTCGTCTATGTTACAACATGAGGCCTGTTCACTCAGATGTGCTTCTTTCCAACTTCTTCCAGTAATGCCATGCTCATATTTATCATCGAAGCGACACTGCCATTTTCCATTGCTGTCATCCTCTCATCCATACGCCAACAAACCTCCCACCAGTTTGGGTGACAGACACCTTTTAGACTCAGGTCCTGTGGGGAAGGTATGATGACCCTCCCTTCAAAACGAGCCAGTCCTGAGCTGCCACTGGGACACAGCAGCGCTCCCTCCCCTCTGCCACGCGGGGGTTGTGAATGCTGTCTTTGTAAACTACAGTCACATCCCTGCTGCTTTGTTTTAAGCCACCCTCTACACCCCTGATGTCTTTAACCTTGATGGGGAAATTACATTTTCCCACATGCAACAGAGAATAGGTGCCATGAAGTGTCACAAAAACGAAGTTGATTCATTAAGCAACAACTTTACTCAAAACCTGAACATTTAAACAATTGTAAAGATGTATTTGTCCTCTTTTCTATCAGTGTGTAACAACTGTTTATAAAAGGCTGTTGCCAAGCATAGGCTGCAGTAGTTGCCTTTATGCTGTGAAGCCTTTTACTTGCTGATGAATTTGATGAATGCTTTTGCAATAATTGAGTAACCCTCCCATAACAGCCTCTTCTTTGAGTTCCTACAATATAAACCTGCTGGATGAATCTGAATTATCACATATCACACAGCCCGAGTTGGTTCCATTACATGCTACCCTAGTTAGCATTTGTTAAAGAGTCTTAGGACTGCTAGGAAGGTATTTTCTGTGAAATGGGTGGTGTTTATTGCATCCTCTGAATAAACTTAACACTCGAGACTCCCAAGCATAAATTACTAAGCAAAAATCAGGAGCAAAGGACAATGAGATTATCTTTTACAGAGCTCAGAGTAACCAAAATCAGAAGCTTCTTCAGCAGGTAAGGCTTTTGCCACCTTGAACTCGTTTACTTTTTCAGCTTGATGCATGGCATTGTTTAACCAGCAGCTATACTTAGAAAAGACGACCTGAAGTAAGTGCAGAAATTCACCCAGTTGTCGTAGCTTAGATGCACTAAGTCCCAGTGACTTGATGACCTCTCTTACCCTTTGCTTACTATTAATCCAGAACCCATCTGCCTTTCTTTGGATATTTCTGGTAAGACTTCTACATAGTGTTTATGTTACGAATAAGTTTTTGGTGCTGTTGTCTCAATGTTTGGACCTTTGGGTCAAGTGGACCTTCCTACTCTGTTTCTTCACATTACCATTCCTATGCGTTTTCTATGGTCATGCTGCATTAGGGAGTGTGTGTGTCTGTGCCAGTGCTAAATCCGTGGCTCCAGAGTGTCTTTGTGTGATAACAATCTCCTCATGTTGGAGTCCACACCACAGTATCATGACATCCATGTGACCTGAAGTGTGTTAGGATCTCCTTACAGACAGGCATGCAATGCTGTACTCTGTCCAGTTTGTTTGTTTGTTTGTTTTCCTTAAGAGTCACAACAGTTTAAAATGGTTCTGAGGAAAACTGCTCAACCACAAGTGTTTTTAAAAGGAGAAGCGATGCAGGACCAGTGTAAAGCATACAGTGGAAAGGAGGCCAAATTCAAAATGATCTTTAATCCTGCCTGTACTCTGGTTGAAGCTGAGCAACTTCTTTGGAACTGTGAAGGGATTTGAGCATGTGTTCATCTGTTAATTTTTTTAAAGATATCTGTGCTATTTGCAGCAACCCTATATTGCAAACCTGAAGCCATACTTTCTCTTATTGTTCAAAATAAAGTGGATAAAACATCTCTCAGCGCATCTAAATGCATGTCTATATATGTAATCGTCATGGATATAGTCACACATCTGTTATTCTCTTACTTTAAGAATGATACAGTCTGTTGGCATGGCTGCGTGCTTTTTACATTAGTTTAAACAGGTAAAACCAGATAATGCATATTGTATTGCACATGCTGATATTCTTTTATTTTCCCATTTCCTTTAGACAGTGATAATGAAAATTGATGTTTTGAAATTGAGGATTTCATTATCCAAAGACACCCTTAATGCTGACATGCAGAACTGATCTAGCAGAAAAAGCACATCACATATCTGATCCAAGTCACCATCAATTGCTCTCTAATTATGATGACAATACAAAAATGAAGCCAGCTTACCTTAGCTCAGGAGGCTCTTTTTTGCTGTATCCCAGGCAGTTTCCTCTCCTTATTCACTTGGAAAGGGAAAATCCACTTGAACAAAGAAAAATTAATGCTAGAAAATTGAGGGATTTAAGGAGTCCTCAGCTGAGCTCCTGATCCACTTGTTTTTAGCGAATTGCAAAACCCTCGGTCCAGTAGTAGCTCAGAGTGACTTTTCTCTCCTCGTGTGTTCTGTGGGCTGAGAATCTGCAAGAATAGACCTGAGACGGTGCTGCAAGAGAGAGACAGCGGGGGGACTTTGGCACGGAGTTGGACCAAACTCTAAATATAGCCCAACCCACTTTCCGTGCAATTCTCTTCATACTCCGAAGGCAGATGACCTTGTCAGAAAACTGGCCTCCCAGCATGTCACTCTCTACAAAGAGAGGATCTAAGGGAACAAGACTGCAATGTAAAAGGACAGAAAAGCAATCAGCCATCTGCTTGCAGCAAGTGAATGTAGGTATGAGCTCTATTTTTATGACAGTTGCAACTGATCGGGTCATAATGTGCTTTATTTGATCATTTAGACAAATGAGCAGCATACCGGTTCACAGAAGACTTGTACAGATGAGAGGTCGCATTGTAATTGCTGGTCTAAAATAGAGAGCACTGACATAGATTAAAAGCCTGTCACGTTTCCTCCTCTCAAAAACCTTAATGCAGCAGTATGTGATATTTCCTTAAAAGCTTCTGTCTGTAAGAAATTATCCTTCCTTTCACTTGCTTTTATAGTAAGACTTGTTGGAAAAGTGATGTAAATGCACAAATGTATATTCTGATACCCTATAAATTTGAGATGCTGGGGTAGCTCCAAAGGGCAGTGCAACCTGCAATATTGGAGACCAAACTGCAGAGAAATGTGTAGCGTATGCAGAGGAGGGAACAAAAGAATAAGGGATTTAGAAACATAACCCTTGGGCCTTAAATAGGGAACTGCTTCTCAACAGATGTTTTATACTCCAGGGAATTTGCCACTCTGTGTGGCAACATGTCAGGGTATTTTGTTCTTGACCTGAAGGAGAGTTTAACTTGATACGAGTCAACCTGATACTCTGTCAACCAGCAACCTGATACTGCTATGTCACATGAAGACTTCTGAATAAATAAAGCTGCAGAAATCTGAGCAACTCAAAATGTCTTCTCATGTTCTGTGTTAAGACATGTAGGAGAGCTGGGGTAAAAGCTTGTTTGCAGTATTGTTCTTCAGCGGGATATATTTGTTGGTAGTGACATATATCTAAGTGTATGCTACATTATACACATGCATGCAATTCTCAATAATCAGAGAAAACCTGAGAAAACATCAGGACTCTGATAACCTTATACTATAGATCTGTATGTCTGCAAAATATGCGTGAGCCAAAAACGCGTGAAGGTTATCAACAGTCAGTAAAGTAGTGATGTATATGTATGAACAATAATTTGGGGTGTTAAGATTTGCAAAGCGTGCTATATATATTTTTTCTTTTAATTGAAGCCTACTATTTTTTGCAAGTTCCACTGTGTAATTCTATCATGATCTATCAGCTTGAAGTCCACAGGGTCAGCCAGAATCTGTGTGTTACCTTCACAACAAGAGCTACAGCTGTGAACCACAGCTGCTTCCCAAGATGGTGAGAGAACAGTAGAAAGTATAAATCTCCTGCAGTATTAAGGGAGACATCACATCTGGGATCAACCGTACTACATTCCTGGGCAAAACTTGCTCATAGTGAGACTTGGGCTAGAGCCCATCTATTAGGTAGCTTAATGGATTTATCCAAGTTCCTCTTTCCTCCCAATCAACCTGTTTCTTCCCCATTAATGGGAATAAGTGTTTGTTAGGAGCGAATATTAAAACAAATGAAGGATGCTGGTGTTTGGCTTTGGAGAGAGGACCCGAAAAAGGAATGAGTCTGCCTCCAGAGAGAAAAATGTTGAGTGACATACTAGCACTGTTAGGGAATATGTACAGCACGAATCGTTTCTCTTCGTCCGCCGCAGCAAACAGCTGGAGCAGTTTCCATATACGATAGATAGGTAGTTCTTAGAAAAAGGAGGAATCACAGTGCTCAGTGGGTCCTAAAGCACAGGAATAGTCAGACTCTGGCAGGAGCTGTGATGTGCACTTCTCCCGTGTGAAGATTTTGGAGAAGGGATGGTTTCTTGCTTATGGAAATAATACGCTTGAGTGGCTTTGGGAAGGGAATGTTAGTTTTTGGGGAGGCTTTTATAGAGCCATGTTGTTTGCGTGTAAAGTGCTGTAAATGTTGCTTAACAAACCCCAGTAATGTGAACTTCCCAAAAGGAGGGGAAAAGGCTTTAAGACTGATTGTATGAGTTCTTCAAGATGAGTGGAACAGTATTTTGTTTGACAGTTGTATACACTCAAGTTTTCTTTAGGATGGCTTTTTTGTGAGTTTCCACACTACCAGGTGGGAAGTGTCGTAGGGAATCAGGCCCTAGTCTGTGCCTAGCTTTTCCTGGGCTCATAACTTGTGGTTTATGATGCTGGATGGTCTTTCTGCCTCTTTGTGGACAGTTTTTCTCTTTGACTACCCAGCCTTCGTTGGTAAGATTTCCTCTGGAATGATTTGGGTTTTCAGACCCCAGGCTGTTTCTGCTCTCAGATGCCTCTGTTGGGGTTGACAGCTATTTCAAATCAGCCTTGTAGTGTTCCCCTTCATACGGTTATGCATTCTGTAACCAGTATTTGTGAACTGATTTTTCTTTTGATTAATCACAAATTCCTAGGCACTTGTAGTTGTTTAAAGATCCCATGGAGCATTTTACAAGGTGAGATATGTGGACTGTAATGTCTCGGCCGATTTCCAACATGGTCAACTGCATTCTGGCTTGCCTCATTCCCCTGCTTTTCAGAGGTGGATTGAGTGTCCTTTTACCATCATAAACTGTTGCACACTATTGCTGGCATCCTTTTGAGTGGTTTATAAAGTGACTGTAGGGTATATAATGCCCGGTATCTGTCAAGAGGAGAAGCCCTTTTTACAAGGTGAAGTATTTAATTTTGTAATGTTCATCCAGTAGATTTGTCAACAGCCAAAACTGATGCTACTTACAGACAAACAAAACAGTTTCCCACTTCCCCATCTCTCTAGGAATACATTTTTAAACCAAATTTGGAGACTGGTAGAGATTATCAGAAGTTTTAGCATAAAGGATGGCTTTTGAGAGAACAACAGAAGGATTAATGAGGAGACTGCAGTGACTTGTGGACGTCCTCTGAGCCTTCACTGATGGTGTCATTGGTGAAGGGTACTAGAGCAAACAACAGAACTGATTTGCACTCTGCTGATGTATTATTCTATCTTCAAGCTCTGGTTGCTCTTGTTCAGCAGGCCTGTCATGAAGAAATTAAGTTAGATGGCAAACAATAAAAGGGCCTGTCATATTCCTAACATGTCACATCTTTGTGTTTGCCCTTTGCTTGCCGTATGTTTTAAAACTACAGTGACTAAATGAATCTTCAGTTCTCCCTTCTTACCTTGATGATGCTGTTATTCCTTGTGTGAGGCAGTGATAGGATGGCAAATTCAACCCTTGTCTTACAGAAGAAAAAATTATTTTTATTAGAAGGAGTGTGGCCTACTACTTTTACATCTGATCAGCCACTGTCTATGATTTTTCTAACATGTTTCTGTCGTCTTATATAAGGCCATATATAAAAATGAAAACATCAATTTATGAATAGGCCTGGGTTGTAGGTGTACTACAAGCTGGGCCTAACCTTGGTCATGTGGAGTTTTTTCTTCTGTGCTTACTTGTGTACAACAGAGAATTTTCTCTGTTCTTATTCTCGTATATACCCTTTATTTTGTCATTTGGTTCATTCCCAGTCAGCAAGTCAAGATGCATCAAAAACGAGTTTGGAAGTACCCATTTTTAATGTTAGAAAGAAAGTTTTAAAAATAAGGGAGAAAGGAGGAGTAGTTGTTAGAAATGTTCTGTGGGAGATCCTTAGCATGGCAGATAGTTATGTCTGTGTCCTAAAAATTCTCTATCAGATCATAGTGAAAATTCATTTGTTATTATTCTATTAAGACCTGGGGTTTTTTTCTGCTTGAACAGACAGTGATTTTAATTGAGATTACTATTCAGTGTAAGAAAGTGGAACCTAAACTGGATATCCTTTCACTAGATTTGTTGGGGGAAAAAAGAGTTTGTGGTAGATTTGCCTTCTGAACTGCCCAGGGAAAGGGTTTACATTTTTGTAAGAATGATGTCTTTGTCGTACAAGCTATTGCCAGTACTTAAAAACTATTACAGAGAATTCCTACAGATTGACTGCAAGAAACTCTGGCTTGACACAGACTCAGGCTGGATGGATTGGGAAGGAGTTTACGCTGTCTGGACGTCACCTAAGGGGACAAAATTAGAGCACTTCTGATTCTTTAATAGGACTCTGTCTGTTTCTGCTCAGTTGCTTACTGGGTGCCCTCCTGGTATGCCTGGCAAATACAGTTTAAAACACCTTTTTTAAAGTACCTTGGCAGGTAAAGTCTGCAGTTGAAGGCACGCTCAAAGATATGAAAACTTACTGTTGTGCTGGAATAGGCCTGTTTCAGGAAAGGAGCCCTTGGTTCATGGAGGTGGGAAGGGAAAACAGTGCCCAGACCTTGGGGGACCACAGCTGGTCTGGGATGATGGTGTGTAATTACCATGGAGATTATCTCAGCCCGGGCAGGGAGGCAGCTCTGTGTTGCAATAGGCCGACAGGGAAAGTCGACACAGGGATGGTAACTAACTGGTAGTCACCTGCAACAGAGCTTCACGTGCAACTTCTTACCTCTTGGTAACAATAACAGGTGCCAGTTCAGTCACAGTTTTTACTCTTTAGTTCCAAATGGTCAAAATACCCAGGTATTTTAAGGCCTTACAAGCGAAGGCACTTCATTCGATTCATGACCCTGGTGAGGAAAGTATGAAAATTCATCGGTGTTTTAAAACCGGATTTGCAAAAACTAAAATGGAGAAAAAAAAAGTCTTCATTAATTTTAGAAGTGACACTCTGCTTAGCCATGTCGTCATTCTTCCTTGCATCAAAGATTTCCACTGTGCTGTAATATTATGTCTTTTGATGCAATTAAATATTCATTTTTCATTTTCTATTAGTATTTGTGTTCTCTTACTGATATCTAAGACTAAATCTCGTTTTACTGTACTGTTTAAAATGGTTTAGCTAATCCTTACTCAAGGAAGTAAGGGAATGATATTTTTTTTTTACTGTGATCTGTCATCTGGATTTCTCAGTTGTGCCACTGCAGCTGATACATGCCCATGACAGGGTCAATTATTTATTTTTCTAGGGGTGCCAGCAGACTCTTTCTAATTTAGTCAGTGCAATTTGAGTAATGGAGAGGGTACTGACACTGTTGGAGCTATTTTTGATGCATTGGTTATGTGGTCATCTTCCCCAAGGACAGATTACTTTTGTAACTAACATTTTATCTCATTTACTAGGGATTTCTAAAGTATCATCATGGTCAATAGCCAGAAAGTGGTCTGAAGAACCATATTAATAATAAAATTTACATTGTTAGCCATTCCATGTGGCTGGTCTGGAGGTCCCCAGAAGAGCTTCAGAGACATTGCTTGGCCAGTTGGCTTTGCATCCTGGCCTCCAGGGTACCTATTATTAGGCTTCTCAACAGGAAAATTCAAAGCTGTCCATTGCCTACACAGAGAGAATTTAGAGAGGATTGTCCTGGTAGACATGAAAGAGATCTTCCTTTTGGGATTAACAGTGCTGGTGACACACAGCTGCATAATTTGGGATCTGTCCAGGATGTGGTTTGAGCTGCTGCTTGCCGTAGGCCTCTGTGCACCACCGCCTTCCACACCCGCTCCTTCTCCCACTGCCATGCGGCACCCTTCGGTCCCCTTGTCAGGGAAGTAGTTAAGCTTGGAATGCTTTAAAATACTTTAAATAGTTGATCAGCCTGCCCCCAGTCAGGCCTGTTTCGTTTAAAAACTTCATCTGTTCCTTTGGAGACTGGCGGGCAGCAAGGCAGGACCTGCCTGAGCTTCATGTTTCCTGCTGCCTTGAGGAGTGATACTGTAGTGATATATTAATGTTAGTGATACTGTTCTCACAGAGTTTAATGTTTATAAACATCTCAAGGGTGGATGTCAAGAGGATGGGATCAGACTCCTTTCAGTGGTGCCCAACAATAGGATGAGGGGCAACGGGCACAGACTGAAGCACAGAAGGTTCCATCTAAACATGAGGAGAAACCTCTTTACTTTGAGGGTGCCAGAGCCGTGGAACAGGCTGCCCAGAGAGGTTGCGGAGTCTCCTTCTCTGGAGACATTCAAACCCACCTGGACACATTCCTGTGCAATCTGCCCTAGGTGAACCTGCTTTAGCAGGTGGGTTGGACTAGATGATCTCCAGAGGTCCCTTCCAACCCCAACCGTTCTGTGATTCTGTGAGGCACCCCAGAAGTCAATTTAGGCAGGCAACAAGCTCCAAACAGACTTTATACTAGCCAGAACTGCTTAGCAAAGAAAACCAACTAGAAATGGAATGTCTGATGGCACTTAGCTTCCAGATAAAAAGATAAGAAGAAAACCAAAAACAAACAAACAAAAAAAGAAAAAAACACACAAAAACCCCACCAAACCACTAGTGGAAATTATTTGGGTATGTATGCAAAAGAATATTTTTCTATTTTGAGCTTTAATTACATCTTCATTGTTCCTATATCACAAAGAGTTGGAAGAACTGCACCTTGCTTCTCTCTCAAAAAACCCCTCCTGTTCTCTTCATCCTCTTCCTGTGAGGAACTTCCCATAGCTGCTGTCAGTTCCGTGAGCTTCTTTTACCTTCATTTCAGTCGTAGGCTGGCTTGAGCCACAATTTGCATTTTCCAAAGACTTTTAAGATTATTTTCTGTTCCTTTTCAGTTGTAACGTTTTTCTTTATTTGGGGACATGTCGAGGTGTGCTGCCCAAAGGAGTTCAACTTTTTCAGTCAGCCCTAGCCCTTAGAAGAATTGTGGTTTTGTTACTATAACTCCTTTATTAATCACTTCAGGGTAGAAAAGTGGCATGTGAAGGTCAGAAGTCTCAGTAATGGTGAATCAGCCTAGCAAACACAAATTTGTATGTACTAGCTATTTTGTACAAACAAAATTGCCTTCAGATCGAAGCGTGTGTCATTACCTCCTGTATCATTAAGGTCTTGTCTGCCTTTAAAAATACTAGTAAAAATAACCAAGCAAATATGCATTCTTTGTGAATATATTAGTTAATAAAGGTGATGATTAAAGGGAACCTGATAAATTATATATAAATATCTGTGTGCTTATTTATGTGCATGTGTATAAACATGCAGACGTGTATGTATTAATATAGGTGTGTATGTGTATATATTTAGTATATATATTCATGTACTTAGACATATGTGTGTATGTCAATATTAAATTTGTAAGAAGTAAGAAACTATTGCATTGAATGATTTTAAATAGTAGTCAATATAATAAATGAGAAGGTCTTAGATATGTGCGTGTTAAGCATAAGTGGCTTTTTCCATTTCAGTATGGTTCAAAATAAAATCAAATATAAATACTTAATGACTGGGAAGCCTCTAAGTATGTGTCATGCCACTGATGTAATACCAAAGGAACAAAAGTGAAGAGCTGTGGAATTCACATTTATTTATCTATATCGAGAGCATTACGTGACTGTTCAGATGTCTTTGATGACCTTGGGGTTGCGTAAGGTCCATACGTCACGGGAAAGCAGATGCAGAGGATTGCTGCACTTAACAACATCACCCCTTCAGCAGCATATTCCGTCAGCACCTGCCTGCCGCTCATTTGCACCACGAGGGAGATGAAAGTCGACGTTGTCTTAATCAATCAGGTTCTGCATTATGCACCAGCTTGTTATTGAGGAAGGATTTGTGGTGTCTCGTGTTCTGGCAGAAAGGAGTCTCCTGGGCAGCTGGTTACCTCAAAGCAGGGCAAGCAGTGCTGCTCTGGTATAGACATGTTAGGGATCTGTGAGCTGGGTGCTTCTGCATTTATTTGCATCAAGTTATGATTTATTTTGTGAAAAACTCTGCTGACATCAAGGTAACTATTTGCAGAAGAAGGTACACTGTTTAGTGTAAGTGTGGTTGGCAGAGTCTGGCCTGTGGTACTTTGATGCCTGCAACAAAATGCTCTTGTCATCACAGGAGCGGACATGGTGTCACAAATGATCACAGCTTGAAAGTGGCTACTGTCTTGACTGGGACATGAGTGGCTGGCTCTTTCTGGAACAGATAAAAGGTCCTTCTATTGAATGAAGTAGAGATACTCTGGTACTGAAGAAAGATGCTCAAATTTTAACTGTTTTCATAGAAGTTTGTTGGGTCTGGGGCTGGAGATTGATTCCCTCTTCTCTTGCTTGTTGCTGAAAGTGGAGAAGGACGTTGCATCGTGAAGTGCAGTCCAAAACTCAGATGGGCAGTGAACAGGTGGTACATTGTTTGTCAGGCTATTTCGGATCATGGAAACCATTTGTCCAGTTTTAGACTGCTATTGCAAGCAGTGTATCTTTTAGTTATGAGAAAGAGAAGGGGTTATTTAAAACTTAGATGACTCCTGTTTGCCTTTCAGAGTAGCACGCCAAGTGGGATTTAAGAAGGAATGCTTAAATATCACAGGCAGCTTCCTCTGAATCTATTTTATGCAATTCTCATTTATTTCCAATGTGAAGTGAGTCTGCTGAGAAAGAGCTGGCTCAGCAATTCAGTTCCATGAGGCATGCACAGATATATTCAGTGGTGCATGTTTGGGGCTCAAGTGGGACTGAGAAAGAGGGCACTAGTTTTGATTTCTTCAATGTATTTACTTTGTATCATTGATCCACAGCCTGCTTGGGTGTAGTGCATCCAGGACTCCAGGTCTGTGGAGCTGGTATGTATAAAAGCTGGTCATTCCTCCAGCATCTCTGGAGTCATGGCAGAAGAAACAGAGGGATTGCATACAGAAGTCACCAATGGACTCTCAAATACAGAAGGTGCTCCACCAAAATGCAACATGAGAAATTTACCAGAGGAGGGTTGATATGGGGAGAAACAAGCCCATGGTAATGCATAGTGATAACAGAGTTACCAAGATACCTTTTAAACATCCAGGAGTGTGCTGGATCATGTTATTTTTCAGCAGCTTCTAGTGAAGTATCATATATGAGACTCCAAAGTGCCCAGTCAGTGACTTTGGTGGGGAACAGGGCAAGGAAGGAGCTGCTGATGTGCAGGGGCAGGCATATGGTGCAGGAGCACTCAGGCATCCTCAGGAGACCGGAAAGGAAGCACCCAGTAGATTGACACAGATATTTCAGCTGTAATGTAAGAAAGAAATTTGTTAAGTCTCCCAAACCTTCAAGTTTCTGGCTTCCCTGTTCACCTGCTGCCATGTGTTAGGCTGTACAGGACTAGATATATTTTTCATGCATTATTAATAAATTTGTAATAAAGTAAACCCATATCACCATTGACAATGAAAAAAAAAAAGAAAGGAAAAAAAAAAAGGTGGGCTTTGGAATGCTCTCTCCTTTTCACTTGTAGTGGCCATAAACTTCCCCAGAAAACTGTACACCTTCAGCCAGTGTCTGATGAACACCCTTAGGTCAGTGACAGTGACGTTCTAGTAAAAGTGTCAGTCATACTGGAGACAGCTGCTCATTGTTCTTCTTCATGATCCAAATGGCAGCTCAGAAGAGTCAATTCAATACAGTTTGTCCTTCAGAAGAGAGACAAAATAGCTCATGAGTGCAGCTCATGGACACCAGTGCCAGACAATTCTTAGTGTACAAGTAAGTCTGAGATATAGATTTGCCACCTCCCTTGTTCATGTCCTTTGAGAAGAGATCCCAGAATGGCCACATAGTGTCCTCTGAGGTTGACCAGCAGCCACCTAAGGGACAGCTTGATGTCACAGCTAACATATGGTAAGGGGCTGCCTGGAGTGACATTCCTGCTCTTCTCCTGCCCCCAGCCCCTTGCCCCACGTGGGATCTGGCACTCCTGTGGCCCCAAGTCCGCTGAGCTTCTGGTGTAGTGGCCGTGCCTGCAAAGAGAAGGAAGCAAACAGGCCAGCTGAGCTGCAGTGTCCCCTAGCTGTACACATGTGTGTTTGCTCTAGATCTGGAAAGCGAGGGCTTTTCTTGTGGGATTCCCACTTAAGATTTCAGAATGTGTCTTCATCCTGCGTTGAGATGCAAACAAGTGCTGCCATTTCTTCCAGAGCATTTGTTTTGGTCTGAATTAAGTTCATTAACGTGTTTATTTGACCCCTTCACTTAGGAATCCCTTAGTTGTGCTGGACAGAAAACAAATTATCTTCTCAGTTGCTGATCTGTTTCTAAAGCTGTTGCAGTTTGCCAAGAATCTAATCTATATGCAATAAGATATCATGAAAAACTACATCCAACCTGCTAAAACATTCACTGATTTTCTTCAGTTGCTAGCTTTCAACTTCCCAAACTTTTTTAAATTCCTAACAGCTGTCACAATCCAACTTAGGATGCTGTTACATAAGCTTTTCAAAGTGGGAAAAGGAGTAGAAGTTACAAGATAGTATCTTTCCAGGCATAAGTATGTACATGCTATTTTATCCATTCACTTGCATTAAGATTTTCAAAGCCACTGCTTTATGTGTAGTATGAAGTGTTGCATCTGCAGATGACTAAAGATTCCTTTTTCCCTTTCATATCCTTTAGGTACCTTTCACTTAAATCCTTTCACATATCTTTCACATATCCTTTCACTTACCTGTTTTCAGTATGTACCCGTTTCAATATGGAATTAGTAAATGCCAGCCATAGTTGGTTTTCTCTCTCTCGTGTCCTCTGACCATCAATTTACTCTATTCACAGCTGGTGATTGCATAGGTAGTGTGTTATAACCAGCAGTTATATCTTCCATACTTTGAGGCTTAAGGAATTATATTGTTACTTTTTATTCTAAATAAATTATTTCATCTTAAGCTGTCTGTTTATAACTTCAGGAGATTTCAACAATGACTAAGTACCTGTTGGGGAAAAATATTCCAGAGTATTCTAAATACAGAAAATGCATTATTCAGCTCTAATTATTCAGTTTGGTGGGCGATAATGTTTCTGGCGATGATCAGGGAAGTAATTCGGTCCCCAGCAGAAACTTTTGTGGTGGAATACATCTTAAGCACTAATATAGCACTATTAGAGGGGATTGTTGCTGTGGATAATTTTTTTCCCCGAAGTCTCTTTGTAGGTTAAAAGAGATGAAGAAAAGAATGAATGGAAGCATCTGAAATAGCTTTCTTTCAAAACAGAAGCCTTTTTTAGTCTTGTGCACATTCTGCTTAAACTTTGGGAACAGTGCCCTTGGCTAATTATTACTAGTAAGAGACACACAAGTAAAAATGTACTTACAGAAGATGTCTGCATATATTTTTATATAAGAAGACATTATACCAATCTTGTAACTTTTCCTCTTGTAGGTAATTGGTGTCAGTATGGCATTTTGGGATTTTAGATGGGGTCTGGGATAGTTTTTGTGTGCATTTTTGTGTACATTTGGTTTGATTTTTATTGTTGTTAGTTGGTTTTATTCCTTCATCTGCAAGACTTGTCTTAGTAGGAAGAAATGACTTATTCCAAAAGAAATATCAGCAAACTTAGCAAGAAAGATGTGTTTTTACTGTGATCTTGTGGTGCATGGTGCCATTTTAGTCTTCAGTAGCAGTATTGGTGCTTGTTTTGTGGTCTAATGATTTGTTGAGATAGGTCTGTAATTACATATGACAAATGCAGTGCTATGAATCCAAGATTATGTTTTACATGTTCTGAAATAATAATGCAGAGAGATGTCAGGCAACCTGAGATGTAGTTTATCAAAAATGTCTTTATTCATTGTTCGATGCTTAGCTTAATTCAAGGGAGGTTTAGGAAAAGATTAGACATTTCTGCCTGTGATGCTGCAGCCGGCACCCACTGTGCGGCATTCCAAAAAGATAAGGAAATATATTGCCTGCTAGATGTAATGTAGTGAAGAGGAGGGGAAAACTAGGACTTTTCCTGGAATGAATTTCAAATACCAGTGTTCTAAAATAATAAAAATTCCTATTACAGCTGTACTTATTGCCAAACTTGAGATTGTATTATTGTGATAAGCTTTCAGTTGAAGATCTTACCCCTATTCTTGAATGCAAAGATAGAAGATAGATTTGAAAAACTAACAAAACCCCTTCTTTTTTCTCATCAGATCCTTCGGATGATGAAGCTACTGAGAAAGCAAGTGGTAACAGGACAGCAACACAACAAGATTCGGATTCCAAACCTGCTGTGAAAAAGAAAAGAAAACAGGTTTGTAAATTCAGCAATTGTGTAAAGCATGGAGATGACAATGCATAGGGGAACAGTAGTCCCCCTTCTTTCAGTAAATCGATGGTGAACTTCACATTTTGTTTGATCTGTTCATGTAGTAAGATTATTTTATTAAGTGATTTTGCCTTATTTGGAAGTGATCGCATTCCAGTACATTTAAATAATAATTTCATTGTTCTTTTGAGTGAGTTGAGATTGCCAAGCCTGTCTTCTGCAAAGTGACTGTCTAGTGATAAAAGCCTGAGTGGTGCTACCAAGTGTCCTCCCCTCTCATCTTTTCCCTTTCCCTGCACACACAAGGTCTTGAAAGCTAAATTTAAATCTTGTACTGCATCTCTGTCCAAGCATATCCCCAGTGCCGGATCAGGTGAAGAAGAATTTGGGTCTGTGTGGACTGATATTTTGATAGACTTGCACTCCTGAAAGCTTCCTTTAAAACCAGCAGAAACTGCATTGTTCAGCATTACACAGAGTATGCCAAGGAAAAGACAGCAAGGTCTTTGACAGACAGCAGTGCCCCAGCCTCTGCAGAAAAGAGTCATCTAGAGCTCAGCTGATTCTACGTAGTCTCTTGGTTGAAGGTGCTTTCATGATATTTTACAGGAAAATGGACGGAATGACTCTCCAAGAGCTGAAATGACACTGGAGGCTACCTCTCCTTGAAGTTATGGATATTGATTTTGACCCCTAGGTCAAGAGTAAATTCACTGTGTGGTGCCTAGGCAGTTGCCGAAGTGAAAACCATTTGCAGGGATGGGTTTCTTTGGTTGCTTTTTGGGGTTGGTTTTGTTTTGGTTTTCACTTGTGTAACAGAGAAGTGTAAAGAACATAGTAGCAATTACTATGCACTTGAATGTCTTTCAAGGAGAGCAAAGGTGAAGTAAGCCAAGTATCTGAACTGGTTCCACATTTTGATTAGGAAAGACAGAATTGATCAATACAGGAGGAAGCTGTATTGCTTTTGAACATGCTCTGCAGGAGACGCTGAGGACTTCACCTCAATGAGGATGCCCATGGAGCCACTTTTTATCACCACTATCTTCACTTAAGCATTTGGAACTAAGTTAAGATGTTTCGTCTGGAGGAGTTGCTTTGCTCTCTCTATGAGAACATTAGAAAAGATAACCAATACAGGTTATCCTGCTGAGGTGGACTGGGGCTGCTCAGCTGTAGCAGAATACCTGCCACAGCTCTTCCTCTCATATAAAGAATAGCAGTCTGTATTTTGGAACAAGGTAATTTGATTTTTAATTACAAAACTCCAGGACGCAATGCTTTATGGGAGCTCTAAGTCATGGATGTGTTATTGCATGTCTTTTAGAGCAAAATACTTGCAAAATCAGATGTACTTACAGAAAGCTAATGATTTTGTGCAAATAACATAACCCATTTTACTCATCCCTGCCTTATTCACAGGCTGGAAGCTATTCTGCAGTGGACTTGGCACCTTCAAGTCAGTCAGGAGACAACCAGATAGAATTATGAACATTTATGTTTCCAGTCTGCAGACTGCCCTCAGGCTTACAATGAAATGAATCATTTGCCTCAGATCTAAATGGCGCATTGATGTGTTTACTTTGTCACAAACTCCAAAAGTCAGAGTATGTGGCTGACCTAGAATGTAAACTTTCACACACACTCACAAGAATGTTTTCACTGTACATTTGAATTTCCAGTAACTTGGCAACATGTAAAGAAAAAAAAATGTTAGAAATATAATACAGGAAATATTTTATGTTCTGTCTATGATTAACAAAAAAGGAATTTATGACATTTTAGTTCATAAATCAGTGGTCTCAGCACAAATTTCCTGTTTTCTGCATTTTAAGAACTTCCATGTAAAAATAGCTTAAAAACACAGAGCACAAGGGAGCCATGTCAAAAACCAGTAGGTTGTCTGCTCTGTGTCTTGTGTAAGAAAAACATGCAAATGACCTTTTCTTAAGGGTGGCATGCAAAGAGCTATTGCATGAGTAGGTAGGCAACTGATATTTGGATAAGGGTCAGAAGTTCAGTCTAGATCAGTTGCCTAAATGTTTTAGACTGCAGATCATGAAAGACATGTAAGTTTACAGCCATTCACCACCATGAAGTTTCTCTTATGGCATTATTTTTAATGTCTTAATAAAGTGGACTTATTATTGCTGGGCTAATATTTGACTAAATACATGTATACTGTTGTAAAGGAGATAATTTTGAGTCTTAACGTGCAAGGCTTTGACTATGGGCTTGCTGTGTGCTTCTGTTACTGTTGAAATAAAGGGTTACATACTGCCTTCAAAAAGATGCCATGGCATTTGGTGATAGTTTTAAGCATCTGAATGAAGGGTTATCAGTGAGAAAATTTTATTTCTCTTAGAGAAAATTTTTCAGCTCTGTGGCATGGTTTTATTCTTTTCTCATGTGGATACCAGTTGGGAGCGTTTTGCAGATTTATGTAAAGCAGTTCACAATGTATATGGAGGGAGAAATGGACTCAAAGTGAATGAGTGGCGTTTTCAATATGCTGAAAGACTGGTAGCGCTTTCTAGGACAGGCAGCCATCATATTCTACTGGGTGAAAGAGATTCAGGTTGGCCCCTTTCTGGCTTTTTGATTGCTTGGCAGTAGTGTCCCTTGACTAAATCAACCCAGAGGCTTGTTCTCTACATAAAATATAATATTGAACATGGAATTTATGATTAAAACACTTGGCAAGTGGTCTTTGAGTATCTGTGGACAGCTGGGATGCGTAGGGTTAGAGCAGAAAATGAAGGCAGAGAGTAGCTCTGTTTCAGTCTCAATGTCTGGGAATGCTAATGGTAGGGATAGGAATGAAGAAATGTATGGTGGTGTTTTAAAAACACTTGAATCAGAGTCAGGACAGATTTTTTTTTTAAAAAAAGAAACAAACCAAAAATAAATAAATGAATAAATAAATAAAGCTTGCGTTAACTCTGGAACAACTTTGTTAGCTGTGGTGAGTTTCTACTTGCAGTTATTCCCTTGATGTCTAGTGAAGATAATATCTGTTTTTACAGATACGTTTTGTTGACGCAAGATACAGTCTCTATTGCAACTTCTCATGGGTGGGTATTGATCCAGGCTACGTTGTACTCCAGCCCTAGTTGTGGAGTGATTTGCTGCCTGTAGCCATTCCCCAGCCAAATCTTCTCTGGTAGTTCCCAAGTATCATTTCAAACCTCAACCAGATTCAGGGCCATCTCTATACACCACTACTGCCTTTGCAAGTGCAATGGCTGCGGTTGCGCCACAGCACAGAAAGCAGGAGCAAGCAAGAGGTCATTTGTGTTGCTCATGGGGTTGTCCTGGTTTTTATAGCTTAATCAGCTAGGGGAGTAGAGAAAAAAGGAAATGTCAGCATAATATAAACAGTTAAACACCACAGAATGATTCTGATAAGGATATGAGAGTGGACTTGGAAAGGCACAAATGTGCTGGGGAGGGTCATGTAGTACTAGTTGTCATGAAGTGTACTCCTGTTAAGGGGTGATCAGAAAGGCTCAGATATTCTGAACTTCTGTTAGCTTTCCTTTGGCCTTCTTTGCCCTGTTGAAGCTACCCTCGCAAGGGCACGAAGGAGCAGCTTCTCTGGCTTTTGGCTGGGCTCCCTTTCTTGCTGACAGTTTTCTCCCAGGCTTCCCCAGGGACCAGCACTGGATTTGCTGCTCCTGAGCTTTTAATGCTCCATGTGATGAGACTTCTCTGTGGTTTCTCACAGGACCAGATTTTTCCAGCCAAATGCATCCTGCTATCAAGGAGCTTTCTCCTGCAGCTCAGCCTATTTTCCCATTGCTCTTCATCAAGTCACTTATTAAGCTCTACAGCCCATCCATGTAGATTAGTTTGTATTTCCATGAAGCGGAAGTCCCTAAGAAGACGAAAGAAAAGAGATTTGCTATATTCAAAAGAAGGAAAACTTGTGCCCTGCTTCCTCTATTTGGGGTAATTTTAAGTGGCTAAGGATAAATCCTAACTCTGACTTATGCGAACAGGGACTCTGTTACAAATGGACAAATTCAGCCTGCTCTCTCAGGCACAAAAAAGGGTTATTAATAGCAGCACATGTTGGCTGAAGATTATTCTGAAATGCACCATGTATTTTTCTTGTGTGTATTTGACCCTGCCTGCTATGAGGAGACAAAGCAAGAATGGGGCAGAAGAAATTCAAAACATATTTTCCTGAATTTTTGCATCGCAAATGTCAAAGGAAATCCAGAGCATGATTGTTTTCAATTGTTCTCACCCAGTTCCATGGTATCTTTCACCGCATGGATGCTCACCTTAGACCCAGTTATTTTAGAGCACCGTTGGCAAAGTTTAGTAAAACAACCACGCACAATAATAGAGATGAAAAATACAAAGTTTTTGCAACGTTTTGTTCATATTTTCCTCTTGGTATTTTTAATTAATTAAAACCTCTTTTTCACTATTTCATGGAATTGTGACTACAACCTCTATGTTTCAACTTCCTGTTATGGTTTTTTCCTCTCTTGGTTACAACAACATAGATCTCAATTCCAAAAGTACTCTGGATATATGTAACTGTAAGAATTTTATCCCATCTACACCTGAGGAAGCTGGGCTTTGTTTGTTTTCCCTAACCCAGCATTACAATTTCTGTATCCCTTCTTGCTTCCTATTGACTTCTACCCCACCCCTGGTGATCAGATATCTGATGCTGAATCTTTTTTCTTTTTTTTTTTAATTTTTCTCTGTGCTTTGCAGCCCACAGAGTGTTTTCTAAGTCAGCCTGAAGAAAAACAAGAGACTACTGTAAAGACGAAGAGGAGAAAGAAGGTATGAATTTCCCAGAGTGAGTTTGGGGACTGGGCAGTGTGTGTATGTGTTATTGCAAGATTCAGAATTGGGACAACCCTGTGACAAAGAGAAGTAATGTGGTCGTAATGTTGCAGACTCTTTTAGACAAGAATAGAAATTCCTCCTTTTGTGACTTCCCTCAAAATACCCATTCCCAGCCTGAACTGTAGTATTGTGTCTATATTCTGCCCAGTGGTTGTATATGTCTATACTCACTTGCAAGGGAAAATTTAACTGCATCAAAGAAAGGTGGAATTTCAGTTGCTGCAGAATCTGCCCCATTTCAGCAGTGTGGTCAGGCTCCAGCTGCTGTTACATCTTCTGAGCCAAGAATGATCCTGTTCACTCTTCTCTGCAGAACATAAGTATATAAATAAATACTCTGTATTGTCCCTCTGGCCGTGCTCCATCTTCACCCTCAACAAAAAACACACCTTGCAGTCTAGATGGAAATTATATGGCACCAGGCAAGTTAATTGTCTTTCAGGACAGACTGTAAATAGTTGGCTCCCTCGCAAGGCTGCAAGGTGGCCTTTTTATATTATGTCAGGCCTCTTAATCATCCAGGGAATGGGAAGAAGGAAGAGTGGGATTTAGCTTTAAATGCAGCTCTGGCAGTAGTGACCGTGGTACTTGTTCCACTGCTGCCAGGATGAAAGCATCCCACGACAGAGATTGGTGAATCAGAGCTAACAAAAAGACACCGGTTCTCAGGGAAACAATAGGTGCTTAGTTACACCTTTGGTTTCAGTGGGGCTAGGCCACTAAGTTGACATACACAGCCTGTCAAGAAGTCCATCAGGAAATATTTATCAGGTTGATCTATGGGTTCAAAACAAAGTGCTCTCTCCAAAAACAAGGAAGGGGAGGTAAAAACCCTTTGCTTTGAAGCATCTGGAATGAATTGGAAGAAAAATAATAAAACTTCCTGCATGAGGAACGTTTCCCCACAGCCCTCCTTGAAGGAAGAGAGTTTGCTCAGGTGTCCTTGCTCTTGCTCTCACGGAATTTCTCATTAGTATCAGGCTTCTCCCCTCCAGAGTGCCATAATTTTCCTGGAGGAACCCAAGTGGCCCAACGAATGACGTAATGGTCCTGTGGAATGACTGAGTTACCTTACGCTGAGTTACCAAGTAAAATGAGCCTGATAGTTCTATCTTGCTGAGTGCCAGAACAGGGGTTCCCAAACATGGGTCACTTCAGAGGTGGGCTGTGGGGCTGGGGCTGGAGAAGAGCGTTTGTAGTTGATAGGAGCAACAACAAAGAGTTTTGGCTGTGGGCCTCAAGCGGAGGCTGTGGGACCTGCAGATGGCCTCTGGTCGTTCTGTGGGAAGACAGTCGTATGGTGGAAAAATATAGCGGTGCCAAATGAGGGTGCAACTTGGGAAGGAGTGCTGCAAGTTCAGGCACTGCAAAAACCTGCTAGGCATCCACTGGAAGGTTTTCTGGGGACTGCAGAGGACTTTGCGCCAGGCCCAAGGTAGACCAGGAGGAAGGTGTAAGCAGTTCATCTCTGCATATCGCACTGTCAAAGATTCAGCTGGGGTCTTGCAAACACACAGCTGGTGTTTAACAAGCAGTGGCCAAAGTGGCAGGTGGCTGGGAGAGGCAGCTGCCTGCTTTGCCTTTGCTGTGGGGCACAGTGGCTTCAGCAGGTCAGGGTGGGCTCTTCCCTGTTCAGCCTTCTGCCCCTTATACTGCCATTCTGGAAGTGTCTGGCGTGTATTGGCAAGAGAGAGATGGAGTGGTGGGGAATGAAAGAGAAGGAGGGAGCAGGTGCTGAGATGGAGTGAGAGAAAGCGATGGAAAAAGATCTGTCCCCTATGTTAAGATTCCTGCTATAGCTCTCCAAAATTTCCATTGATCTTTGCTGACCCAGATCTTAGCCTGCCGAACTCGCACTGAAGGTACCCACCATCCCTCAAAGCAGCCAAAAATGCTTCCAGACCCACCTCATCTCTCTGTGAAATCTCACTTTGCCTCACAGATACATACCCCATTGCTCCGTCCTAACCGTGTTCTCCTGCTCCTTTTCACTTCGGTGCTTATGCTGCCGTGCGTCCTCCTGACGGCAAGTTCAGTTTAGCTTACACGGCTAAGAAACCGTAAACTGGCCTTTCACAAATTAATCACTTTTCAGTGAGAACAAGAGAGGCTTCACATTCTTACTGCTCTCTCCAGGCTGCCTCTATCCTTGAAAATCTGCTGTTTTCTTAAAGGCTGGCAGATCGTTCAGGTAATGGGAACCCTGGGCTTCCCTGTCATCAGATACGGGGAAAAATACAGCAACATCTTCAATTCAGTGAAGATTCAGACCTCTAATTTGCTAACATTCCTAAGGTGTAAAATGCAATCGTTATGAACTCATGTCCAGGCTCTAAAAATTATTAGTTTGGTTTAAAAAAGTATATATTTTGGAAGAACAAAGCAGCTGCTTAACTCTTTCTGCTTGACTTGTAGGTTTGTGAGTGCTTTTTTTTTGTGAGCTTTTAACTCATTTTCATCACACTTGCATGGTATTCTGTGAATATAGCTAACCATCTTTCCTTCCAAAATAGATAGATAGTTACCCATTTTTAATCAAAATATAACCAGGAATTAAATAACCACCTGATTGCTCTCCTTATGATTTAAGAATAATAAATTAAAACAAATTATGAGAAAACCCTGAATTTTCAAACAGATACTCAAGTGTAACAACAGCAAAACTCACAGAACCAGGTTTGGTTTTGTTACAGCAGCATTTCAGGTGAGTGCACAAGATTTTCTTGTCTTCGGTCTCACAGACCATCTCATCAAAGTATCTGAAGTCTGCATTCCTGCTAAAGATGATGGGAATCTTGTCAATTTGTAAGGTGTTTTTCTAATTAAGCTGTAATTAAGCCAATAATGGTATAAAGTTATGGAGGAACATTTGTTTATAGTGTTGTTCACTAGCCAAAGAGCAGAAATTATAAATTCCACACTTACCTATTTTACTTGTCTTTTTAGAAGAAAATTTCTGATATTCTGGAAAAATGTGCTCCAAAACCTGGTGTCCCTGCAGATCTGCAAAATCTGCTTAGTCAACATTTTGGTGAAAACCGTTCAGTGATTGAAATAGAGGAATTAAAGCTGTCAGGTAACTTATTCTATATTTACTAGATAAATAATGTTTTCTTCACGATACTGAAGAGTTCTTTTTCTGCAAAAGAAAGAGGATTTTGGGGAGAGGTCTTGTGTTATACATTTTTATGGAAATATTTTCTTATACTGTATATTAATTTGCTGTTTAAGTAGATATGTTAGTTTCTTTGGAATAAATGTGAGTTTTCTTAGAATTACAGGAATGAGAAAAACACATTGTTTAAATGTGTCTTTTTATTGTAAAGTATTAATTTCAGGAGCTCACTTTTCTTGTACAAATCATATGATTCCTAATAATAGCTTCCAAGATGCTGAAAGTGAAAATGTGTTTTGTTTCTGGGATTATCTGAGTTGATCCAGATGCATGATAGGAGGGATGACAGGAGTAGACAAAGAAATAATGAGACATCATTCTGATGTGGTTATGAGATGTCAAATACAAAGATTTTTCAGGGAGTGACATGAGGAAAGATGGTAGTTTTGGTCCAAGTTTAAAGTGACCAAGTTTTAACCATGATGAGGACCCTCTTGGTTTCCCATATTCTGTCCCCGGTTAAAAGCCAGTGATGAACAAGGCAGAGCAGGGTTAGCTTCTGTCAGCTTGAGGTTGCATTAGAGATGAAGGCAATGTTGAACTTCTCCACCTCTTACTCTGCAAATGAAGAGGGACTGTCATTTTATAGGCACTTTCTATTATTTGTTGGTAGTACTCTACAAAGGGTCTGGTAATTCACCTGTATACACCCGTGATATTTCTTGAACTCTTAGTGACCTGTGCCCAATACAGGAGCCTTCTAGCCCAGCAGTGTTTTTTCTCTTTTAAAGTTTAAGCCTGTCTTTCTAGATAAATACGTTCCTCCTTAACATCCATGATTCTGGATTGACCCTTCTTTATTTCTATGGGGCAGGTTCAGCTTGCTTTCTTTGAATCAAGAAAACCTGGAGAAGTCCCATATAGATTGCTTGGAAAAGCTTGTGTTAAATATTTTTAGACCTTTAGGGTTTTTAGCAAATAATAAATTGCTTTGGCTTCTTTCTTATTAAAAGAGCTTTTTGGACTAGTGAAGTGACCCATTTCTATATTGGCTCTTGGCTTGGATGGAGATATTATTCCTTTCTTTTTATGCTGGGATTTGGAGGCTTAGAGTGCCAAGGAGTGCACAAACTTCTACGGCTGTCAAGTCGTTCACGTCAAAGCACTGAGCAAATAACCAGCAACTGCTTGGAGTTGTGTGTTCTTGTGAACTGGCTTGGTGCAGAAGGTCGGGTTCGCAGTCAGCATGGTCTCTTGCTGCAGTCTGCAGCTATGTGTTTTTTCCCCCCCACTTTCTGAAACTTTCATTTAAAATTGTTGTTAATACTCCAGTGTTCCTGGAGTGTTGGTGAAAAGTCAGTGGCTGAAGCTTGTGTCCTTTAGAAACCATATTTTGAATCATTCAGTCATTAATGATACTTAATATATTCAGAAGACCAAAACAACAGCAAAGATATTTTGCCACTGGGAGGAAAGGACTGTGGTGGGTGTACAGAGCTCTCCTGTTACCAACAAATGCTTATGAAAGGGCAGCCTCTGCTCTTCCCCACTGGGGTCAAGCATCTTTTAAACATGATTTTAAGAGTACATCAGCTACTGATCCTTCGGTCGTACACAGTCATTCCCTTTGGAGCTCAAGTCCCAGTAAATGTCAGTCTCTGGATTTAATAAAAGAGATCAGTGAACAGTAAAAGTTTTTAGCAAGATGGCACCCATTAAATACAAGATATAGTGATGGAGAGTGCCTGTGCTTGAGAAACTACACAGGCAGGACTTCAGCCAGGTATCAGCTACAAAACAAGTTTGTCACACTTTGTTCCGGTGGAAATCGTGGATTGACGCTGCCAGCATTAGCACAATGCACCATCCTTGTGAACATGAATAACATCTGTAAGGAAACCTCCTTAATTTAATTAAAATATGTCAGCAATAATCTCATCCCATAGACAAGGCACCCTGAGGTGCTGTGCTTCATGCAGAATGATGACAAATATGTGGGTCCCTGAAGGCAGAGTTGTTAATGCTCTGCAGGAGCATATTGTTCCATCAGGCAAAGGACCCTTAACGGTGGCAAATTTTCAGACCATCTAATTTGAATCACCATCTCAAGAACTTAAGCTTTTTATACAAACACCGGAGAAAGGAAAGGCCTTCTAAAGAACCCCTTAGGACCTTGTCTTTCTCCATTGCCTCTATATGAAGCTTAAAGTTAAGTGGCATGTCTGCCACAGACTGCTTTTAAGACTTCTTGATTAAAATAGGGAGCAGGTGAAAGACAGCGAGTCAGTGGGAAATTAAGGAAGAGGAAGGCATTAAAATGCAGTGTGTTACTGTTAGGTTCGATATAGTTAGGTAGATTACCACAATATGAAAGGCCAGAAAGAGGAACAGGCTTATTGACAGGTAGATTATTGGTATGTTCTTGCATCTACACCAGATGAATTGTTTGGGTGATCTGCAAATTTGTCTGTCATAGGTAGATTGGAGGAACAGTCCAGCAGGTTGACTGTAAGGCTTTTGTCTAAGACCTTTGTTTGATTGTGGCAAAGACATATGAAAACTTTCTTGAAAGTATGCAATCACACCTGTGCAGCCCTGTATTCAGGGTTTCATGGTTGGAGAAAAGAGAGAAATTGCAATAGAGTTGAGAGATGTTACCTTCATTGATTTATCCAATGTAAAGCTTCGTGAACATGAGGCGTACATTAATCTTTGTTTCACAAATGGTAATTTATGATGATGGATTTTAACACAGTTACAATTTCATCAATGTAACTAGTGGTTATGCTGCAAATTTATGGTCTCCTTTTGCTGTTAAAAATGCATCAACAAAATTATTTTTTCCTTTATTTTTTTCAGATTCCTGTTTTTTGCCAGCCAATGATCTCACCCACAGTTTTTCTTCATACCTGAAGGAAAGTAAGTTAAAATGTTGGTCTGGATGAGATGAAAGTTGTATGAAAAACATTGTTAATGCAATACTATTGCAGTTTTTATCTGTACCTCCAAATATTTTTAATTATGAAGTACTAATAACTCTAAAGATTTTTTTTTTTTTTATCATGACGGGTCTTGCTTTTCTGGCTCTTTTTTACCCTATCACTTTTTTGGTGTCAAAATGTTTTAGGGTTTCTTTTAATTGCTAGGGATTGTATGTCAGTAATTTAGTGTGGCTTCATCAGTAGGTGTATGTATTATCTTACAGTAAAAATCCGGCAGCTGTCTGCTGACATGAACTAAGAGAATTTTTATTCTCTTTTATATTTTTATAGAACTTCTGGTCTGGTAAATGTTTCTTTTCGATTGGTCTTCTCTGATACAAGTTGCTCTGTGTGGCAAATGAAGACAACAGGCTTGTCATCTTACAAATTCTTGATTTTTTAATGCTTATCTAATTTGTTCAGTTATGTGGTATTTCTATATTTTATTTATTTTGGGCATTTTCTTTCCAGTTTCTCAGCCATGACTAAATGTAAAAGCCTTGCCAGAGATCCAGACCTCATAGGAGTCAGCATGTGTGTTCTTGCTGCTGGCTACCACTCATCATGTACTCTACTTGTAATTTAAAATTGTGGCATGTAGTACTTTCTCTGTGTGTGTATATGGGCTTTTTCATTGCAGTCTGTCCTAAGTGGGCAAAACTCCGTAAAAACCACACGGAGAAGAAGTCGGTGGTGATGCTGGTTATCTGCAGTTCTGCCCTTCGTTCCTTGGAACTCATCAAGTATGTCGATAGCAAATATTATGTTGAGGTTGGCAGTCAGTCAGAGGTTTTGTCTTGGAACCACAGACATAAAGGCAAAACTGGGACACTGTCCTCTGCTAGCCAACAAATTCACTGACTCAAACTGATGCAATATCCCTTGCTTCTTTAAACCGTGGGAGTGTGGTGTTTGGTTTTAGACTGAAGTAACGCTTAGTACTTCAGTTGCATGGAAGTGCTTTTATGTTAAAAACCAAAAATAAAGTGTAATCAATTTGGGGGAAACACACAACACATTATACTTGGGAATAGAGTAAACCCATAAAGCATCATAATCCACAGCTAGAAGTCGTGACTTTGCACCAAAGGCAATGAGGACGTGGCTTTCAGGGCCACAAGTGCCAACGCATGTATCTGGCCTGAGTGCCCCCAGGTCTGTGTCCTTGTTCTCAGCTGGCTCAGGCTGGCAGAACTGCTGTGCAGAGATGACGATTTTCAGTGTTCCCTGCCCTCTTTTTTTCCCTTCTCTGTCCTCCCCCTTTCTCATTCCAGAAGGCTTGATGACTTTGAACTAAGGTTTGCCTCACAAATGTCATGGTCGTCTTTTGCATGTTGACCCCACTTCCTCTGATTATCTGTCAGTACAACATGGGATGGACAGCTGGGAAGTTTGACTCCATGCCACAGACAGACGCATAGATACGGCAGATGTGCCAGTCGTGCTTAGCTCCTGCATGCCAATGCTACCATCTAAGGCTTAGGTGGTTTATATGTATACTTGTATATAAACCTTTAGCATTGCCCAAGAGACAATCGAAAATTTGGTGCACTGCAAAAACATGCAGAGAAAGCTGTCTTAAATGGCATTGGGTAAATACTGAATATGTTGTCTCCTGCTTGATTAATACAGAACATACAGTTGTCAACTCTGTGCCAAAATGGCGTGTCAGAAAAACAAGTCAGGTTTTTCCGACAAATTAGTTTTGGTTAGCTGGAATTTGGGCAATCTCAGCAGTAAAGACTGTGGCAGCCGAGGTTTTCCCAGCAGCAACGCTGCAGGAAGACTCTGTAAAATGTAGGTCCATACACAGATCTTTCCTTTTGTGCATGCACACACATGTTCATTCATGCCTGTATCTCAGTAACTGAGATATTTTTGAGTGAGAATTTGGTGATTAGTCAGTTTTGAATTAAGTTAGCTGTGAAAGCACAGGCCATAATTATTAAACATTATCTGAAAAGCTGTCTAAACAATATTGCCCCCTACTGACATCTTCTATTGTGTTTGTCCAGTTGTTGATCACTGTTGATCAAGTAGCGAACAAGAATGTACATAGTGTTCAAAGACAAGCAAGGGTCACTGGAGGACTGTGTGCCTCAAGCACATTGAGAAATGCTGGTTAGTTTTGCTTTCCTCCTGTGTGGTCTTAATCTCAGCCCCGATGCTTGCAATTCCTTTTTCAATTTTTTTGTTGCTAGGTCAATGACAGCATTTAAAGGAGACTGCAGAGTTCTCAAGTTGTTTGCAAAGCACATAAAGGTAAGAGAGCTGCAAGGGAATTTTGATAGAACAATTGAACAACTAACTAGTGCTGTACCATTTTCTTTTTAAAGCATTTAGCAGTAGTGCCTTTCATATAGTGTTCGTATAATGTTCCTTTCTTTAGTTAAGGCTTCCTTTGGAAACCCATTGTTGCAGTTTGAAGAATCTAGCCAAACACCGTCTCCAATAACTCTGGTGCAATCCTATGCAGAATGTAAATGCTGCATGTGCTCTGTTTTAAACATGTTCCACATTCCTGTGAGGTGCTCAATCAAATGGCTTTTGTCTGTCTAAATAGAAGGCTCACACACAGAGGTTTGTAAAAGCAAACTGTAGCAGCACCTATATTTGCATTCTGCCAATGGGACACCTGGATACCCAATATCCATACCTGTTGGAGAGCACAAAATATCAGGATGTTGGGTAATGAATGGACATTTGGCCTTTGATACAAATGCTGTCAAACACACAAATGTCACTTGCTTTATTTCACCCTTTTCCACGGTCTTCATCTTGAAGGACTTTAGAGCTAGTTCAACTTTGTCAGTTTTCCAGACATTTCCAGAGAATTTGTTTAAATGCTGAAGGAAGCATACTGTTCTCACCTCCAAAAATAGTTGGTGCGGTAGCAGATTTTCAAAGTTGAAAATGACTCAACTTCTAGAGAAGTGTGATGCCCAGCTGGCTGTTACATTTTTTAAACTTTCTCCCAGATACATCAGTTCGACAGTTTGAAAGATGAACAGTGTTTGTTACTTGATGGTATTCTAGCAAGAGATACTATGAGATTTTGAATTTATTTCCAGCTTTTGAGAATAAACTTTTAAACAATCATGGGTTTACAGTGTTTTGTCTTTCTTCAAATTAGATAAAAGAACAGATCAATATGTTGGAGAAAGGCGTGTTCCACATTGGGGTTGGAACTCCTGGGAGAGTAAAAGCACTAGTGGAACAAGGTAGGAATAAAGGAAGTGTTTTCTCCATAAGTATCTTGTACTTGGTCTCATGAGAAGCGAGACTTCAGTTGGTTTTGAAGTGCTTAGGTTGACATGAATCTGTGGATTTTGGTACTATACTGTACAGCTCTGTTTCTCTGCTTCTACTGTGTCAGTGAAATCAGGTCAGGGTTCTAGTAGTTGATTTTATGATCACTTCAGGCTGGCATAAATCAGTATTACCAGAGCAAGGCAGAGTAATACATCCCCACCCACCCGCCCAGTCAGTGCCTGCTTATTCCCCCTTCCTGCTTCTTGTGCTAGCCTGAGTCTGTTTGGCAGCTCGGTGAACTGATCCCAATTAGAAGTGATCCCAATTAAAACAAAACCGGTGTGCACGCAGAATCAGGTAATGAGCAGGCAGAGGCGGGGGACTTCCTCTTTTGGCAGGAATACTGATTTATGGTGACTTGAAAGTGATTGCAAACCCATGATGTAAGATTTAGGAAACCAAACACTGCAAGTAAATCTAAAGAAAATAATGGCAGAAGTCATTGTATCATATGTCACTCTGAGTTCGTTGTAAACTTTAGTGAAGGTGGGTGAAAGATCTGCTTGCTGATTTGATTTTATTTCTGATTTGCCTGTAACAAAATTAATTATTCTGTATAAATCTCCTTTTCTCTTCCCAAATTTTGAGTACTTTTAGTTACTCAGTAGATATTATGTACACAAAGAAAAGCAAACAACAAAATGACAAGATGATCCTTTCTATTCCTCTTTCTAAAAACTGCCTTGCTCTGACCATAGTTTCTTGGTCAGAGACTGGCCGGGGGTTGGAACTCTACCATGACTTCCAAAAGGGTACAAGTGTAGCATAATTTTGTTGCTTCCTCTGCCCTCCACCAACATTAAATCATTAATGCTCAGCACATCAGCACATTAGTATGTTAGGTGGAGGCAGCTTATGGCAGGGACACAAGATGTATCATTTTCTCCTAAGGTCTAGTCCTTTTTTGACACCTTGGTGTTGCAGTGGCAGCTCACTAGAGAAAGGAGAGGAGACGAACTGATATAAAAAATTGTAGGTGTCATGTAGAAGACCAGAGAAAAATAGGAGAACAGCTGGAGGGCCGGTTCAGAAAGGACCTTTTACTTCTTTCACCACCATTTATTTGGAGGATAAAGGAATTCTTCAGCGGCACCACTGACCCGACTCACATTCACATAGCACCCGGTCCTGTAAATTGCTAAACACTGTCAGTTTCCATTAACAAGAGTTTTCAGACTGGGGTCCTTGTGACTTACCAGCTCCTCATCAGCTGTGGAAATTCAACTCCTGCGGTTTCATCAAGAGGAAGCTTGAGGAATTATTTTCTGGCAGGATGTTAGCTCTTGACAAGCCTGGCAACAGTAGTTGTTCTGCTTTTGTGTTTATCTTCCAAAAAGGCATGGGATTATGTGGTTAAGGGAGTTTGCAGTGTCAGTGCATTAGTTTTCCAAGCAGAAAATACAGTACTTAAGTGTTCAAAGATTAGTTTTCCTTGGAAACAGACAGCAGAAGACGTAAAAGCCAATAATCATTTTGATAAGCACATGTCAAATCATCTTTTTTATGTTGCATTTTTAGATGGCCTATGCTTGAACTCCACAAAATATATGATTCTGGATTGGAATTGGAGAGATCAGAAACTAAGGAGAATGATGGATATCCCTGAGGTATTGTATAAGCACCTGTATATATTCTGTATATTCATTACTTTTGATTCTAGCGCTCAGATCTTGGTCAGTAAGGTTTTCTTTCTGTAAAGTGGACTTCAGTGGTCTAGAAACACAAAGAAGTCAACATTTGACTTTAAGTCTGTACTCTCAGATCTCAAAATTACCTTCTGAGGAAGTTTTTTTTCCTTTTTTGTTGCAAGTCACAGCTGTGACTTCCATGGTTATGGTATGGATTTTTCTTCTCCTGTTTATGCTAGATGGTTGTTTTACCTGTTCCCAGGAAGTTCTCTCAGTAAGAAGACCTTGTGTAAAAGTTTACTCAAAAACTAACTAAAACTTTACAGACGCTTTTTTTTTTAATTTGGCAAGAGGTAGGGTACAAACTCTGTAGAGCCATCCATCATTTGTAGACTATTTGACTCCTTCTAAGATAATTCACTATTCTTTTCAATTCGATAATCCAGCTTTCACATTTATTGCTGTGACAAGCCACGTTTACCATATGCTGTAGGGCATCAGCTGGTATCTAACCAGCAGAGAGTGAAAAAGGCAGATTCCTATATTAATTGTTGTTATGAAGTTTCAAATTTCCTGCAGTATTTCTGTTTTTTTGCACATTTAGAGCAGGCCGATATGCAGAATCTCCAGGGAAGAAGGACATTTTTTGCATGTTAAGTTGTTTCACAAGTGAAACAAATTATCAGTCATAAATCCTTCTCTGCACTTGTCTATATATTTGTATGTGCTCTATTTTACAGTCCCACATACACAAAGGTACGTGTTCCTAATAATCTCAGATAAAGCGCTTTGCAAAAAAAATACATTGCAGAAATGAAGTAGCAAAAAAGCCCGCTTTGCTTTTTGAGGCAAGGAGGCTCCCTCTTGTGGTAAATCCATAAGGCTTTTTTGTATGGTGCTTGTACTTACCTGTAAGTTTTTAAAAAACAGAGAACACTAATTCACAGACATAGCAGTACAAAAGCTGCTGGTTGCAGTGAGATAGTTTTGTTTTGGTTTTTTTTTAAGTCAACTGAAGTAAATATACATACAGTAGACTACGGGTGATCCACCTCAAAAAACCTGAAGATTGTGTTGCTATTATTTATTTTGGGGCTATTGTAAACCTGAACTATCCCTTTCAGCTCACTGTAGGTAGCATCACGGTATTTCTCTAGGAATACAGGCCAAAAATTGAGACTCCAGATGTATTTTATTAAGGTAAAATCTTAAGGCTATCTTAACATCAAAATGTTAAGGCTTAGTTCAAGTTAAAACCAAGTAAGAAAGAATGTTCCACCTTCACATATAGTATTAGAATAACGAATAGATATTCACATGTGATTACAGAATAGTGAACATGTGATTACAGTAAAGTCTTCTAACCTGCATTTGACTTAAGTATCACAACATACAGAACGGTTTTTGACATCTTGAGCTATGTAAGTGGAACATCTTGCAGCCATTTGTCCTGCTGCAGACATCACACAGACTCATGAAAGTTATTTATAAGAAAAGTCAGAAATAAAAGATATCCAAATAATGTTTTGGAGATAAGGCATCTTAACACAGTAGAAACCAGTGGAATGTTTTGGCAACTTTCAGGCTTGAAATATGGAATACAGTCTCAGTGAGCAGAGGATCTTACTGTTGTATAAAAATGGTCAAATACTTGCTATGAATAGTCACAAGTTTTCTCAATGAAGAGAGGAATTATCATACCAAAAGTGTAATTTAGAGAGTTGGCAGTTTGATGTACTAATTTCTTTCATCCCTTACTAATTGTGGAGGCAAAATTGTACCCTTAAAATTAGAAATTATGCATACTGACCTATTTTCAATGTAAATCTCAATTATCAATAATTTCTTTGCATATTTAAGGTGCTGCATTGCTAAGTTTCATTGCAATTACACCAGAAAGCAAGAACAGCTGGAAACACGTGTCCATTCTACTTACTTTTTTTGTACTCACCTGATGTTCAGTGAAGAATTATGTACACAGTGATATATTCTCATAAATATATGAATTTAGAAACACATGAATCTTTGTACATGGTAGCCCTGTATCCCATCATATCCACATAATGAGTGGTGCCCTGATTCACTGCTCTCTCAGTTGCCTCAACATCTCATTAGTTAATGCTGTTAGATTTTTTTTTTCTCTGTTTTTGTGTCTCCCACTTCATTCATCCCAAACAATGGAGACAAGGAAATAAAAAGAAAGCTCACAAAGAAGCCAGAGGAGGGGTAAATGAGTTTATCAGATTCTGGAGTTATACTAAAGCATAAAGGTTAAAATAAAAATTGATTGTGTACTTTATGATCTGACCAAAGGACAAGCTTCCTGTTTGAAAGCTTTGTGTATGGAGATTGATGACAATACAGAACTGTCTCAACTGCTCAGATTACTTGTTTGTAAGATTCAAGTGGAGTTTTTTCAACAAAAACCAATATTGTATTGTCTGCAAATAATACAAACACTGAGCCTTGAGTAAGTTTGAAAATATGGGAAGTTTAAGTTTCAGGCATCATGAAAGTAAAAAGGTTTATAAGAAACGGACTTGTGATAGAAAAACAACTGTTTTCACCCTCATGTAGCACAGTGGGGAATAGAGACTGGCCAGTCTCTCACATAATTTATTCCTGTGCAAAAGGGAGGCACAGAAGGATATAATCCTGAGGGAAAACTTGCAAATAAGTTTTATGTAAGTGAGAAGAGAGAGCTATAAGGAGACTCTGGACTAACCATGATGATAGAGAATCTTTTGTTCCTGCTGAAATACGTAGTCAATTAGTTACTCTTGAATACATTTGTCTTTTATCTTTTGCTAAGTAATAAACTACAGGCATATCCGTGTTATAAACCAAAGTACTCTGCATACAGCACATGTAGACCTGACCTTCATGCTGGTTTTCATTCAGGCATCTCAGACACAAATAACGTTGTGGCTGTTGCTGTGCAGCACTTCCCGTGGACTGCTTCATACTGGTTGATCCTCTGGAAAGTCCCATAGGGATTTTGCAGCCCAGGATGGATCTCTTGCTGTGGCAGGCTTCATCAGCTCCCTGCCGATGACAGCTTTTCTGGGGTCATGTTAGATGGGACTTTACGAGCCGCAGTTGTACTTCAGGACTGCAGAGCAAATGCTAGATATTTTACAAAATTGAAACGTTCTGGAGCTCATGACCATGTATGAGAACTACTTCTTTAATTTCTAGTCCTATAGTAAGGTGCCTGAGTAAATAAATAATGGTATTTAGCCAAGGCATTATGAGTAACTTTTGATGTTTGCTTTGATTTTTATTTTCTTCAGATAAAGAAAGAAACAATTGACCTACTGGAGACGAGTATTATAAAGCTGTGCAGGGAGGGATCTGTGAAGCTGGGACTCTTTTAATGAATTTACCAACAAGGAAGTCATTTGCAGCTGCATTTTACTGTTACTTTGTCTGCAATGGAAGTGATTAACAGATGATGGAATCAAGAATTCTGGCTTTTCAGAGCTCTATCAGTACAAAAAGAATGCACATTGCGACTTTTTCTTAGTTTCCTTTTAATAATAAAATAAAAGTTTTGGTTTTAGTCTTATCATTATTTTTATTGCAGGAACAGTGTGATACTGAAACTAGAGTTACATTGCATTCACCTGCTCGATTTACCGTATGTCACTTTTAAGACTCTGAAGATGAGAAAACTTGGGTGTGAAAGTCTTTATACAACTCAGTTCTCTGTTATCCTCCTCTGCTGTCCCAAAGGAGACATTCACTTCTCTCATGAGAGTGGTAATCTAGTTCTTGCCCTTGAGGGTCATTGAAAATATTGTATGAATTTCAGTAATTTGTTAAAAAGGTATTTTTCACCTATCTGTTCTAGAACTGGCCAAATGTTATTTTTTGCTATTGCGTAATAAATTAGCTATCTGTTGTATTGAGACTTTATTTTGGTTAAACTTTTGAAGTGTGCCAAAAATATTCTTCTGTTTGTCCATTTAAATTAAAAGAAGGTGATCTCTGGATGATTCTTTTGTCATTGCGGATAGTAGGTAATGGATGGATTTTTTTCAGAGGACAAGATGAATAAAGGTGAGCAAAACATCAGCATCTTGGAAAGCCATTGATCCAAATCAGATATTTGGAGAATGAGTTTCCATTTTGGGATTAAAAAACCATAACTTTTCTACAACTTTAAATTGCATCTGAATCAATAGCAGTGAGTGTAGCAGATTAAGAAAATTGATTTGGTCTTCCAAAGCAATGTTTTCTGTCTGGTGCTGTCTCAGCACCTGAAGTCGTCCCCAGTGGCATCCAGTGCAATTGGAGTAGAGCTCCTTTCATCATATGCCATGCCCCTTAGCTAGGCAGCTATTGAAGTGAAAGGAGAAGAAATAATACATCTGAAATTACGCAGAAATTCCAGTATCTCTGGCAGTATCACTGGAAATGAATAAGACATAACAAATCCTACTGAGTTGCGGCACAGTTGCTTTTCCAGGAGGCATGAGCTGGACACCCTGACCAAAGTACACAATCGTTAGATTAGTACAAGCTGATCATGGGGATCCAAACACAAATGTAGAAAATGAGGAAGACAGACGTCTAGTTAATGAGTAATTCCTGGCCATAATGCAGGTTTGAACAAACAATGCAGTCTCCCAACAGTAAGGACAGTATCTCAGCTTAAAGACTTTCCTGCACAAGTGTATTATTCATTCCTCTCACCAAGAAGAAAATGAAAAACAAGACAAGCTGTCTTCCACAAGAAGCAGGGGCGCGTCCTTCCAAATGTCCAGATAACAGCGCATTCAAACAACAGAGGCTCCCAGCTTGGAAGCCCCAGCTCACCATTGCGACTGTGCTCTCCAGCTTCTTTCTCACAGGCACCTTCTGCCTTTCTGTGGGAATCTGCCTCATCCTGTCCGCAAACAGCGTCAGAGAATTCCAGGTTTGTTTTGGGGGTGGTGTTCTTAGGTATTCTATGAAGAAGAAACTGGGCTATTTTTGGAGGGAAAAGGCTTTGAATTTTTGCTTCCAGATAAAGATGGTAGCAATGGCTTCATGCCTCAGGTCCAGCAGACAGTGTTTCCGTGAAAATCCTCAGAGATAGCTAGTCACCAAAAAAAGGCAAGCACTGGGTGGTTAACTGGATGGTAATATCTGAAATATGGATGGTAGTTACTGCCACTGACTGGTAATACCTGAAATGTTGTCGTTATTTCCTGGGTTTTTGTAGGGAAATAAACTAACTCCTTTGATAGTGTTTGGTACTAGAAGAACATACATGTTTGCTGGGGCAAAATCTTAAAATGCAGGGAGCCCTGGTGTTTTAATATCTCCTGGAGGTACGGTTTGGTTGGACCTGTGGTGGTGTTAATAGACTCCTGGTTGGAGGCAACGCTCAGCACCACATCCAGGCTGTTCAAGAGGGATGCGTGGGCCATGATGTATGTGGGGACTGGTCAGACATTACTTGGTCAGCCAGACCAAGCTGCAGAAGTGTTCTTCACTCAGCACTCCTTTGCCAAGGAGCAGATGTGGAGGTTCTGCAACAGTCATCAAAAGGCTCTGAAACAGCTTTAAACCAGGGATAAAATTTGTGAATGTTCATTCAGGCCAAGTCCTGATTCTCTGTCTCTGTCAAATTTTAACAATGTTTTTGGCAGCCCAGAGTCACTTAGAAGACAACTGCTCTGAGAAGTCTTGCAGCTAAAACACTCACTTTTTCCTGTGTGCATGTCCTTTACTACAATATCTCTGCTTGTTCACTTCTCTGACAGATTAATTATTCAGATAAATGCTCAGAGTGTTCAGAACTCCGTGAAAATACCTCTAATTGGAATAAGGAATGCCACTGTTCTGTTAATTTCACGCTAAAGGAAGATATGTTGGTAAGTGGATGTGAGAAACCAACTCAAGTCGTTTAGTACCTCCTGTTACTTATATCCCTATGTGATAAAATACAGTAATTCTGCTCTGTAGAGCTCCTGACTAAATTTTCTTTGTACTTTTTAAAAACATAAAATACTCAAAATTTTCAACTTTTGCCTTTGCTCTTCATTTTGGTATGTTAATAAAGATCAGGCTACCTCTTTCGCTAGTTGGAAGATGTCCAAGGAGAAGATGGGGATGAAGGAAATGGTGTTTGATTGCAGAGGTGACTTCTCTCTGAGGTAGCAGCAAACCCTTGCCCATGGCCTGGGGTTAGTTGTTACTGCACTGCTAAGCTCTCACATGAGAAGGAAATCTGAAGCTCTGACCACCTGCCATAAGTAAACTTCTTTTGTCTTTTTTACAAGAGTTATGCTGTTAATCCCCAAGGTCCTTGAAATAATTCAAGTCTAGCAATGTCATTCTGCAGTTTCATTTGGGAAAAGTATCCTTCATTTGCTGTCCTAAACTTCCAGGTCTTGTTGCTGAGGCTGTTAAAATGCCTCATGTTCCACCAGAGAGACCTTCTGCTTAATACTGCATAAATGATCCCTTAAAATTACAGTGCAATTTAAATTACGAAGTCACTTCAGAGTTATTCAGTGTTGAAAAGGCTGTTAAAGTACTCTCTAATTCTTCAGATTACAGTGATGTTTGAGATGAGAAGTTTATTTAACTGAATAACAGGGGATTGTAGTTTAATAATCATTTGTCTTGCTTGTATTTGCCTGCCTAGCATTCTACTTTTAATAACAGGACTAAACTTTCCAAAGAGTTCAAATAATTGATGAGAGGCAGCCTTATTTTTCAAAAAAACTGAAGAAATTAAGAGCTCATAGGTACTTTTTAAAGTATTTTGTGCACCTTCTTTTATGGAAGCTGAGTGTCTCTCCACCAAATATTGATAGTCAGTGCAGGTTCACGGCCAGCTGTGCCATCTTGAATAAAATAGCAATAAGGCGTTTTTATTTTAGATTTCATTTGGTGATTTAAAGTATGTTCAGTTTTGTGCCAAAATACTAAAACTCTCAATTGGGGTAAAGACTAGATTCTAGCAGTGTTTGCTGAAGTAATTGCTTAGAGTGTAGTTACCAACACTTAAATATGAATTGAGCACTCTCTTCCACTTTCTTTTTTAGCAAGTAATAGGATTTCTCTTTGTCTACATGAGTTCAGTTTACTGAAAGGATTTATCCTTGAATTCTAGGGTGATGTTTTTATGTACTATGGCCTTCAAAACTTCTACCAAAACCACCGTCGATATGTGATATCAAGAAGTGATGCACAGTTGTTGGGTCGAAATGCAGATGTAAGTTTTCTTCTTTATATTATGAGATTGTCAGTATTTCCATCAGGTACATCTTTGACCATATGGAGAGCTAACTAGGCGTAACTGTAAGCGTGTTAAGATGGCTCTAGGGAGGAATAAACAGAAGGTACAGATTTTCAGTGTTTGGTCTCTGCTTTTATGATTGTTAGGGCCATTATGTCTAATAAGTTAATAAGAGAGGAAGGTTGAGGGGACAAATAAAAAATGTCAGTTCAACGTTGCAGTTCTCAAACCTGCACCTAATAGGGAAGCTGATTAAAAATACATTGCCTTTTTCAAATAAATTTACGGAATGCTTTTCCTTCTAATGTTTTCAGTCTTAGCCAGAAATATTTTAACCTGTGCTTTTATTATAGGTTTAGGGAATTAAGTTATTCTAAGTCTTTCATTTTGCCATCTGGCTTTGGAAGTGGACAAGAAGCAGGAGGAAGTTTATGGTGAAATAGGTGATCATGTAGCATTCTGAAGTATGCAACTTAGAGGTCTAAAGAGGAGCCTAGACAGCATCACCTGCAGCAAGTCTGCATAAGGAAACTGGAGAATGCAACCATTGCATTCCATTTTTTTACTTACGAATCTAAAACATGTTTTCTTTGGCTTAGAAGTAGCATTTCTTAATATACAGAGTCCACACACTGTCTTCTGAGTACATATGATGATTGTGCCATAATGACCTGTTCTTTTTATAAAATGTTTCTTGTAACTCTCAAGACATGTTCCACATCCTTCTCCAAGGGTCCAGTCAGCTTGTTTGTTTGCATCCAAGTGGAACCACTTTTGGCTTATTGTGCCAATCAGTTACACAATTTATTAGTTACTTGAAAATGTTTCTGGTTTTAAACCTCAAGATTTATAGTTTCTTACAAACTGGGCTAGGAGAGATGCGATAAATTTGAGATGGGCTTTTGTTTTTCATGCTGTGTCATCAACCATCAGGATTTCTTCACACAGAACTGCAGTAATGTGGCTAACGGTATCTGCTGTTCTCCACCACTGAAGCAGTCCGGGTCAAAATTATAAAGAAGGAAAAATAAGATGTTCTAGGGTAAGCCAAGGCTACACTGGAACGTTTTAAATTGTAGCTGTGTTACAATAGCAGATTACCAGATGAGTTTTTGTAGTCTGGAGTTCACAAGTCCGCAGCAGAATTTGGTGAAGACCGTAAGTTTACTTACTATGATATAGAAGGTATTCCTCAACTACAAACTCATTCATTTGGATGTATCTCTAATGTGACCAAAAGGTACTGGAGACTTAATTATTCAGTGGCTTTACAGAAGGAGGAATGGGAGGAGAACATTAACACCATCAAACCAAAACAAAACCCCAGGTTCTGTGCCTGATTGTTCTATGACCTTGAATGCAGATTGAGAACAGCTACTGCGCACCCTTCACCACCTACCAAAATGGGACACCCATGGCTCCGTGTGGTGCTATTGCCAACAGCATGTTCAATGGTAAGTAGGTACCTTCCGCATCTGCCGTACTAATTTCCACTTGAAACTATTCCGTTACCCCAATCCAGCTGAATCCTGATGTTGCAAGATCTCTGTCTTCCTCCCACAAAAGGTTTTCTTTGGCAGTGCTACTGTGGTGAAAATGGGGCCCTACTTCCTGCTGTTTAGTAACTTGCCCCTCATTTTGAAACTGAGGAAGATTTTTCATTTCCTAGGACCCTCTTCAATGTGAATATACAACAGAACTTAGGAATTGAGTCCCTGGTGAAAATAGGAACAATGATACAACAGATTTAGTGTTCTTCCTTGCTAAAAAGTACATTGTTGTATGGTGTTGGGAGAGCCTAGATTCTGCTTTCCAACAGTTGTGTGCTTAGAAGGAGGTGACATGTTCTTCGCATTGTTTTGGACCTTTGCATCCGTGTGGTTGCATTTTGTTCTTTGAATGCTGGAAGCATACATAGTCTTACACAATTTGATCCCAGGTTTGATCTTGTTTATAGTAACCTAGTGGGCATAATCTGCCTGTGAGTACATTTGAGCTGAAACCTAGAAGGCACCTAGCGATGAGCACTGGCGGATTTCAGAATGCATTTCTTTGGGAGGAAAGAAGACAAAAAGCTTCTACAGGCTTTTCTCTTCTACCCCATCCATTTGTCTGCCCCATCCTCACCCATTCTTTCACCTGTTCCACGCAGCAGATTTTGGCAATGCAGCATCTGTTTTCAAGCAGCTGAGCCACTCATACCCCAGAGGACTTGGGAAGGGGCAGCTGCATTCAGTAACTTCTAGATCCATTTGATATTCATCTGCCTGTGCACCTCTCTGCTCCCTTGGAAGTCTGATTTACTGGGCTGGGCTCGGACCTAGACCAGCAGCCCACACTGCTCTGGAGCCCTGACTGTGGGACAGAATGCTCCTGCAGAGAACTAGGGACAGCAAGATTTTTAAATGCCGGGGAATTAGAATGACTGTCTTTTAAGTATTGCTTCTTGTATTCCCTACAGATACTATTGATCTTTTTTACAATGTTAACTCATCTGTTGTTCGAGTACCACTGCTGAAGACTGGAAACAGTTGGTGGACAGATAAAAATGTGAAATTTCGCAATCCAGAATCATACAATCTCTCTTCTGCATTTGCAGGTAAGAACGGTTCCACTGGTATTGCTTATTTTTCAATGGCTTACCTACCTTGCCTCCCACATGTGTGAGGGTCTCCCATTCTGAGATGAATTGCCTTTGGGAGAAATACCTCCAAAAGCAGGTTGGAAAAGCAGCTCTAGAGGGTGACAGAACAGAACACAGATTTAGCCTAAGTATCTTTTTTTTTTTATCACTGACCATAGAAAGTAGTTTTGGAAGACTGAAGTTAGCCCATGTCAACACCCTTCTGTAGAGTTTCTTGTAACGCTTGATCTGTCCAGAGAAAGCAAAGATATAGTAACTTTATTTTTTCCTATTGAAAACATCTGTGAAGGAGAATTGCATGTCACATCTTTCCTTCTTCACGCCTTTGCAGATTCTTAAGCAGTTGTCAGATAAGCGAGGCCACCATCATCACTAGGTCTTTCAAACAGCTGTTTCCTGGGGCTATTTCCTTGTTATGGTTGATCTGTATTGAAGGGGGACTAAAAGCTCCCTATTCTGGATCAGGTCAGTGCTGTGCTGGATGCAATATGCAAGAGTTAATTATCTAAGTGGTTTTCATATGACAGATTCTAAATATCATAAGCTGTGCCTTAAACTGCAAAAAGGTGCCTTTCTGGTTGTACAGGAATAAATGAATGTACAAAAATGAAGGCAAGTTCCACATTATAGAGAGCGTGTTGTTTGCTGAAGAGACAAGAATCCAGAATAAACGGTATTTTCACTTGTGCGAGTCACTTTGGTTTTCCTGTGCTTGAAGTTTCCAATGTGTAGCAACCGCTGGGTACCGTTAAACTCTGTTCATTCATGTTTAAGGTGAGTGCAGATGCTTGGCTGAAAAGTGTTATCTACCATATATAATTTTTCAATACTGGGCAGAGTCTTGTGTCTCTCATATTTCATACGCTGTGTTCATTGTGACTAGGCCCAGAAGTTAGTCACCAGCCACTGTTTTTACTGACAGTATGTCTTTCTTGGTTTCTTCCTTTTTCATCAGGGACAGCAAGACCTCCTTACTGGCAGAAACCAGTATATTTGTTAGACGAGGAAGATGAAAGGAACAATGGTTATGTAAATGATGACTTCATAATCTGGATGCGAGTGTCAGCCTTTGCTACATTCAGAAATCTTTACCGTCGTGTCGAACGGGTAAGGCAGTTTGTGGATGGCCTCCCAGCAGGGAATTACACTTTTCAGATTTCCTATAGTATCCTTTCTGATTATCCAGAACTATTAGATAGTTATAATGAGATGGAAGTGGATGGGATTTGTGTAGTAAAATGACAGCGAAACTGAGCAAAACACTCCAGACTAAGTCACTGGGAAAAGACCTAGTTTTGAGGCTGATGGGACACTACGAATGAGTTTTCTTTAGCCCGTGCAGATGGAGTTAAACTGAAATGGCAGCATGTGACTTTGGATTTGACTTCCGAGGGGGCTGGTTTTAGCTGGAGACAGCACATGGGAGCTTTACACAAAGGGTAAAACTGAAGACTGGGAACCTGAAGAGATGGTTGAAGACGCTGTTTTAGCCGAAATATTTAATAGTGGCCTAATGAGATGTGTTGACACCCTTACTGGGGTGCAAGAAGTGCCAGAGGTATCCCTGCTGTTGTGAGCTGTGCAGGATGCCTGTGCCAGCAGAGCCCTCTGGCAGATTTGGGCCACGTGCTGACAGGAGCTTTTGTGCTGGTGAAAATGCACTCTCATGCTGAACAGCGTGAACTTTGCCGACTAAAGCTCTTGTTTTGTCAGCAGGAGTTACGGCAAGATGACTATAAATTTCTCAGCTGACAGAGCTATGATTTTAAATGTTGCAGCGTAGTTCTATTCTGAAAGTTTCAGCGTGGAGAGATAAAAGGTAAAATCATATATTAACCTGGGTAGACGATGTATTAGGTAGAGATGAGCACTTCCCCTCAGTGAGAATATGTGGAGTATCATCATGATAAGCTGCCCAAGAGGCTCATTTTCAACTGAGTTTTCATAGCAAATTAACGCAGTAGCTGTTACATAAACTATGGATCTGAAAATTGTGTTAAAAAAAATATTCCCGTATTTACACAGAGACTGCATCTAAAATAATTGGATTTCTTACAATCAGCTGCTGCTGAGCTTTTGGACCCAGAGTAACAGAGACATCACAGATCAGTTAAAGAAATTTTTGCATCAAATGCAGATCTTTAGACTCTTTATGCCTTGGAAAGGTTTTTGAGCATTTACCACTACTTTTTCTCCCCCTGGGAATAACATTAACTTTGTCAGTGAAACCTTAACATCCTTCTATCAGATTTCCCTGTTACCAAATTCAAGGGAAGGAAGCATGTGATTCTTTCAACCATGGTATGGAGCGGAGGAAGTAACCCATTCCTAGGAATTGCCTACGTGGTTACCGGTGCAGCAGCAACCCTGACGGGCTTTGTCATAACTGCCATCCACTTAAAGCTCAGAAAAAAGAAAACATACTTGCAGAAGTAATAAGGTTCCCTGGCTTTCTGAACAAAGGCAAAGGCGTGCAGTGAACAAAGACCACGCAACACAGACCTCTCATCCTTTCCCCTGAGCTCTGGATCTGTTTCAGTAACAGGTTTTGTGAACATAAGCGAATTGAGGGGAAGTGCTATTCCATTATCCAAAACCAAACTTACCTGAGGCTGCATTCTTATTAATGTATGTGTGCTCCTAAATTTGTTTCCTAGGAAACTTGTATTGAGATGAGCTACAAATGACAGCATAGTGGTTTAGAATTGCAATGGCAAAGGAATTATATGGTACTAATGTCTGGCCAGAAGTAAGGGTCCATATTCATTTCTTACTGAGCCCTTAATTCATACAAGATTTCTCTTGACTTAAATGGAGCTTTGAATGGGTAAAAAGTGAAGTCTTCATCCAACAAGAAGCTTGAGCAGGTAGAACTTGGTGCTAAGATCTGTTTGTGGGCCACATGTGAGCTGAATGGCTTGGCTTAGGTTTTATATACCTTTTTCGGCTATCCTGAAAAAGCAACCAGCTTAGTGCAGCATATTCATCACAGTTTGATACTCGATTTGTGATTGAATACAGGGCATTTTTTAGGAGTTTAGGGTTTGTTTAAACACAGTTTATTGGTTTTATCTAGGTACTGAGAAAAACCTGCAAAGCTAGAGGGCATCAAAACACCGATTTGTATGTTTTATTAGAAATCTTAATTCAAAAACTCCTTTAATTCTAAGCATTTTAGCAGAAACGCCTACCTAATACAGCTATTAGGCCACAATTGCACTCCTACTTACCCCACCCTTCCACGTAAAAGTCCACAGACTCTTAAGTGACATGAAATATCTCTTCCCCTTTCAAGCCCTTATTTCTGTGGTGTGGTGACTTATTGTCAATAGAAAACAAAGCATCAGAAAATCTGTCAACTTGCTTTTCAGAAAGTAAACACTGCAGCTCGTGAATAGGCTTATCAATTTTCATGTTTCATGTTCAAAATTTTACGCATTTAGGAGTTATTTCCAGTCTCTGGCAAAATGCAGGAAAAGCACTGAAGAATTTAGGTCAAGTATACCATGGTACATCTGAATTTTTTAAAATAATGAAAATAATTTTAAAATAATAGAAAGCTTTAATTCCTTTGATAAGTATCCCGTGTGCCTTACCTGCCTCTTCCCCCCCGCCAAAAAAAAAAGAAAACAAACCCAAAAATACCAAAAAACCTCCACAGTAAAACAAGAAAGAAACCACAGATAAGAGCAAGAGAAGGGAATGTGGCACAGGGAAGCTGGATGCCACTGTCAGGGGCACCCATGTCTGCTTGTACAAGTGTCTCAGGAGCTTGTGACCTTTGGTGGATGGGCCTCTGGTGAACCTGAGCGCAGCCACAGAAGGTACCATTTCCTTTAATCTCTGCTTCATGATTGTGCCACAAGCAGCAGAAGAGGAGCTGCTCAAGCTCACAGCCCAGCCTCTTAGTACAGTCTCGTATCATCAATGCTTTATGCTGACTTGCTGGGTGAGGTGCGTGTCCCCGGCTGCTTTTCCTGGTCGGGGCCAGTCACCTCCATCAGAAAGCTGTAGAAACGGAGTTCCAGTATTTGAAACCCTTGCATCTAAATCTGCCAGCAGCTGTGGGAGAGCCCTGCCCGTCACTGGACTGGACATGAAGCAGTACATTTAGCAATGCTTAAGCTCATTAGTCTAAATCACTTTTAACAATGAGCACGCTCCTAAACCTTTTAAGTCCTTTTGAAAATGTAATTCCACGCAGCCCTCTGGAAAGCCCTGATGGGAGTTGCTGCCAAAGCTGAACTCAGGATTTCTGGCTCTACACAGACCACAGGAGCCTCTTTCTTCTTCTCTTTCTTTTTTCCTTTTTTTTTTTTTTTTTAAATCCTCCAGGAAACTGGCTTTCTGGAAATGATATGTCATCTGAGTGGTTAAGTCACAGTGCAATTGTCACTGATTTTATTTCTTCATGAAGTATCTGGTAAAAATGTTAGTAAAAGGAGAATAACAAGGTATGTGTTTCAGTGAGTCAGTGTCTACCAGAAAAAAACAAACCAAACCAAAAACTTATTTAGAAAACACAGTCTAGCAAGTAGTGCTTACAGTTTGCCCATTATCTCCCAGAGGTTTGTGCAAGAACCTCTTCTCTTGAAATGTACATCGTCTTCAAACGCCTCCACAGGGAAAACCTGTCTTCAAACAAATCTTCCTCTTTCTATTATTCCAGAGGCTGTCTAAGTCTTTGCTTATAAACCCCAGACCTCTTTTTCATCTTACCACAGCTTTAAACACATCTTTTTTGTACCCTCTGAACAGTATTCCTGGAAGCTGCCGCTTGAGCTCGGGCAGTTACTGTTGTTAACTCTGAGCAGCTCTGCAGTGTTTGTCTTGTCATTCAGGATTTTGCTCCCCAGACCAGAGCAATGGGAATGGCAGTTTTGATGAACTACTTCCAGCAGATGGAATCTGCCTCGCTCAAAAGAGTGGAAAATAAAAGTTTTAGCAATCTCCTTACACTGCCTTTTGTGCCAGTGCTACAGCTATGCTGTTGGTCTGCTCCTTGTGCCAGGACTTGCATGAATGTGCCTTTTCAAGAAGATTTTGTAGATGTGTTCCTCAGTTCTCCCATTAGAGAATACTCCTCTACCTATATGAAATGTTTAATGGAATTTTTTTATACTGCTGCTGCATTATTCCCTCTTGTGCAGAGGCTGAAACAGAAGTGAGAGGCCTGGATGAAGAACTGGCCTAACATAACAAAGATAGTAAAAGGCATCATTAGCTGCTCCTCGTTGTGGCATGTCCCAGGGGGTTATCCCCTTTTGTCACCTGCTGATATCAGCAGGAAGTATGACTCCAGACAAAAAAACAGTGTGATTTTGAAATAGTTTATTCTGGCTGTTAGGAGACTGTTACGTCAAATTGATCAGGGAAGCATACTGAGATTTGCAGAGCAGAGGCATGAAGGAACCAGAGATGTTGTGCTTTTACGGAGGAACAAATTGCTTTTAAAACACCTGGCGTGTCATGACCAATACTGTGTCTTTGGCACAGCGCTGCTTTTGCCTTGCTCATTCGATTTTATGAATTAAGATCATGTGTTTTGAGTAAAGAAAAAAAAGCCTTGGTAAAACTTTTCAAAATTGAATTTTATTTAGCTTATCTATCAAGCATATTTCCACCAATAGTAAGTGGGCCTTTTTCTAGGAGAGATTAATTTATGTAGACTTGTCAATTCAGTACAAAGATGTCTGGATTTAAGACTGCTGAATGAAATTAAGAGTTACACCTGGAAAGTGTAAGTCAACAGCACCACTGTGAGCGCTACATCACTAAGCCATAAAAGACTTATTGCCATGATTTGTAATATTTTGTCATATCAAAATTGTTAAATTGTTTGAATCTCTTTCCTGCAGATGCCAGCACTTCAGAAGATAGCATAATACTTTTTGTCATATATTCAGTCCCTTTGAGCTGATAGAACTTTGCCTATTTCTTTCACTCTCAAAAAAAGAAAGATGCCTGTCAGAAATGGGGTGTAAGTTTGGGGGACTGAAATTAATAATACCACAGCTGCTTAAAGTGCTGGAAAGTGCATTTTTCTCTTTTCTTTTCTCTTTTCTTTTCCTTTCTTTTCCTTTCTTTTCCTTTCTTTTCCTTTCTTTTCCTTTCTTTTCCTTTCTTTTCCTTTCTTTTCCTTTCTTTTCCTTTCTTTTCTTTTCTTCCTCATCTTTTTCCTAGAACAGATAAATAAAGGAGGACATTATTCCATTTTTTTTTCTTTTGGGGAGTGGATCTTTAATAAATGGAAAACTGGACAAAGGATTCCTGTTAGTACATGTATTATAATCTAAACTTATATGGTAAACATGGAACTAAAATAGGTGAGCTAAATGCGATATAAGTTTCTGGGCTTGGGTTTTTTTTAATATATGTTTTCGTTTGTAATTTTGAAGATGACAGTTACACATGGGAGCATTTTGTCTTCTGGAGTTTCATAGTTCAGTTTTAACAGTAGCAAAAATATCTGGGGGTGAAAAGAACCCATTATTATGAAAAACTTAGATGCAATTTAACTCTCATTTCTAAATTACAGGGAGGTGTAAGAGTATTTTAATGTCAAAAACTGTTGTACTACTTTTGGTTGCCAGCTCCACTTAAGATTGAATGTCAATAAGGGGATTTATATCTATACATATATAGAGAGACATAAAAGTGAAGCAGGAGTTACAGGATATTTAAGTAGCACTTCAGTTACAGAATTTTTCCGAATCTTTTTCAGGCTTTACAGTTTCATGCATATACATCCAATATCTATCTGCCTTAGTTGTTTTTTCTGTATTCTAGACATAGACATTTGCTTAACTCATCTCATCTAAAAATAAAGGAATGAGTCCTTCACATGAAACAGACCAGCATGATCACAGACCTATAGAATCTGGAAAAATTAGTTACATGCTGCATCTATTTTATATAAACAGCTGTGTTGCATGGAGGTGATTAATAATAGTCCTTGGACGGGGTGCCATGTATTTTAATAACACATTACAGTGTAAAATTTTTCTGTCCTTTCTCTGAGAAATTGAACTAATACCAGAGTAAAGTCAAAGTGAGCAGTTCAGGGAAGCGAGGGCTTGGAAAGTTTTGGTAATGTAAAGAGAGATTGCATACAAATTTGGATTTAAGTTTAGATCTAAAATGTGAGGAAGCGGTTGCTTGTCACATGATAAGAAGGTGCTGTCATCCTCAGCTGGGAACAGTGAGGTGTGAGAGACAGAGCTATTTGAGAAAAGACTGCAATCACACAAGGAGGGAAAATGGTGGAAGTGAAAAGATACTTTTTCTGCTCTTGGATATGGAGGCAAAGAAATCCATCTGAGCTGCTTAAGATGATTGTGTATCCTGACATGTGATCTCGATAGCCTGTATGATTTTGAGGAGAAGCCAAGCTAAGTAACAAAAGGTCTTGGTTTTCAAGAGAAAGTACCTACTCCCTGAACTACGGTGCAGAGTTTTGAGCTAAAGTGTTTTGACTCAGTTCTCTCTAATTGCATAATTCCCTACAATTCCAAGAACAATTTTGTTATGAGCTGGGAGTGCCTTGGGCACTTTGCTTTGGTGGCCTCTTATTTTCAAGAGAGGGATTGTTGAGCGGTTTTTCTTTGCTCTGTGTCCTGCATTCTCCCCAGGCTATGAGAAGTTAAGGCAGAGGAAGAGTGGGGCTCATTTGGCTTTTGCTTACATTTATGAGTGCGTGAAAAAAGTTTTCTCTCTTTCCCTGTATAGCCACCTAGGAGAGGAAAAGGACAATAGGTCTGATTCTACTCCAGTGCAAGTAGGGGCAATATTTAAATTATATCAAATGGTAGTTGCCATAGGTAAAGAAATCAAAATACCTCATACGCTGGAAAGCTTATATGTCAGACAACTCTAATCAAAATATCTGCATATCTACTATGTACTCTATTGACAAACATACAGCATGAAACAAGATTTTAAAAGGTCATTTATACTCCCTTTCAATTGCAGCCATTGTCCCTTTGCAGTAAAGTGCCTAAAATGATCCATTTCAAGCTGAAACAATTAAAAAAAACTGTGAAAAAAAGAGAGGTTTGAATGTGTCAGACCCAGCTACCTAAAGTTATTTGCATTTTTCCCCATGATGATTCCTGTGTGTAATGAGAAACTGTTACATTAACAGCTCTTTTAACCCAGTTATAACAGTGGGAGATTCAGGGTTTAAGATTAGGTTAAAAAATCTTGAGGTTTCTCAAATAACTTACATGAATCCCTGGGCTTTCTATGGGTTGTAGTATTAGTGACAATGAACCTGAAAATACTGGAAAAAGAAACGTGTCAAAAACCCCAGAATGGTTAAAAGAAAAAAGGAAGGAAGTAGTACCTGCCTGTAGCCCAGTAGTCATAATGAGTTAACATTTGGGCGAGGTGTATTGAGCTGCTGTCGCAGCCTCAGAGGTAAAATGTGGCAGTTGACAGCGCAGAGAAAAGCTTCAAAACAGCTCAGGACAATAATAACATCTGCAGTTAATAGCATCCCTCCCCGCAGTGGATGTGCTGAGAAATCTGTCACAGTGGCAGAAGAACAACGGGACCGTGTTCTCCAGCGCTGGGTGAAAGCAGTGATTTAACACTGGGCACCAAGGAAATGCGCCAGCGGTTGCTTCATCCTGGTGGGTGGCAGGGTGTGTTTCAGTCATGTAATTAGGTTACAGTCCCCATGTGGGCTGGCTTTTGCTGGCCCGCGTTGTGCCATCCAAATGTGGGACATCCAGAAGGAGACTGAGACCCCTCCCAGGTGTTTGCTGAAAGCAGCGTGTGCTGCAAGAACGCCTCTGTGGCTTGCTATGCTCCTGACCTCTGTAGTGGTCTGAGTTGTGTACGGAAATGTAGAAAAGGTGAGGGAGCGGGAAACACACCAAGGTAGTGCTGTGTGCAGTTTATCTGTTTTGGAGGCTGCCGAAACGACACAACGTCGTAAGAAAGCGGCCCATGGACGAATCACGTGGTGGCATGAGTGCTTTTGCAGATTTGTTGTAGTTCAGATCCTAGGTATTTTATTTACAAAAAATTTAGACAGTGACTTTTGAAGTACTATCAGTTTTGTGAAAGAGGGGCCTTGCTTCAGTTTTTACCCTGGTTCTGTGCTCAGTGTTGCTTTGACTGCAGCAGTGTTACTTCAAATTAAAGTCACTAAAAGTAGAAATAATAAAAGAATAATCAGTGAGTCATCAGCTACACCTTACAAGAATTAGAAGGCCTATAAAGCAGATAGGTTTCTGCATCTAAGGGCTTTCATAGTATTATCTTCTGATGACTAATAAGCCATGGCTGGAGATCAGCCATCAGAATCTGAGACTGACAAACGTCAGTGGTGTTCATGTGTAACTTTGGTGTCAGCCATTCCTGTTTGGACTGAGAAAAACAAAGCACAGGTTTTTATTTGCTGAGTTCAGTAAAGGAAAAAATCCCAGTGCTTATAGTCAAATTTTCATGTTTTAAGCTGGTTGTTACTGGGTGTCGTGAGATCCGGCAATGATCACAGAAAGTCTTTGAAGATCTGAAGCTTTCTTCATGCATTGTCATTCCTGGCTTTGCAGTTAATAATAAAAAAAGGCATTGATCCCAAACAAAGTTGATGATCTAAGAGGTAAAACTATGGATAAGATTTCATGTCTGCATATTTTAGTTACCGATCAAATGAACTAAGTACAAGAATTACTTAACAGATATGTAAACTGTAATTGTGCCAATGGGTTTTAGGCTGTAGCTTGAGGAATTCATCATTCAGATTTCAAAGTTTGTCACTGCACCTCAGGCAACCAGTGGAAAGCCAAGTCTTAACTGAAAGGGTCAAGAGTTCCTTTTCAAAGGGAGGTAAAAAAATCAGAAGACAGCACAAGCCTGTTGGGCATTTTAATAATTTTTGGCTTTGGGGGGTTTTTGATTGAAATGGAATGTCTCACACAGTGTAAGTGAATAGGCTAATTTTTTAAATTTGGGGTTTACCCTGAAACTTGTTTTGTCAGGAATTCTCATATCTACCTAGCAGGTGATAGTGATCATGTCGTAGAAAGAAATGAATTATGAATGTGTCAGGTGTAATTTTAAGTGTTCTCAGCTGTCGAAAGATTATTTCCAATAATGACTTCAATAATGCTGAGTTATGGAGAAAAAATGTTCCCTTCCTATGGGAGGGATATAATTTAAAAGTTTCAGGAGCATACCAAAGTTAATTGAGTTGTCCTCGTTTTGCATCCTGGGCTTTACTTCTTTTGTAAGAGCTCTTAGGCTCTAGTAGCATTTAAGCAAGGAGCTTTATGTAGAGGTGGCCTGAGCTGTGTATTTGTAGTGTTGTCTATGGTCTCTCTTGTTCACTTCTGATTTCATAAAACTCGTAACAACTGTAACATCATCCATACATTGGCAGGTTTTCATCAGCCAAATGTCACTCAGAAGTTATTGGGGGGTGGGGGAGAGGATACAGGCAGGCAGAGCACAATTTCCTTAGAAATTGGTGGAAAAGGCAAGTCTTTTTAGTTAAGCCTTTAGCATATTTGTTCTTTAGACTTCGCTGTGTTCACTGTGCTAAGAGTAAAACCAAAAAAAAAAAAAAAGCTTTTATACTAGGAAAAGGTGGTCAGTTGATGCTGGCCTTGTCCAGAACTTACACCTTCTTAATGGGACAGACATGACAGTGGGGAGGAAACTGGGATTTTCTTACCCCCTCCCTGCAAGGTAAGTTTTGTCAGATGAAAGAGTTAAGAAATTCAGGAGCCGTTGGCAGGTTGTGTTCATTCCCGTGAAGTATGGTGGACCGTTACCACGTGCCGGGAACAGGGTTGGCCTGTAGGCGCCACCTTTCAGAGATGAGTTGCGGATCATCAGCTTCCAGTTTATCTGCCACAGCCCGTGTGTGTTCCCTTTGACAACCTCTCGCTTCCCGCCGGTTTGCCTCCCCACCCCGCCCCCTATCTTCAGCTGGGTTCTTGTGCGATGTCGCGCCCGCCCAGCTGCGAGGGCCAGGTGAGCCGCCTGCAGCCGCGCTGTCCCCGAGGCTCCGGTTGTCGCGCTGATCGGCGGGGGGCTGAGCCAATCAGTGAGCAGCGGGCGGGAGGAGAGTAGCTCGTTGCAGCCAGTGGAGCCCCGAGGAGCGGGGAGGGGCGGGACTTACCGCTCGCGGCAGCGGCTGTGGAATAACGTAACTCGAGCAGGTGGGGGCGGGCGGTTGAGCGCGAGGCGGTAACGGCTGGCGCGGGACGGTAACGGCTGGCGCGTGGCTGCGCCGGCGCCCCCAGCCCCGTGAGGCCGCGGGACTCCGCTCTCTGGACCGGCCTGAGGCGAGAGGGCGCTGCCCCGCCCCGCCGTCACCAGGTCAGGCGGCGGGCAGTGGGTACAGCAAGGCCGAGGGAGGCGGGGTGCTTGCAGCTGCTGGGCCCGAGGGGTTTAATGTGTTCCATGTGGGGTTTCCCGGGGACAGGTGTTAGTGAAAGCACTGCTTCGTCACACTGGATCCAAAAAGCGCTGATGCTTCTGGTGGGGCTTTCTCCATGGTGCCTTTGCCAGTGCGACCGGCAGCTGTGAGTAGACATTGGTCTGGGTCTCACCTGAACCTGCGGTGCGGGGCTTGTTATGTGCCAGACACTTGATGCGTGTCTACCAGTCTCCCGCAGGGGAATCTGTGGTACTCACAGCCTTATGAAAGATCCCAGTGCTGGATCAAACCTGCTTTAGCACTATGTCTATATGAGCAGAGTACAGGTGCTTTCTCTGTTATTTTTTTTTGCATTTGTTAGTATGGTCAGACAACAGCTTTTTTTGACCTTCAGTGTGTAAATAGCCACTGTGAAAGCAAACCCAGGGACTCCCAAATCACAGGTAGCACTGGGCAAAATTAATAACATATGGACAAACCTTGGGTGGGTCCATTTAGCATAGTCCCCTCTTCCACTGTCAGCCATGAGCTAGAAAAGAGTAAAAACAAGGTAAATACAAGATGATACAATGTGACAACTGGATCCCAACAAATATACCATGCCTAATCTGGTGTCTTCCAGGTTGAGATTTACAATACTAAATCAACGTCTGCATCCGTTTCAGCTGTTCCAGATGCCTTTATAGGAAAGAGGCACATTTGGGCACAACTTTTTACTACAACACTGGAACAGGCTGCCCAGGGAGGTTGTGGAGTCTCCTTCTCTGGAGACATTAAAAACCCACCTGGACGCCTTCCTGTGTAACCTCACCTAGGTGTTCCTGCTCTGGCAGGGGGATTGGACTAGATGATCTTTTGAGGTCTCTTCCAATCTCTAACATTCTGTGATTCTGTAATGAGGGAAATTGTTTTGTAAGCATAAAAAACCGTATGCTTCCCTCCAACTCAGTTCACACATACTCTATGTGAGCCTCACTCATCAATGAAGTGACTGAGAGGAAAATGCTGGTTTGATCCTGGCATTTGCCAGACATTTACACTTTCCTTCTCTGATAGAAAAAACAGGAGGTCTGTGGCTCACTTATTTTTAAGGTCTTTTGAATAGTTTTCATCTGAAAATAGTTATGCTAATAAAAATAAGTACAGTAATGTCTTGTAATCGTACTTAATATAAGATTTTTTTTTTAATAGATAATGTTCTGAGCTGAATAATGCCTCACTTGATACGGAAGCAAAAATTTTATTTTTCCTGTTTAGAGCTGAAATAACCACATTCAGAATTCAGGTAATTTTAAATTTGACCCAGTAAGGATTTTTAATAAGTATTTACCATGGCATATTTAGATTGTTCAATCAAGGTCTGTCTTTGCTAATCAACCTCAATGTAGCAGGTAATAGAATCCACTGGTTTTGTTTCCATGGGGTTGTCAATACTATGAAGAAACCAGCTTCAGTTCATCACAACACTGCCTTGCAAGTTGGAGAAAACCTGATTAGGACAGTGGTATTTTTATATAATTGATTTGTACAGAAAAAAATGTGTTTTCACATGCTGTTTTTCCCTAAGTTATGTGAAAATAATGACTTGTTTTTATTTTGCAGAAGTTTGTAACATTATCTTGAAATAGAACTACATATAACTATAAACAGGTATTGTAAATATATTCTTTGTGCATGTGTTCAGATATAAATGATCAGTTAAATAAAATCAGCTTGTTACTGGGGTTTTTTAATGTTAAATTTCTGTTTGATTCTATATGAAGCTTCATGCTTAGAAGACATGCAGACTATCTCAGGTTATGCTCAAGCAAAGTCTGAAGACATGCAAAAAGGAATGTCAGGTAAACATTTTTTTACCTACGTGAATGAAGGTCTTCTGAAAATATTTGTATTTGAACTGCAGAACTTGACAATAGTGAATTTGTGCCTTGGTGCCATCTCAAGGCATATCAAGGATAAGAGGGTCATTAGGGGCAGTCAACATGGCTTCACCAGGGGGGAAGTTGCTTAACCAACCTCATAGCCTTTTATGAAGACATAACGAGGTGGATAGATGATGGCAGAGTGGTGAATGTGATCTACCTTGACTTCAGTAAAGCATTTGACACTGTCTCCCACAGCATCCTTGCTGCTAAGCTGAGGAAGTGTGGTCTGGACAATCGGGTAGAGAGGTGGACTGTGAACTGGCTGAAGGAAAGAAGCCGGAGAGTCGTGGTCAATGGGGCAGAGTCTGGTTGGAGGCCTGTATCTAGTGGAGTGCCTCAAGGGTCAGTACTGGGGCCAGTACTATTCAATATATTCATCAATGACTTGGATGAGGGAATTGAGTGTACTATCAGCAAGTTTGCTGATGACACCAAGCTGGGAGGAGTGGCTGACACGCCAGAAGGCTGTGCTGCCGTCCAGTGAGATCTGGACAGGCTGGAGAGCTGGGCGGGGAAAAATTTAATGAAATATAACAAGGGCAAGTGTAGAGCCTTGCATCTGGGCAGGAACAACCCCAGGTTTCGGTATAAGTTGGGGAATGACCTATTAGAGAGCAGTGTAGGGGAAAGGGACCTGGGGGTCCTGGTGGACAGCAGGATGACCATGAGCCAGCACTGTGCCCTTGTGGCCAGGAAGGCCAATGGTATCCTGGGGTGTATTAGAAGGGGGGTGGTTAGTAGGTCGAGAGAGGTTCTCCTCCCCCTCTACTCTGCCCTGGTGAGACCACATCTGGAATATTGTGTCCAGTTCTGGGCCTCTCAGTTCCAGAAGGACAGGGAACTGCTGGAGAGAGTCCAGCGCAGGGCCACGAAGATGATGAAGGGAGGAGCATCTCCCTTCTGAAGAAAGCCTGAGGGAGCTGGGTCTCTTTAGTTTAGAGAAGAGGAGACTGAGGGGTGACCTCATTAATGTTTATAAATATGTAAAGGGTGAGTGTCACGAGGATGGAGCCAGGCTCTTCTTGGTGACAACCAATGGTAAGACATGGGGTGATGGATTCAAACTGGAACACAAGAGGTTCCACTTAAGTTTGAGAAGAAACTTCTTTTCAGTGAAGGTGACAGAGCACTGGAACGGGCTGCACAGGGAGGTTGTGGAGTCTCCTTCTCTGGAGGCATTCAAAACCCACTTGGACGCCTTCCTGTGTAGCCTCATCTCGGTGTTCCTGCTCCAGCAGGGAGATTGGACTAGATGATCTTTTGAGGTCCCTTCCAATCCCTAACATTCTGTGATTCTGTGAAATGTATCTCACAATGCAATATGAAAGGGAAAATACTCAATGAAATAGTGTAAAATTGTATATACAGCTTCTCAGAATTTGGTGTGTCTGTCTGCTGGCGCTGAAAAGTCCTGCATCAGAGATCCTGCAGAAGTCTGACATTTCATTACTAGTTAATTTTTCCTTAATTTAGCGGGGGGAGTAAGTGTAATTTTTCCACGGGAAAACAGCTTCCTTGTACCCCTCTCTGTTAGTACCAACAAACTAATTTGTCACTAGAAAGTATTTATATTGTGGTTTATGAAGGGGATTCAGCTGATACATGGTTGGACCTAGTCGTTTGAACTATTATGTACCTATCCTGCAGACTGATAAATCAGAGAAGTCATTGGTAGTGGAGACTAACAGAAAAATAAGTGTTTCAAATGCACAGATATATGCTAAGGAAAAAGAGTAGCTATACTAGGAAAACATTAACTATACCAACAAATGTTAGAGTCTCTTGGTGTCCAAATTCTGTTGCCATTACAGCTGACAGTAAGGAGGGATGTCTTTGACTTTATTAGAGAGCTGGTATCATGACTTATGGAAAAAATATTCTTGGAATTATTTAATTCTAACTCAGTCGTACACATGCCTTATAAAAAGCCAATTTTGGAAATATGCACAAGTTTCAAAAATAGTAATATAGTTGTATTTCAAGTGGTCTTTAAGTCAACTCAGTGGGAACTCATTTTTGCAGGCAGCTTTATTAGTACTGGATAACATGTGGCTGTTTCAGTATTGTATGAGTTTAAAATCTGATACAGATGCAGAAAACATTAAAACTTTTGGAATAATGAATAATGGTTTCAGTCTCTTGATACTGACAAATTTAGTATCTGCCACTGTTTGCAGTGGGAATACTGCCAGCAGAGGTCTAGTTTTATAAGAGAAGTTTGGTTTAATAATCAGCATTTTTTTGTTTGCGTTATGTAGGAGAGCAGTTCTTTGTGTTTATGGTTTCGTCTTCCACTACTGTGTTGAAAAATGACTATAAAATATGCATAGCAGCATAAATTATTTATATTTTGCCATGAAAACCTAATTGAAACATCATTGCTTATAATCTGCTGTTAGGAACTGGAATTCTGTTAAGATATTGGATTTTTTTTTCCTTTACATCAAAGTACTCGCTTTTGATCCTATTTAATTTGGGGAAATGAAAATACCTGTCAAAATAACACTGTACTGTGGTTTTCTGTGATTACCAAAAAGCTGGGCTGGAAGACAACTCTGAAAATTCTGGAAGTCCATGCTGCTGGAGGAGTACTTTTAAGTGTCTGGTGTTAACCAAGTGCCTCATGGTTTATTACAGCTATAGTACATGCTTATAAATACCTTCAGGAATGTAAAATAATAAGTGAGGCAGCTGGCCATCTAGGCTGGTAATGGAAAGATTGATGTTAGGTAGTATAAAAGGAGGAAGAGTGATATAAAAACAAGGACTTGGCAAGCACATATGCAAAAAAACCTTCTCTTTTGGAAGTTACAACAGGGCTTCCTTGGAGCCTGTTGTATATTTAGTATCTACCATATCTACATGCCTGATTCTGAGACCTAATTATTTCAGTGGTGCGCTTGACCTTGTTCCACCCAAACCAATACAGAAGCTGCCATACAGGTTGCAGAATTGGGTCTTAACATTATGTTGGGGATCTGACTGCTTCTGGGAGAGAGAATGTCCTCACCAGGACTGTCGCTTATTTGAAGCCTTAGAAACTTTATGGATGCGAGAGCAGGGAGGGAGGAGCTTTCTTTTTGCATGTGTTATGCCTGAAGAGTTTGTCAGTATTTGAGAGAGTTTGTCAGTATTTGGAAAGCTGTTCTTTACTAGTGATTAAGGTACTATTATTAGTGTTTGAATCTCTGAAATAATTTTGTCTCTTTAATAATTTAAGATAGTGAGATTTATCTAGTAGGATGGAACACTGTATATTGTATGTGGTGCATGATAATTTATATGGTGTATGTTGTGCCAGATATGACTTAAGACAGGATGCTGAGTAATTCTTTAAGGACAGTAACATGAGGTTTTTTTGTTCGCTTGTCTGAAGGAAGATGACTTTCCAGGATTATAGCTAAAATAGTGTTACGTGGGGTGAGAACTACAAAACCTGTTCTGGCTACCTTTTTACATTAATGAATTTTTGGACCAGTACAATGCTTTCTTGTTGCATGAAACTGCAGCTGGGAAATCTCTTGAAGTTATGAAACATTTATCTGAGCTTTACTGAAAAATGCAACTTTTTGCTCTCAGTGAGTCAGTTTTCTTGGGCAGAAGGAGGCATTGGAGTAATATAGATGACTTAGAGACTTCTTTGGGATTTCTCCATTTTGTTTTTTCTTCCAAAATTGTCATCATAAAAGCTGAAGAAAAAAAGCAGAGTCTTGTTTGCAGTATTTTGTCTCAGTGTCTGAAGAATATTCTCATTTTTGTTCTACAAGTGCAATCCTGAATGAATCCTGAGTATATTCTATCATAGCTGTTTTGCATACACAAATGAGTCTATATTTTTGTGTGTATCTTACAATGCTGTTATTTCTTGTATAGAATATTTCTTTGTGTTCACAGCAGGAGCTAAAAACAAATCTTGAATCTCTGCAAGATTCCTGTGAATCAGACATTTTTACTGCTGTGTCACAAGATTGAACTATACATCAAATACCAGTTCAAGGCAAGTACTATTTTCATGTCTGTATGCACTCCTGTTTATGGTACTGCTATCTGCTAGACTGTAGTGAATGTAAATTATACATCCATATTTCAGTTCCCATGCAAATTATGCAGCTTTGTGATGGGATCCTCTGTTGGGTGGGGCTTTTGAGATGGATTTCCCTGGACCTCTACTTAAAGTGAGCTCCCTGAAGAACAGAAGGGCTTTTCAATTAAGAAAAAAAAAATGGAGCAACATAAAAAGAAGGGAATCAAAGTGACTAAGTAAGGCAAAACACATGAAGACCTCATAAATCCTGTGTGTTCCTGTAGAGTAGGTGTCAGCTTTGTGTCAGCATGGTTCAGGCTTCAGTTTGGTTTTAGGCTCGCTTTCAGTGCTGTGTGGATTTTGCACTGTAGCCTGCAGTCTCTGCCACTCAAGTGCTGTGGTGGTACCTGTCTGCTCCTCTCCACGGAGTCTGTCATCTTTACAACACCTTTCCTTAGCTTGAATGGTAGAATTTGCAATGTAGATAATGGTAAAAGGACTTTGCTCTTTTTTTTTCTGGTCAGTTTCTTTATAGTGTGTTTTGTATAACAGTCCACACTGGTTTTAAAGTCTTTTACTTGTACTGAGTAGTCTTGCAGTGATTTGTCCAATTTTCATCTTTCCTTTAAGTTGAGTTTACTATGGTAGAGCAGAGATGACTGTTAAAGTTCTGTTTTCTCTCCCTTTGAAAAATGAAGGAGTATGAAATATCACTGCCTTTTTTGGCTTATTTCCATCAAGCTCTTAATTACTTTGCAACCTGTTAGAGGTATGTGTGAAACTTGTCTGTCTTTTGATCTTAAACTACAAAAACTACTAGGCTAAAGGTCCTCATCATTTAAAATTCCCTCTGCTCTGTTTTCTTTGTAGCCATTCCTAATTTGTTGCTAATAATTGCTATGAAAAACTCTTTCTTGCCTCTTTAGTTCATGAAATGCCAAACAGAGAGCTTTTCATGACTTTGGCAGTGAAGGAATGTCATTTAACTGTTGAAACAAGGTTTACCTTTTAAAACTATTCCATCTAAGTTGATACCATAAACTTCCACTGAAAACAGGACTGCAAATTTTGCAGTCATTGACAGGTCAGGGAGTGTGACCAGCTTTTCAAAACTTAGTGCAGACATGGTATATGTGTTGTGACAGAAATACCTTCCACTCTACTTTTCTCCTCAGTGTGCCTCCACCTGCTTTCCTTTCTTGAGCAGTTTCGTTAGAAGCCTTGACAGAGGCTGCACTTTTATGCTGTACGTGCACCAAAGGAAATTCCTGAATATTATGGAGCTTTTTCAAATCCTTTTCTTGAAGGAGTTGATGCTTTCTGTGTGGTCTATCTGCTGTGCCCTATCCTTTGCCAAAACCCGTGCCCGCCCCCCCCCCCCCAACACCGTGGGGACTTGAAAGAGCATTGTCTTCATGCTTTTTTATTTTTTTAAGCAAAAAAGTGTGGATAGTTGGGTGAAAGAGACTCAAACAAGTGCTTCCCACTGCAGAGCAGCAGACAGAACTCACCTATGAACCTTCCATTGTGCAGCAGCTTATCAGGTATTTTGGAGGAGAGCTTGCACCAGCAGACAAAAGACAGAAGGTTGATGCTGGGTGGAAGTTTCCACAGCTGACATGTTAAACCAGCACATGGGCACCTCTGTGCAGAGAATCCCCAGGGTAGTGGTCAGGGCACCAAGCCTGTCAGAGCTCAAGGAGCATCTGGACAACACTCTTAGTCATATGGTTTAGTTTTAGGTAGTCCTGTGAGGAGCAGGGAGTTGGACTCAATGATCCTTATGGGTGCCTTCCAACTCAATGTATTCTATGATTTATATGATTTTACTTCCTTTAGAGTAGTAATAACACAGTGCTGGAAGCTGAGCTCTTCTCAGATGGGGATGTATTTTAGCAAATTATTTTTCCTCTCCTGTGTAAGTGCTAGGCATCTTGGTAGTAATAAAGTTGGCATAACTCCTCCCTTTAGATAAATAAAAATGCATGCATTCCTCCCTCCATAGGGGGAATTAATGTCTGCCGTACTAATATTCTGTACAGCAGGCAATGATGCTTCTACTAGTCCAAGAGAAAAAAATGCAAGAACTTGTAGAAACAGTAAAAAAGTAATTTCTCAGTATAAGGCAAATGCTGAAAGTTGCTTTTTTCCTTAATGTGAAATGAAGTAATTATCCGTGCAAGAACTTCAACTGTTTATTGGTGGTGGTTTTGAATACCGCTGAGGCTTTTTGTGGGACCAAAGGAAACATTTTATGTGATTCCCTGAGTCCATGTGTGGTGGTGCTGAGTGGCTGTTTTGGTGCTGGAACGTGACCAGGCAGTGGTCTCCCCTCAGTGCTTGTGTGATCCCTGTGTCTGGAGAGGCTGCAGCAGGATCCTGGCAGGCACAGAAAGTCACTACTAACTGTGGAAGTACCAATAAACCACAGTAGTAGCAAGCAGTCATACTGCTGGCCGTCCTGCCTTCCAGGTGAGACACCAAACCAAAATCTGACCATTTATTTACAAGAGCTTTAGCCTAACTTCATTACCAAATCCTACTTTTTGGTAATTTCTCCTAATAATAATGCAGCATTTAAACATATTAGTGGTATGGTCTACTTCAGAGGTAGTTAAAGTGACAATTAAAGCATTTTTTGCAGTTACAAGGGGTTTTCGATGCAGAAAAAAAAATCTTCACACAATTACTGAAGGTACAGCAGTGCAGTGTAGAACACAGCTTTTAATCTACTTTTGAGTGGTTCTAAAGTAAACCTATAGAATGACTTGAATAGACCTGTTTCTTGGATTTCTGAGGGAATATTTTAATCAATGCATTTTTATCAGCTGTGTATCGTATGTTTGATACATAAAGCATGGATTTTTTTTTTTTTTACTAATAAAATTCAACTCTTTTTGCCTTTGTTTCAGAAAGGCTCATGTATGAGACTAGGCCAATATGGAGGAGCCGTCCTGAGCAGAATGCATTGTGGCACTCAGCCCATTGTCTCCAAAAGCTGGTTTTGGAGACCTAGGATCTTGTGAAGCTGCAGCATGTTCAGGAGCAAGGCAAGTGAACTGCAGGCACCTAGAAAGCAATGTAAGACTTTAAAATTATTTATGGACTATTACAATGTATTGTGGCATTGTATTAGTGTGAAACTTGACCTGTAGACTTCCACTTGCCCCTTCAGTTGCATGCTGCATGTTTAGGACTCTGTACTGCTTAAAGCCATGTAAAAAAGCAAAAAAATCTAAAAGGGCCACAATACTATTTAACTTTGTGGTCAAATTATAGTAAAATCACAGTCTACCTAAAACCAGGGTTGTTCGTGTAGTCACCCTAGATAAGTTTAGTATGCAGACAGAAGTACACTTAAAAGCTGTTCTAGGCTTCTGCCAATGTGAATGTAGGTAGGGCTCTTTGTTCCAATGTCATGTCAGTACTGTCATTAGATGTACAAAAAATATAGCATTTCTTTTGCAAGGCAACAGCAGCAGCTGTTGGTATAAACTTCTGGGAGCGCTGAAAACTGACACCAGTTTCAAGTTTTATATGCGTTTTTTTAGATCAGAATTTGGTTACTGATAATGAGTTTTCTCAGATGTGATAGTTGTGTATCTGATTACCTTAGCAATAATTAAGACTTACCTGAAGAAAAGTTTCACCAGACAACTTCCAAAGCTGACTTTCACTGGAATAGCATGTACAGTAACAATTCCTCAGTGCTTGTCTCCTCACAGGTCAGCATCACCCATTTGAAGTAAGTGCATTTTAGTGAACTTTTAATGCTAAGAGACATCTGAAGTGTCCAGTAGAATTACAGGAGTTTCTTTCAGCTTGCAAAGAGACATCTGCAAACTCCTAGTACAGGAGAAGAGAGTTGAATGCAAGCATAAAAAGCGTGTTCAATTTTCATCAGTATAAAACAGTGCAAATGTTGAACACTTATGGATGAAAGACAAATTTCATTCATTTACATAACAAGTTTTTTCAGGAACTTTTCTTCTTAGAAATATTGTGTTATTTGTGTAGTGAAGAGAATACCTGGCTTATTAACTTCCCCTGGTCTTTTTGCTATTTGTGGGAAAGTAATGAAAAAAGACTTTTTAGGCACACTACGATGTGTAAAAGTAGGGTGGTTTTAGTTCCTGAAAGATTTTCAGAAATCGAGGTATGTTTTTGCTTCAAGGTTTTGTGTTTGGTGTGTTGTCCCTGCCCCCATCTCCCCAATCATCCAAGATGTGGAAAACCTTCAACATGAAGCTGTGACAGCCCAAGCTGAAGTAACAGTATTTCAGGCAAGTTGCATTAAATGCAGAATGTGTGTTTAACAAGATGCAGAGACAGATAAAGAAATGGCAAGTATTGTGCCTTACACAGGTGGCTGTCCCACTAGAGAACAGTCCCACTAGAACACAGGTCAACTAAAGCACGGATTCATTTTCTGAAGACAAGTCTGCTTGTAATGTTACAAGGATGCTGTAGTTTGACAAGCACAGGACTAAGCCATTTATAATCCAATTTTAACCTACTTGCAAAAGAAGAGTAATAATTTTAGGAACTGCAGTGCTAGAATTAAGATAAAGAAGGAGAAAGCTTTGAAAGCAAAAGCAGCTTTTTCTCAGTAATTGGCAAATAGCCATGGTCTAGTTGAAGAATAAACTAGCAGCCCCTCTACCAGTACAGAGGTGGTGTGCTTCCTGGTGGGAAATTGTCTCTGCATCTAAGCAACGGGTTACACTGGACCAGAGCCTGACTTTCTCATTATGCTAACAGAGGGCAGCTGCCTTTGCTGTGCTGTAGGCTCTTGTCACACAGGACTCCAGAGCCAGCATTCTGGCAGCAGGAGGTAACTCCAGGGAAGCTGCCTTCTGTCAGTAGCACCTGCCCCTGCAGCAGACTCCAACCACAAGGAGAACGCTGGTAGATGGCAGTTCACTATTTCTCAGGCTTGGTGAGACGGGGCAGGAGCCAACCCATCCTGTGTGGGTGGTTCCTGCATACACCAACTGCCATGAAACAATGTCAGTCTTGGAGGCAGGGCATACCATACTACAGAAGGGGTTAACTCATAAATAACCCTTGCCTTTCCAGTCTACAAATGAGTTAGATATAAGGTGTCAAATGCAAATATACCGAGTTATACGTATGTACAATTTATTTAAAATATTTTTTAACATACATATAAAAATCCCTCACTATTTATACAGTCTAAGTTCTAGCAACATATACAAATACTGAGCAACTACAATACATGCTGAGGTAAGAACATACATTCTGGGAGAATACTCAAGCCAAACAAGACTGAAATACATTTTATATCCATATGTCTTCACATGTAAGAGAGACCCATTAAATGTACCTCTGCTTGTACTGTGCACAGGAGAATGCTGATCTTAAATGCATCGTGCAACTTCCATTTGGGAATCAGTGTTGAACAGGTCATAGCATACATTTTAAACCCAACTATTACATACTCAAAGTTCTCAGACCCAGCAGAAACATGTTTGCAGGGAGCAAAACTTGGGACCAGTTTCTTTCAGAAAAGGGACTTTCAAATTCTTAAAAAAAAAAAAAAAAAATTCCAGTCAACAGCTCATGCTGCTCAGATAATGAAACTGCATTATGGTTGCTTAAAAAAATTAACCCACTATAGCAAAACTTTAATTCTTACACCATCTTAGTGTACGGTATATCCACAGTTCTACCATACCTGGCCCATAGTAAAAAATTAAATCCAAGTGTTAATTTTACTGACTTGAACAGATCCATTTATTTCTATGGTAAATTTTTTCTACACCTAAATTGTTACAGTTTGAGAATGCAGAGGTTTCTTGCTGGAATAAGTATGTCACATCTTGGTGGAAACAACCTCCCACTCCTTTCAAATAAAATCAGCTCAGATAATTTCAAAGTCATATTTGCTGCTGATGGGAGAGAACACTTACCTGTATAAGCAAAACTACAAAGATTGCAGACTAGCTTTAAACAAGCAGAAAAAGTTGCAATAACAACAAAAATACAACTATAGGCAGGAATTTATTTTTCATGAATGGGTCTTATATACCACCCTCACTTACATTCACATTTAGGCTTAGACACCCAATTCTTAAAAAAAAACCAAAACAAAACAACAGAAAAAAACACACAAAAAAACCTCAATGTATGAGAGAATAAGTGGTAAAAAAAAATGTAGACTTGGACTTTAAGGCAGCACAGAGTATGTAATAACATCTTCTGGATGTTGAACAGGCCACAAAGTAATTTTGGATTACTGAGTTTATAGAGCCCCTGAGCAATCAAATTTTCAAGTGATAAGTTACCATATTGGTGGCAGCCCCCTTGAACAGCATTTTAGTTTCAATTTGGGTGTTCTCCACCTAGTTTAAGGATGCTGGGCAATAAACAAGGCTGATGTAAGTTGCATCACAGAAAGAAACAGTAACCACTTAAGTCCATAAAACTGGGCTAATGTGTAGGTAGGAGGTTTCACATGTATAAATTAATTCAGCATCCTCCCAACAGTGCTGTTACAATAAAAATAAAGCATTTTTATTGTGGGTTTTTTCTACTACTTAGGTTAAAAAGCTGTGCTTCATTTCTAACAAGATAAAAAATGGCAACCATGACATCCAAATGGTTTTCATTTTGTGATTACCTAGCTAAAACTAGTCAATGTTATCTCAAATCGAGACTGACTGCAATGTTTTCATAATAGAGAACACTGGGACATGCAAAGGATACAATTCCATTAAACACTTCTGAAACGGGCACTCTTTGGAACAGTACTGGTTCTCTTGCAAAGGTTTTGGAATCTTTTATACTTCTAATACATACAATCATAAGCCCCAAGGCTAAAGTTTTTCAGTTGTGCTAAAACGTACCATATGTGCTAAATGCATGTATAACACAAACTGTGCACCATTAGAATATTTGCATGCTTCCTTAAGCACTCACAAAAGTATATACATATCATTTTATATGCTCACATCTTAACACACATCAATAGATACTCGGGAGGGGGACAGGGCAGGGGAAGAGGGAGAACCTTTCTGAACTCTGTCACCTCAAACACTTTGATGGTTCCTGCACATTGACCATCAGGGAAGTCTGAATTTGAGGCAGGTGCTATTCAGAGTAGCCTTCACTTAATAGGGAATGTAAAAGCAGTTGCCATGTAGTATGCTTGTATGACTTAGTCTGTGCCTCCTGGATCCCTAAGAAGGAACAAGACTGAGTGGCTTGAGGACATGAGGCAGGAACCAGATTAGACAGACAGCAAATTCTAGTTTTGGAAGGCTAACAAAAGTGTTGGGAAACTTCTGAGGAACACAAAGCTGGTGAGTCCTAATCCTGTGAACAAAAGCTGAAATAACATAATTTGGAATCAAAACTACTTTATGCCATGAAGTTAATGGGATTTTTGCCATCAGTCCTGGTAGTCATTTTTAAAGTCCAAAGTTGTGCAGGCCTTTTACAAAGTAAAATGAATTTTAGAAGCTACAGTGCTTAGGAGGTTTGGTTTTGTTTGTTTGTTTGTTTTCCCTCTGAAATAGTACCATTAGCAAGAAATTATTGGCATTCGTACTTTAAACTGTTTCTTCCAACTAATCATTCACATCTATGAATTACTGAAGGTAAGCTCAAAGAGTTCTTCTCTCATGTCTGGCAGACAATTGTACAGCAGTAATAAAAACATCCATGGTTTTGCAGGAAACACGCTGTAATTATATACACAGGTTAAAGAAAGGCAGAAGTACTGGTTTCCTGGACCTCCAATACCACATCTTTTGGTTCAACATCATATTATTTAAGACTAACAATATCAAAACAATGCAATTAAAAATGAAAACTGTCAGTTTTATGGAACTGGCTTTTAAAAACAAGCCATCATTCTACCTTACTTGTGAGCTAACTGAGTTCATCCTTACTCCCAGTGGAGTGGGCCACGCTCTGTGGTACCTGGTACACCAAGTCGTCGGCAGCGCCTGGCCCTGGCTGCCCCTTTGGTGTATCATACAGCGCCTGTGCTGATGATGCGCTGTCTGTCCTAGATAAGAGTTTATTGTAAGTTCCCACCAGTGGAGGAGCTTGATTCCCTGCAGCTTTGAAGGTGGAAATGGAAGGAACGCCAAGAGGTGTGCTGGGATGGCTGGACATGTCCATGATGATTGGAGTTGCATATTCTGGTCCGGTTATAGGTAGCGGTTCAGCATAAGCATGATAAACTTCTTGTATGGGTGAATTGTATGGGTCCAAATCGGCATAACTTGCTTCTGTCCCTTCCTCTGGTTTAAAGGTTGATCTCTGATGAAGCGTGCCGACAATTCCCCCTACCAGTGGCTGAGCATACTCTGTGTTGCAAGCCCCAACAAAACAAAACAAAACAACAAAAACCACACACTTAATGGAAATTTTGTTTACAGTGGCATCACATTCAATACAACCTCTCAGTAGTGTCATAGAAATTATTATCCTAGATCAGACCAGTGATCTGTCTGTCTGCCAGTGCCAATTGCTATGAAAGAAATAATTTCCCCCAACAGTGAAAGCCATTGGGATAGCTACAATATCCTGATTTCTCAGGTTTAAACTTCTTCCCTCCTAAGCTGAAATTTTCCTTGCTGTAAATCTGCCTCAAAACGAAGATTTTTGAAACATACTTCCCTGCAAAATAATAATTAAATGAAATTATCCTGGCGGGCTTCAGATAAAAAGTGGTCTTTAGAGTAGAGGGTTTGTCCTCCGAGGGGGGAAGCCTGGATGTTGTCAGCTGAGATGTTTTACTTTACCAGATAATCTGAGTTACAAAATCTGGAGGTGAAAAACCTGGCTCTCTGGGCAAAAACAGACAAGCAGCCAAAAGAAGAAAAGTAATTGTCTGCCGTGAAGTCATAATTCCTGCACGTCTGCATATTTCTGCCATTAGCATGTAAGCACAGAACCAAAGGCACAGTCAGTTATCTTCCTCTAATGATGGGTTCACCAAGGAAAGGGCATTTACCATTATCAGTAACTCCTCCTTTCTAGGTCAAAAGAATGATTTAATCCATATGGTCAGCATAGGGAACTAAGTGCCACGTTTCAGATTCATGCATAAAGATAATGGGGTGAAATTTTTTCCAGTGCATGGAAACATTAAAAAACAATCCTTCAACCCTTTATGGGGTTAAGAACAAGTACAAATAAAGAAACTTTCAGTTACTGCATTAATTTGGGAAAGTGCCTATCCACAGCACATCAAGTCAATTAATACATGCTTTTATGATACACTGAGAAGAGATCTGAAAAAGCTTGTATTGTAAGAAATGCACTTGCCAACAGAACTATTAATTTCTCCTCTGTTCTTGAAACCAAACAGGAAATACTTAAATGTAGCCATAATCCTGACAATTTTGGCATTTCATATACATATATATGTATATGTTCATCTGCTGTAGGGTAGGATGTCCATACAGAGGGATCTGGACAGGCTGGATCGTTGGGTTGAGGCCAATCGTATGAGGTTCAACAAGGCCAAGTGCTGAGTCGTGCACTTGGGTCACAACAACCCCAGGCAGCGCTACAGGCTCGGGGAAGAGTGGCTGGAAAGCTGCCTGGCAGAGAGGGATCTGCGGGTGTTGATAGACAGCAGCTGAATATGAGCCAGCAGTGTGCCCAAAAAGGCCAAAAGCACCCTGGCTTGTATCAGGAATAGTGTGGCCAGCAGGACTTGGAGAAATGATCATGCCACTATACTCAGCACTGGTGAGGCCACACCTTGAATCCTATGTTCAGTTTTGGGCCCCTCATCATAAGAAAGACATTGAGGTGCTGGAGAGAGTTCAGAGAAGGGCAATGAAGCTGGTGAGGGGCCTGGAGCACAAGTCTGATGAGAAGCAGCTGAGAGAACTGGGGCTGTTTAGCCTGGAGAAAAGGAGGCTGAGGGGAGACCTTATCGCTGTCTACAATTACCTGAAAGGAGGTTGTAGCGTGGAGGGTGTTGGTCTCTTCTCCCAAGTAACAAGTGATAGGATGAGAGGAAATAGCCTCAAGTTGCGCCAGGGAAGGTTCAGATTGGATATTAGGAGACATTTATTCATGGAAAGGGTTGTCAGGCACTGGAACAGGCTGCCCAGGGAAGTGGTGGAGTCACCATCCCTGGAGGTGCTTAAAAGGCATTTAGACTAGGTTCTTAGGGACATGGTTTAGTGCTAGAGTTAGGTTAGGTTAGGTTAGGTTATGGTTGGACTCGATGATCCTGAGGGTCTCTTCCAACCGAAATAATTCTATGATTCTATATATGACACAGGCCACAAAAAACTGTAAAATGTACCTGCAGACTCTGTTTGCAGCATTGTTGGGACTTCTCTTGGTCTTAGGTGACTAATTTCACTGCTGCTGTAGCGCACGGGAGTTTCTTCATGTTCGGCTGATTTGGTTGGGAGAAACTGCTTCATTCCTTTCCACCATCCTTCATATGGATTTAAAAACAAAAAAAAAACCAACCAAACAAAACTAAGACTGCATATATACTGTGTTTCAAACTATTACATATTTTTGCACCACAGCTTGTATTTTGTAGTAGCAAGTAAACAGTGCAATTACCAATATTTGCATGACCCTAAGGTTACAAGACATTTTAATATTTTCTAGCAGACTGAAGATTCAGAGGTGAAAATATTACTGTCACCCAATCAACCTGCCTGAATGCTCCCCCTCTTCAAACACCTGCAGAACTGCTGCAGTCCAGTGAATCTATCCCTGAATGTCCATTAGCAGCAGTGCTGGAGCTACTCATCACATTAATAAACTCATAAAATACAACACAGAAAATACTAAGTAGTCAGCCATGATTCCAATTGGCAAGTCAAATATTTACACAAATTTTTAGACAATCTCAGTTATAATCTAACAGTACATTTAATTCATGTACTTTCTGGCTGTTAATGTCACGTTGCTAACTGCTGATCAGTGAATATTTGCCAAAATCTGAATGAAGAAGATTATAACTTCAGTGGAAATGACAAGGAGTGACCGTGGTCATAAAGGTAGGAGAGAAGGTAGGGAGGGAGTTGGTTTTGTTAGGTTCCCCCCAGCCCTTCCCCCAGTAGCCAGAGCCATTCTAATTTTGCTGTCCATTAACATATTTCAATCCAGCTGCAAGAGACCATCCTGTAGATAAAACCCAAGAAACAGGATATTCAAAACCATAGACAGTGTTTAACAAAATTTGAGGTAGCCCGTGGTAGGGGACGGACCGAGGTTTCACAGAGAAGTGTAGCAACATTATTTTGATACAGCGTTTTGCCAGATTTCCTTTTAAAGCAGACCTGCATACTGAACATTTAAATTTAAGCAAACAGGAAAAAAATCTGGCATGTCCATCATTGACATTGAAATACAGGATATTTTGAGTCTAATACTCTAGGCCAACAATGCTGTGACCTATCCGAAACAGACATGTAACAAACAACACTCAGGTCATTAAAAGGTTTCTTGGCTAAAGGACAAGGCGCACTTGCCAGTGAGCAAACACACAGATGTGGATGTTTTCCATAGAAGGCCAGAGAGGTGAAGCACGGTCAAACCCACCTGCTGCAGCAGCCCTGTGTGCTGTAGCACAGGCATGTTCAGGACACTCGCTAAGCACTGCTCGGTGGGATTGCCTGATCCCAAGTTAATGGGGCACAAGACAGTAAGATGGAAAATATGCCTAGAAGAGGCTGCAAACAATCCCACACACTTACTGGGGCAATGAAGAAAGACAAAACTTGACAAACCTTATACACTCAGATGAAAGGTTTTTCCAGGACAAAAAAAAAAACAACCAAAAATATGTATAAAGACATTTATCATAAATTATTTTTGCCCTCATGTTGTATAATTAAGAGGTACTATACTTTGTTTACTAAAAAAAATGTGAGGCTATAGGCTCTAACAGGAGACAAAGCATTTTCTATTTCCCAAAAAAAAATTGGAGAATGAAGCAGTTAAGTCTGTCCAGAAAAGAAATTCAGTGTTCATGAAGCCTACGGCAGTTAGCATTAGAGAAGCTTTCGCTTGTGGGGCTTGTCTGTGTAACTGCAATCTGAATTATGCATCAAAGCAAAAATGCCAAGTAAAGGATTTCATAAAACCATTTTGTTACCTGCACGATCCCAGTAAGGTAGATCATAAGTGCCCTCAGTTTTTTTCTTGCTGTGAAAAAGAAAAAAAGGAGGGGGTATTTTAGCTAGTCTGCTTATTGGAAGATGCATTAACACTCAACAACTGTCACCTTGGCTGTATCTGGTCCACAAATTTTAAGTATAAGCACCAGTAGCCTGGCTTGCCATCACCAGTCTGCTGCTACTGGAGAAACCAGTTTTCTGTAAAAGCACTTCTAATGAAAATACTTAAAAAACCCATTTTCACTGTATTCATTATTCAAGCAAATATCTTCTCACAGAGAATACCATTCTGGAAAAACATCCTCCCACAGTGTGGACCATGTAGTTCCCACAGCAATACATGCAGCATTTCATTCCCACACAGCAGGCTAACATTCATTTAAAGTACATTCATTAATCTCTTCATTTACCGGTTTCTCCAATGCCAGGCACAAACTAATACAAGAATCAGAGTAGTGAAGACCATCACCAGCACTGGAACCAGAACTGCTGCCAGGGCCACATCTGAAAGCCATTAAATTAAGTGGTGTCAAACAGACGAACTTCTCATAAATCAGTTTTTAATTCAAAAATTACTTGGGTAAAGCACATAGTTTTCACGTATAGCGTCTCTCACACCAGTTTCCCCCGCTGCACTACCCTGCTGGATGCACCGATGGTGTATAAACGTCAATTAACATCTCCCTCTTCTACATGTATACACAGCTGGTATTTCTGCAAGGCTTTTCATAGAAATCAACAAATTTGTTTTAATACAAGAAAGATGTTTTCTGTTCAAACAGTGTATTTTATTATTAACCAGGTAAATCCAAAGAGCCCAGGACACGCAACCACTTAAGTTTGAACCTCCTGGAAGAAGTAAATACCACGGTACCTTAACAGTTAACCACAGTCAGCCTCTGCTGGATCTGCCTGTGAGATGAGACCGCCCTGTCCCCTGCCATCCAGACCAGTGCCGGCATCTGCAGTCACCTCACTCCCTTTTCTGACGCTTTTATTTGATAAACACAGGGATGATGCCAGCTGATGTCTTTCAAATTTCACACCAACATGACTGGCACATAAAAGATTAGCTACATCATAAGTGCCTTGTCCTAAGAAATTATCAAAATATGCCAAAGTACTGTAAGGAGTTCCCAAACAATTCTACTGCTTAACTATGGATACCTTTAGTTACACTTGGAGTCACTGTGGTGTTTTTTATTTCAGGTGTGAAAGTTGTTTTATCTGTCTCCAGTGAAGTCTTCACCGAATGAATGAAGTCATCACTGAAGCCATCGTTCTTGTCATTCTTGTTCTGCGGTGGTGGTGGTATGGTGATTTTAGGAGCACGGCCTTCAGAAGAAAAGAATTTATTTTAAAAAGTTTTTGAAGTGCTAGTTTTCCGTGTTTCCTTTTGAGAGAAAACAGCTGGAACAGTTTGCTCTAAAGCTTTTGTTTGTGTTATATAATAAGGAAGAAAAAGACCCATGACTCAATAACATGGAAAGCAAGTAACTGGTTTCTTTTGAAAGACTTGTTTTCTAAATTACCTTTTATAGTTTATGCCTAAACTATGTATCTTCCAGGTTAAGTATAACAACTTTGGAAGAAATTCTGAAGTATCAGTTACAGAATGATTATGCAGCTAAGAAGTACTTTATTCTCACTGAAGATACACCCACAATGTAATCTTTGGCAATTATTTCATTGCTTGACTTGTACAGTTGAAAGGTTTTCAGTTGCCTTACCTAAACTAAACTGACATCCCAGCAATTCTACTTTCATTGCAATTTTCTGGTGCCATTTTAAGGGGTTAATCCTAAAAAAACGTGCGATAATAGGTGGAATGAAATTATTGCGAACTTCCTGGTACAATTCAGTGTTCCCTTGAAATATCTAGGGGGGAGAAAAAAAAAAAGACAAATATTTATGTTATACAAATGCAATAGGAACTAAGTAACCACAACCAATTTTAATGTTTCATTTATGAAAAATAAGTGGTGCAGAATCCTGAAAATTCACCCCAGGCTGGTGCTGTTGCCTGCACATCTCCACTCACTCAGCCCTATGAAATGAATAAATAAATAAAATAAAGGTGCACATGTACGTCTATGCACACAACTACTTACTTCAGAATAAAGGTACCATGTAATATTTTCCTGATGTTCCCAGGCAATGCCAGCTGTTAAAGACGTCTTAATGTTTATGGCACTGAAAATAATTGTAACTCAGTCCTTTATGATATTTTGGACTTACTCTTCAAATATATATAGCAAGCAGTTGTGGCAACGTGAAAACAGGAATTAATTGGTGCCTTCACACAGCCGAACAGTTTAAGTTTGTCCCGTGAACGGGTAAGGCATTTATTAGAAAGCATTACGAGACACAGTGAAAAATGTGCTGACGCCGTCCTCTAGTGGCTGCTGTCTACAAGGGCTGAACCGCAAGCAAAATGAAAGGATTGAAGCTCAGAACGCGAGAGCTCTCCCCAGAATCTCATAAAGAGCTGTGCGGTTCTGGAAGAGAAGGGCACAGACTTTGCATAAAGGATGAGCTAAAGTCGGTCCTTCACTGCTGGTCCTTGCAAGCAAAGAACTCATCAGAATTTGACAATACAGAACAGGTTTGGTTGAAATTTAAAACCAGTAGGTCACTGTAGGGATGCAGTGTCAGCACACTGACAAACTGACAGTCAACTATAGGTTTTGCACTGAGCTGCTTGAAACAACACAAAAATTAGACCCAGTGCACCCTCCCATCGTCTTCTTTGGGAGGGCTGGTTTGGTATTGTGTCTTTGTGCAGGAAGGGAAGTGTCTCTCCAGGTCAGTGCACAGCAGTTGGGCTTTGGCTCTGCAAGTGCAGCTCTTGGGTGCTACTGCAACACGTCACCATAGAGTGGACAGTCAACGAGTAACATGTTTAAAGCACTGACAGATTTTGCAAATCATGGCTGACATAATGCAGAACAGAATTGTGGCACTTGCCTGCACGGACCTGAAAAATAAATACTATAGAGAGTTTTCTGCTCACTCACACCATTTGGTAAACAATAAAGCACCTTGCCCTTCTTAAGGACAAATGTCGTACTGTGTAACAGCTGATGTGTCTGCATAAAATGGAGCAGTCAAGTTTTGGCACGCTTCTGATCAACGCAGATATCTGGTGTTTCAACCTTCATACGTTGTATTGCACTCCTGTGCTTAAGGTTTTGTAACAAAATGACTAGAATATCCCTATAGGTTTGAAAGAAAACAATTATTACAGGACACTATCCATTCAGAAGTCCCCTAAGCCCCCCAAACAGCCCCGGGGACCTTTAAGGGACTCAGGCCTGGCCTCCCTTATGTACATAACACGTCTCCACTCTGAAAAGACACACAAGCCCCATTACTATTACGCATAAGAATTTTCGTTTGTCCTTACATGAGCACTAATTGTCTTCATGTTTGGAAGCACTGACTGACCAAATAAACACATAAGTCAATTTAGTTAGGCACAGAAAAATTCAGCACTTGGTAATTTAAATGCAGTACTTCATATTTAGGGTATTGTTTCTTCTACATCTTAAATTAGTAACAAGCACTTTTATTTTTATGTATCCAAGAAACACTATAAAACTGTTAGCCGATCCTTGATACTAAAAATCTTGGTATTTGCCTTGAGAGCATATATTTTCTGTTCTTCCACAGCTTACTGCAGCGCAGATTTACAAGCACATATTTGCCCTGCTCTGAATTTAAACTTATTGTTCTTAAATATTAGCAATAAATGAAGACAGATTAAATGCAGGGGCAAGTCTATGGTGTTATTTTGGAAATAAATGAATAATACAAAGCAGTCACGGTTTGTGCGCCTACGTATTCACAGATTAATGAGACATGGCAAGAACACAGAAGACTGGGTTCCAATTTACAGGTACTTTTCCCCTAAATGAGAGTATTTTTAAAAATTATTCTTTACTTATTTTTAAGCTGACAGGCTTGTGGCTACAGATCTCACCAGATAATTATTTGTTTTGGTCAAGATGCAAATGAGAAGCAAAATACAGAGGAAACTCTTTGAGAGGATGCGCCCAGCCCACACTGCTGTACTGTATCCTTGCTGCGCTGTGCCACGCCAGTGCCCACTATGAAAAGAAGGTGCTGGCTGCATCCAGCTACCCCAGCAACAAAAGCTGAAATCACAGATTACAAAAACAGGTGCCCAGCACCAAAAGTTACTCTCACCTCAGGTTTCTGAGGCTGAGCATGTTAACAGCAACGGCAAAAAAAAAAAAATCATTAACGCTGACTTTTATCTTCGAGAAAGATTAACAGTAAAGTAGTTCTTGACTCCAGGCTTTTATTAGTCAAGCTTTTGATGTCAAGTATTAAGACAGTACTCTAACTTTACCTGCAGCTCAATATTTTTCATTCATCTATTTTTTTTGCACAGAAAAAATTGCCTCTGAGCTCAATACAGTGCAAGTTTCTTGATGAGAGATCACTTTCACATTCCATTTATTATCAAACCCTCTGGATTTGCCTCTGTGCTGTCAAATAAAACTTTTCCAACACTGCAATTTCGATTTGTCATTTTTCCCCAATTCAAACATTTTGTTCTTCTTTCCACGCATGAAAATTTCAAGAAAAGCTTTTCTCAAGTACTAACAGATCTCCAGAAGCTACAGAAAAGCCTTGGAAAAGCTTGTAGTCTCTTGAACAATGTTAGGAATTTCAACCATCTTTCAGAAAAACCTCCTTGTTTGTCTGGTGTGCAATTGTGTAAGGCTTAAAGGCAGAAGCCTGCGTGCATATGTGTCCAAAAGCAAAGCTGCATCAAGTGAGATGATGTCAGACAGAGGAAAAAAAAATTGCTATTTTTTTGAAGCCTAAGTGATCAACCATAATGATCCTTTTTTTGTGTCACCTAACTACACCTGCCGCTTCCCGAGTATCTATGGTTCTTCATGCATTGCACCTAATGATACATACAGTGAAATAAAAGATCTGGTACCTGTAATTTCAAGCTCCACAATTTGTTTCACTTCATGAACTTGCAAGAAAAAGAATATGCTCAAATTATCAGGTAACAGCTTCAAAGGTTTTCTAGGAAACTAATAAAACTAAACATGAAGCTTTAATCTAGGTGGTTCACTAGCTGAGATTTTATTTTATTGCCAGAAGAGGGCACTCAAAAACCAGCAAAAGAACTGCATTTTTTTTCTTGAATACTTAGCTCGCATATCGGTTCGAGGAGATGGACCATCCTGACAGTAAAGTCTCCTTTCAAGAAAGTTTCCTGTTGTGATTATACTCAGTGTTCAAAAACCTCAGCAGAATGTTACATGCTACCATGAAACATTCTTAACCTACAGCAAACAGAAGAAAGCCAAGTACAGCTAAAGAGTTACCATTCTGAAGAGCCGTTTCTAAAAAGTTACTAGGTTACTAATTACTATTACAAGTATGTAATACCACAGGCCCATGGAAGTAAGGTACATTACATCCAAGAAATTGAGGATGGAAATTCTAGTTCCAGTTAGGCTACCAAGAATCTTCTCATTTGTTGAAGAAAATCTGATCCAAACCACTGGGAAGACCCAGTAGAACATTAATGTTCTCATTTTGGCTATTAAATACTGCAAAACCATAAACACAGGGAAAATAACATTATCTTGCCACTAATATTAGGCAATTTTTCTGTGTGGTAAAGCATTTGCAATCTGAACATACCATTTCATTTTTCAAGAAAACTCCCCTCTGCAAGGGCTGTTAGATTACACAAGAAAGAAACTTACCACTATTTTGTCAAAAAGATTGACAGAAACATTATAAAACATAGAAAATTATAAAACCCTAACATTTATTCTGTAACCACAAGAGGATGAGAACATAAACCTTAATTTTGAAACAACCTATTTTGAAAGAAATCTGATTATTCTTAAAGGGACACAGTACCAGCCAGCCTACCACTGGCAACAGAAGTTTCTTGTATAGAATAGTCTCACCCTCAAATAGCAATAAAAATAATTTCAGAACCATTCAAATCCTTACATATTTTCATATTTTCTTCTGCACAGATGCTGTTTCTGATGCAAAATTACACTGAACAGGAAAGTTATTTAATGTTTCCTCACCGTACCAGACTTCATCATATTTACAATTGCAAAATCTCCACAGAAGATACGTAGAAAGCGTGTGGTATTTTTACCTTATCTTTATCCATGCCAGGTTCTCTGTATACTGTCCATTTCTGTGCATCATCACTGTATAAAATTCTGTAGGCTGAGACATAATAATAGTGCTCTGCTAAGGTTGACCCAGTAGTTATAATACCTGTGAAAATGAAGGTGCCCAGTTAGACAAAACCTGGAACCAGTTTGTAAGAATTAATAGATTGGCTTTTGAATCCAGGGTTACATAGTTAGAATCTCCACTGATCCAGTTACATTTCATTTATTATCCAAGCTGCCAGAGTCTGAAACTTCTACAGTGCCTGAAACTTAATAATCATTTTACTTACTTTTGTATTTTAATTCTCATTAATATAACCTTGCTAAGCACTTCCCCATCGTTTCTCGATGGAAACGGCCTGTTCATCTGCTGAGACGGCACCACTTTTCCCTGCTTTTGTACTGCCAACCAAAAGCATCACTGCAAGGACTACGGCTTCCTAAAGCTGACACTTCAGCGCTGCAGAACAACTCACACAGGGAAGCTGTTTTGTAAAAGCTTATTAGCACAGGAATTAGGGGACTAATGTAAAATCCTAATAGTCCCCAGGGAGGTAATAACAAAGGCTGCTGCTAAACCCGAGTTGCTTAATGACAGGAAGCCAAGGTGCTGATAGCAGGTGTGCAGCTGAGTTTACAGAGACCAGCTCATGCATTTGAGAAAGAGACAAACCCAACCTGATCAAAGGAGGATGTTTCACAATAGTCTTAAAGCCTGGGACTCTAAAAAGCATTCTAACTAAAGCCACTTGATTTTTTAGGTTGGATTGCAAGCATGCCCATTAACAACAGCAAGTCATCTCTGAACAATTAAACCAAAATAGAGAACACTAACGTCAGCACAGCAGATACAATAGCTGCACTGCCACTACTCACACTACCCATGAGGATAAGCCCAAAATGCAAATGCCTCAGTGCTTCACTATGCAGCGTGGGCCACGTGGTGAACAACAGGATCAGGCAACCATAATTTCACTTGCCCAACTCCCAAAATGTGAAGCAAACACCAGCCCCTCCAGCTGTCTCTCCAGATAAACACAGCTACTAAAATCATGACAGACAGTCAATCACAATCTCTGCCAAGGATCAGCGCCTAACCCAAACTCTGGCTGCATCAGCTGGCACTGTTTGCTCTGTTTACTGAGGGTAAGCAGAACTGCTGAGGAGTCCACCATCCCAAAATCAGGTTCCACTTCAGGAAAGGAGGTGAAGGGGAGGCTGCCAGCTGGTTTACTCAGTCTGCTGCTTATCTCACATTGCACTGCAACTGCTCCTATCTCCACTGTTGGATTTACTAGGGCCATGACAGGCAGCAGCGAAAACCTAGAAACCTAAGTCAGTACACCAGCATCAGCGGTACCAGCAAACTGAACTGACTGGAGATGGATCTCTACCTCCAAGGAGACTATCGGCAGAAAAAGGGAACCATCAAGGATCCAATAAAACCACAGGAAACACTTCAAGAAATGCTGATGGAACATGGGTTTTCTAGCATGAGACTCCACCTGGTCAACTCTGACTCCAGGCTCCTGAGTATATTAGCTAGGACATGGAACCAATTTTGCTGTAATGATAATTAGATTTCACCTGGACTTTATCTAAGACCAAGGACTGGAAAAAATGATGTCAGCAACAACACTTTTTGAATGCTGCTTAAAAGTCACATCAGATTCACTTACCTGTTATTCTCTTTTCTTTATTCAAGTCAATCTGCAACCACTGATGTTCATCACTGATAAAAGCAGCCCAAGGAGGACCAAGCCTTTTTAGTCTGGCATTTTCAGGTTTCCAAATGTTCACTTGTCCTGTTTGGTCAGACCACTCAAGAATAGATGATGCCGTGATGTGAGAATCAGGGATTACCCCAGATTCCATCCCCAGTGTCCCATAGCAACCTGAGGGTTCAAAATGAAAATTCAAGTTGCAAAATGATTTTCCTTGCTTGGAGTTTAAGACTTCACATGCAAATATTAAACTGCCATCTAAATTTACTCCATAACAACGCTACCAATGGAACACACCATCTTTAGTTCTCTAAAAGTGATGCTGGAACCAAACTTGTGGTCTTGACTATTACGTGACTTACACCTGCTCAAGAGTAATGTGGATATTCTCCAATCACCACCCTCACAGAGCACTAGCAGAGAAGCTTTGGGGGAGCTGTCATGGTTTAATAGTATGTGTGGTTCATGCACAAATCATTCATTCCTTTTCTGTGTCTACATAACTTCTTGTTTTTCAAACCCACCTCAGTATCAAAATGTTAATTCAAACAATACACCAAAAAATGTAGGAAGCCATGTCATAACCCTGGCCTTGAGCTCAAACACATCCTTGAAATGAGCTGTATTTTTTTGTCACCATTCTTAGTAAAAGTTTCTTTCCATGTCACATTCTGCTGATGCCTATAAAACATCTCTGATATTCCTGACTAAATTTCCTTGTGGCTAGCTGATATCCACCTGCTCTTTGCTAAAATCTTTTCTGTAGTGCCAACAGTTTTTCCCTCTCACACCCGTATTCCCCAGACACATCAGCAGAGAGCAACCTTTGCCTTCAGCCAGCCAGCCTGAACAACCCAGCCTGGCCTCCCTTCTGCTGTGAGCTCCCCCGCTCCCAGCAGGTCCCCTGCAGCCCTCCTCTGCACCAAGGTCGGGTGCTCATCCCTCAAGGGAGGCACAGGTGGCAGAGCCCCCATCCGACCGTATCCCAGAAAAGGCTTTGCCAATGTCCAGTGCAATGGCATTAATAGTCTGTTGTCTCTCCTGAAGATACCTCACCTGCTACAGCACAGGATCACATCAGCACTTCACTAACCAGATCCTTCCCCTCATCTGCCACTTCCATTTACCATGCTGCCAGTTTGAAGGAGAAATGCCTCAGTCTCTACGTACCCAACGTTATACTTTTTACTCTGTAATTCTTCAATAATTTCTATTACTCGGGTCTCAAAGTCAGGCAAGTCTTCCTGTACAAACAGTTTCATCTTCCTCTGTACTGACCACACCTCTAGCATTAATAACACACTCCTCAATTTTGTACCAAGTCATGAATCCAGCTATTATGGAAGAACCACACTAGTAACTTCACCACAGCCTGATAAACCTCATTTGAGCACACTAGAGAGTTCTCTTTTTCCTCCCAACAACTCCTAGGCCACCCAACTACATACATTTTAATCTAGACCTGCATCTTGTCTCTAGCTCATTCAGTAATTTCTCAAATGTATCACTGAAATCCAGATAGTTTAGATAAGTATTTAGCCTCATCTCTTCATATTTCCAGGCCATTTAATTACTTTCATATACACTATCAGATCAAATTCTGAAAGACAACAAACCCTGCCTCAATCACTGTGCTTAATATTCTCCATGCATAAGGTCATCAAACATGCAATTCCTTCTTCCAGCTCTTGCAGATGTCTGGGACATAAATTATTATAAAAGATAATACATATAATATTCAAATTTTTGCTTGTTTGTATACATTTCCATCTCAAAACACTCCTGCCCATCAAATTCCTGTCTTTATTTCCCCATTCAGCTATCACCTTTATTTACCTATTAGGCAAAGTATTTGTTTCCTTTTGAGGAGTATGTGTATAATTTCCCCTTTTTTGTTGGTGTTTTTAATTTTATCTTTATGGAAAACAGACCTAATGCTGTTAGGGTTTTTTTTTTTTTGGTGTTGTTAACAACATTTGGTGTTGTTAAACAGCTAAAGAGACTAAGGAAAGACCACTGTCTTCACAATACTTCAAAGATGGCATTTAAGGCGACTTAGAGAAAAGCTAGCTTCCATTTAGAAAACTAGAGCTAATTTAATTGAAAACCAGGACTTGACAGAAAGTAAAAACATGCAAAGAAGTAAAGCTCTAAAAAGGGTGAACATACCAATCAGCAACTTGATATACATTTACGAAACAAAACATGGCAGCCAAGAAGGAACACAACTGACACACAGAGGCCCAAGAAATGCCCTTCCAGAGCAGGAGACAAGTAATTTATCACATAGCATTCAGTTGCAAGAATATGGGAGAAGAAAAGTAAAATGGGGTGGAGAAAGTCGAGGAATCATTTGGGGATTTTTGCTGGCTTTCTTAGCAGGCAACAAGGAAAGTGCAAGGAGTAAACCTGGAAAGAACCTACAATGCACAGTTGTTACAAACAGAGAGCAACTCTTAAGTGCCCAACTCTGCTTCAGCAGTGTGTTCAAAGTATGGGAGATGAGTCACTTAAACCCAGACTATAATAGAGGAATACAACCTGAAAGAATCTCTTTCTGCAGATAAGGCAATGCTTACTTTACACATCACTGTATCTATAAACCCAGTGATAATTAATCATCAAAATGAGACAGTAAAACAATTCAAAAATATACATTCCTGAGGAATGAAGTAAAAAAAAAAGCCTCACTATCTAGAACAAAAAATAATAAAATGCCTGCATACTTATTTCTACTCACAAAATCCGTATGAAAGTATCAACATGTAATAGATGTGACAATGCTTACCACTCGTCTTAAATGTGAAGAGACTTGTAGATAATGGTCCCCTGCAGAGAACAAAAGATGGGGTTCGTGGCAGCCAGTGAGGAAAATTGAAACAAACTGTCTTCAATTTATTTTTCATGTCAGACCGCTTGCCACTAAAACCTTTGCACATATGCCTAAACAAGCCCTTCATGATTAAAGTAACACTTCCTGTCACCAGGTTGCAACGCTTTCAGTACAAACACCTTTTCAACTGACATCTAGTCAGTTGACTTCACGGCTTTCAAACAAACATCTGCCCAGCAAAATGGAAGACTTTGTTTTAATGCTTCCCTTTTAAATTAAGCTCATCATAAGAGCAAGAATCCCCTCTGATTGCTTTCATTCCTGGGACTCATTAGGTAAATTGACAAGTTACACTCTTCTCCCTGCCACTAAAAAGTTGGCATTAAACTATTATTTTTCCACAGACCATTAGGAATTTGCAGTCAAGCCACGCATTTTGCAAGATAAAACCTCCTTGCAGAATTTGAAAAATTAATTTTTATGGTCCAGAGGTTAAATATATCTGGTAAAACAATCATACCACAGCAAAAGAGCATTGTGAGAACCTTACAGAAGAGAACCTGTGCACGGAACACGTAGCTTCACTAGCTGAATTAATCCTGCGATGAGACACTACCAAGATCTAAGGTGCTAAAGACAAGGAGAATATAGGAAGTACACTTACACTTTTGAGGTGACATTGTTAGCCAGGGAGCCTTCATAGTACGGAATGCCTTTGCTGATTACAACATTAATTTGGCCACCCAGAGTATTTGACACAACGCCTGCGTGAACACCAGCCATACAAAGTGATGATGACTTGAAAAAGGGGAAAAACAAAAACTTAATACTACATTATAAAGAAATTAAATATTACACAGTTTATTGTAAATGCTACATTTTCCACTTACAGTCTTTGTTACTATTACATTAAGAAACTGTTCTTATTTAACTGTTCTCTCTGTTATTTAGAAACCACTCATCTTTGTTTTATTATGGAACGTATAAAAACACAAAACCAAGATCCTACATTTCACTCCATCCTCACCCAGATGTGTCTGTAAAGTAACTCCTGTAATCAAATAAGCTCAAACAGTGAGGTAAATCAGTCTGAAAAAGCCAGACAGCTCAGTTTCAGCCTACAGTAAATCTTCTATATTAGACAACAGAAGCTGAATACATAAACACTAGGAAGCCTTTTAATAGAAAGCACACTGAAAGTATGTTTATTCATTTTCTCACAATTAAGGAGTGATGCACTGCAGATTTTGTAACTTTTAGCTGATGTGCTATACTTTTTAAAAATTCATGGCTAAACATGGTTTAACCATCCAGCAATCTGATCCATATCAATTCACAGTAAGACATGAACACAATTCGTTCTAAAGAAGCCAATTACCTAGGTTGTACAGATCGGTGGAGATCAGGTATGAAAAAACTTTCTGCAGGACATCCTGTTCTTTTCTTCTCTCCCTGGAGGACTGTTAACCCAGATGCACTAACAAATGTCAGGGTGACACCTCCATTTCCCTGGCTTGCAGGCTCGCTGGGCCACAGAGAACAGGACTCGCTCACTACACCAAGTCCTTCAGGCACAGCACAGAGTGTGCAGTGCAAGATGCCTCTGTCTCTGGACCAAAGCTAGCCCAGGAGATTTTCAGCTGGGAAATAAACCCTTCCAGGCCAAACGGGCTTGACCAAGAAATATCCTAGTGCTCAGGAGCAGAAAGACAAGCCCAGTTCCAAAGACGGCTTAGCAGCAGTGGCTTTGCACCCATCCACCGCACACACCAAGGCTTCTGGAGGTTTACTGGCTACACACAGTGCAACAGGCATAGACAGTGCTGTCCCCAGTGATCCTGCAATGTGCAGCACTGGGGTACACACAGACACACTGTCCTGCAGCCCCTTGCTCACATTCAATGAGACTGGAATCAACCTGAATTTTAGAAGATTGATTGGGCCCAAGTTGCCTCTGAAGGACCATCTGGGTATCTTTCCCAATCCACCTTCCAGAAACCATATTTAGCTTGTTGTTATTATTAGTGTGGTTATCCCAGTGCATACTTGCCCAAGTCAATAAGCAACAGATGATGACTGCAGATTTTTATTTTCTGCAAACAGTTGCTCCTCCAAACAAAGCCTGCTGCTAGCTGGTTCTACTGAAAACACGTGCTGCTCCGCTCTGCCAACCAGTCCACTGGGTACTACAGAGCCTCACTATAATTCTTTAGGAAGGAATCAGCAGGTCCTTTCCAGAGAAGGAAGACTTCATGGGTGACTTACTTTCTCACGTTATTTTAAAAACAGAACTAAAACCAGAACAACATGGTATAGTAGGCCTGTATCTCAAGCTCACTGGCCAAAAAAAGTTTTTCCAAACATAAATCTCCTCAGTGTATTCACACATAAAAACTCTAACCCTATTCCTCATCAGTCAAATATCCTAAAAGCTTTCTAAATAAATGTAATTGTCTCACTCATCCATGCAGCTCCCCTCTCCTTTCATACTTTTCCTTGAAAGTAAGAGCACAGGACTCCCTGCTCACCAGAAGATGTCAGCAATGGGCGCTCCAAGTCCTCAAGGACTCTGGATCACACAACACACACACACACATATCAAGATCTAAGGTATTTTTAAAAGCAGCAAGCAGCTGCTGATCATTTGAAAAAAAAATAGAGAAATCTCTACCTGAAACTTTGTCTAAAGTGCTGGACAATTGGGGTTTTTTCTATACAACTTGTCTTGTGAGAAATTCTCTGCCTTTTATTCAAGGCTATAAAGTATACAAAAAGAAAGTCACGAAGCATTTATTTCCTCAAGTTTCCCTTTTCCTCCATAGAAAACAGTTTTCCAGACTGTGGCAAAAAAGCTCCCAACAAGCAGAACTACAGATGCTGCAAATACATCAGGCAGAGACTCAACTGCGTCTTGTTACTAGCTACAAAAATTACCTTGCAGCCACATAGTGAGGACTCAGTATGGCCCAGAACATACAATGCAGTTGTGCTGTGATGACAATTTTACATATGGGTTATTATTTAAGCAGGCAGCCTAGGGTTTACAGATACTTGAGAAAAGAAAATCAGAGAGGCACACTTTAAGTTCATACTTAGTACTAAAATCTTTGCTTGCTAATGTTTTAAAATTGTCTTTCCTTTGTGCTGGATCTAATGGTTTATTAAAAGAGCATTTCAAGATAAACAAAGACATCTAAAGTAATTCTTGACCAGACTGCTAGCAAAATTATAATCACTTAAAAATAAGCAAACACCCTCTAGTCTTATGGCAGGTATGCTAATTCAGTTACAAAAGCTTACATCTGAAAAATACAATATATAGGCTTTTGTAGTGTTCTAAGTAAATAGTACGTTATTCAAGATTTTCATTTCCAGTTTAAAGAACTATTAATTTTACAGCATTAACTGTTTTGCAAATGGTTTTATAGCTGCTGAGCATAGTGTTTCATCTCTCGTATTGTAACAAAAAATTAAGATAACCACTGAGACTCTCTGTTTAGAGATGTATTATAGCATGAAAAAAGAGGGCATGATTAAAAGAACTGGTTCCCTCTGTATAAATCTGAATTTCCCAACCTGAAAAAGCCAACAAAAACAAACCAGAAAGTAAAAAACAATATTTTGATTGATCTGTCCTTCTTCTCAGCAGGCCTTACAAAAATCTTTGGGTGTCTACCTCACTGCTTCACCTCTTGGAGATGGCAACATCTGAAGCATCAGCCACTTAGCAGCTGTGCAAAAAAATGAAAACCATGCTATTCACTTTAAGAGGTACAAATTCCAGAACCCAGAGAGCAGAACTAATGTGAACAACCATGATTAACTTGTACTTATACAGTGTGTGTTTACCAAAATTCATGTAAGCCCATGGTATTTTTTACGTACATCTCTGTATCCATGGGGAATAGTGCCTGAAATGTCAGCAAAAGGAATCACACATCCAGCTGGACAATACTTACTAGAAGAGAAAAAAACATCAAGTCAAGATACGCAAGCAACTGCAACTCTTACCATTTTATAAAATAGTCACTATTTTTTCATTTACAATACTCCGTTATCATTCACATATCACTATTGAATGACATATCCTAGTTGAAGACATATGAAATCAGACAAAAAAATACTTAAGAAGGGAAGTATACAGCAGGAGAAAAGACATTTGAAAAAGTTTAAAAAATGTCTCAACTGAAACTACAGTTCCAGTCTCAATATAAAAAAGCAATAAAGCCAGGATTTTATAATATAAATACTGCATGGCTTCTGTAAATTAAAAGTCTTACAAGTACTTACAAGTAATTCATGCATTTTATTTTATAAACTAGAAACCTGCATATCTATTAGTTTTGCATCTTTACACAATACATGTCTAAAGTAATGCTACTTTATAATAACTCCTGGCAATGCTTTCATCATAAAAAAGTGGCCAAATTCAGTTAATACCACTAGTTCATGGAAAGCAAGAGGCAAGACATCTACACCTCTGATGCAAACCAATGTTCACGTTCTAGTGCCACTTCATATTACACACACAAAACCCCTTAAATCTTCAAGATCTAACAGTGAACTGACACAAACTATTAACATTTTCACTGCAGCTCAACAACAGTTGAAGCAACACTGCAGGTACTATGAAAACAGTGGTATTTGAAGACTTTGGCACATGTTGAGCAAGGCCACAACCTACAATTAGAGCCCTGTTTTGGAACTTGGGAAAATGAGAGAGAAATGGAAAGTTTGCACTTTGAAATGTTTTGTGATGCCACGGCTTAAGTTCTCCAAAAAGTAAGCTTACATACTTCACAACAGTCCGCAACTTTAAACGCTCTCCTTGCTCTAGATGGAAATGCAGAAGGGAAAAACAGGGAAATGACAAACGTTTCCTCAATGAGAAGGAACAACATTTTGTGCCTTTACAGAACCTTATTAATTTACAAGCTGCAAAAGGGGTTTGAAATTTTTAACTCGTTTCATAGTTCAGCGCTCCTTTCATAACTGTAATATGAATTTCAGTATTTGAAGTGTGTACCTGCTGTAACACAAGTTTATAAAGCAATACTCTGTCTACGGCAATGAGATATTAGCTCCTACGTGTTAGTGCAAATTAACAAGGTTCTACTGTATACTGTATACAAAAATGGGAGAGAGAGAAAGAGGGAGAGAGATAGGAAGGAGGAGTGCAAATATTAAAATTATTCAACTCTAAGCCTAATTAGTTTATTTCTTAATTTCTCTGGACCGCCAATTTTCAAGCTGCATGAGGTGTAAGTAACAGAATGAAGTAGAAACACTAAAATGACTTCATGAAAGAGACTGGGAGGGGAACAGGTAAAATCAGTCTTACTTGAATTCTGGTTCGGAAAAGTGACTTGCATTGTCTAAACAGGTAATTAGGTCTGGAAAGAAAAAAAGTATCAGGACAAGAGGATGATAAAAGACAACAAGTTTCAGTATGCTTTTTAAAATGCACAAAAATATACATTTGAGCCTCTGTGGCTTAACCGAAAGTCTCAGAATGAATTAATTTTCTTGCAATAGTTGTTGTATTATAGTAGAACCTTGAAAATTTGTCTGAATAACTGGGAAATCTACTGAGAATGTGACATAGACAAGAAGATAAATACTACTACACACATTCATTTTCTGTGCAGCTTAATTTTAATTTACTATTATACTTCAGCGAACCTAACATAATTCAGAGACACAAACATACACTCTTTTCACAAAATTAAATTAATAAGCTAGCTAAACAGGCCTGTATTTTCAGCCTTTAATGGTTCTACAGTACTGAAACCAGGTAGCATTGAGAACAGAGTGCCACGTTATTGGCATCCATGAGTGATATCACAAACTTCATGTTTCTGTCTGCTGTGTATCAGCACATATAGTCCAAAATACAGAGACAAAAGCATCAGAAAAGCCACTAAATGAAAATTAAAAATGAAAATTCTTTCTCTTCTCTTTTTAGAATTACTTCTAGAAAGGGCTGTCTCAAGCCTTTTGTCTTGTGAAGCAGTTGCTGGCAATCCTTCATTTCCTTGCGGACCATGTATGTCACTTACTGTTACCATGAGAGGAAGGAGATGCAAAACAAATACAGAAACCTCTTTGAGCGGCTAGAATAACCAAAAATATGGAAAAAACACAAAATGGCCAAAAGACCAAAAAGTAGTCAGCTAACTTTATAACTGAAAAGTTGAGGGAGTATAGAAAACAGTTACTGAAATAAAATTTTCCACAAGGTTGGTCTGTATAAGATATACCATTAGATAAGAAAAAAATCCTCGTTATCTTGATTACTACCTGAAAAAATGCATTTCGTCCTTTCTTCAAAGCAGCTCTTTCATTCATAACAGATTCTTGCTCTGCTATCCAGGGTAAGCTTTGATACCATTTCTTTAAAACTACAGTAACTTAAATAGTCACCGAACAGTCCAATTTCCTACACAGAAGTTATCAGGAAGACTGCATTAAAAGCCTCTGTTTTCAGATGTTAATTTGTGAGAATGTAGGAATGAATAAAATAGTTCTGTGCTTTTACTAGACAGCTCTAATTCTACCAGTACAGGAAAATTACCAAATTATGATAAATACCTGATTTGTCAGTGGTCGAATAAACTGCAAGAAATCCACGTCCAGAAGTGTGTATTCCACTCATGAACTGTACTGTGACTTCATTACTTTTTGAAGTAATTAAACCATCCATTTGGAAGCCAAACCCACAGTATTTTCCTATGGAGAGAAGGGGGAGAACAGACATGGACCAAAACCAACATAGGTAATAAGCATCTTTTTAATTTGCAGCTTAAGTTCGCATTACCTCTGGCATATATTCAAAACCAAACACATGTGCATGACAGTAAATAATGTAGTCTGTGTCCATTTAAAGCAAAAGGCAGAGTATGGGTATCACATTTATTTTGTCACTGTCAACAGGTGAGTCTCTCTCATACCCTTAACTCTTCCAAATAGATGCAACCTTCACCTCTAGCCACACATGGCTTCACAGTCAGTTCTTCAAAGATCGTAAGAAATCTGTTAAGGATCAAGTTAGGGCACCAAGAATCATCTGCAGAAGCAAATGAGAAAAAAGTCCTTCTTCTTCCCTCAGCTTTTGGGGCACTGCTTCCTCGTCCATTACTTCACAGTTTCTGTCAACTACTTTTCTCAATTTTGAACAACAGCACGCATGATTCACTGAACTTCAGCATCAACATACAAGCGTATGTGAGGACCATTTATATAAACTGCCAGTTGGTTCACTTTCTGTTTTGCTGCACCTATAAAATCTAACAGAGGTTCTGCACCTGGATACTTCTCTTGCCAAAATTACCAAAAGCAATACGTTTTAAACTAAGATGCTGGAATCTGCAGATATTGACAGTATGTGTCCTATGAAGTCCTAGAATTACTAACAAATAACATCACCTGGATGAACGGCTGTTAAACAGACCTAAGTCAATATTATCCAGTCCTACTAATTAGGAAGTTTAATGAAATACTGATCAGCTTATTAACCTGATAAGGAAAAAAATATCTTCTGTTCTATAGGCTCCCTTGATCATTCAGTGTCGTAAACCATCTATAGCCCTATTTAAGATTCTGCAGTGGATAATCACCAGCAGCAAATGACACTGCACGTGTTTCCATTTATCATTCATTATTTGCTTTCTTGATAATAAGTATGTTATCACATTGTAAAATAGCAAAAAAGAAACCAAACTCCCTTCTCAACTGAAGGTAAATTACAATACTAAAGTAGAGGGAGTGGAATAACACTACCCTGCAGGAATAGTTCTCAACAAATATAACACAAAACAGATATAAATATAACACAAACAAATATAATGCATATGTCAAATACCTTACAAAGTGAATTGCACTCTCAAATACTACTAAAATAATTAGAAATACAAATTCCTATCATTATTCAGAGCTTTCTAAACATTGCTTATTCAGATATGTTTTTTAAAAAGCAAAGGTATTTTCTAATTAATTTTACAATGAAATTTAGAATGCTTACCTCAATTTACTACTTAAACTGGTTATCAGCAAAAGTTACAAATAAATAAGTTCCCTTTTACCAGGGCTCCACATTGACCCTGTGTTCTGCTCTAAGTCACGTGTCAATGATTAACTGCATTATGATGAACCGCATAATTTTTCCAGCTATCACTTTTTTTTTTTTAACTTTTGTTTTCAGCCACTGGATCTTGTTACATGATTGGCCAACATGAGAGTCCTCTTGGGGTGCGTCAGGCTGTCCTCAAGATACCATTTATCATCTTCTTTGGGCAAATATACAGGGTAAGACATTTAAATCTAGCTTGGATAAACTATCCAGTGCTGCCTGCACCATGGAGATACAGCCTTTAACAAACTCTAGACTGATGCACCTTATGCATCACGGCAAGTCACTTTTGAGACTATATGTATTTTTTCTAACTCTTCCCTGGTCTCTTGCTGGATTTTTAGCAAACTTTTAAAAGGCGGGCATTAGAAAGGGACAAAACACGACTGCCATGACGCCTCTGTCAATGGTATGTGCAGAAGATGTCTGTAGATATGCAATGAAGGACTCCAAGTGCTTCCATACGATAACATTACAGCAGGAAAAGGAATTCCCACAGCAGCTTATGTTCTCTGCTCCTATAGATCTGTGCTCACATTGTATGTATTATATAAATATATCTGACCGTAGATGCACAGTGACTTGAATGTGATGAAATCTAATACAGAACACCTCTAGATCTTACTTAAATTAAAGACAAACTTAATACCAAGGATTTAAATCTTCTTTTGAAGGCTTGGAATTAGAACCAGCCCTCAAAAGCTTTATGAGAAACCTTCTCTGTTTATCAATGAACAAATCCATTAACAATTTTTTAATCTAATCAGCCAATTTTTAAGTCATTTTGCATTAAAGTCAGTGTCACTGCATTTCAGATGTTATACAATAGAAATATTTTCATGTTACACCATGTCAGTAGTCTTGAATGGAAAAACTTAGGAAAAATCCAAATTTCTTCCAAACAAATTCAGGTCACTGTTTAATCTCTCCAGTGTTTGTTGCTTCAAACATGAACATTCAAGAATCTGCATCATCTGTATCTGCCACTGTTAGTATCACTGTTTGTTGTGTGATTTCATTTATCAAGAGCAGAACGACACACACATTTGCACAACATACTGTGCTATTACACCAGCTGGGAACGGCTAAAGTCAAGAGAAACAAATGAAGTAGAAAATTTACTTGAACCCATTAAGTCACTTGTAAAAGTGAATAATAGACTTATCAGAACTGGACATTCCTTGCCATTTAAGGACTTCAGTGTTTCCTATTTTAGACCAAGTCTGTCTCAACGGCTCCAAGCACATACTTATTTTCACACACACTTACCTAGGTAACAGTTGGAAAAGAGGGTTAACAAAGCTAACATTCCTCTAGCCTCATTATAAAAAGACTCAATTTAGTGGGATCAGCATTTGACTTGCACAAAAACAATATCAGTGAAATAAATCTCTCTCCCTCTCTCTCCCTCCGGATTAAAGCTTTAGGAAATAAAATAATTTGCAAAATAACAACTAATTTTAGTGAAGGAAGACCAGCCATTTATTTTGAGTTTTATACAAAGTAACCACAAGGGTCTTAAACCCCTAGATATATGTTGACATAGATGATGTCACAGTGCTATTTGAATAAAGCCCTGACTTAAAGTCATTAGATTTATTTTGTCTTCTTAAAGAGGACAAAAATCAGACTATGAACTTTATTAGAAAAGGGGGAATATTCGAATTACACAACTATTGTTAACACCACAAAGATGAACAGCTCAAATCAGAGTTATTCCATATAAAAAGAAAAGCATTTCACATAAGATGTATATATAAAACTTTTTTTTTTTTAAATGAAGATCCTCATAGTTTTGCAATTCCCTCTCCACTGCTTACAACAACTTTGCTAGCTACTGGCAAATGTCTGAGGGGAAAAAAAACAACCCCACACATTACAGTGGAGTTTCCTTTGAGAATCTGAAGAACCAAAGATTATTATAGGATCAGTGTCACATTTAGCATCTAATCGTTGTATGCATGAACAAAATGCAGGATGTTCTGCTATCATTATTATGCATCATTTTTTCAGTACATTTTTAGGATATAGGAATTCTGTCGAGAAGACGGACATTTACATACGCTTTAATAGCAGTAAAAAAATGCAATTATTTAGGAACAATTACATTGAGAATACTCTGGCATTCCAGAGAGCTCATCTGCTGGGCAACAATGGTGAGCATACTTGAAATGAGCACATCACCAGAGAAAGGGACAATCAAACAACTCTTTCCTTTACCACTTCTATGTTTATATAGTGCCTGTACTCAACCCCTGTGCTGAGGATTTCTGTAGCATTCAGGAGAATCTTAGCTGTGCTTTCGAGCAGTATTATCGGTAGTAAAGTTACTATTAGGTTGGTGTAAAAGGAATTGTGGTTTTTGCATTGTTGAAATTTGCTGTTTGATAAAGGAATACATTCTTAAATAAATGTGGTTATGTTATACATCATTTTCATGCGCTTTTCTCTCTTTAAGTTTTTTTGCTACTGGCTTGTTACTTGCTGTTTATTTTTTATTTATTTTAGATTATGGAAATGATGTTAGACAAAAAGTGAATTCGAGTTATTTTCTTATCTGAGTTCAAAATGGGTCGTCAAGCAGCGGAAACAACTCATAACATCAACAACGCATTTAGTCCAGGGAGTGCTAATGAACGTACAGTGCAGTGGGGGTTCAAGAAGTTTCGCAAAGGAGACGAGAGCCTTGAAGGTGAGGAGCGCAGTGACTGGCCAGCGGAAGTTGACAACGACCACTCGAGAGCTATCATCAAAGCCGATCCTCTTACAACTACACAAGAAGTTGCTGAAGAACTCAATGTCAACCATTCTACAGTCGTTCAGCATTTGAAGCAAATTGGAAAGGTGAAAAAGCTCGGCAAGTGGGTGCCTCAGGAGCTGACCAAAAATCCAAAAAATCGTCGTTTGGAAGTGTTGTCTTCTCTTATTCTACACAACAACAACAAACCATTTCTCAATCGTACTGTGACATGAGACAAAAAAGTGGATTTTATATGACAACCGGCAATGACCAGCTCAGTGGCTGGACCAAGAAGAACCTCCAAATCACTTCCCAAAGCCAAACTTGCACCAAAAAAAGGTCATGGTCACTGTTTGGTCATCTGCTGCCGGTCTTATCCACTACAGTTTTCTGAATCCCAGTGAAACCATTCCATCTGAGAATTATGCTCAGCAAATCGATGAGATGCACCAAAAACTGCAGCGCCTGCAGTTGGCATTGGTCAACAGAAAGGGCCCAATTCTTCTACACGACAATGCCTGACTCCACATAGCACAACCAACACTTCAAAAGTTGAATGCATTGGGCTACAATGTTTTGCCTCATCAGCCACATTCACTTGACCTCTTGCCAAGCGACTACCACTTCTTCAAGCATCTCAGCAACTTTTTGCAGGAAAAACACTTCCACAACCAGCAGGATGCAGAAAATGCTTTCCAAGAGTTTGTCGAATCCCAAAGCACAGATTTTTACACCACAGGAATAAATAAATTTATATCTCCTTGGTAAAAATGTGTTGATTGTAATGGTTGTTATTTTGATTAATAACGACGTGTTTGAGCCTAGTTGTAATGATTTAAAATTCACGGTCCAAAACTGCAATTACTTTTGCATTGACCTAATAAAACTGGTACCTGATGGCTGTTTTTCTTCTGTGGTGAACTATACACAGCTCTCCTCAAAGTTTTGCAGGGTTCAGGAAAAACACAACTCTGATTACAGAATTACTAAAATTCCTTTCTTTACCTTATTTGAGATTCCTGTAAATAATAAACACTTCCTTCTTTTTGTCACTTCTAATAAGACTCAAAATCCACATTGTACAAAGCAGTGTATAACGTATTCGGGCAAGGTCTTACCCTGCCCAATATCCAACTGAATTATACCAGTTTTCTAGGGCTATAAGAAAGAACTTAACTAATTCCATACACCTAGTAGTAACTCTATGCTCAGAGCAGGTAAACAGGAAGAAATTTTAAAAGTAGCAGAAGTACTAACAGTATCTCCCAAGTTCTACATAGGACAGCAGCTTTCAAATATTAATAATAAAAGCTCCTACCTATCTCTGTCCTGGTGGGGCCAATCCCATTGTGAACTCTTAAGTAACTGGAATGACAGGAATCCGAGTCATCAATATCAAAATCACCAAATTTGAGCTGAATTTGCTGTCCAGGCTTTACACGAATTTCCCATTCACAGACTGTGCTATTGGGAGAGGTCTGTGGGTAGTTTATCGAAGCAAGAGTTCCACTTTCAGGGCCCAGAATAGTGTGTCCACATCCATCACCTACAAAAGAACAAAAATAAATCAGATATGCATGTTCATCTTCAAAGCTTCACTGTTTTTTTAGTCATCCTGTTTTCCAGCAGTGGTATGAGCTCTGTTGGTTTTTTAACCATACTAATCATGACGCAAGAATACACCAAGGTGAGTCACATGCAGATGAAACAACCATTGTGAGAAAATATCATTCAACTAATGTTGCCTAATGTTTAACTCCTGATCATAGATGACCAGAGAGCTGCTACAACCTCCTCAGTGAGATAAGAATTCATCCATAATGACTTAAAAAATTGCACAGACAGTACACAAAGTGCCCCTGCTATTTCAAGTTCCCTCAACACCTATGTACAGAAAAAAACAGGTCCTGGGAAGGAGGGAGAAACCCATCAAAATAAGAGCACATCAGTTTTACTGTTGTTACTGTATTCACAACATGATGAAAAAGAACAGAAGTGGAAGGACAATGGACAGCAAATACTGTACTGAAAATAACTGCCAGGTCTGACCATCAAACTGCTAGTGCATTGTTTTCTATGTTAACACAATTTTAATTCTGTAATTAATTCTTACAGCTCTTTAGAGAACATGCTCAATTTTTCTGGATTTGTACAACAAGTTAAACTGTAACTCCAACCCAAAGCCCTCTACGTAACATTTGAGTGTTAATTTTAAACAGCAATAACAATACTAAAGACTTGTTTAACAAGTGGAAAACACACCACAGTGTATTCTCAAAATTAAATTATAAAGAGCAAACTGATAAATCTATTTACTCAACAGGTAGACATTAATTTCCCCAGCGTGCAGTACAGTAAGTGTAAGAATTTGTGTGTTCTTTCGGAAATAAGAATGTTCTTTAAGTAACATCCACTGTCACTGGCTCTTTATAAATTACTGTATCAAGATGAAACAAAGTATTCCAGAACACAAGGACACATGCAGCAAAATTAACATCTGCAATCACATAAGCCCCACAAAATAAGCCTCATAACACCTCCAACTGCTTTTTGTTAGCACTGGAAGCTAAAAGCCTATTTAGAATTTAGTCCCATAAAATGAGTAGGCCAGGAACAGCATTATCATTATCAGGATTTGACACTAGAAGGTCCAGAGCTTTTCTGAAAGAGATCTGTAAACATTACCCTAAAAGCAATCAGGACCTTTCAGGATCTAGAGCAAAGTAAAGTAAGCAAGAATAGCAAAGACAAAAATCAGATCAGATATGCTGCTAAAAAATGTCTTTGACACTGCAAAAAAAAATTATCTGTAGGTCCATTTTACCCTTCAAAACTCATGCCTGTGTATACAGTTCCTGCTAAGTGATGATGACAGATTTAACACTATGTCAAGATTGCACACTCTGGAAATTCACAATGATCAACATAATTTGTATTGACAGATGTTAGTTTTGACAGCTAAAAGTGACAGTCTGAAGGTGTTTCATATTACACACTAATATATGTAGTTCTTCTGCTAAACACAAAAAGCTACGGTTTAGGGACAAAAATTGTACACGTACTTAAGAATTCTAACTAAATTTCAAGAGTCTTAAATGTATTTCACGCAAGACTGAATGAAAAAGTAACTCCGATGCACTGAAGTGGCACAGGAAAAATAAACTGTGGTATACTATTCAACCAGTGTTAACTTACTTGTGTTTACAAAAGCACCTAATTTCTCGTAACAAAACCTATTCTCTTTATAATCTGAGCAAACTGGAAGACAGCTGCATGTTCTGAAAGCTAAAGTGTTGCTGGTATATACGAAATCACAAACAGATGCAAACTGCAGGTTTTTTTCTTGCTCGAATCAAAATGATGCATCTTCTTTGGGAAAAGGTAACTGGAATTAACTGCTTCAGTAAAATCAAAAACTATTTGTAAAGCTGTGGTTTAGCAATGTTTTTTTTCATCCAATTTTAGAAATCTGCTTTAAAACACTTTGTTTCATCCCACAACAAATATTATTTCCATTTAGGTGACAGCTGATAAATTACCTTCCTAAATTACTGTTTTTCTAATACGTAAGACACGATTGTCCAGTGTGACAAAAAGGTAACTTAAACCGTATGTTTTGTGTTTCATTTTAATCCTGTTTTCTTTCCAACGGCATGTTATAAACCTAAGATTTATAATTCAAAACCTGTATGGCCGTGGTTTATTAGCGAGTAAACTTTTAGATATCAGATTCCTTATTAGTCACAACAGACTTATCAGTCAAGACAGACTCCTTTGCTAGTAAACTGGCTTTTCGTAAGCAAGTACTCATACGCATTACAAAATATATGAAACTTATTATATTAACAATAAAACCAACATATATATACTAGGTCTTTATTCGTGATTATATTTGTGGCTAGTATTTCAAAACTATTCATACTGTAAATATATAAACTTAATTTTCAACATAAGCAGCAGTCGGGCTTAGGTTATATCCTAAATAAAAACAAACGGCCAGTTAACCAGTTCTGTGCTTTTCCTATCATGTGACAGGGGTGAGCAACTGTTTACTTATTTATAGATTGAAAATATTATGCAGATACACTAATAGAGTGGCCTTTTGAACATGAAATCATAGTAGCTTCCCCCATACAGGCAGATCCATTGTTCTGAGTGGATTTTAAGGAAAATAAAAATGCTTGCATGATCTAGATTACTTGGTAGTTAATTATTTCTCATTTCAATGGGCCTGTTATTGCAATGCAGTTACCACATAAATTCTACTTCTTATAACCAGAAATACCAATAATGCACGTGATTATGTATCTTTGATTCTTTCCCACTCTTTTGTGTCTTAAGCCTATGCTGCTGGAAGTCAAATACAAAGGAAAGCTTGGCCCTCTTCTTTGACCCAAACTGTAAATTTCTCCAATTAGAAGTAGAAAATATCATGGCTAACATTCATTTAAACCAACCTCTTCACCAGTTTGCTGTTTAGCTGTCTCAAGCATGAAACAAAACCAGCACCGCATTTGTATGATGAATAGGGCACACCTTCTGATGAGAAAAGCAAAAGAACACCAAAACACTCTTACACACTTAGGTGACACAATGCAAATAAAATATTGTAAGTTTTAAAAAGATCTCGAGACTTTTCTTTTAAAGACATATCACTAAGAAATGCCAAATTTCCCCTTGTAGCTAGGAACAATAGGTCTTGTTTCGAGTAGCTAGATATTATAGAAAAACCTTCTAATCTGTCTCACACAATGTAATGGAAATGCAAATCTTAAATCTCCCTTTTGTTGTAGGCTTTCTTGAAAACATGCAAGGCAAAAATACTTCTCTAATCTTTCCACACTAAAGAACCTGCTGTCAAATCACACTAGAAAGGAACGGAAAGGAAAAAAAAGTGCTGAATGCATCTACAGCAACATCTTACTATGAAGCTAATTTTTTAAAGAAAATAAAATTTAAAATTTAAAAGAAATTTTTAAATTCTGACTGGACATTTTTACATCTTATTTTGTTGTGTGTTTCACTTAAGTTAGTGATAGCAGAAGTGCCAGACACTTGATGCCTGAAGAATTACCATTGAAGGATTACCACTGCACATTTGGTATGCAATATACAGTCTGCCAAGGGCAGTGGCATTGTTCAGGAGCTATTTAGAAATCTCTAAAAATCACATTTCCAGTGAAACTTGCAGAACAATGAAACCTCATTTTGTTTCATTGGTACTATAAAAGTGTAGTTCTTGAGCCTCTCTGTGTAAAAGATTTATAAATACCACTGATCAATTCCGGAGACACGCATATATATCCGTATCAGGGGAGCAATCTGCAACACTCATCAATTTCTCCAAGAATAAAAGAAAGTACAATTCTTTGAACTACAGCCACATATATAGAGCATTAGCTATTTCATTCATTTGGAAGTCATTAATTAAGTGCAACAGAATCTTTTGCTTTTGTTAATCTGTGTGCATGAGAGTGGAATATCTGAGAAGACATAGAGGACACAGATGTCAACTCCTAAATCAATTATTCTTGAATGGGCCGACAATTCCTGTTGTATTTATGCAGCTGAATGGGTCTCTTGCTTTCTTTCAGCCCCCTCTGTCACACAACGAAACTACTGTGCTTGCAGAAGATATCAAGCTCTTTGCAGAAGCACCAGATCACTTGCACGTACACATTACACCTGACATTTGCTGGAAGGTCTGCAGATGTGCATTGAATTTCATATGTCCTGAGGACCATGTTCACGGCAAACACGAACAAACTCAGCTTTTCACCAAAACTTGTGTTAGAAACACGGGCACCTCTTGAAAAGCCGGTAAGGGAAAGCAGACTGCTGTCATCAGGAGAACCATTCATCTCTTCTGCAGGCGCCTTCGAATACAGTCTGGATGAATTATCCTGACAGATTACACGTGACCCCCCGGCTATGGCATGTTGATGTCTGATGCAATCATGCAGATCATTTAAAATGATTTCTCATACCCAAGTTCTTTACATCAACAAAATACAGAACTTGAACCAACGCAAACATATCAAAATGCATTGGATAAGAAGGAAAATGTGAAATTTAATAAAATGAGAGGATACTGCACATGCAGGAGTGGGCACTAAGTACTCTATTAATAGCCACAAAAAAAGATTAATTATTCTTTATAGTTGTTGAAGTTAATTAATCAGAACTTTTTCCCCCTGAGACTGGCTGCTGTTAGTGACTGCCAAGCTTGTTCTCACTACCAAAACATGTTAAAAATTAATCTTTAAGACTAGAGAATGCATTCCCATTCCTTACTTGGAGAAGAGAGAATGACAAAGACATCAGACAGCTTAAGATTACAGTCTATAAGGCCTAACTGATGCATATCGAAACACTGATGTCAATTTTAACACGTGGCACTGCCTTTTGAACAGATTCAGTTTAACCAGTGGGTTTCCTGAGAAGATTTTACATATATAAGCTATAATTTTCTGCAAGTTTGTGACTCCATACAGGATGCAATTAAATCTTGCTTAAGTAAGCAATGACAGAACTAAATCTAGTAGAGCTGTGTAAGCAAAAGGGTATTTTAAAGCATTAATTTTAACTCCAATTATACAACTCTTTCTGATTCAATGCACTCCTATTAATTTCTCCTGTGGTCTGCATTTCCCTGCTCTTCACCAATGTGTCACTAAAGATACTGCATCTATTTTTTGCTTTCCTCACTGTGGGCAAGAAAGTTTATACAACCAAGAAAACAGTTCCATGAATAAGAAACACTGAGGAATTAAGGCCACCGAGACATCAAATTCTAAATAGGTTTTTCAGGTATTGTCAAATGACCTTATTTGTGTGTTCCAAACCCATTGTTGTTTCCAACAAAATCCACAGAACTATGTTCTTCAGGATGGAATCTGCTCCTCTATCAGAATCAATTTTCTTAACAAGCCAAACACACAGCCCACCTTCATCTTGATGCCATTTATTTGCCTCAGTAACACACTGGTTTGAGCATTCCATCCCATTACAGATGTTTCACAACATAAAATACCCCACACTTCCAGAAGTGAGGCCATAGCTCAATAAACACTTGAAGGCACTTTAAATTAGTGCAGCCACAGACAAAAGCAAGGCTTGTCTGCCTCCTGCTTTTAGCCACTTCTTCTCACACCCTTCCTGGTACTGGAGGTAAACACTTCTGCAGCTGCATGGTAAACCAGACCAGGGACTTGAGAAAAACAGCTGTTAGTTTTAACCTAGAGCAATACCCCAATTTATTTTAGCGTGCGCATGCATCGGTGCTGTCCCTGACGGAGGGATAGGACAGTGTGAGGACAGGGAAACACCAGCAACTGCTTCTTTACCAGCCCTGCCAGCCCGTGTTTGCGTTTTAAACAACCTTGAATCCCAACCAGAAATGTAGAAACCATCCCTCCCCTGGGAAGACCAGTCACACAAGAGTGGTGTGCTGGCTTCAGGAGCAGGGCTGGCCGAAGACGAACCAGTGCCCCTATTCATTCCCCCAGCACAGGGTTAGATTTCAGCCAACTCACCTCTCTGAGGCAGCTCATTGTGCAACTGCCAGTGGTAGGGCAAGGAAAGGAGGACAGGTGGGATTACGGTTGTCTGAGCTTGGATTGATTTACTTGCTGTGGGGCACCCTTAGAAGGGCAATGAAATTACAGGCTGAGGTTTAACAAATATAGAAACAGGACAAAGGTAAAGCACAATAAGCATTTTGCCTTTCAAAATGTTGGCAGCCCAGTATTGAGGGGAGAGGGAGACAGAGGTTGATTCTTGATCTTATAGCAAAAGTACAAAATTTAAGATGCCATAACAACAAAATTTTACTGTTTTCATTTACAACACTACCCACATGCTGGGCTAGTGATAATTAGCACTTTATTATTTTCATCTGTACACAGACCTTTTCAATCACCATCTCTGGAAATGCAGTCTTAGCTTTCAGCCACTGAATTTAGACAAGAGTAACACTTAGCAGCCTTGCTAAATTTAACATCCAAAATATGGTAACATTTTAAAACAAATTATCTCAAACCATTACAGCGTCAGAGCAGATAAGACAATTGCTTCTTCTCCTATCATGTACTAACCAAACTGACTACTTCAAAAGAACAGAAAAGAAAGATCAGCTGTTTAACACTGTTGCAGAGCTTTTGCTTACAGATGTCAGGGAAACGATGCGAACAAGTCCCCAGGGACAGCTATAACTTGCTTAAATAGCATGCAGGCAAAAGCAGCCTACAAAGACAGGCTACCCATGGTGAAAAGTGATTTTCATGAGAACTCTGTAAAAGGGCTCTGCGTTCAATGACACATAATGCAGAAGCCCTCCTGATCTGCTGCCCATGCTGAATCGCAGTGACAGCTCATGCCGTATGTTGTCTTTTGTCTGGCACACGCAGCTTGCCCGCTTCCCAAGACATATCATTTACTTAGCAATCCGTACCAACACTTTCAGAAAAATAAACACTTTTGTGCTTCAGTGCTTTAAGTGCAGAAAAACAGCCAATGAAGGAAATGAAAAATAACACACAGATGGTCACGCAAAACTCTATGAGAATAAGCAGCAGTCATGGTCAGAACCGGCTTCAAATCTCTTCTAAGGTCTTCAAACTACTCACCACATCAGGACTAAATGAAATTTCACCAGTCTTGCATTTGTCAACAACAAAGCAGCAAAAAATAATCCAATCATACCAGCTAAATTAACATGCTAAATTAACACTATAGTCACCTTTTTCTCTCTTCCATTACCAGTTTATAAATGAGACTGCACAGCTTACACTGCGGATCCACAGCAGCATACCTTGATCTAAACACTAGCTATTGTAGTACCATCTTGCCTTTTCTAACAGCTGCAACTTCCCACCCTGCCTGCTGCAGAGGCTTGTTGTACCCTTGTTGAGCTGTACAGCAGTTTCATACCCGGGTTACCACTCTATCTGCCTTTTACTGAGGGTACAGTTATGGGCCAACAGGGCTCCAAGAATCACTGGAGCCAGCACAATGAAGAGGATGCAAGAGAGGGATGGGGGGAGAGGGTGAGACAGAAGCAGCCACAGGTAAAAATCGCGTTTGGCTGCCATGGAATCAACAGAAACTGGCAGAAGGAAGCTGATGGTTTGGATACCTGAACAAAAAATAGTGGGGCATCTACATGCTTTCAAAAAGAAAACCTCAAAAAACAGTTGGAATTATTTGCACTCTGTAGCTGCACCAAGAACAGTGACTTTAAATATCAATTTCTAACCCTCTTTAAAGTTTGTCATCCAGCTGATGAAACAGTAACACTCTACATTTCTACACCAGTATTTTGATCTGCCAGTGTAGGTGATACACATCATCTTAATTTCTAACACTCCTTTTCAGCTCTCATTTCGAAATTACGATGGGGACTGTTGGGGTTTTCCCATTGTGAACAACATGGCTTCATTTTGGTGTAATGAAATATAATACACAATCTGTTCTAAAAAGTAATTAATTCCTAATTTAGCTTTGTAGATATTCCCTTAAAAGGAAGATACTTTCACACTTGTGACCCTTTATGAACACAATAAAACAAACATGATGTACTACTGAATAAGAAGATAATTAACTAGGAATATTACTAAATTTACACACTCGAGTCACTGGTTGTAAAGTGCCAAAATTATCACAAAAGTATAGCAAAAACATGTAGGGAGTCAGTAATGTGTGAAGCTCCAGTAAAATCTACCTGTGAACTTTAAACTTGCCCACCAGCTTTGCTGTAACTTCTTCACAGCAAGACAAAAAGGATGCCTTGTGTTATAGAGTTGAAGACCTTGAAAACAGCTCTTTAAAAATGAAGAGATAAAGGAAAGAAAGTGTTTTATTTGACTTTTCCAAATACACTTGAGAAGAAGATAGAAACTGATCACCACTGGACTTCATACGTAAGTCTTCAAAAGCATTAATGCATCTCTTTCCGCCCTTGTGATACTGAGACATATTTTGACACCTGCATACAATGGCATAAAAATAGAAATTAACAGATAATGTGGTTCGGGCCTTCCTGGTTTCACAAAACTCACAGATTTGTAAAAGAAAAATTAAGCACCAGTGGCTTCTTTCCACCACACTGAACAAGGCAAGGTGTTTTTCCCTACACCTTAATCATTTTGGAGCAAAGTTAAAATGACCAGATATGGATTTAACTGGCTACGGTCCTGCTAAAGATGCAACAGTTGCCAACTATTAAAACCTTTGTGAACTTGCAGTCAAACATACATGGGCAACATACTCCACTTACATCCAAGATCACTGTATTAAACTATCCTTTCAGAGTCAAAATCTCCTAACTTAGAGAAGTAACCAAGCAAAATTGCACCACTGTAATTCACCTCTGTTTCCATTGCTTTCCTATTATAATTCATCTTTCCACTGGAAGTATTGAGGATCTTTCATCTGCCTCAAACATTTACAACCAAGCAGCTACACATGCTGCTTGTCTTGCCAAGTATAGTTAATATGCCACTTAGTTTCACCTCCATTTAAAACTAGAAGTGCAACAATAGGATGTATAAAGAGAACTATGACAAAACCACTAAACAGTTCAGTTTTTCTATCCTCCTCCCTCAATATCTGTAGCTGCAACTGGGTACTGAAACTACTACTACTTCTACTCCAAGAAACAGCAATTGAGAGATCTGAAAAGGTTTCCTCTTCACAGTTAAGCAACATTTGAGGTGTTAGGATTGCCCAATCGAAGTCTAGGGAAATGACAAATGGATCACTGAATATGAGGAGAAAATGGCATTTAGATATGAAAAATAATCAGCTTTTTGCAAATCTGGAATAATTTTACACAATATTTATTTACAAGCTTTGTAAATGCCAGGCCAAGATCAACAGTATTAGTGTAATATGACTGACAGCATCACTCCGGAAAGCTTTTACGCCATCATGTTTTTTTGACACCAGGACAGAAGTGTTACCTGCTCACAACCATTTACAGAAGCATTCCAAGATTTTCAAGTTCCCTTTTCCACCACTAATAATATTCCTCAATGATGTATCAAATGGCTATCTCCCACAGCACATCAAGTTAAGGACCAATAAAACCAGTGTATTATTTAAAGAAATGGTTCTATTATAAGAACTCTGTGGGGGAGAAAAGTTAAAAAAGAGAATCCATGTGGTCTCGTGCACAGTATATCAAGTTCAGCAAGACTGATGATTGTTCTGATGGACAGGCCATTTTGCAGGAAGATGGATTCACAGTATTGAAGACCAGAAGGGTCCTTTTAAGTACGATTTCTTGCATACCACAACTGCTTAGTGTTGGTTAGTCATGATTCTAACCAAAGGGAATTTAGGATGTTGCATTAAATTTAACTTTCCAGAAAGACTTGATTTAAAGGTATCTTGAGAGAAAGAATTTTTAACTATTTCTAAAGCTAGCATGCTTAAACACTTGGAGAAGAAAACAAACAAAAAACACCTAACCATTTCTAAGCTGTTCTTAAAAAATACACCTACTTTATTTATGGTGTATGGGTGAATTCCTTATTATTCAATACTACTTTTGCCAAGAATGACACGACCAAGTTCATAAACTTTATTCAGCTTACACAAAAACATTTACTAAAGCAACAGCTACGTATGTTATCATAACAATGGTGCAGAACTGGAAATTTCCTAATTGTGTTACCCTTCAAAAACAAGATGCATGGAATGTCTATCAATAGGACCAAAGTTCATTCAGTTGAAAACTTGCAGCTTGGTACTTTCGGTAAGATACTAAGAGGTTCTTAAGATCAGCAGTCAAATAATTGTAAGAAAATAATGACTACCTGAGTCAAAATGGAAAACACCTATCGTACACAGAGACCAGTGAAGAGCCCAAAACACCTTCTTGTTAGCAAAAACTGAAAGCAAGCACATCTGACAAGTACACATTCGGCTCCCATTTACACATATTCTGCTTCCAGGAATCTTTTTTCTTCAAAAGGATCTACCTTACTAAAACAATTGCCTATAGCTTCTAAGAATCCTTGCACTTCTATGGGTTCATGCACTTAGTATTATATTTTACGTTATTACTGTGAATGCATTTCAATTGTTTTATTGCTAGGAAGGTCAACCCAAATCACAGTCTCACCGCAAACTCGCAACAAAATATTTACAAGTACGAGTTGTCACTTACTGTCAAACACTGATGTCCTTGATTTTCAGGGTGCAACTCATCCCACCAAAGTCAAAGAGATGAGTAATCACTGAGCTTCAGCACCCATCAGCTGTTTGCTGGTCTAAGCCTTATAGACTGCTAAGTCATGGTGTATTTTTTTTATTCCAGTATTTGCAGAGAAAAATTAATCTAACCAAAACAGAACTAACAACTATAAACATAAAGCTTTTGCAAGAAGTTCCAATAGGAAGCATCCAAATACCATAAATACCATAAACAGTACCAAGTGCCTGTGTATCAATTCCAAGATCCAACTAATTGAAATAACTGAGATACTAGCAGCTAAACAGGTATGAACTATCTGCCTTAAATTCATTTTTTAAGTTTTGCAGCCATAAAGAAATGTTATCCTTCGACAGCTCTTCAGGAAGGGAAATTAAGTGGTTACACAGTGAAACAGCAGAAATGACATGTCCAGAAAGAAACAGCACAAGTTAAATGTTTCTTACTCATCCAAGGGTCAGGGTTTGTTTTCTTTTCCAAACACTAGACAAAGAACTCTACAAACAAAAGCCATTTTCAAAAATCAATGCTATTCTGTGGTCCAAATGTCAAATCACTATCACATTTTCGAGTATAATTTTTAATTCAAATAACACAAAAAGTGTTCAAATATAAAGCAACAAGCTCAAATACAATATTAACAGCACAGCTCAAGATCTTTGCATCCAATAATGGAAGGCAAAGCATGAAGCTTAGCAAAATCTGATATTTCACAGTCTTACCACACTAATGAGCAGGCTTCACAGACAATAATCCAACACTCTGTATAAAAAAACAGCACCGAAAATGTTATAGATCATATTTTAATTCAAGTTGCTACACTGCCTTTTATGTTAACATTACAACTATTCCCCCTCTCCACCTCTCCTAACCTCAGTTTAGTTACAAATCCACAGTCTGTGCTTGGACAATGATTTCAACTATACCACTATTTAAAAAAAAAAAAGGATGACAGATCTTCCATAATATTTTGTTAAAGAAATGAATCTAAAAGCAATGCTTAATCAGAAAATGCAGGAGGAGAGGGAAATCCTTTAACTACAAAACAAATTCCACGTAATCCTGACTGCTTCCCCAAAGCACAGGGTGCAGCTACAGAAGAGGGGTTGACATGCAATAGCTTATTTAGAAACCTTTCAAAATATGGATAAAATAACCAATATAGAAACATTTGCCAATAGGTTGAGCAGCAATTCCAGCAAGGATTAAATCTGTACTGATGATTATCTGAGCTATCAAAGCTGATGCATTCAAGGCAGCAGTTAACTAGCTGATGACTGAAGCTATACAGAACAGCAGTGATCACATTAAAAACCTAATGCAACATTTCCCGGAGCACAAAGCAGGTGGCAGAATTGCAGAAAAGGAGACAGATTATTCTTCTCTTATGCAAATAACATTAGAAAACATTCTTCCAAATCCTGAAAGCTAAACAGCTCTTTTCAGTAGCAGGAAAATTGTTTTCCTAAAGACTGCACTAATATGCTAGGTCACTGGCTTGAGATGCACACAGTAACAGCATATAAGCTTCTGAAAGAACATTTACATTACCTTTTTAACACTAGCTCAGATACATGATTTTTTTAGCCATGTACACACACACATATATATAAAACCCACATGCATTGTACGGCTTAAATCTAAAGCAAAATGCAATACATTCTGGAATCAAGTATGAGAACTCCAAGAGCGTTTCTACAAAGTGGTGATTCCTGCTTGCTTCAGAGGAGTGGACTAGGCTGGCACGACCTCAACAGGCTCCCAAAACCGAGATGGGCTGAACCGGATCAGCGCTGCGAGGCAGCCTCCCATAAAGGATGGCTCTGCAGAACACGTGTGTACCTTCTGCCCACCACACCCTCTTAACCACTTCAAATTAGCCTCAGTAACTGGAGGAGTTAAAAATAATTTTGCTGAGATTCTTGTTTTCAAAACCAAAGAATTTCCACCATTTTTAGGTCTATACTTCCAATACCAGCTCCCGTTCCCCAGGGAAGCATTCCTCCACACAATTCACTAGAGCACTCCTCCTCCTCCCTACATCTACCTTCAAAGCACAATGCAGAGAAGTGAAAAAGAGCATCAGAAAACTTGAATCAGCAGACATGTTGGCTAAGCCTGGCAGAAACTTACACCTCAGTCTTGAAAAATTCTTCCGTACTTCTCAGCACAAGGATGAAGGGGATTTGCCTCAGCACTCCTGCCTACATGGTACCAATCCCTAAATCCTTAAGAGTATGCATTCTCCCCAACTGCATCTTCAAAACACTCTGCATTCTTAAGTAAAACTGTCTGATTAGCAAAATCAACTAGTTCAATAGAGCACTGCCCTCCCCATTATAAAAGGCTAATTCTAAATCTTAATTTGAGGGATAATAAACGCTTCATGCAAAGAGCTGGGGGTCTTTTTAATCAAAATAATTCCTTATGGGTTTGGCTGTGACTCTCTTCCTCCCAGACAAGGCCAGCCAAGGACAATGTATACAAAGGGCAATGAGACACCACCCGATCTAATTTAGCAAGAGTAGAAAATGGCATTTGTATGAAGGGCAACACATGATGATTGCTCGTATGGCAGACGGTTTTGTGGTAGAGCTTTATATTCACATGCCAACAGCTCTCTGCCATAGGAAAAAGACACCTGCAATGGGCTACCTTGGCGGCTGCAACACTTGCCAGTTCCTTGTTCTAGAAGGAAACAATCTCTCCCAGGACATTCAGAGAGAAGCTACAGCCTCTCTCCCTTCCACTTGCCCAGCTGATGGATATGCAGCTAGAGCCACCTGCACTTTGCCTGCTTCCTTCTCTCCAAATCAAGCCACCTGTCTTCCAAATCTATAGTTGGAGGACATTGTTGGATCCTTTTAGGCTTGAAGTTCACAATCAGAAGGTTATCTTAGTGACCAAAAGAGACAGACAGTTATTTCCAAGTCTGAAACAAAGTTCAAGGAAACAAATTCACAGAAATAAAGTCTGCCAACTCACACAGCTAGTTCTAAACCTCGCATCTGTCCCAGGAATTTCTGAACTCACCATACTGTAAGCAAAATGCAGTACAAAGGCACTGAAACACCCCTGTACAGTAAGTGGCAAGGAAGTCACAACAGTCGCTACAGGTGTTTGTTTCAGCCACCAACATCTGAATGACCATGAGCTATTTCAGGTCCTACAGAATGCAGAGGCTAGGCTGATGGATCAGCATGTGCCTAAATCTGGACTGGACACAGTCAAAGCCACCATTATCTACTGCCTGGCCAGATGGACGAGGAGAGGTGAGACCAGGAGCCCTGTGGAGAGAAGGGGAAGGCACACAGAGGAACTGAAGAGGAACAAGGAACACATAACGGATCCAGGAACACTGCAGTTCTATTACAAACATAAGGCCATGGAAAAATCATTTCATTAGACTCGATACACACAAACCCATTAGTTCTGTCAGTTAGCTTTTCAGATCATGGTAACTCTGCGCCATACAATCAAAAATTATTTTTCTCTGCTACACTGAAGCAAAGATTTTTAAGCTACAGTGATGAATCACTTCCTTGTACTTTCTTCAATGAGGTTTGAGTATGTAACAACATCCTCATGGGTTGGTATTTGTTTAGAACAGAACGTGGGAGTTACATTCAAAAACAAGCATCCAGAGTTCATTTTTTTTAAGAAGATGCAAAGAAATCTGCTTCCAATCACTTGGGTATCCATTTTAGAATCTGCAGTTTATTTTTAACTTAAGGCTTTATTCCAGTTTCATATGCAAATCAGTATCCACTAGGAATCCCAACAGAGGACTACCAAACCACATGTGTGATAACGAAGTCTTTGCTCCACAGACCCTACAATCTTCATATCTTCCAAATAACTGTGACATTACTCAACTTCTATTTTGATAAAAGCTAAGCAACCATTTCCCTCTTAGCTGTTTTATAATGTTTCTCCACATTCAAAAAAAAGGTTAAACTTAACCAGCAAAAAGGCCATACCAAATTTATGTCAATAGCTGAACATCTGTTAAAAGCACTGTTTTTCAAAATGCAATCGACAAAGAGCAGGAATCTTATATGGTGCTGGCTTGCTTTCATTCACACGTGCTTAATTACATGAAAAACAACTAAAACACTTCAAGTATTTTTCAGATATCAATTTCCTTGAAACCAGGACCTAGAGTAACTACAAAATTGTTTCAAAATCACAAGAGCTGACTCGCACAGCCATTGGCTGGAGAATCCCTGATGCATGAGACTGTATGAAACGCAGCACAGGGTACTTCTCTGTTGAGTCTTTTTCAGTGTTTTTGAAGGTGTTCAACCTCATACGAAATTCTCATATTTTCCAAGACAGTAAGATGCTCAAATTCAAGACTTCGACCAAAGAATGTTAAATTACATATACTGAATGATTTTCAACATGATAGGCTGTAAAAAATCCCACTTGAATCCTACAAGACAATGCAGAGGGCTACTCAGCGAAAAGCATATTCACCACAGCAGTACCTGCACTTTTTCATTCCTCAGTTTGCAGCTTTCTGGAAAGGGAGGAGGAGGAGAACATTTGACCCAATATTCAAAATAAGTTTCACATTGCCCAAAACCATATTGTTATTTTAAAATCAGTTCATACTAGGGAGGTGCTCTACAGAGAAGCATGTGAGAAATGAAAACGCTTTATCTTCAGACTAAGATTTAAATGCCATGTAGTATGTAAGGCTTAGAGCTGCTGAACAGCGGAAAAGAAAATGAACAGTTGCTTATTAACAGAGGATCAGTCTCCTTAACGTAACAAATGAGGCTAGGTTCGTACATAGTATCACTTACTGTGTTTTTATAAATGAGCTTAAAAGCAACTTTAACTCTGGAATTTCCTAAGCCTTGGTTACTTCCATTGGCAATCAACATACTCTCATTGAAGTCTCTGCATGTATTTAAGACACTAATTTATTATAGTAACAGCTTTGTGGAGACCCTTCATGAGTAAGGCAGCAGTTTCATTTCTGTATGGGACTCTTTACCCAAATTAGAACTATGCCAGCACTTAAAGATAGAGGATATGGGCGGCCCAACCTTCTCTAGAATAAGATAAATGAAAATATTTTGGCAAGGAAACAGTCCCTCACAAGCAGAACTTTTCTTAGAAGCTCCAAAAGCTTCTCATACTGAAGAGCACTGTATTCAACACCAGAGACTCTAACCTTAAAACATGCTCTGCTTTTTGTTACCAAATAAAATTAAGCTTGTCAATAAAGCAGCTCCCCTCTTGCTCAAAAGCGAGGCTTCTGCACAAACCTTTAAGCTTTAACTAGAGGGACACTGGAAACTGAAAATCTGGGTAGGAGCTCTTCAACTGTTTCTCAGAGTACAGAAAGATAAAGTGAACAGCATACCTAAAAGCCTGCTGCCCACACAGTCCCACTTCTTGCTGCATGGTCTCACACCCTCTAGCACACCTCTGACCACTCACTGAGCCAATTTGACTCAACAATGTGGACAAAAATTATTACTCTTTCCCCCTCCCCCAGTTCAGTTTTCTCATAGAATAACAAACTCAGTCTGCTCACCAAAAGGTCAGACAAGTGTCTGGTCAACACAAGTATTTGGAGTGTGATGCTCCCACAGCATGAACTAAGACTCTGCTGTTGCCTGACTCACTGAGCAGCACCCTTGAAAAGATCAAATGTTAAAATTGCCCAGTTTCCTCTCAAAAGCAAATAGGTCTTCTCTTCCATTATAAATTAAAACAAAACAAAACCAGGTATGCCAAATGCTTACTGGCATTAGCTTCGTATGTGAATAGGAATATACTTAAAATTAAATGCAATTAGCTGGAAATAAGTTGAAAAGGTAAGTCAAAGTGACGTTTTCCATTTAAAAAATTAATTGAAATGTATGCTTAACAGCATAGTGCATAGATTTCCACTTGCCTTTTGTGCACTTAGATACAGCATCTGTGCCATTCAAATATATTGCCATCTCTCTTTGAGATGTACAGAAAGAGAAAGCTACATGAAAACAGAGTTGAGTTTCCAAAACTAAGCAAGACCAGTGCAAGAGGCAAGCGGAACTGAAAACCATAAAACTTCTCACAACCCCTGTACTGACAGCAGTGAAAGTTTCAAGATGCTGTCAAAACATTCGCTCCCACCACTTTCTCCCAAGCATATGATCAAAGTGACAGTTACTGTGGCATCCTCTGATCTTCTGCCATGAAGTGACCAAATTGTGCCTCGTAATTTTCAAAGTGCTAAAGCCTAATCAGTAATTCCACCAGAGCAGGAGAAATCTTGCCAAATTCTCAAAAAAAACCCCAAACAAACAAGAAAACCCCAACAAAACAAAAACAAACCAACCAAAATCCAAAACCCCTGCCTATCACACATTCCGATTCCAGACTCTCACCCCCATACACGCTTCTACATACTCTCGAGCGCATTCAAGTCTGTTTTTCACAGCAAGCAGAAAGAATCTCCCCTTTATCCACCTCCTGGCTCACACCACACAGAGCCTGCGGAGGAAACACCCAGGGGTCCCCCGCGGCTCGGGCTGCCTCCCCCAGAAATGGGATGTTGTTCAAGAATACAAACCCGAGTACACCCTCCGCCTTCGGACTGCCCTTGCGCCCCAAATCTACCCCCGCAGCCCAGCGCCTCCCTCCCCTGTCCCGTCGGTCGCGCCTCGCCCGGGTGCAGCCCCCCCTGGAGCCGGAGCTGGGGGGCGGCCCGGGCCGGGCAAACCTCCCCGCATCTGGGGGGCGTGCGGGCCGCCTGAGGGAGCCCCCACGCTCCCCGACAGGGCGGGCAGTTCCCACTGGGGGAACGGGGAGCGAGAAAAAGGGGGTTCCAAGAATAGGGCTCTTCTTTCGCCCTTTGTTGGCCAGGGAGGGGGCAGGCGAGGTGCAAGACCACATGCCGCGGGGGGGGGTAAACCAGAGGTGGGAGTTCCCTCTCCCCGCAGCCCCGGAGGAGGTTGGTTTCCCTCACTCGCCCGGCAGCCTCCGCTCCCCGCGGCCGCCGGGCAGCTGGCTCGCCCGCCGCCGCCCTGCCCGCCCACTCTCGCACCCACCTTTCTGCGCCGCGATGCCCCGTGGCAGCAGCAGCAGGAGGAGGAGGACGCTGAGTCGGAGCAGCGAGGCCGCTTGCCGGGTCCCCGCGGGGAGCGGCCGCCCCGGGCTCACCATGCCCCGCGGCGTGGCCAGCGCAGCCGGCAGTCCGAGGGCATCGCGGGCTGCGGGGCGGCCGGGCCGGGCCGGGCCGCGTCTCTACCCTGAGCCCCGCGGCCGCCAGCGGGACGCGCCTGCGAGCCAGCCAGCCAGCGCGCCGCCAACCGCCGCCAACCGCCCCCTGCAACCGGCCCAACCGCTTCCGGGTGCGCCGGGCGGCCCCCGGCGGCTGAGGGGCTGCCCCGCTTCCTGCCGTCCCCCCCGCCCGCCGCCGAGAGGCAGCCCGGGGGAGCCGCGGGGGCCCGGGGGCGGCTCCGACTGCGGCCCCGCTGAGCGGGGGCGTCCCCTCCCCGTCCGTAACCGCGCCCTGGGCGCTGCGGGCAGCGCCTCCGGGCCGGCGTGCTCGGGGTTAACAGCCCCGAAACTGAGCCCCTGGGAGTCAGCCCCTAAATTTCCTCTTTATTCCACCTCCGTCCTCCTTTACGAGTTGGCTAAGAATATATGTATTTTTTTTTTCTTTTCTCAAAGTAGAGATTAAGTGAGGCAGAATTGCCTGGAAGAGCAAAGCTCCTTGAAAACACGAGTATTGCTGTTGTTAATAGAAGAGGATAAACTGATGTCGTCGATCTCTACACGCAAATGCAAATTGAGCTCTCAGAAAAGCAAGGGATTGGTTACGAAGTCCCAAGTCATTGCAGTTTTAGCTCTTGTCATTTAGCTTTCGAACACTTGGAGTGTGTAAAGAGAGAGGCTTGCTTTAGGACGCTAAATTCACCCATGAGGAATAAATAGTTTAAAAAAATATTTTTCTAGTCTTACAGTCAAAAGAAGGCAACATAGCACCTTTGCAGAGACTCAGAGTAGATGTTGTCGTACCGAGTTAGTTCCCGTAGGTTGTCAAGAAAGCATATTTTTGGGGAAAAAGCACCCTAAGCACTGGCAGGATCAAAGAATCACCTTTGTAATACCATCACCATTATAATGGAACATGACGCGTTTTTCAGTGGAAGAGGAATGCAATTTTCAGATGCTGATGAAACGTCATGTCCGTGCTCCCACAGCCGCAGTCCCAGCCCTGCTTCCTCCCAGCAAGGTCGGAGGGATGAGAGGGAGGGTGGGAATGACAGTCACACAGACATCATTTCACATTTCTTTTCAGCTTCTGAACTGAAACCTCCTCAGCTCTCAACTGACCACAGACATTCTCACCACAAAGCAGAGGGGGCTCAGGGCTCCATAGCTTCCACAGATTAGCCTCTCAGGCCTCATGGTTCATCCTTTCTGCTGTGGAAGGGCTGTTGCAAGTCAACCCCACGTCCTGGTGGTGTCCAGCTCCAGTGGTTCCACTGTAAAAAGCATCTTAAGGAAGAAACCATTCTCTTGTTCCTCTCCCAAACAGCTCTGTGGAACAGATACTGCTTTCCTGGCCAGTGGTGTCCGGTGCTGGCTCCACTGAAATGGCAGGAAAGCATCTCAGGAGTCATCTCACCCAATCCAGAGGGTTGTTTGAAGAACTATTTAGATGATGTTTACTAATTGTTTTAACATTACTGTTTCTTGTTACGATGATGAAAACTCAACTATGTTCAAGCCTATGCTGAGGGCTTATTAAGGCTTTTTCTTCACAAAGAAACATGCAGAGCATTCTCTTCCTTGAGCATATCAACTGTACCAGTTGTGCCATATCATGGAAGAATCCAGAATAGATTTGGTTGCTCAGACTAAAGAGAGCAAAATTTTGATGCACATTTTTTACTCGTTTGGCCCACAGTTGTGCAAGAGCTACCAGGAGGTGGCTTCTTAAATATTTAGGGAATGTTAAACATGAGGATTTTAGTACATTTTGCATTTTTCCCCTTTTTAAATCTTTTTAGCCACACACAAAGAGACTCCAATAAAAGCAAAGTCAATGGAAGGATATCTCAGATGAGGCTGTTTTAAGTCAGCTTGTAAGATGTAATGGGCACCAAGACATCCTGCAACACAGAATGAAAGATGAATCGAAAGTGATTTATACGCGTCCCTTTGTCTTCCATTCACCAGATGCAGAAGTTCGTGCCACAGGTCACGTGAAGCAGCTATATCACTACAGTAACATCCTTTCTGTACTACAGAGAGGACATTCCTAAGATCACGAATCATTAGTGGTATTTGTTGTGTACTGGAAAAATCACTCCCTGAATAATTTGTGGCTTAGTAGTGCCATGCATTAACAGGAGCATCTGAACATCCTACACATAAATCAATAATAGTCTCTGGTAGATCTGATAGAGGCTTCCTCCTGTGTTATTTTCTGATGTGGAGGCTGTGTGGGGGGTGTTTTGTTAGCTTGATTTGACCATTCTAAAGGCTTTTATTTGTTCATGTAAAAAGGATATCTGGATCTGTGAGAGTGTTGATTTCTAAAAGGGGTGTGAAAACTTGCAGAATTCCTAAAAGCAGCCAGAAGCCAAATTTGCTTAACCTATCTTGGAAGTTTGTCCCAAAGCTACATTCCCTGATCACAAATAGTTTATGCGGAGCCCTAGGTTCTATAATTTGCAAAGGGTACACCACCCTGATGCAAGTGGTGACAAACTGTGAAACGTTATACATTGTAAAAGCCTTAGAGGTTTATAGAATCAACAGAGACAAAGAATTAGGAATATGGTCCCATTAGCAATGCAACTGTTCAGATGGCTTGTCTTAATACACACTTTTTATGCAACAAAAAAAATCTGAAGAATTAGATAAATCCAGATGGTTTCCCTGGCTGTCAGAATCTTCCTCCTTCTTAGAAGATTTCAGCACAAGATCAGTTCAAATAGACCAGCTGCAGACTACTGCACAGTTTGGTCCATGAGATTTCTCAGGCATCTCCTCTGGGAAAAACAGAATTGTATAATAAAGACTCCATTTTAGATTGTGACTTAGAACTGTCCCTGTCATCGAATCAAAACAGATACAGAATTAAAATGTTGTGGGAAGCAAATAAAAATATAGTATCAGAAATATCAATATCATAAGGCAAGTTGCCAACACATCTTAAGAAATCAACACAAATATTTTTTTTTCAAGATGGTAAGACAGAAGATCAAACCAACCTCTCACTGCTGATAGAAGAACATTTAGCAAAATAAGCTTTCTGTATTGTCTCGTTCCCATTGCGAGTAACTTCTAGAGGCAAATGAAACTATCATCTCCATCTGGCGCTCTCATTTCCCTTGAGAGGCTTCTGATGCACAGGGGTTCTTTCCTACCGTGGCTCCCTAGCTTTTACATTCTTTTAGTGCATTTCAAAAGCCAAATTCAGCTGGAGGGCAGAGCTATTCAGAGGGAGCTCCATGGTCTGGAGATACAGGCTGATGCAAGCTTCCTGGCATACAACAAGAGCAATTGCAAGGTCTTCCATCTGGGAAGGAATAGCTTCATGAACTAGTACAGGATGGGGGCTGTTGGGAAGCAACTCCACAGAAAAGGACCTGGCATCCTAATGGTCAATTTGAATATGAGTCAGCAGCGTGGCCAGCAGCAAAGGTGGCCAACAGTGTCTTGAGCTGTATTAACAAGAGGGCCAGGGAAGTGACCTTTCATAAGACTTCATCTGAGTACTGTGTCCAGTTTTGGGCTCCTTGCAGTACAAGAACAATATTGATGTATGGGAGACAGTCAGTCAGAAGGCCTCCAAGACGGTCAGGAGCTGGAGAATATGATGCACATGAAGAAGCTGAGAGAGCTGGACAACTTCAGCTTGGAGAAAAGAATGCTAAGAGGAGACTTTGTTGTTGCCTACAACTACATAACTGCAGGACAGGAATAGAAGATGGAACTAGCCTCTTCTCAGAGGTGCATGGTGATGGCACAGAAGGCAACAGACACAAGTTGCAACATGGTAAATTCCATATTCCAAATAAAAGGCAAAAAAATACCATGAAGGTCGTCAAACACCAAAACAGATTGCCTGGAGAAGTTGCAGAATTTCCATCTCTGGGCATGTTCAGGACTCCCCTGGACATGGCCCTGATCAACCTGATCTAATTAGACCTGTTTTGAGGAGAGAGTTGAATTAGATAACCCCTGAAGGTCCCTTCTAACCTGAATTATGACTGTATGATTCTAAGGCACCAGATGGCGTACTATGGAGGAGAGTCCTGCATTGACAGGCAATGTTCTAAATGAGCAAAAGAGACTTGCAACTTTCCAGTTTCTGTAGTTACTTATTTGTTCTCTCATTGAAATAAGAATTTATTCTGAGAAGGTTAATTCTTCTGCACTTGAATAAAGGTAATAGTGCCTATAAAGCAGACAAATTATTGACTTTGTTCATTATATTAACACATTAGATCCTTGCTAGCACCTCAATCTTCTTATGCCTTAAATCTTTAAATGTGACATATGTTCTAGATTTTTTCCTGTGATAGTCAATAGAAAGGCCCGTCCACCCAACTAATATAAAGGCCATATGTGCATCTAAGGGCCATATGTCTCCTTTTTGATGTCAGCAAACACCTGAAGGTTATTACTAGCACTGTTCCCAGATAATCGCTTGTGTGCATGTGCAGCAGAATTCTGACATCAAACCTGTGAGAAACTACAAGAGTGAACAGCATGAGAACAAGCGTTGGTGGAAAAATACAAGAAGCAAAGACTCTATGCTACTTCATACAAAAAGGACGGAGGGATTGATACAGGACTTATACATCAAGCACAGGGGAGTAACTTGTGATAGACCAAAAAATGCTTTTATGGCAGTAATTTGTTGGCTCCAGCTGACACAAGCTCGCCGGCAGCGAGACAGATGGTACCACACGTGTCTGCCATGTCATCCACCAGAATGGCCGCTCTTTCACATCACCCAGCAGCACCATGCAATACACCTTGTTGGCTTTCTTGTGCTCCTTGTGAATGAGGGCGAAGTCTACATTCAACCGATCTGCAATGGAGGTCATTCTCTTTGCTCCACCAGCATCTGGTGAAACAATGGTGCAGTTCTTCCATTCTGCAATGTTCTCTTTGATCCATTTCAGTACAGCAGGCTCAGCATACAGGTTATGAACAGGGATACCAAAAAGCAGCTGTGACTCTGCTGGCTGAGGCAATCTTACAGGCATTTATCATGATAATGAGCTCCATCAGATTGTCACTAATTTCCCCACAGCCATGCTGCACAATGTATCACAGAATCATGGAATGTTAGGGATTGGAAGGGACCTCAAAAGATCATCTAGTCCAATCCCCCTGCCGGAGCAGGAACACCCAGATGAGGTTACACAGGAAGGCGTCCAGGCGGGTTTTGAATGTCTCCAGAGAAGGAGACTCCACAACCTCCCTGGGCAGCCTGTTCCAGTGCTCTGTTACCTTCACTGTGAAGAAGTTTCCTCTCATGTTTAAGTGGAACCTCCTGTGTTCCAGTTTGTACCCATTGCCCCTTGTCCTATCATTGGTTGTCACCAAGAACAGCCTGGCACCATCCTCGTGACACTCACCCTCTACGTATTTATAAACATGAATGAGGTCATGAATGAGGTCACCTCTCAGTCTCCTCTTCTCCAAGCTAAAGAGACCCAGCTCCCTCAGCCTTTCCTCATAAGGGAGATGCTCCTGTCTGCATACACTCTCACCTATTTCCATACATGTCTCCTTATTGCTGAATTTCTTGGTGACCACCTTGGCCAGCTCCAGGTCGAGGCGATTGGCAATCTTTGGGGACAGGTCCTGGTGCCAGCTCCCACTGAAGATCTTAATGTTGGACATGCTCTTGGCTGCAGTACTTACGCTCTCCTCCTTGCTCTCCTCATCGCTCCACCTCCTCCTCTCTCCACCTCAGAAGGAAGTCTGCTGCCTCAGGGGTACCAAACCGCCTCCTGTGCAGGGACACGGCACGGCCGAGCACACACCACACCAACTCAGGCCTACCGCAGCATCTTAGCACCTCCATCTTCTTATCCCTTAAATCTTTAAATGTCACATATGCACTGGATTTTTTCCTGTGATAGTCAATAGAAAGGCCTGTTCACCCAACTAATACAAAGGCCGTATGTGCATCTAAGGGCCATATGTCTCCTTTTTGATGTCAGCAGACACCTGAAGGTTATTACTAGCACTGTTCCCAGATAATCACTTGTGTGCATGTCCAGATCTGCACTTAGGTTCACTGTTTCTCTCAGCTATCCACTGAATTATTACATCACATTACCTCTTTTTCCAGAAAACAAATTCCACTGCTTATGGTGGAATTCCAGCCAAAAGAATTATGCTATCTGCTCAATTAGCATATTCTTAGAGTTGTTTAGATTACAGCTACAGTGGCAGTACAGTCAAATTTGGCTAATAAAATTAGAGGTCTTAACACCAGAAAAACAAGAGACAAATGCCTCAGTATTGCACATTAAGTTTGTGGAAGTGCTTTCTAAAACACTCAGTGTATACGTTAGGTCTTGCAACCTGCTGAGGCATCATACTTAAGTATGCAAATAATTTTAAGTATATAATACTCAAAACTTAACTGAATTGCAGAATTTTATTTAGCCAAAATGTTTTCTAGCATTTACAAGGGTTTAACAAGAGTAAAGTTAATCCCAGAGTAAGGGACCCGAATAAGGTCTTCTGCTCTCTATTTAAATTCTTCCTACTATTCTTGTGAAGCTCTGTTGTATTAAACACTCCTGGACACCGTGAACCATCCAGCAGATACACTGAAAATCCAAACTTCTTTACCATGATAGAGGGGTATCTTGGTGCCACTCTAAAAAGTTCATTTAATGTTAAAGGAAATCTTTAACTTCAGTGTTCATTAGGTAAGTAGCTCTTTTACCTGTGAGTGGATAGATCCAGCATTCTGCTCATGAATAACTAGACCCAGCTCAGCAGGCAGGTTTGACATATGCCATGGAAAAAAACATGCCATCTCTAAAACTGTCCATGCTTCATAGTATATAAAGGAATTACTCATTGAAATACAGCTTTATAATTTTAACAGCTACAACAACGCTGGAACAAAACCCCACCCCTTTCCTATTATTTTTAATTGTTAAAGTATGTGAACTAAACCAGAAACCATTACTGAAAAAGTTATTGTTCTCCTTCGCCATAACGCTGCTTTTTGGAAAACACATTTTAATAAATTGTTCCATAGTATTTTAAATTAAATTTCCAAAGAAAACCCATCAAAATTGTGAGTAATTTAAGCTATCATGAGTTTGACAGAATGGAAACATCTCTGGAGCTTCAGGAGTTTACATGATATTTCAAATACCCATCAAAATTGTGAGTAATTTAAGCTATCATGAGTTTGACAGAATGGAAACATCTCTGGAGCTTCAGGAGTTTACATGATATTTCAAATCTTATTTTATTAACTGTTGTTCCTGCTAACCTACAGCTAAGCCGAATGGTTCATGCCTGATCTTGCAAATACTTCCAGAATCCTGCAGTATGCTCTGTGGCATTAGTCAAATATGTGGTACTAAAAGACTGCAGGATCTAGGCCTTAGGATCTAGTTTTTGTTGTTCTTGGCAAGTCATTGTCATCTCATTTGAGATTTCTAGTTTTTGTTATAGCTTTCAGTAAAAATCCTTCTACTCCTCTCTTTGTTTTCATTTTTGCTTTGTTCCTGTTTCAATTGTGTATTCTGATGATTTTTTAAAGAATAACAACAAAGTCCCAGTTGTAGAATGGATATGAAAGAAAAATGGGTATTGATTGTGTATTATTCACATCAATGGATGTAATTAATCTCATCCTCAGAAATGCATTTACAAAACCACCGCAATAAATTTAACTAGGATTAATTTTTAATTCACTTCAGATAGTAGTCTCATGATTCTACATAAAGCACATTTATTTGACAACCTAGAGTTATTTGGTTGCTGATTGGTTTCTGTTTTTAAAAGAGAATAAACATTTAACATTTGATTCTGAGTTATTTTGGTAAGAAACATCTGTTATTTTTACTGTGCCTAAAGTCAGTATCAGGGAAAAACAGTAGCATAAATTACAAGAACAATTTTCTTTTACAGTTTTACAGCATTGTATATGTGAAAAAATTCAGGGATGCTGGGGGAAAAAATAAGCTATTTTTTGCTTATTTAAACATGGTAACATAGAGAAGGAAAATATTAGGGAGGAACTCACACTGTCTCCTACCCTTGAACGAGTTCATGTTTATTGGATCAATGCCCAGTACTACTAAGATCCTTCAAGCAAAAACAGTTAGAAAAACATTAAAGATTAATTGCGTCTTGTAACTATGGGTTTGGTACTCTTACATAAAAGCACTGTTTTGAAGTACTGAGCAGTCTAAATTCCATGGATGCACTGAATCCTATGGCTCAGTGGAAGCTGAAGGAGGAGACTATGATTGCTATTAATTCAGCACATAAGCACAGGCAGAATTCTAATCATGTATTTAGCTTCTGTGGGAATGAAGAGCATGCTTAAACTTAAGTCTGTAGCTATTTTGCTGAATCAGAAATCATGAGTCTGCTGCTTCAGTGGGTTCCATACATTTCATTTCTATTTTATGGTTAATGTATTGTTCTCCACATTCTTGTCAATATTTTACATTTTTGTCAAGACTGTATTTTCTTTTTTGAGCTTTGCTTCTTGAAACAGGTTGAAACAATGTTTCATGACCTGTGCACCTCCTCCAAATTCTGTATCTTGCCTATATTGTTCTAGTCCTCTGCCTGCATCCTTACTCATTCTTGCCTCTGAATTACTTCAGTCAGGGTACCAGGTTGAATCATAATTCGGTTTGACACTGATTCCTGCTTCCAATCTCATTGACAAGTGGTAACTAGAAAAAATTTAGATGTCTGTCTCTTCAAAAGATGCAGTTCTTTACTGATATATTTACATGCTTGAGGAGAACAGATCACGTTTATGAAATCAGGAAAATAATTAAGAGCACCCTTTCTTTCACCCTTATGAAGGTGAAAGAGAGGAGTTAAGTATCACGTGTTTCAGGCATTTATATCCAGCTTAAAGAAAATAATATGACAATAGATCAAGGCCAGAGAACAACATAATGTTTGGTTGTAATATATTTGTGCCTAATGCTGTCTACAGGGAAGCTTTAGATGTAAACAGAAACTTGAGGTGAGACTATAATGCAACAATCTGGGACCTGTGAAGACAAAGTCTGGAAGCTAAGATCCAAATGAAAGAACTTCAAGCAATATTTTCTGTTTCAAAAATAGATGCATTCTTCTGTTTTTGCAGATGAGATTGGTAATCTCTGTAGAAAATAAATCAATTTTTTTCAAGAGTTTATACTTTGCCTGCTCTTTAAATTGTGAATCAGAGCATTAACATATTGGTATCAACTCTGTCTCTTCCAGACACAGAATCTGGACAGCAGCCTTTTTTTTTTTTTTGTCTGATTGATTGTAGTCCTATCAAGGCAAACTGAGCTGAGCTGCAACCACATCAGTACTGTGATGAGTAAAATGATTTTTAGTGAAAAGAGGAGGATAAAAATGTGAAAATGTTTTCTAGAAACACTAGATCAGTGATAAAAAGCCAATTATATATTTTGTACAGATTTAATTAATGTGCTGCTGATGGACAGCCTTAACTGGTGCTGATGAAATACAGAGCTAGAACTGTGGGCAAAAGTGACTCAGCTTCAAGAAAATTGGTGTACTGTTTAACTGAAATGGCAGAGAATTATAATTTTAAATGAGAGAAATCCTGAAAATTTTAAAAGCTTTAAAAGAAATATCGTACTATACTAATAAAGATATACATGAAAACGACAGCGTATGATCAAATTTAGAGAAGAAATAGGGCTGTTTTATGTGAATTGCAAGCTTTATGCACAGGGCTAATGCTTCTCCCTGGAGACTGACATTGCCAGTTACTATAAAATCCAGGAAATTCATGGGGTTTTGTGTTGTTGCCAGCACTTGGATGCTGGCAAGCAATGATGGTGTAAGAGTTTCAAGAATCAAAATCCAAAATTTAAAAAAAAAAGAGAGAGGTAAAAGATATCACAACAGAGTAAGTTTCTGGCCAATATGATTATTGAAATACTTTTAAAAGATGGCCCAAATCAACCAGAAAGTTTGATAAAAACAAAAGATAGAAGAAAGACTCACACTCCCTGGCCCCACATCTTAAAATAGCATCATGTTTATGGCCCTAGTATTTTTTGAAATTTATGACTGGCGATACTCAGTTTCCTACACCATTTCCATTTTCAGATATATGAGGCAAATATGACACACACTCCTTTTGAAGTGCAATGCCACAGCTTCTCTGTCAATGCATATCCCAATGTGCTTCATCTAAGACTTCATGAGAAAGATGTTAGTTGCTGGATGAGACTGCAACCTAGTAGTGTCAATCTCTCCTTCAGTGAATAGGATGTGACTGTTACAAATATTAGTGAACATTTCTTTGGAGAGAATCATGAAGACCTTGGACAGCCAGTTGCAGCAAATGGGAAGAAAAAGGTTCACTAAATCACATTTTATGGGCAAACTTAAAGGGAAAGGGATTACTGTATTGAACATCAGAAGGTTAGAGCCGTAACTGACAGGATTCCTGAAAGGAGGAACAGCAAGATGGATGTGTGCCTTTTTCGTGGGAAGTCCTGGATTGAGTGTGTATATGCAGTAGTTCTGTTAAGTGACAGAGGAGGCATGGCATCCTAGCCTGCTCTAGCAAAAATTAAAAGTAGGAAATCCTGGTCAAAAAGGTTGAGTAGGAATGTGGTTGATACTTTTCTGTTTATTTCTAAAGGTTAGGAATATAAGCCTGCAGCTGGTTTTGTGTTGAGAGGATAATAGTGTCTTAAGAGAAACTTGAAATATATTTTAAGTAGAATGACTCAGTAAAACATTGCAGACCAAGCGGGTCTTTTCACTAGGTTTGCTGCTTAAAATAAGGCCATTAAGTACATTATTATATTGACACAATTCTGCTGGTTGGGAAAATCTCTTCTTTTATAACTGTTCTTGTCTTTAGAATCATAGAATCATTTAGGTTGGAAGAGATCCTCAAGACCACTGAGTCCAACCATAACCTAACTCTGGCACTAAACCATATCCCTAAGAACCTCATCTATGCATCTTTTAAACACCTCCAAGGATGGTGACTCCACCACTTCCCTGGGCAGCCTGTTCCAATGCCTGACAACCCTTTCCATGAATATATAAATGTCTCCTAATATCCAATCTAAACCTTCCCTGGCGCAACTTGAGGCCATTTCCTCTCATCTTATCACTTGTTACTTGGGAGAAGAGACCAGGTAGTTGCAGACAGTGAGAAGGTCTCCGTTCAGCCTCCTTTTCTCCAGGCTAAACAGCCCCAGTTCCCTCAGCCGCGCCTCATCAGACTTGTGCTCCAGGCCCCTCACCAGTTTTGTCGCCTTCCTTTGAATTTGTTTCAGCACCTCAATGTCTTTCTTGTAGTGAGGGACTCAAAACCAAACACAGGATTTGAGGCAGGGCTTCACCAGGACTGAGTACACAGGATGATCACTTCTCTAGTCCTGCTGGCCACGTTATTTCTGATACAAGCCAGGATGCTGTTGGCCTTTTTGGCCACCTGGGCACACTGCTGGCTCATATTCAGCCACTGTCGATCAACACCCTCAGATCCCTCTCCACTAGGCAGCTTTCCAGCCACTCTTTCCTGAGCCTGTAGCATTGCCTGGGGTTGTTGTGACTCAAGTGCATGACCCAGCACTTGGCCTTGTTATACCTCATACAATTGGCTTCAGCCCAATGACCCAGCCTGTCCATATCCCTCTGTAAATCCTTCCTACCCTCCAGCAGATCAACACTCGCACCCAACTTGGTGTCATCTGCAAACTTACCGAGGGTGCACTCAAGCCCCTCATCGAGATCATTGGTAAAGAGATTAAACAGAACTGGCTCCAATACTGAGCTCTCAGTCTCCACTTGTGACTGGCCGCCATCTGGATTTGACCCCATTCACCACAACTCTTTGGGGCCAGCCATCCAGCCAGTTCTTTACCCAGCGAAGAGCATGCCTGTCCAAGCCATGAGCTGCCAGTTTCTCCGGGAGAATGCTGTGGGAAACAGTGTCAAAGGCTTTACTGAAGTCTAAGGACACAACACCCACAGCCTTTCCCTCATCTACTAAGCGGGTCACCATGTCATAGAAGGAGATCAGGTTGGTCAAGCAGGACTTGCCTTTCATAAACCCATGCTGACTGTGCCTGATCACTTGGTTTTCTTGTATGTGCCATGTGATGGCACTCACAATGATCTGTTCCGTGGCCTTCCCCGGCACCAATGTCAGACTGACAGGCCTCTAATTTCCCCACATCTTCCTTCTGGCCCTTCTTGTAGATGGGTGTCACATTTGCCAACTTCCAGTCAACTGGAACCTCCCTGGTTCACCAGAACTGCTGATAAATAATGGAAAGTGGCTTGGTGAGCACCTCTGCCAGCTCCCTCAGTACCCTTGGATGGTGGTGTAGCAGGTCACTAACCATTTCCCCTTGGATTATTTGGGTTTCATTCTGCTCCTCGTCCCTGTCTTCTGGCTCAGGGGGCTGGGTATCTGGAGCGCAGCTGGTCTTACTATTAAAGACTGAGGCAGAGGCATTTAGTTCCTCAGCCTTTCCCTTATCCTCTGCCACTATGTTTCCACTCCCACATCCACCAGAGGGTACAGATTCTCCTTGGCCCTCCTCTTGTTGCTCATATGTTTATAGAAGCATTTTTTGTTCCCTTTTACAGCAGTAGCCAGGCTCAGCTCTAGTTGGGCTTTGGCCCTTCTAATTTTCTCTCTGCATACCTTCACAGAATTCTTGTAGTCCTCTTGAGTTGTCCACCTGTTCTTCCAAAGGTTATAAATTCTCCTTTTATTCTCGAGTTCCAGCCGCAGCTCTTTATTTAGCCAGGCCAGTCTTCCCACTGGCTCGTCTTCCAACATATGGGGACAGCCTGCTCTTGTGCATCTAAAATTTCCTTCTTGAAGAGCAACCAGCCCTCCTGAACTCCTTTGTCCTTCAGGACTGCCTCCCAAGAGTCTCTGCCAATCAGCCTCCTAAGCAAGTCAAAGTCTGCTCTCCAGAAGTCCAAGGTGGCAGTTCTGCTGACCACCCTCCTTACTTCTCCAAGAATCAAAAACTCGATCATTTCATGATTGTCATGCCAAAGGCAGCCTCCAACCATCATATTGCCCACAAGTCCTTCTCTGTTTGCAAATAACAGGTCCAGTGGGTATCTTCCCTAGTTGGCTCCCTGACCAGCTGTGTCAGGAAGTTGTCTTCCATACACTCCAGGAGCCCCCTAGACTGTTTACTCTCTGCTGTGTTGTATTGCCAGCAGACATCTGGTAAGCCAAAGTCCCTCATGAGAACAAGGGCTAGAGATTGTGAGACTTCTCCCATGTGCCTGCAGAATATTTCATCTGCCTCTTCATCCTGGTTGGGTGGTCTGTAACAGACTCTCACCATGGCATCTGCCTTGTTGGCCTTCCCCTTGATCCTCATCCATAGACACTCAAATCTATCAACACCCTCATCAAGCTCCAGACAATCAAGACACTCCCTAACATCCAGGGCTACGGCACCTTCTCTCCTTACCCGCATATCCCTTCTGAAGAGTTGATAGCCATCCAATGCAGCCCTCCAGTAGTGGGAGTCATCCCACCATGTTTCCATGGTGGCAACTACATCATAGTTTTTCTGCCTCACAATGGCTTCCAGCTCCTCCTGTTTGTTGCCCATGCTGCGTGCATTTGTATGGATGCACTTCAGCGGGGCTATTGATCCTGCGCCATTTTTGCAGTAAGAAGCCCAAGTTCCTTTGTGACCAGTCTCAGGTGCTTCTGTGGTTTCTAACACATCTATAACCCTCGAGTCTTTGCTACCACGTGGGTCTCCATCTCCTATGTCCACTGAGGTGTCAAACTGAAGGGTCTTGCTAGCACTCCATCCCCCAAATGCTGGCATGCCACCCTTGGCTTTGCCTCTGCTGTGCCTGGTTTCCTCCCCTTCTCCCTTCAAATCTAGTTTAAACTCTTTCAATGAGCCCTGTTTCTTCTTATCCTCCATTGTTCTTCTCAATGTAAGCAGTTTTCCCAGTTTGGAGTCCATGGTTTTGGTGGCAAGTTATACACTGAAATATGAAGTCCAGTCACTTAAACAACTTTACAGCAATGGGAGAAGGGAGAGGAACTGAAAGAAACGCTTCTTTCACCAAGACCATGAGATCCTCCAGTAGCTTCTCATGAAAGTCTCATACATTGTTATGAGAGTCAATCAGCAACACTAATATTTTTCTTTTGTCACCTCCAGTATCCCTTAACAGCACTAGGACCTTTATTTGCATGCCAGTGTACAGAGAGTTCCCTAGGATGTATTTTATGTTTCAGTAACCAATTTACATTCAATCTGCCATAATAAATGCTAGACAATCACCTCTATTATGCAAATGAATGCACAGAGGCAGCAAGGAAGTCAGTAATTTGAAGTGGCAGAAGGAACAAGTGCCATTCTCTTTGGCGTGCTGCTTCTCTCTATCCCTTGACCTTTCGATAGCTTTCTTGCTTGCAAATTTGTGTTCAAGGGGAAGGGTACAGTCTACTGGAAGGTGATTAATTTGGTTAGAAACCACTTTACGTCACAATCAAGGCTCAGCTTACACAGGGAAAGATACACTGGGAATATAAAAGGTGTTCAATAAGTAAAAGTCTCATTACCTTTAGGCTTTTAGTATATATAATCTCTCAATGCTTTAAATGAACAGGCTTAAAATGCATTGGTTGTAAAGCCAGAGAAGGACTTATTTTAATGAAATGCAAGTAACTAGGATATCTGTGCTTAGGAAAGGAATATAAACAACCTACATGTAATTATCATGGTCTACTTTTATTTATATGTGTTTGGCATTTTATGTTTGTCTTTTTAGAGAGGTGAGTGAAATATTGAATTAAATATCAGTCATACGCTTCAAAAGCAGAGAGTGAACCATGGACCTCCAGAGCTGAATCCATTCTCTTCAGCTTAAGCTGAATAATCAAGCTCCCAAGAATTTGTGAACATGAACAGTTATAAAGGAAGAGGTTTTTCTGACCAGCAGAATTGTGTCAATGTAACAGCACCATTCTAGCTGAAGTAGTTTACATTCAAACATTTTATGCCATAAGAATGGTAATATCATACTTCCAGTATTTAAATTTCATAAATACTCACAGTTATTTTACAAAATCTCATTTGAAGGGTGAATACTGGGCATTAATAGAGAATCAGTTGGGAGCTAGTCCCTGAGCTTTAGAGGGGACCTGAGAGCATTGTGAGTATTCGTATCTTGTATCCCCTGAAATAGATTAACTTTTACCTGTATGGGATTAATGTGTAGCCTTCGTATTTTCTTTCTTCTTTTTGGCTAGAATGGAGAAAGAATTTTTTGAAAAAGAAAACACCCACATGGGAATTAACAAATTAATATATTAAATATTGCACGTATATATATGTATGTCATAAAGCAGGTAGATAATAATTCTATTTCTGTCTGGGAGAGTAGTATGTTCAAAATCTTTATCCCAGGACAACAGATGTTGGCTTACAGCCTCCATTCTGTAAATTACGTGAGAAGGACCCAAGAGCCCTCATTCTGAATACTTCCTGAACTTTGGGAAACTTACAGTCTGACTCAAACTTTGTGGCACAGGCTGATTTCTGAAATCTGTATCAATGCACTTGATTCTCTTCTGCCAGTGTCAAACAGATGTAGTTCTACTTCAGTGGGTTAATTTCTGAAGTTTAGCCCATGTCGAAGGAAAATGCTTATGTATGGCTCATCATCTCTTCCTTTGCTAACACTTCCTTTTATCCTAGGGGTGCTTGCCCAGACTTTTTGGAAGAATTGTTCTCTTCTCACTCCGTATTGAGTTTGAAGTTTGTGGTTTCTATTTCAGACTTAAAGAGGGACTTTTGTGCCTGAAACATTCTTTTGTTACATCCCATTGGATTGCTGAAAAATGTTACATCTCCTTACAGAACTTGTGTGCATGCCTGCTGAGAGCAAATGCAAAGTATAATGAGAGCAACTCACAGATGGTTCAACCTGGAAGCCCTCCCTAGTCTGACGCGTCAGGTTTTGGCCCTGTCCTTCTAATATAAAACCCCTCCCAGAAGACCTGAATCAAAATATCTAGATTAATCAATATCATATTTATGTATAAAACAGACTAAGGGACACCATTTGACCTTTTGGCAACTGACCTACTAACAAAAGCAAGGTCTCACGGGATTTACCTCTTCATGCTCAGTGTGGGGCAACAAGCCAGTATAACATCTGCTTAGTATTCATTGCAAAGCAAATGTACAATGCTGACACCATTAATCAGCTTGTCCAAGTGAATAAAATGTCAAAAGCTGATGGAAGAAAGCTTGGCTTTAAAAGCAAACATTTCATATGCATCTGCATGGTTCCATCTAATGATGGATTAGTTAACCCTGGAAGATGAAGAATGACTCCAGCCTAATGTTTGAGGGGGAAAGCATGTAAATCTAACAATGTACACAGAAAGATTGTAAAGAAATTAGAGATATGGGAACAAGTTCTACACAAATCCATCACCTACTATTGCTGCCTCAAACTTCTGTATGTGATATTAAACAGAATGAGTAAAAACCATTTCATTTCGAGTCCTTCCCACAGGCTGCAAGCCGTGCCTTAAAAGTAAGCTTTTTCATTCACAGAGCTGCTAAATGGTATTTTTTCCTCCTTCCCCTCCTTTGCTGAACCACAGACAGGAACAGTACCTAAAAGACAGAAATTAGCTAGAATTAATTTCTGTGAAACAGGTGCAAAACAGTGTAGCACGACTTGAAATTTGGGGTTAAATTGTGAGTGAAAACTGAGGAACAGTCAGTAAAGGGTGCTGTTACTTCCTTATTTAATGAGGAATAGAACATCTGTCAGGCAAAGAGGAGGTAGGGAACACAGACACATGGAAGCTAGAGATGGAAAAAATCTCTGCTAGCCAGCTTAAAAATGCATGACCTATCCTATTGTTTTGTCAAATCTTCTTTTAAAAGTACAGGGCTTTTCTGCTTCCAAGATTCCCTTTGGAAGATGTCTCTGGACTGCAGTGTATTTTGGTCTCAGTATATTTCTTCCCAATAATCCTTTATTTATTTATTTATGTTTACCTGAATTTCATCCCACATTTAGTAGCACACTCCTCTGTAATACAGTAAAAATTCGCCTCTCTGAGTAGCCTTCACTGCCTTTCTTTTAAGGTCAGATTCTGTGATGTCTTCTCAGAATATCATGCCCTAAATTTGCCTCGTTGGAAATTATTGGGATTATTCAAAGGGCAGGGTTCTAGCCTTAAAGACTAAAGTGGGCATCACTGGAATAGGTACAACATGTCTTGAAAAAATGAGACAAACATGTTTTCATTGGGAAGAAAAGGCTATGTACTGAATGAATCAGCCTCTTCATTGCTATAAATCAGAGACTTGGTAGAGTTGCCATCACATGAGCTGAAAGATGTGCAGTTCTAATAGAAGAAATAAATGATTTTTTCTGTTGTAATGTTTTTTCATTTATCTTGGGTAAGGAAAAGGCTTGAGAATTTACTGTGAAGTGCTATTGAGTAAGGACTGTGGTCTTTGCTCCAACTGGATGAAAAACAACAGTAGCATAAAATAATTTTGATGATCATGAGTTGGATCAGATCAGTATGAATAAAATTATTTTAAATAAACAAAAAGCAGTGTTAGCAAAAAAAGGAAGACATTTCATAAAACAAAAAGAACCATTTGGTGAAGTAGGCTGGACTGAAGAGCTCACAGTCCTGAATGTTGAGAAAATTTGGGAAAATCTCTGTAACTTGAATCCCAAGAAAAGAAAAACACTTTTGGATAAGGAGTCTGACTGTAACTGGATGAACAGCTACCTGAAAAAATATATTACAAGGAAACAAAAGCTTGGAAAAATTGGAAAATGAAATTAATAAAAAATAACAATAAAATATGAACTGCCAAAATGACCAAAAAACCCCCACAAACAAACAAACAAACAAAACCACCAAGAAAATGCCCTTCTTTCTCATTAAAAAGATGGATCATCTTAATCAGAAATTAATTATTATCTTCTGACTAGGCTAAAAGTAAATGGGAGCTATTTCTTCTGTCTCACACAGCAAACACTACTTTCGTATTTAACAATACAGAAAGAACATGATGATGCACTTGTAAACTTCAATAGTATACAAGGCTTCAGAACATGTTTTAAAATATTGTACAAGGCATAAGGGTAATGAAAAATAGGACAAAATGCAGTCTGGGCTTACAAAAGATAACATTCATCTGGCATTGTTTTTGACAACAATCTGCTTTTTTCTTAAGGGGGAGAAAATGCAGTAAATTTATTGTGACTTCTGTAAAGCTTTCTCATACATTTCATCAATTAAAGTGGAGAAGATATAAATAGTATGGGAATCACCTTAATATGTGAATGCAAATGAGTATGACAATAACAAGAGGGTCTGGCAAGGAGAGTAAGAAGAGAGAGAACAAGGGTTTATCACTGAGGGTTCAAGGAAGATTACAGAGACACATCCTCCAGGGCTGTTTATGGAACTTAGCATTATAAAATATTCTCATGAATGGTCTTGGCACAAAGACTGGAGACATATTAATGGAATCTGTTGATGACACAGTTGGAGGCATTTTCAGTGCAGTGGGCAAATATTGTATAATGGGAGAGAACAGGTTATCATACAAGAAAGATTGATTTTAAAGTCAGGAATAATAGAAATGTGATGAACTACAATAAAATGCAAAGACTAAGAAGAATTTCTCATTTAAGTTGGCAGTTTAACAACTGGTGGTGTCCAGGCACAGTGACCCGTGTGTTAGGTTGATGCCCCAACTATGAGATGTGACTGACGTGAAGACATGAAAAAGACAAATGTGATCCTCATCTGAGAGGCAAGGTATTTTAACAGAGCTAAGGAAATATTAAGTTCATTTTACATGAAATAATAAAATGTCCCCTGGAATGTCATATTCTAGTCACCATTATTTAAAAAATTAATTTGATCTGGATTGGGGCCACAGAGCACATTCAGAAACTGGTCACTAGGCTGGGTCAGAAGACTGGATACTACCTTCATGAAGAACCTGTCTTGCTAAGGTGCCTAAAAGAGTGACATTGTTCAAATAAGCAATTAGATAAGCTCATAGATAAGAGGAATTTGATCTTCATTGCAAAAGATGATACTGGCAAAATGACAGCTAAAAGAAAGTTTCTAAAGAGCAGAGCAGGGAGTTACTAAACCAACCTTCTGACAAAATAGGAGCAAGAAGACCAATTACATTTTAAAAGCATTGCCAACCGTTTGTGAGAAGATTTTTATTAAATGACTGTTTGGCATAACAGGATATTGCACTTTCTGGACTTCGAGAACCTCAAGTCCTTTTTTCCTGGTCTTTCTCCCAAAGGAAAGAAAAAAAGTCAAAAAGGAAAAAAGGCATTTAAAGTTGCCACTGCTGTTTAGGACTGAGGAATCTACTTTAATACAGATAGTCTGAAAAACTCCCTATGGCCTCAGAAAGCTTCAAGTAGTGTTTAGGTTCCCCTCAGGCTCTAGTGGATTCACTACTTGCTCTTCAACTCCAGAATACCTCTCTGCTTCATTTTATAGGATTCCTGCTCCTTATTATAGTCCTCTTCTAGGTTCAGCTTTTCCTGGTGAGGCTCAGATAGTTCTCGGACTAGGCTGTGTTTAGATACAATCTTGAAAGAGTTTGGAAACCCTGTAATAAGATACCATCATGCTCTGCCTACGTCTGATCATGGTCTGCCTTTGAAATCAGATGTACCCTTGGCTTTTGCCTTCCCAAGATAAACTGGTCCTCTGTCTTATCTTTCTTAACTTGTCTCTATTCACTTTTGATAACTGTCAGGTGGCCCCCAAACACATGCTAGCCCAGACATAGCAGGAGAGACATCTGCTCATCTAGTGGAGTTGTGCCAGTCTGGAACCTTATCAGTCAAATTTGGGATTCATAAAATCACGTTTAGAAGAAGATGCATAACGCAGAGACATATCCACAGGTTCACTTTCCACATCATAGACCAACTCATAGAAAAGCTCCTGCAGAGATTGGGAAAGTAACCCTTCAGACATGCCCTCATAAACCGCAGTGCCAAACTCACCCAACTGGAGTGCCAATGCAGGCATATGCACACTGCTCTATTAACATGGTTTCCTTCTGCTCTGGTTGGCATGATTGTCCTGCGCTTGACTGACATCCAGGTTGCTGCTGGCTTCATCTTCCCCTTCTTGGGCTGCAGACAGGTTCTGCACGGGGACTACTTGTGTCCTGGCACGATGTTGTGGCTGTAGTTTCTGTAGTGTGTTTGAACTGAGGCTGCGTGATGCAGAAGATAACCAACAAACGGATGTCAAAATTGAAATAAAATGGGAAAGGAATGGTCTGTGCCTCTGTTAGCACCACAAAATATTATCTCGAGTGAGTGAGAATGTGTCCTAGACCTGCTAACTGGCAGTTGCAGACTGAACTTTAAGATAAAGCTATTTAAAGAATCACAGAATGTTAGAGATTGGAAGGGACCTCGAAAGATCATCTAGTCCAATCCCCCCACCGGAGCAGGAACACCTAGATGAGGTTACATAGGAAGGCATCCAGGCGGGTTTTGAAGAAGTTTGGTTTAAATTAAACATAAGATCTGATCCAGTTCTTAAATAAAAAGTAACCATTTGACTGGTTAGGCAATTATGTGCACAAGAAGAAAAATAGTACCTTTAATTATAAATATATCAACTCAGAAAGCTTACTTAATTTGAGTCTTAGCTGTGGCCTCACAATATTTCCCTGTAGAAACTGTATAGTGCAACTTAAATGCTTTCATGGCCATGTAAGAGAACTCTTCAGGCTATGGAGCCGTACCTAGGACTATTAAACAATACATGCATAATTTGTATTTTGCATCTTACTTTTGGAAAAAGTAATAGTCTGGCCTATTTCCAGGATTCTGGAATGTGATATATGTCACCAAATTTAATTTATGTTGCTAGTATTGGTATCCATGATTAAAAATCATCATATTCATGTTTCGTGTGTACCTGAGAACTCAGGCATGAGATGTTCTGGAACAGCAAATTAGAAATCTTGCAGCTGTTTCATTTATATTTTAAAAAGTAGGAGTTTCTAAAAAAAATATTTAGAGCATTAGTCTGAAGAAACTCTTCAGTTTCATACTCATTATAAATTAATTTTCTCCTTTTCCGTGCTTTTTCATATTCAGCTACTGGCTGTTACAATACTTGCATGGCCAAAGCTGGAAATCCTGGCAACTAGAGAAAGAGCAGAGGGGACTTTTCACACCTGTAATGGTAAGAAAGGCAACCTGGGCTTGTGGGATGTAAACATGACTAGAAGACAGAGTTAGAGATGCGCAGTGTTATGGTTAATAATGCCATTTCTAAATGGACATTTTTCCTTTCCAAATTCACCTTCCATCCTTTCCAGATGATGAGGAGCTAATCCTTCTCACAGCTAACATTAAAATCATAGTTCAGTATGCTGCTGATACTTGGCTGGCACTGTCAGAGGTATTTTAACACTCATACAGACTAGAAACCTACCCATTTTATACACTCCCCCCCCCCCCCTTTTTTTTTCTTTTAATCACAGCTATTGCAACTACTATTGTGATTTACATCTTCTGGTGCATCTTCCCATTCTGTGGTGTGTTCATTTAGAGGTGAGACTGTCATTTACTAGATGTCTGTAAAATGCCCACCACAGAGACTTTCCCAAGGACTTCCAAAATCCTTCTCATTCCCTTTCATATAGTATCTAATAATAAGCAAAAGTCAAGACCACAATTCTTCAGCAAATTCCATTGCTATGGAATCATGATATACACAAGGCCCTGATAATATCTGCGCATTTTGTATATAATTTTGTTCCTAGACAACTACAGACAGGGTCAAGTGCCTTGGGAATGTAAATAATTTTGTTTCCTATGCATTATCTAAGTGAGGAATTGCATGCAGGCACAGAGCGCCTCCCATGTTATCAGGAAGCATCTGGAAATTTGACCTGTATTTGAGAATGAAGTTCTCTGCCCTGAGTTTCAGATGTAAAAATCCTGCTTGTTTACAATATTTGTCACGAGACTTTATTATTTGATCTACTTTTTACCATCTTTCAAGAAGCTACTTTAGTTTTTCATTTTACACATTTTCACATCACTGTAATCCCCACTCATACTTGTTCAAATCTATTTAGCTGTCTCAATCATGTTCTGAAACAAATTCATGAAACTTGATGGATAACACAGGCCTGATTCTCACTTCACATAAATCAGAAAAACTCTACTGAAGTTGTTGGAGATCCATAGATTTTCACAAGCTGGTCCTTTATACCGTTTTTAGCTAAGGAGTCCACAACAGCATTAACATGTAGCAGCATTGATGTAGCTACAATATCCTAAAGCTATACATGGGATAAGTCTCTTGGTAGCCTCTTTCTAGACCAGCTGATACAGCTAGCCAAACACTGTCTTGTTTGCTTATTACAAACTTTTCCTATAATGCATAGTCTAATGAAAGGCATGACTTTCTGAAAACTATGCCTAGTACTTAACGGTAGCTGCTAAGTAATGGTTCACTCTAAAACCAGCTAACACTGTTCCTTTAGTTGTTTACTACACATTTCTAGGCTGATGTGAAGGGATTTTTGTCTCACACTGAATAAGCACTGTGCTTGTTCAAACTTTCCCAGTCCCTGCCGCTCACTCTTTATTACCCGTTCTTCATATTTTGCTTTCCAGAGCAGGTGTTGTGTTGTATTATTTGATCATCCTCTTCTCAGAATGTACCACAATAAAAATATTAGTGGCTATTTCTCTGGGGCTAAGGAGAATCCTGAAAAAAGCCTTCAGAGTTTCTTGTCTCAGAAAGTACTTTGGGGTACCCATAGATGAGATTCTTAGCAACCCCACAACATGTGGTGTGCTTCTACAGAAAGTATGACCAGATCTGCATATGATTGCTTGATATCTCATGCGTTCTTTCAAGACACCTAGCTTATCGTTTCATCAGTTCAAATATTCACCTTTAAATTACTGGAAATGTTTGTTCCCAAGAAGGCGGAGTGTGCTCTGTGTTTATTGGGAACAGGCCGGCTTGTGGAATGTGTATTGCTGTAAGAACCCTGGAATGAAAAGCTGAATCCTTCCTCAAAAGCCTGCTTGCTTGCTTTCCTTTTGTTTTTCAGTTGAGGGAGGATATTGACACAACTTGCTCAGTTCTCCACAGAATTGCTGAGCCCTGCATTACTGTGAAAAAAAATTCCTTCATTAAAGAAAAATATGTCCCTTCAGTGAGAAGGAGGCAGTAACAGGATTAGCACACAATTTGAGGAAATACTGCATTATAAACAGCTTTTTACAACATTTGAATTTGTAGTTTTGAGAATACAGCTTCTCGTTCTTCAGTGAAATATTAAAAGGAAAAATTCATAGGGGTATAAGAACAGGAACAGATAATTAGCATATTTACATTTGGGAAAGTAACAGTTCTGCATAGCAATTTAAAGCATTTTCCTCAACTAACCCACAACAGAAATTATCAGCCTAAAGGAGATGTTTGCAGCATTTGTTCCAAATATTCAGCTCCATTACAGAAAAGCAGACTTCTTAGAAACTTCTCAGTTCATATCAGATCATTTTCAGCCAGGACTGATCTTCCAATACTTTGTAGGCTGAAATCGTAAACTTGCTGAAAAATTATCAGGAAGCCACAGAAATGATAAAATCTTTGAAAGGAAAGATGTAGTCCAGAGTGGATGGTAAGAAAAGTTAGTCCCCTGTGACTGCTACACCTTTTTTTAGGAGTTGACTCCGATATTTCTCCTGTTTCACAACTTGACTTTCTGCTGGGCTGCTGGCCGAGGGCCAGCATTCCACTTAGGCCCAATCTGGAAGATGGCCTGCAGGTCAGCGCCTTTCCCTGGACACCAGAAGTGCTGTTAAGATAGAATCTGAACTGCGGTCTGGCCAAGATGAGGCTGCAACCATCATTTACTCGTTCCTCATCTTTCACGTTGTTGCAGCTGCGTTTGTACATCTGAAAGCTGGGAGGTAATAACATGTGAAGTCTGAATGCATTTTTTCATACTGGAAACAACAGGGGAGAAGCTCTGTCAGGAGAAGCAGCAAAACTGACAGTGAAAGGACTCTGTGCAAAAGATACTTCAGTGGATGGCGTTCACATCATGGAAATAATTTCCATCTTTACAGCACATTTCTTTGTCTAAGCACTTATTCAAACAACTGCCATTGGAAGTAAGAAAGCAGCACTATTTTCGTATTACAGAGTGCAATATTGAGAGAGATACTTTCAAGCCATAGAAAATGGTGATAGAGCTGGGACTGGGTATTTAGAATATCAGGTAATCAACACTTGTCCACAACCTAAATTCAAATTTTAATTGAACTGGGCCATGCAGGTACTCACATAGACTCAATGAACTGATCATCTCCATAAAGCAATAAAATAACACAATCCTTGCCTAGTAGATAGGGAATCGAAGGGCAAATATATTTGGTCACACAGGAAGTTTATGGAAAAGGCAAGAACTGAACCAGATGTTTGAAGATCTGGCCCAGTGCCTTAAGCACAAAATAATGCTTTTAACTCATAAAAGTGCTCTAGACAAAACTACTCTTTCTCACCTTTTATGATCTGGTTTAGTAAAGAGAATAGAGAAAGATCAAAAAGTATGCTGTTAACCCAAAGCCTACTCTGATAAGAGAACGTGCTTTGATGGCTGTGGAATGTTATTTTGCTTTTACTTAAATCAGGAAAAAAAAAAAGTGTCTGTTTTGTGGAGACAACTTCCAGACTTGGGTCTGCTTTCCTCCTTGCCCTCTGTAAACTCATTTTTTCTTTTAGACATCTTTTTCAAAATTACTCAGAGTTGACCTGTATGGATGGTACTGGATAAACTGTGCAAGCTGCTTTTTAAACACTGCAAATTGTTCTGAAAACTTGATAGGGCAACTACATGGCTCCATTATCCACACTTCCCGGCCTGCACTGGGAAGAAATCTGTTTTAAAAGCATTGTTTCTCTAGCACGTGTAAATAAATTTGACTAGAGCAGCTGTGCAGAGAAATACTGTTGTGCTGTCATCTCCTCAACCCTCTGGATGCAGCCTGGCCCTGATAATTTGCCTTGGCTCCTATGGGAACAGAAGTATGCTGACTAAATGATTGTTCCTGTTATCCGAGTTTCCTACTGTGCTGGGAGTTCTTTGCTTTAATTTCATTAACCGCCTTACAGCTCAGCCATGTGCAAAATGTCATCTTTTTTTTCCCCAACAAAATCTGCATTAAGGTAAATGCAATTGTTTAATAGCCAAGTTAGTGGGTCGAAGTGAACAAAGAGCTGCACGACAGGTTCTTCATGTGAGTGCCAATTCAAATCTATTTAACTACTGTAAATTGATTTGAAGGCAGCACCAGATGTGCCACTAGATTTCCATTTATTCCTCACAGAAAGTCAATGAAATGCATGTCATCTGGAAGTCATCCCAGGGAAGCAGATGTGATGTGTTTATCGAGGCTTTGACTAAAGACCAATCCTTGAAGCTTCATATAGGAGTTAAGGGTGCTCAGCAGCTCCCAGGAGGCTCCCAGCATAATGGTAGGTGGCAGAGTAAGTGGAATCTGCTTTGTGTAATATGACATAGATTCAAAAAGTCTTTTGAGTAGTTCTGTGAATGCAAGACTAAGATCAAATCAAATATTTAAACCGTAATAATCCTTTCCTACTGAACCCGGATGAGACTACTTTTTTTCAATGACCAACATCGTAATTCTCCAGTTCAATTTTCCTTTCTTTTGAAAAGTTCATTTCCTGTGGCCGTTTCCTAACATCTCAACATTTATAGGAAATGTAACTCTCTAACACATCCCAGTTGGAGAGAGTTTCCACTGCTCACAGAAAGGTACTGAAAGGTACAAAAGTTCAAACATACTCAGCTGCAGATGAGCTCACCCTCACCAGTTCTCTGCAGCTGATTATAATAAAAACATCACCTCCCATGTGACCAGCTCTTGCCATCGAAAAGCAATAATGTCATCTCCAGTGGGATCTTGGATGACATAGAGCTAGTATTAAAACAGATATTTCTCCAGATTTCCCTGCAGCCTGTAATTTCCTTTAGTGGAAGGAGTATGCGATTGACCAAAGTTTAAAGAAGGTAAAAGGATAAGCACCTTAGTAATACAGATTGTAGCTTGGCAGTTGGGATAAACACACGGGACTGCATTGATAATAAGAGTTGATTTTTGTTATTTTTTATTATATAGGAAAGTATATGCCTTTGAATAAGAAAGAGTTGCTATTAGTATTTATTCCTTCAAGCTAAAAATTTTATTATCAGGTCTGATCAAATAGTCCATGGAAATATTAGCTTTATTGGTCATTTGCTCAAGCCATCAAAGCATTTAGATGAGTGACTGTAATACAAGAAATTTGCCTTTCCATGCAAGAATGCTATTTCCAAGGCTTTTTCTAAATTCCACTGTGCCTGGTGGCCTCGAGGAAGAGCAGAGGCATTCCTATGACAAGAATAAAGGGTAAAATACTTGCTGAGTATCTGTCCTTGCTCATTATAGATGGGAGATTACTTGCCTGGCATTTAATTTGTGGCATGCTTTTCTTCCTTTCTAGAAAAAAGGCCATTGTATTTTGCATATCTGTCATGAAAGAAAAGATGAAATACTGTTACTCACAAACAAAAGAATTCAGATATCTTAAGGAACGTCAGATAAGGATTACAATATACCCCAAAGTTTGCTTAAGACAACCAAAGTCATGGGGAGGCTGTGAAATTTCCAGATGCTCCTCTCAGCTAGATTCCACCACAAGGCAGGGGGATGTGTTGCAATAAAAATGTAATATCATCCCTCATGGTTTTGAGAACCTATCTCCCATCTCTCTGAGTAGGCAGTATTTACATAAAGCTAAGAAAGGAATCCCTTCAGAAATATCTCACTCAACCTAGAGAGTCTGAATGCAATAAACATTATTGGTAATTATTGAGTCAGATTCTTTTTGTACACAGACAACAGACCTTCAAGCTAAAGGATACTGTTATTTTAACAGAGCAAGATGAATTGTTAGCATTGCAGTCTAATCAGTGGATTGGAAATTGCTGAGTACGTATTGCTTTATCTTTACAAAACCCAAACAGACCTTAGAATGTGTATTAGCTGCTGACAGTTTCGATAACTTCCCTGAAGCTGTTTGTAGCTTTTCCCAGCTCTTCATTATTTCTCTGAAGAGAGATCACTTGACTAAGAAGGCCTGAGAAGATGCATAACATACAGTGTGCCATCTATCATGATTTGTTAAGATTACTTTTAAGAGGCTACAGAAAGTGCAAAGTGGGCCTACACTGGACACACAGCTCAAGATATGAGGAGGAGAGATAGCATATTTGAAAAGAAGTCTTCAAGGCACATCAATGCTGAGGCAACGCTTATCAGGGTGCTTTGGAGATACACATGGCTCTGAGAATTAGCCATCATTGGTAACAAGCTGGAAGATCAACCAGAGAAACTAAGATCTGCTGGTGCTCAGAAAGGCTGGGCTAAACCCTCTGTGCTAATTCCCCATAAGTCCTCAGAGGAACTCAGTAATGTGCATCCACTATAAAAATGTCTGTTACACCTCCTCTCCATAGACAAAATACTCCTATCAAACATATTCCTTTATGCAGAAATTATACCGTACTCTGTTTTAAAATTATACTTATTGGTTATGCCACAAACTGCTACAATGTCCTGCTGGAACATGGTTTTGTGTGCTGAATATTTGCTTTCAATTGCTGTGGTATATAGTGGTTTGACTTATGCTATTGTACGTGTTGAATTGGTTTGAATACTGATAACTCACGGTATGTCACTTACAAAGTGCACTGTCTTGTGTGAAGTTAGCTTTGTTTCCGTGTTTCTTTCTCCCAGAGTGTTCTGATCCAACTAGAACTGAAACATTATTTGTACTTAAGGTAACTAACTCCCTGAACTGTTCCACAATAAATAATTACGATTTTTTTTTAAAATTCTGTATAGCTCTTAATTTGCCATCTAGAAATTTTTAAAAGAAAAATAGCTGGCATGTATGTACACAATCAATTCGATATGGTTTCCAAAAATATTTAGCTTTGGTCTAACTTAATGCTAGTCATGTCCAAAAACCCCACCTGCCATGAATTGGTTTTGCTCTTTCCTGCCTGTGGAAGAGAAGAGGCACATAGGCTGAGGAGAAGGAGAGCTAGCTGGAAATGTCTGGAGACACAGTGATGTTGACTGGAGCGTAAAAGTTCAGATAATGTATTTCTAAGCAAAGAAATTACTGGTAGGAATTTGTCATTTGTTACACTTGTCTCTTATTTGCTTAAGTAATAGCTGACATCACCTCAACCCAAAAAACAACAACCCAGAAGTCACTAAGAGCCATCAATGGAAGATGAATTTCACTACAAGATGACAGATGCAATGCTCAGTGCCCATGAAGATGTTGCATGCAACAAGTTTAAGAAGTCTTTGTATACCTCACTAATTGAAAAATGGTATGCCAAATCAAAAGCAACAGAATGACATGGCCCAGCTTTAGCAAGGAACACAGCAGGCAACTCTGAAGGTGAATCTTTCATAAACTATCCAGATGCATTCCCTTACCAGGGAAGAATGCAAAAAGGTTGAACCTTAGAAGGCCCTAAAATCTTGGGACAAGAAATCTGTGCGTATGTCTCAGGAAACTAAAGGCTCTTTGAGCACAAAACTCAATCTATAAGGATAGTAAATAAGCTATTTTGTGGTTCAGGAGAGAAGTACAACAAAGTAGGAGGAATGATATTACTTCAAGAGTTACAGATCTGTCTGGCAGAAGAAATTGATTATAATCTTTGTGTATAATCTCTCATTTTGTTGGCCAGAGCCAGAGTCCCTGTTCTGTCTAGCAACTAAAGCACTGGTACTGCAGCTTCTAAGCTAGGAAAGCCATCTTATAACTACTTCTTGGCTAGAACGTGTTGACTACAGTTTCGAATTTCTGGGTGTAAAAGAGTGGAAGCAGACATTTTTCAGGCCACAGAACAGTCCATTTGACAGAAAGAATGATTTTAAAAGCAATCTTTTCATTAAAGCAGCCCGACTTGGAAAAACTCTTGCCACTCACTTTAGAAAAAAATCCCAAACTTAAACAACTAGGACCCATGCAAGCAGGGAGAATGCTGCCCAGGCCATATACAAAAGAAAACTTAAACATTTCTATGTCTCATTTTTCCGCAGATTCTGAGCTGGTGTGAGGTGGGTGAGTGTCAGGACACAGCAAAGGCCAGCGGTTCCCTAAGGGCTGGGGAGCTGGGAGCCAAGCGTGATGACAGGGACAGCAGGGCAGGGGCTTTACCAGCCCCGTGCTACCTGAGCGAGGCAGGTAGGGCCAGCCCGGGCAGGGCAGCCAAGGACAGCCCGGGGTCGGGATCACACATGGGGATGAGGTAGGTCTGAGGAGCACAAGCCAGAATTAATGCAAAAACTGAAATAATGAGGGGTTTAGAACAATTGACTGCATCTTATGAATTAAGTGGTAAGTAAGCTCTGCCGATCACTCTCTAGGTAGAAAGGAAGAACCAGCCACCTCCTGTATTATCCTCTGTGAACAGCAGTGCAGAATCTGCAGCCTATCTCCTTGCTGAGATTCTCTCTCCCTGCCTGCACAGGTCATACTTGTTTAAGGTAAGATAAAATATGTTTTAGGACAAGGACTCTCTTTTCCTTTGTGCTTTCTAAGGCTGATGCAGTTCCATGATTCCCATCTTGGTTAGTCCATGGAAAAGAAACATTAAGGAAAAAGCAAGCTGCAGGCAACATAGCATATTCATCTGCCTGTCAGGCTCACATTTAAGTTCTGGATTGTCTGTGAGGAATGTTAGAGGATCTTCCAGGTAAAATGTACCCTGGAAGGAAGAGAACAGGCACAACGGTGGCTTTGTGAGTAGGGTGATCATTAGAGATTTCTGCCAGGCATAAAACATATGCTTAAATTTTACTTCACTGCAAAACGTTCAGTAATGAGACCAGATATTCCACTTGAAAAAGGTAGGGAGGAAACTTCCTTTGACTTTAGTTGTTGGGTGAAGAAAGGAGGAAAAGAGTAAAGCAACTTTTGCATTGAGACACTAGTTAGGTGAGTGCTGCTCTCTACTGGTAAAGAACACGCGTTGCTCGAGAAGTGCCTGGGTGCTGCCGTAAGCGATGCTTGAATAGTATGCGAGCTATTTTAATAAACTTTGAATTAAACGAAAGCTGTAATAGCTATACAAACTAATATATTATCACTGTTAAAATTAAATACTTATCATTCAACTTCTGTGTGTGTCTAAAAACTTGATTTCGTCTTCAGATTTCAGTTGCTTCAAGTAAATCCAGCAGCTTAATGTAAACATTCTGCCATTACTGTATATGCAGGAAAACGTTTCCCACTGATAATAATTCTCCTTCTTCCTTTCCTTCTTTTTTTTTAATATAAAATCCCATGAATTTTCACTTAAATGGGAATTTGAATGGCCTGAATTGTAGCTGCAACTTTAGAGTCCATATTGAAGAACATTTGAAAATGGGCTCCCAGCAGTTTACTTTAGGAATAGCTAAAATTATACCCATTTGCTCTTTGAAACAACATAAGAAAGTGCTGCTCTATATTGTACGTGACAGGTACTTTCAACTATTTAAAGATGGATAGTCATAGAATCATAGAATGTTTTGAGTTCACCATCCTCATAGTAAAAAAACTCTTCCTTGTATCTAGTCTGAATCTACTCTCTTTACAGTTTCAGATCCTAATGATTCAGAGTTACTTAAGGTGAGGAAAAGAAGCTAAATATAATGCTCAGAATTTAATCTTGGGTAAAAGAATAACTGAGTTTGTGTCTCACAGAGCCATGGCTGAGCTAGGCAACAGGCATAAGTATGACCATTAGCAATTTTGATTTACGTAGCAAAGTGGCCAATAATTTCTTATTATCTTTTCCAGTAAATCCACAAACATGTCGAAAGTCTGGAAATGCTTGTGTTGGTTTCAGCCTTTCCCCTGCCCTGTGTCCCCTGGAGTGGGAGGTACACAGGGAAGAATGGGCTGGGAAGGGGGACATGGGCACAATGCCCAGAGCCTTCAGCCTCTGCAGCCTTTGTGGCAGCCTCATCCAGAATTGTGGAAGGACTCAGCACTTCCTGACCTTGCGCACCTCTTCTGTCTTCACCCCAGGTGTTTCTGCTGGGACCGCAGTGCAGCAGAAACGGTGCGGGTATGTCAGGATGGGAAACCGTGTGCTATTTGCCTGGAGCCCCTGGAGGAGAAAAGCTGTCCTACCAGACTGTGGTTTTCCCTCCATGTAGGCACATGTGGCTCCATCAGGGCTGCATCCAGGCACGAGGCCCTTCCTGTATCTGTTCACACTGTTCGTGTCTCTCTTGCAGTGACAGGCACTTCACACAGGGTTGTTTTGCTTCTGGTGCACCCAGTGTAAAGATGTGGAGAAATTCTTGCCAAAAATATCTTCCATGAGGATCTGAGCCCCACCATGTTAGTTCTCTTCTGCCCTTCCACTGCGCCCACAAGGCAGAAGAAGGGCACAAGGCTGTGGGGTCGGTACAGCTGCCCTCTCACCAGGCTCTGTCTCCAACAAGAGGGGCTTCTGGGAGGACAGGAGGATGTGGGCTACTACGTGAGGTGCTCCAGGCCCTGGGACCTCAAATTGCTGAGCAGGAAGTGGGGTGCTGGTGGTTATGAGCTGGAGGGATTTGTTCTTCCCTGAACTTTCCCAGCTGCTGGGGGTAGGGCTTCTGCAAGAAGTTGGGGAGGTGGCACCTGTCCCTTCTTCTCTTGGATAAAAGTACTTTAGAATTTCACTTCTTCCTGTAGTCTATCTCAGCCCCTGTTTGCCAGCTGTGAAGCTACTCTGCTTTGAGTGTCCCAGCTCCCCAAGCTCTGACCTCCTCCTCCTCCCAGGTGACAGCTTTGTATCCCTCGCTGCTTTGTCTGCAGCCAACATATAGCTGCAAACACTCATCTTGCTCACCATCCAGCTCACACTGGTCAGACCCTTGCCCAGCTCCTTCTCCTTTCCCATGGCCCACGTCAAGTTCCTTCTTCTCAAAGTGATGCATTTCCCCATCTTGCAGACTCCTCTGGTCTCCTCTCTTTCTGGAGTCTCCCAGTCTCCATGCAGATGATAACAGGAATGCAGAATGGAGTTTGATTGCCAAGAGAGCACAGCATTCTCTTTTACTGCAGGAGGATCCAGTTTTGGCTGAAGTTGCTCAAGGTTTTATCGTCTGGTTCACCTCACGCGTGTTCAGAAGATTAATGCAAGACCTCACTTGCCTGACCACACTCACACAATATATGCTTATAGTAGTTCTCCCAAGCACCTTCAGCATTCTTCTCTACAGCCTTTTCTCACAGTTATATCTGCTGTTATCTGGATGCCCACGTATTCAGTACTTTCATCTAAAAATCCAGCTATGAAACACAATCTACCTAAGTAAAACAGAAAAAAATGAAGCAGTATAGTGCCTATCCAAGCAAACACCCCCTTCTTTTTCAGCTTCTGTCTCAGAAGGCAACCTGATGGGAAGCATTTATTTAAGCAGAGAGGCTTGCGAAGGTCTTCTAGAAAAGGCTGACAATGCTTTTTGTTAGGCGTAGGTTGTGTTTGTGTGGTCCTCTCCCTCACTCCACTCACATAACTAAGTGAACAGTGAAGCACCAGTTCAAATGATGTTTGCTGAGCCCAGCATGGTCACCCAGCTAAGTGCCTCCATGGGGTAAGATAACAGTAGTACTATGTATTTATGCAGAACAACAAACGAGTCTCCAAAAGACATTAGGAAATATCCTGCAGTGCCTGGTTTGACTGCAAGAGCAAACTGCAGATGAGACAGGAGGGCACAGCACACAGGCGACATTAATCACAAACAGATTGCTCATTGTTTTACCTAAAGTGAGACATGGAAAGTTTCAATGTCCCTCTCTCTCCTGTAAGGCCTTGGTCACAAAGTCATAGCTAGACAGTCTCAAGCACAGTGGCCTTGGTGGTCCTATTGCTGAATCTATGTAATGATTTTAATTCTTTTTTGACTTATGATATGAGGCTGAGATGCAATTTCAGTACTTTGCTTGACCTTTCTCCATGGCAGACCTGTTCCTTGCCATCCTCAGGAAGGATTCACAGTGATTGTGAACACACAGCCTCTTCTTTAGTAATCACGGCAGCATACCAGGGCTGATGAGAAATTGCATGAGTCCAAGAAAGAGTTGCCCCTACTATGACGCAGTATAAGACTATCAAACTTTCCACCCACCCCGCTTATGTGGAGGCTCCTAATCTATACTGCTGCCCAGAAGTTGCTGTAAACTATCACCAGAAAGGGACAGTTTAGCCTTAGGGGTAATGCAGAGGGTGCATGAGAAGACATAAATTGCCTCCACGTATCCCTAAGCCGTGTTTGCACTGAACAACATTACACTCTGAGGACAGAAAAGGAACTGATGAAAATGTCATCTTTGTTGTGTTTGTTTTCTGAGAAAAAAAAAAATCCACTAGAGGTTATCAGAAGAACAGTTTTATTTATAGAATACTCTTGTTCCCATGAAATTCAGGAGAATTTTTATCTTTGACTTGAATGGGAACAAAACTTTGCCCTTGAGGAACGACTTCTTACATTACCAAAAAAGAAATATGGTTAGAAAAACCTGTGGCACATATTTTCTCCAGTGAGCTGCTATTGAAGAAAAGTTACTATAGAGGGAAGTGTTTATGTTAATTCTGAGACGTTATTTTGTCATGCTGTTTGTCTTATAGGGTACTGGTTTGCAATTTCTTCCAGTGCCTATTAAAATTAATAGGAATTATAAGTTTTTAGTCAGCACTGGCTTAGAGGAGCAAGTGCTCTTAGCAGAATTTTACAGATGAAAAGAGAATATGATTTTATTAATTTATTCAATGCTTTTGGAATAAAGTATCTTCAAACACAGACAAATAAAAGGAAAGATAAAGATAAAAACCCCATCCAACAAAGCTAGATACAGTTTAGATCTGGAAAAGCATTTGCACATTTACTAGAGATTGTGTATTTGTGCTTGCATTGCATTCCTTATATTGAAGAAACCTTCAAATTTTTTTTTCCTTTCTTGAGTAAGCCACAAAACAAAGGTTGTCTGTTAGCCCAGAATTTGTTAAAGCACTGAAAAGCTACACTAAAACTAAACCTCAATCGCACCAAATAAAACCAGTTAAAACTAACAACAGATATCTTTAATAATGTGTTTCCAAGCAATGATTGAAAAAAAAGGAACGTATCACTGGAAGACAATTTTCTTGTATTGGCATTTTGCTACCCTGTAAACCTGATTTCAGAGATTGTCCGTCTAGCTGTGGCAGGATGATTAGTCTCCAGGTGATTAGTTCTGGGGTAGAGATGTGACTGGTTACAGTTAAGGTTAAAATTATAACTGGGATTCGGGTTGATGCTCTGGAGTGGTGGGGGCGAACTGTGTGACTGCAGTTAGGGTTAGGGTTCAAGGAAGGAAGAGGTGGGAAAATATATTTACTGCAGGATCTTGTCAATGTGGTGGATCTAGGATGAGGGCTGGTGATAGCAAGGACTTATGCCTTCTGGCTAGTTGTGATGGAACTGGTGGCAAGAGTGTTATTCAAGGCAGTGTAAAGGTCGCATGTATGGTCTGGATTTAGGAAAGCAATCTGTGGAATTGTGTTTATCACTGCGTCACAGCAGCCCTTATTTCAGACTTTTTTGATAGGAGTGGAGATCTGACGATGCATCCTAGAGGCAATGGGACTGACTAACTACAATGAAGGTGACTGTCTTGGTTGTGGTTATAATTAGGATTCTGGAGAGCCACGGTGGGAGCTCTGCTTTTAATGTGGTGTCTTGGAGTGGTGTAATGATGTCTGAAAGGATGACTGACTCTGATCTGGGAGCTGATAAGTCTGTATTGAAGCAAATGGTTGGAGTTATTGGGCAAGAAAGGAGAGAGAACTGGGAGTATTTATGAATCCTGTCCAGGGGAGGTCTGAGGTTGGCAAGGAAAACTGCAATCTGTGTGCTACAGCACTGAAAAGAGGATGAGTAGGATTATTACTAAGATTAGGGTTTGGTGAAGGATAAAGTTTTAAGAAAGCAGAGATTATGAACAACAATCTATTGCTCAATGCTACCACGCTTCTACTTTTCATTTAAGGGTGATTTTACAGTAATGAACTGTAAATGATTAAGATGTGACAGGACTACAGATAAAGCATCTGGCAGTTATGCAGACAGAGTTTGGGGTAGAAGAGGACAAAGATCTGAATTTACTGGGAGGTCCTACAGAATTTAGAGACACAGGCAGGGCTGATGCCAGGAGGTTACTTAGCTTAGCACTAATTTGGAAGTTTGTGGCAGTTGTTAGCCTGTCCAGAAGCCTATCCTAAGGATAGCACTCCCTTTTTCTGCGAAAGAAAGCATGGAGAGCTAAACCGAGTGTTGGACCCCTGAGAAGGGATGACTGTGGAGTGGGCTGCTGCTTGCAGAAGTCAACAAATTCTGGATAGTATTGTTTTAGGACAGGGTGAGTAAAGTTGCCTGCAAGTGAAGACCACATTTGGATATCTGGTTTCCATTTGGAAAGTAGAGGTGCCTCTTGGTGGATCCTGCCAAGTCTCAGGTTCCAGTTTCAGGACTAGTTCTCTTAGCAATGAATAACATATATTTCATCCTGTGACAGAAAACAGTAACTGTGCTAAGGATGTTAGAGCGTTTACTGTTAGTGTGGTTTAGGATTACATGTCTGGTAAAAGATGGTTAGGGTCTTGGTTTTACATTAGTTCCTCAAGAAGCTAAGGAAGAAGGACAAACTTTGATATCAGAGAAGTCAGTCATTGTGGTATGAAGTCTACAGTACAGATCAATATCTTGTTTAGAGAACATTCTTACCATTAATGCTTATGTTATGGTCCAGGAAAGGGTAGGCTAGAAGAGCAAGTTAATCGGTGAACTAAGTCCTGTGGGAATAGCATGTGGGCTATTATTTGTAGCAAACTGTGTGTTTCTCTCCAAACTTAATTTTTAGGGTGTCAGGGTTGGAGGGTTTTTATTTTCTTTATTGGCTAAAGTTGTGTTTAGGTTTAAGACAGCTGAATTTAGATACTCAGTTTCTTGCAGGATCCTAGCGGGTTGTGGCTCGTCCTGCCTGTGAGTAATGAATGATCAATGCCATGGCAGGAAAAGTTGAATGGGGTTCGGGTATGGTGACCAATAGGACTGAATTTGGAGCTAGGGATTTGTGCAGCAAAATTCAAGCATCGGTGTTGTTTCTTGCAGGGCACTGAGGCCTAGAACAAGGAGTGGTTCTTTCTGGAATTTATGAAGGAATTTAGACTTAATGTTAAAATCTCAGTTTGGGAAAGCAGGGGTTGCAGAGGTCAGATTATTATTAGAGTCGTTCAGTTGTGTAGGGCAGGATGAAAGCTACTGTTAGGAAGGGTGTATGCTTTCTGCGTGGGGGAGGTTTTTACTGAGAGGAGAGCAATGGTTGGCGCTATATTTTAGGTAAACAAAGTCTGAAAAGTTTGCTCTGTTGCTGGGTTCTGGGAGACCAATAAGTCCCATTTCACTGTTAATCTTTTCAATCATGAAGAGGGGGTACGTAGTATGTGCCAGAAACTGGGGCACGAATAAGACTCTGGACAAGATTTTAAATTGGGATTTGCTTTACATCTTCAGTAATTGCTCAATGTTCAACAAGGGTTTCTATAAAACTGAGATGAAGATTGACATCAAGAACAGTGAATTACTATTAATTTCACTATGACTGGAAAGGAAGACCTGGAGAAAAGTGATGCTGCCAGTTCTGTTGGGGTAGGATTGGGACTGGACTTGCGGATGGATATTGGATTTAGGCCCTCTGTTTATTTTTGGAGAGGGGCAAGTGCTAACAGGAGTCTGTGAAGGATCATATTTTGTGATGCCTTTATGGATTATTTTTTGGGACTGAATAGAATTATTTGTTGTAAAGAAAAGAAAGCAAGCAAGAAATCACAGTTTTGAGCTATTCGTGAGGCTGGCAGATAGTATTGCTATTGTTTCATCCTATTCATGCATGTTTCACTTGAACATTTAAAAATGAATATTTATGTTCATTCTTTTTTTTTTTTTTTTTAATTTGAAATGCATATATATTTTAAAAGTAAAAAAAATTTTAAACCCAAACACTAAATGAAATACTGATAGCTGGGACAAAGCAAATGCTTACATTAACTCTCATTTATAATTTTATTTCCTATGTCAGGTTTTCCAAAATAAATTTTTCTCCCCAACTTTTCCATTTGGCTAAGCTAAAAACTTTTTTGCACAGTGCTAACTTCCTTTGCCCTACCAGATTTAACTTCATGCTTGAAGGCTGATACAGATACAAAAACTAAAGATAAAAATAGAATCATCCATAGTATCAGTGAAAAAGTAAACACTTCAGATGTTTTGACACAAGACAGAGGAGCACGCGAAGCGTGTTAATAGGGTACGCTGCATAAGCTTCCACTGTTCACCTCTGTTGCTTTCCTTGTTTTGCAGGTGAATGTAAAGTTTCCACATTCAGACTTGTCCTTCTGGCAAACGTTATGAATATTAAATATTCATGTATGAAATCTGTTCAGATCCAACCTTGGAATCATTTTGAGGTTTTTTTATGAACGATTAAAATGCTATATAAATTTCAGATTCTGCCATCTGAGTAGCCTGAATGCAGAGAATGAAGGGCAATATCCTGTACTGCTAATTTAATTTTCCCATCAGTGTTTGTTTGAACTCTGTCTGTGGGTCAAGACAATAGATGTCTGTGCAAATATTTTCTGCTTACACCAGCCAGGACTGTGTGTATAATTCCAACTAAAATTTCAGCAACAGTTTAGAGTTAGTTAAGCTGATTTTTCCCACATAGGAAATATCACTTTCAGATAGAGAACTTTATTAATGAGCTATGTGTGTCACTTGCCTGTGGCAGAGCTTTGATTTTATGCAAACTGGACCCCCCCTCTGGCTCCAGATCTTGACTGGAGTTTGAGGAATCTTATAACCTCCAGAAAATGAAATTTTATTGAACTTGGAACAGTCCCACAAGCATCAGAGATTTGCTGTGCACACAGAGAAAACAGAAGATAAATAAATCGCAGAAGAATGTAGTGAGTCATTTAACCTGCAGAAAGAAGGTAAAACGTGGAGGAAGACAGTAGCAGGTAGAGGATATAGTTCCCCTTCGGGTCAGCTGGACGTGTTTTTCCATTCACTTCTAAATTTTATGTCTCAGTCCAAGTGCCATCAGCCTTGAACTTGTGAGTGACAGGGAGGTGGAAAGGGTACGTCCATGCTTGTCAGCCTGGAAAAACAAAGTAGGAATGTCTGCCAAAGAAATCTGGACACTTTGGATTTTCTTGAAAGACCCAAACATTGTTATTTCCTCTGATTTTGTATGCAGTATCTAAAAGAGATTGACTTGTAAGTGTTCCCATGGTCTTTGCATACACAAAGAGGAATGAGACACTTTCAGTGACATTTATTTTAGACTGATGGAAGGAACAAAGTGCCAAGCAGCTTCCAAGAGGGTGTTTCCTCAGCATGACCCTGAACATAGTTTGAGAACAGTCTGGCTGCTGCCTCTGAGCACAGGCACAGCTCCTGGAAACTGAAAAGTGCCTACTATGAACAGCAGACAGACATAGCTGTCTGCCTCTGTGGGCAAGATCATGCAGCAAAATTCAGATATTAAGATGGAAATGTCCTCAGAGCGGGGACAGCTGGAGTCAGGATTTTGGTTTGGATCACTGAGAGGCCCATTGGAGAGAAGTCCATTTGCAAAAGCTGGATGCATAGCCAGATTTCAGGATGCTGGAACACTCAGAAATGGGCAGTGGATTAGATCCTTAGAAATATAGCATCAAGTGGTTTTATATTTTTCCTGCCAGTACTGTGTACAGAATAAATGTGAAATAAATTCAGACAACTCCCATTACAAAAGAGAAAGCTGTTTCCTTTCCTACACTGTGTGTCTCATACCAAGACCACTTTGAGCACTGATCACTTCAAACCTCCACCTGAGCTGCAATCATTTGTAAACTGTATCAGGCCCAGTCTGGTCCATCTGTATTTGACACCACCTCAGGTTTTTGCAAAACAGTCAGTACTACTTTAGGTAAACACTCCCTCTGATCCCTTCTAAAATTACATAACTCTTTTGGTTCCCCCTTAAATAACACAGAAACTAACAGAAATTTAATAAACATGTTGTAGATCTCTACTTATTGCAAGAGGAACATCCAGAGCAACTGGCAGACTTACACAATCCTTCCGATGCAGGCTTGGTATGAAGATCATGGCAGTTTAAATCTTAACCATTACAGACCAGAATATGAAGAAAAGGCACCATACTTAGGAGAAAACAAAAAATATTTAAAGTAAGTGGTCATTGCCCAGCTTATTTCTCCTTCCACCATAGAATAGTTTGTCCATGGCTAAGATCGTATTTCCAAGTAATCCAGATTCTTCCAGCCCGTTTCTACAGGATTATTTTACTGGACCTTTCATGTTGATTCCACTCTTTCCATGTTGCCGAACTATGGAGGTTTTCATAGTCATGATTTCCTTTAGGATGAATTGGAGAGTGATGAAATGGAGAGGAGAAAGGAAGTAATACCAGCTCAGAAGAAAAAATAGGAAATCTGAAGTATAAATAAATAAATAAATAAGCAAACAAACAAATAAATAAATAAAACCAAAACAAACAAACACACAATCTAAATGTTACATTTTGGCAGTATCAAAACAAAATTATCCTGACTGCAGTCTTAGAGGTGTTTGGCTCTGTTTGTCTTCTTAAACTTCTACATATGGTTGAAGTCTAAGAATACCAAATCCTGGAAGACCGAGTTTTCAAATCAGAAGGGAGATCCTTGAAACTGTCCAGATTCTGTGCTCTATTTTAGAAAAATTGCTGAATTGCTGGCACCTTTAACATTCTTGTCCCCAAAGCTATTCAGGTAGTGAACGTGCTCCAGAGCTGTGACGCAGGAAATGAGGGCTCCCAGATGAGTTTGTCTCACTGAGTAAATCCACCCAAAATCCAGGTTGAGCTCCAGAGCAGGCTTCTATTTGAAGCATCTTAGTGTAATGATGGATCCCTCCAATATACGCTAGGATGACAGCCATGATGACATTAGCTCTTCCCAGTCAGTTTTCCTCTGCCTCTGTTCAGTGACCCTCAGATAAACAAGATGAAAGCTGACAACCACATTCCATCAACATTACTTAAGACACATTTCAGTGATTTCAGCTATAAACATTTCCTCCCATTTTCCTCATTGTCATAATCATTGCACGACTTCAATAGCTGTGAATACTCACTATCACAATTGTTTTAACCTATCTGCTTTACACCAGCCAACCTATCTGCTTCCAATTTCTTTTTGCTTTCAAAACAAGTTTATGTAACAGGCTAAGATGTATTTTTGTAATTTCCGACAACTCCAGACAATCAATCTAGACTCCTATGTTTCTCAATCCCTTGTAGATACTAATGGAATAATATATCTAAATGAAACTTTGTCATGACAGCAGTGTGGCAGACTAAACTGCATAAATGAAGGGGCTGCAGAGCAATACTTGGCAGGAAAAAAACCCAGTATATTGAAGATTTATAACTGTTCAGTTCAGTGTACCAGGACAGAGCCCAAATGGAAAAGGGCTGGCTGGCACTAATACTTTTGGAATTGGAAGGGAATGCCTGACTTCAGCTCATTTTGTTTGTCAGCATTTCTGATTCTCTGGCTGCAAACTCTGCAGATCTGCAGATCCGGCTTTGGCAGTGCCACTGTTCAAATGCAGCTGAGTGGCAGCATGTTTGCTGTCTGCCAAGAGGAGGGAGAAACAGCAGCAACCCCTGCCATGTCATTTATAGCAGCTGTCACCTTTCTAAAGCTACCAAATTCTCTTTCTACGTGCAAAAGTGACTCTATTTTCTTTTCACTCCTCCAGGCATTTGAAATATTAAGATCTAGTGCAGTTGTCTTTTCTTCCCTTACTCTGCTCCTTCTAGCTTCTGTCCTTTACTTATTACTCTGTATGTCTATCAACACAGTCTTTTCTGTACTGTTTTCCCAGCTACCGAATGCATGACTTTGTAAGAAGTTGTTAAAACAATTTTCATGGGTAAACTGAATTCCAGATTTGAAAAAACAAATGAAACCAAACCAACAAAACCATATCTCAAGTGTTCTGTATCTCTACAACCTTCAGAAGTGTTTCAGGACAATGTCCAAAATATGGAATGCAATTAAGATACTGTGTTCTGGAATTGTCACAGTTGAGACTAATCCTCTTCAATGCTCTAACTCAATGATAAATATTTCTAATGGCTGTGTTTATTGCAAACTTGGGGCTCCTTGTATCTGAACACGATTCCTATCAGACATTTTAAAGCCTTGGATTAACCTTCAAGCAATCAAAATATTAACTCTTTTTGATTGCAAAGAACTAACTTCCCCAGCAGTAAGTATATGGCTCTTGGCTAGTTCTTAGATATAGTTTACATTTTGCAAATAAGGAAATGGAGACTAAGAAGTTTGGGTAAGGTTCACAGCCAGTAAGTAGCTCAGTGATCACAACTCCAGGAAAGCCTTGCTCCCCACCCTGGCAGGACTGGAGCTGTTCGCTTATTCTTGTTTTGTTCTGAAACAAGAAGACATGGAGAGACCAACTAAGGGGAGAAAGAGGTTGTAGAAAGTTGCATGTTTTAATTTACTCCACCAATATACTGCCAGTAAAATTTTTGATAGCTTATGTGACAACATTTTCAAGCATATGAGAATACGCCAATTATGCCCAGAACTAGCTCCGACAAATACAATGCAGCATTTATTTTCCTTAAATAAACAAAGGTTTTTTTTCTGATTTTTAACTTCATTTTCGTATATGATCCTGTACCTGTAAAAAATTAAATGAATGGAAACCTCTCCAGGGTGTTCAGCTGCAATGAATGCAGCATCTGCCATTTGGTAACGAAAGAAGAAAAAGCTTTTCAGTTCTCTGCAAGCCAGATGCGAAAGTGTTTGATATTGAAACCCCAAATAGAGTAGGGACAAATGGTTGACTTTTTAGAGGTAACGTTTTTCCCCTTTGATGCAAGAAAACTTTTTATTTAATTTTTAAATTTAAACTGAACATAAAAGTCTTTGGAGTACAGCCAACAACACTGAGGCTGTCATTAAATGTATCTTGTTAGAGTTAAAGAGAGATTCCCTATAATGCAAGTACTTGGAATAACATCTTACCGCTTCTGTCTGAAGCATAGACCTGTTTACATAAGTGGGTTGATCAGACACAGTTTCTGGCCAAACAAATGTTCAAGAAGATTAATGACGAACACATGTTGTATTTTGTTATCTAAAACAACACCCAAATTCTCAGTTGAAATCTAGGTTATGCGATGACACAGAGTATTGGTTAGGGGTATTTCCTGTTTTTGGAGTGTTAATGCACTGTGTCCACTTTTGTTGCTCTTTGGAGAATGCAGTTGTGTTTTTATAGAAGGATTTCGCTCCCTTACTAGGGAAAGGGTGGATTTTCCTTTCTGCTGTAGGGTTGAGAAATGTAGGCCTGAGAGGTGGCCCAAATGTGTATGCAGAGAACATGTCATTGGTCGGTCCATAAGAAGGACAACAACCAGATTACTACGAAAAGCAGCTCTTCCCTTAATTCAAGCTATTCTCCAGTTGTTAGGATGGCAATAAAGCTTATGTCATAGCAAGAGGTTTGGTATTACCCCAGTTCAACAGAAAACACAGTAACTTTCTGCTGATTCTGTTTGCTATAGGCAGTTAAATACACATCCGGTCTGCTAAACTGGTCAACAGCTTGGAGGCCTTTTTAGACCTCTCAGTGCTACTGGATAATTAAATAGCATTTATGCAGAAGCAGTCCATGTTATTCAACAGACCAGGCACGTTCATTTATGTCTCAGAGAGAAATTCAAGCCATTAAATCTAGGAAGCTGAAGAAAGCTACAGCTGGAGCTAGCCATTAATACGGAAGTAGACATCAGATAGTAGATGTGGGTGTCCCGGTGCACAACGAGATGCACACCAGCCAATAATGTACTTTTGCAGCAAAGGCAGCCAACAGCATCTGTGGCTCCACAAGGAAGAGCGTGGCCAGTAGTCAAAGGAGGTGATTATTCTGCTCCACTCAGCCCTGGTGAGGCCACATCTGGAGTGCTGGGTCCAGTGCTGGGCTCCCCAGTACAGGAGAGACATGAACACACTGGACCTAGTCCAGTGAAGTGCCACCGTCACGGTTGAGATGGACAAACGACATAGGCCAAGTTCTTAAGTACAAACAGCCGTCTCCATTTATTGCCACAAATGCTTTTTTATATAGTCTTTACTAGCTCATGTGTCTTTTTGCTACTGGTTACAGGCTGCAATAGTAACATATCATTGGCTAGTTTTGCTATCGTCAATGTTACTCTTTAACTCCCTTTCTCACGGGTACACCTTAATGCCTTTGGATACTCCTCTACTCCCATCTTTCTCATGGGTAGGCCTTAATATTTTCAAGGCTGATCTCTGTTCCCATACCCTCCGTCAGGGAACCCACAGACCCACCGCAGTCTCCCATATGCCACAAAAATGACAAACAGATTGGAGCATCTGACATAGTAGGAGAGGCTGAGGGCTGGGATTGTTTGCCCTTGGGAAGAGAAGGACCAGAGGGAATTCTTAATAATAGGTATGAATGCCTGATGCAGTGGGTGTAAAGAAAATAGAGCCAGACTCTTCTGTGGTCTCCAGTGGAAGGACAGGAGGCAATGGTCACAAATTGAAATACAACAAGTTCCATTCAAATATCAGATTTTTTAATTTTTTTTTTTTTTTTTTTTTTTACTGCAAGGGTGATTTAGGACTGGAGCAAGTTGCCCAGAGAGGTTGTGAGTCTCCATCCTTGGAGATATTCAAACCCAGCTGAGTATGGTCCTGAGCAATCTGTTCTAGTTGAGCCTGCTTTCAACAGGGGGTTTGGACAAGATGATTTCCAGAGGTCCCTTCTCACCCTAACCATTGTGCAATTCTGTGGTTGCAGGCTTAGCCATGCAAGTGAGTCTGATGCGCTGCGGATTCACCTCTGCACTCACTACAGAGACTAGCCTAAAAAGCACATCGTAGCTGAGTATTCAAAGTTCTATGTGAGTGAATATTGCCTATTTACTCCTCAGTGCTGTCTTTGACAGCTACTTTATACCTCACAGCTCTTGCTGTGTCCTATCTTGTCAGTAGGGGAATAATGAAAATGCAAGAGCAAGAAAAAGCAGAGGTTCTGGTGTATCCGTGTAACACAGGCTGCAGCAGACAGTCCTGCCTGGCATGAGGATGATCAAACACATTGTTGCTGGACCTACAATCCAAAGTCACATCATCTATTTGGCACTCCAAAGCCTTTGCCTCACAGGCTAGCACAGCCATGCTAAGTAGTATGCAACTTCCCTTCCCTTATAAACCTGTCAAGCTATTTCTCCTAGAGAGAGGCTAGAAAAAAGATTTACTTCTGTTTGTGGCTGTTTTGGGACTGCTTAGAGTCTGTAGCAACAATGGCAAATACCAAACGGAACAAACGGCACCCAAGGATTTAGTATAACCTAACTTTCTGCTCTGCCAGATGTTGCACTTGTTCTGTCCAGGAGTGCATTACATATTTCAGGCTATAGGGCTGCCAGAATTAGTATTGCTTTTCCATTTTCTATTGTTTCTCTTCAGCAATGGCAGTGGCATCCCTGCCAGTGAAGACTGAAGTAATACTAGTCCTTGGCCCATTCCAGGGACTTCAGACGAGTTTGTCATGCATCAGTGGGTGGCCATCTCCATTTCACAGGGGGAAAAACAGAGACAAAGCATAAACTAGCACACCTATGGGCTCCAACTCGTGACTGCAAGTATTTTTAGGAGTAAGAGCTGAACAGGACACTTAAGGCCCACAGCTTACAGCCCAGTGTAAAAAAGTCTGCCGTGTGATTTGGCATGACTGGGGCTAGTCACTGCCTACACCACTGCGGTTAGGCCTGCCTATGTCAGAGCGGTATGGGAAATGTATGGTACAGTGGAAAGTGAACCTAGGACTCCCAGTTGCTGTATCTGATCTCCACTTGATGTCTTCTCCAACAATATGTCCATACCTTGCCAACTAGTTCTACATGATTCATTTTGTTACTGGATAGTCATATTTTGTGGGTAGCCACTAGTCAGTTTGAGTTACTCACTTCTACAAAATACTTCCTCTAGAAGGTACTGTAAACAGAATTAATTTTTAAATAGTTTGAGTTGTTTAAAAGCCATGAGCAATGGTTATTAACATTGGCACAGAATAGGTCACATGGTGATGATTCAAGGGATGGAAATTGGAACATTTTGGACGGAAATGATGTTTTTATGTTCACTTGCCTTTTATCCAGACACTCTGGTGGTAGAAGTGTTAATTATACCCAAGAAAGCAAACTGGGGCAGTTACGGGTACTAATACATGTAAAATAAATATTTAGACTAAGGAAATAATGTCTATTCAAGTAATCTAGTCTCCATTTCTTGGTTACAACATGCAATTTTATCATGTATCTCTTCTGAAAGACAGAGGTGGAGGAAGGAGTTTGTCTCATTGAAGGCAACGGAAAGTATGCTTAATATACCATGCACAAATATGGACATGAAACTGGGAGGCTGCACTGCTAACAGCTCTTACAGACACAAAGAAGCATGCACCCAGATTCCCAAACAACATACAGTGATGTTTTGACTTGAAATTTCTTGCACTGAAGCTCATTCTTGTGATAAAAAATGGCATGTCCCAGCTGGATCAACAAGCCAAGAAAGCTTGCCACTTGGTGACTGCAGCCTAGTTACCGCTAGCACAACTCAACACTGTTCTGCTTCCCTAAAAACCAAACCAAACCAAACCAAACAAAAACCCCACCAAACCAAAACATCTCCAAGGCTTGCCACTGTTTGGAAAGAACCTATTTTTTCTTTTTGCACGTCTAGACTGGTTTACTGCTTTTCAGCACAACTTCTTGTCATGGCATTGCAGCCAGTGTGTACTTTTTGACTGCTGCTGACCAAGGCAGACTCTGAGTAGTCTTCAAAAGCGAAAGAACTTGCCAGCAATTGAGTCAGTTTAAACTGCCTGCCAGCAATTTTCTGCATGCCATACAATGCATTTTTGAGTCGCCTTCCAAAACCAGCCTTGATGAATAAGTACTCGACAAGAAAAAAGTCTGAAATTCCTGCTTGGTCTTAAACACCAGGATTCTGCCATACTCCCTTTCTCTCCTAAGTCAAAGCACTCAACCTGATCTCAGTATAAACAGCTATTCAAAATGTCATGTTCAATAAGGAGCATGACTAGGGACTGCACACTGGGCCTTAACAAATGGAGACTTCTGTGCAGGGGCACAGGAGCCTGATGCAACAACACCCCCACACATTGCATGGGACTGCAGAAGAAATGAGGGGCTGCCTGGATGTCTAAAGTCATGAGGGTGATGCCCTCATCTCTCACATTACCATCTGGCCAAGAACAATGTGCCCATGGAAAACAAGTGTGGATTCTGTAGGAAACAGAAGAAATCAGTGTTTAACTCACCGCTAGGTGTCACGACTTCTTCATTTTTAAGCAGAATGATGAGTTTCTCTACGCCTAGAGGAAAGAAAGAAAAGCACAAGGTGAAGGCAGGAAGCTGGTACGTTAGCCAAACGCTCAAGCTGGCTCCAGTCTACATTCTTCTCAGTAAGGTCAGGTTGGTAGATAGCATATTCAGAGAAAAATGACAAATAATTTCCTTCCCTTTTGCAGCTTACTGCCATCTCAGACCACATTGAAACAGTAAAAATCTCAGGAGTGCAGGTAGCTGTAAACTTCTGCATGTTTAGTGCACCATGGAGTTTTGCTTATATTTGTTTGCTTTACCTTGCCAGAAATCAGCCCCAGATGCAGTAGCTACAGGTAACAGGAAAGTGAAAAAAAGTTTTCCCCACTTTTCAGCGTGTCTCAGACCAGCTGCTTTTGTTAAGTCTGTCCTTCTTGTTACTGACAAATGCTGTACTTTTGGTAGCTTTGGAGACTGACAAATACACAGACACAAATTTATGTATATATTTTAATGTATATTCACAGGGAAAACATGGGTCAGGAAATGTTAATGCAACCACCCTTCCCTATGCCACGCACTTTTCCTATGCCGCCGTGTTCTCCAGGGAGGTTTCACCTCCTCCTGCTTTGCTAGTGTCTCTACCGAGACTGAATGCAGAGGGAGCAGGCTGTTTTTATGCTGTCCACTGACGTGAAAGTCTTTTCTCCTTTCTTGCAAATAGACAAATTGTCATCAGGGTAAGGCTGTGACACACTTGATTTTTCAGCCTGTGGGCTGGATGCAAACCAGCAAAGGAGTGAGGAGCTCTCTCTCCCTCTCAAGGTTTCCACAATCCCCTTCAAGCTGGGACTAAAAACTTATCATAAGGTCTGCAGCCTTGTCATGAGAAAGATGAGGAAATGCTTCTTGAATGCTCTTCCCCTTCTTTCTGCATATTCCATGTCACGTTTAATGCACAAGGGTCTGGGGTGGACATGAACCCACCAGCCCAGGAAGAGGCAGGAGACCTGGCACATCAAACGAGGTGCTTCTGGGCACTTCTTAGGAACTTGGCAACAAGAGAGGACTGAAGTGGCTGCCCAGTATGGGCAGATGTTTTTTCCTCTGACCCCTTGTAGAGTACACATTTGCTGGATGATTTGCAGCTTGTACTCTGAGCCAAAGGAAAAATTCAAACATTGCTGGCTGCAGTCGGATTTTGTTTGACCTCTTAAGTAGTTTAACATGGTACTGGCCTTCTTTCCCATTTTAGGTCTTTCCCTTCCAGAACAGCAGAATGGATTCAATGATGCAGCTTCTGAAGCACCTACACAGTGCCCTGGGCTAGAAGTAGTGGATGTGTGATAACTACCTTTAAGATAAGAGCTCCCCAGAAGGGAACTTTTTCTCTTCTCGGTGCAGAGAGCGTTTTTATTATAATGTACTATGAGTTTCCATCTTCCTATTCTGTAAGTTAGGAATTTGAGAATCAGCATTTGCATGGGAATTTAAGACTACACAGTTTCCTCCATCCTTCAAAGTAAAGCCATGTCACTGGGTGGTCTTGGCACCAACCTCTCATATGAGACAAATAAAGGTGATTTTTGTAGTGTAAGTACAGAACCTAGAGATCCGATTCACATTAAAAATGTGTAATTAATCTACTGCATAAATTAAGAAGCAACAACAGAAAGATTTCACCCATTAGGATTCAGTGGACATTTTTGACATTTGTTTTAAAGGGACACCATTCAACCTTTTACCTTTCTTGTCAGAATCCTTTCGTAATTTAATATTGTTCACTCAATATTCCCTTTGCTATTACAGAAAATTATATATAATTTTCTTAATATTTTTCCAGTTTATTTACCTTGGACATTTGACGATGTCTTGTGTCTAGTCCGCTTCACTTCTTTTAAAATTGGAAAATGTAATAGTAAAACCACAGAAAAGCAGAGGAATTCAACAGCAGGTGCTGAGGCTAAGAATATTTTCCACTCATTCTTTAAATAAATGGAATTAATTTCAAACTGCCAGAGTCTTTAACTTATAGCTGTAGTTTATGGATCATCATAGTTAACAAATATAGTGTAACCCAAATATCAGATATTATTTATTTATTGCTTGTGGAACACAATGCCTCCATTTCTTTTCTGACCCCTCACTTCCAACTCCTGAAGCACTGAGGCAAAGTCCCATGCCTCCTAGATCTCAAAACCTGCCATTTCTACAACTGTATGCTCATTCTCTTCCAGATGTATTCTACCTATGTCTTCTCTGATGCAGATGGTGTGGTTTCTGGTTCCCAGTAAATACTTGTTCCCTTGCATAAGGACAAAATAATCAGTAGTGTTTTTGCCCTGCGGGAAGTAATGCCTGTCTGGTGAGAAGATATTGGAAACATCTTCAGGAGATGCAGATGTTTTGCTTTAGCCAAAACGATGTCTGGACATCAACCATAAGTAGAAGAAATACATGTTTTTTCAAGAATTTCAGGTAAACTAGATGATCTGCTCAGGAGTAAACCCTGGAGATCTGCTAATGCACTTACAGCAGTATTATTAACACTACAAATTGGCTTGACCTGCAGTACATAAATCCTACCAAGACTAGTTCACAAATAATACCTGAACTAGACTATAGCAGAAGGCTGGGGTAGGAATTACCAGAGACATCAGATGAAACTCTTGAACAGCAGGTCTAGGGGTGGATGAACCTTGCCAAATCAGAAACTGTCCTGAGGAGATGCAGAAACACAGGTTTAGTGCCTGTGAGACTCTTTCTTGGCAAAGCTAGAGGATGGGAGCTCTTAACAAAGTCAGATTCCATGCCTGGACTTGGCACCTAAACTCTTATTTAAATCTCAGTTCAGAGCTAAAAAAAGAGTATTATGCACTTGATCTATACTCTTTTCTTTGTTTCTGATGAAAAACAGGGAAACTGTTTTTCAGAGCTCCTCTAGAGCTACTGCCAAACAGCACCTCATAAGAGGTAGGGAGTGTTACCTGTGAAAGGGGTACTAGCTGTTGCTTACTTTACAGCAGTGAAGTAAGGGTAGCTATCCTAGGGACTATGAAGTACTTGTACACTGTGACAAAGGGGACAATGACAAGGACCTCAGACTTACATGGAGCTGTTCTTATTCTCATCCAACACAACCTGAAAGGTGAACTTGGAGAAGAATAGACAAATACCTGGAGGGCAAGTAGTGAGGTTTCTTTCAAGCCTTGAAGAGAGACAACCGCTGGTTCTGAATGACACTTTTGATTCCTTAGGAGCAAGCTTGCTTAAAAGTGGGAGGTACATAAGCATAGACAGACCGGTTTGTACACAGGAGTAAAATTATGGTACTTCCTACAATATTATTAGAGTGACTCCCAGTCCTTGTCAAGTTACACCTTAAACCAACAGAGTGTAAGATGAGGGAGGTTGTAGTATTTTCATTATACAGAGAGGGATCTGAAGTACTGAGAGATCGAATGACAAAGCAAGAAACAAAAGAATATGGCCTTGATAAACTGTGACTTGAACACCAGACCCTGGAGACTTCGAGTAGGCAGCTGGACTGCTCTTCTCTTGCAAGCTTTCTGAAATGCTGAATGGAGACATTTGCATCTCTTCCTGAGAGATGGCTGAAAACTAGGAGATCACTCTGGTTTCTAAAAATTTGACTAACAATATTCGCTTGCTGCTGTGTATTGGTTTTTGGCAGGTAGACCAACATGTAACCCATGGATATGGTTAATTATAATGCCTCTGAAAAAAAGAAAACTAGTCAGGAATGCATTGTTAGAACAGTCCTCTGCATGCATGGTAAAGTCAGGAAAAGTCTCTTAGGAAGAAAAAGAATGTGGCTGAACGCTAAAAACATCAGAAGGATTGTCATTCAGGGAGCTAAAATGAAACCACTGAAGTAGTTTAATGACCCCAGGAACAGGCAGTCAGAGCTATGTCTTGGAGGGCCCACTTAACCCTGGAACTTGTCATTCCATCAGCACAAGCCTCTGTTTCAAAAATGCATGTCATCAAAGAGGCCGCTAAGATGAAATTGCAACTATTAGCCAAACACATGCTTCAGAAAAAATGCACTAAAAGCACAGAACTCAAACTAAAAAAAAAAGTTTTCACTGTTGTTCCATAATGTTCCTTAAACAGCAGACGGGAAAAATAGTTGCATGCAAACCTTAATGAATGAAATCCAAATTGCTATCTCCAGGCTTTTGACTGAATGCCACTGGTGGGTCATTCACCAGTGATACCATTCAGTTTATTGGCCTATTTTTCGCAGACTTATGTGCTCATTTATGAGAATGGCCTGATTTTCACAGCGACTGTACCCATATGCTCCTGCTGCAATTGCAGTGTTCAGTCTCCAAAACAAGTCTGCTCTTTTAAGTGGTTAAAGATGGCTTTTAGTTGCGTAACTTTCAGGCATCCCATATCAGAGAGTTTGGGCCAAGAGGAGGAAGATACAGCAGATCTCAGGCAGTTAGTAAGTCCTGTCAAACCCCAGGAGACAGCTTATTCATCAGAGTTTATAAACTGAATATTGTGTCTTTGCTATCTGGGAGTTGCATAATCAGACAGAAATGTTGTCAGGCGTGAACACTGCAAGCAGCACTGAAAACTTTTTTTTTTTTTCAAATGGCATGTCTCCAGGCAGCTGGACTAAACATGCTGGACAGCCCTAATGTGGACTGGTCCAGCCTCCCTGATCACCACAGAAGCTGCTGATACCAAAGCAGCACACATTTTGGGCATTGTAGAGAAACGATCTCCTGAATGGTGCTCTGCTGCCCAATGCAAGCACTGAGCAACTTGGTCTTGATTAACATTTTGCCAGTCAGTGTTAACTGGTCAAACTTGAGTTCTGCTTCATTTTGGGCATGTTTTTCTTGCTTCACTTTGATCTCTTGACTTTGTAGAGCTGTCTTGGAATGTTAATTATATGCTATTCAAGGAATTCAGGTGGTATTCACATTATTTGGGCTTTCTATGGTAAGTAGGCATAAATTTCGACCTGCTTCTCTTGTTCCTTTACCAAGGGTCCAAGAATTTTTCTTGCACTTTATTTTCCTTCTTTTGTCAAGGAAGGCAAGACAGATGTTCTAGTATCTGTTTTATAAAAATAGCCAACTGCATCTGATTTGCCACACTAGAATCAAGCTGTCAAGGTAATGGAGTGCCTGATGGAGTAGTTAAGATGGAACTTAGCTTGTTTTCTGATGTTTTTTGGGAGCATGTGTTTGCCAAGCCATGACAGTTTGTACATGCTGAGCTTATTGTGCAGGGAATGGTTTCTATATAGCCTGAGGGAAACGACATTTTAAAAATACCGTCTCTAATTTATCGGGCCATCTCAGGCATACTCTCAGAGATATCACTTTGGTGCTGGTGTCACAGTTCTGGGATACAAGCTCCTGTTACTACCAATTAGCCACTAATCAGATGAACTTGCTGGCCATTTTTGCTCTGATGCCATTCCGTCACAGTCAGTACAGGTGGGGACCTACTCAAGGCTTCTTCTGGGTGGAGCAATAACAGCTCCAATAGGCCACCAAAATCTAACATACAATCTCCCAACTTTCTGGAACAAGAGCTGAAATGTGGCTATTTCTGTTTTGTTTATTTGACAGAAATCCTGTGTTCTGACTCTTAAAATAACACTGTACAACTCAATATATGGTTTTGGTTGCTCAGTTTCAGAGCTGGCTGTGGTATAGGCCACATAGGCCGTTGCCTAGGTCGATTAAGAGTTGGGAGACGACAGTGCAGCCATGGACCTACTGCTTGGTGTGCCTGTGTTGGTCAATGAAAGACACACACAGCTTATGCTGTGCTTTGAGGCTTATGCATGTCTAAACTGCCATCTCTATCCAACTGTTTTCTATGGCAACAGTGGCAGAGCAAGAAACTGTATTCTAGCTCCCTCTTCTCTTGATCTTCTCCATGACCAGAAGCAGCCAGCTGCAGGCAAGTCCTGCTTTCTGGTCCTTTGGTGGCAATATTCAGCATTGCCTCTGGAAGTAGCGGGCACAATTACCAGGCAGTGAGTACATCATCTTTGGAGACATCCACTAAAATGCAACAGTGTCACTTGTGCGTTGGCTGGCTACCACGAGAATGATCAGACTTGTTTGTTATTGCAAAATCTGGGTTAGCATCCTTCCCTGGCCTTTTTACCTGGAGCAGCAAATTAAACCACTTTCTTGCTCAAGTACCTGTGGCTTTGGGGAGACAGAACTCCCCTCTAGAGTCTGTGGAATCTAAAGCACTTTCAGGAGATAGAAAACCAGGAAAAAGGTGTCTCATTTGGAAGTGGGAAAGCCAAAAGGAAAAAAAAGTTGACCCTTTTCACAGAAATACAGGGACTTCACAATTTCATTCCCTTATGAAAATGAAGTCAAAGAGATATAGTGTCAGTGAAGAAGAGCAGAAGCTCTCTTGAATTCGCTGGGCTAGAATCCACTGCCAGCAATGATTCAAATCCCAAATATTTCACTATTTTAAGCAGGCTGAGGTTCCTATAACCCCCTGACAGTACTGTTATGGATAAATGCCTAGTGTTAAAATCCAGAGAACAATAGTATGCAAGAAATGGAATGTATGGGAAGTACTACATGCTTCCCTGATAAATTACCTGCACTATCTTTCTAACGACTAGGGATCCTTGCTCCAAGTGCCAACTGGGTCATTTGAGGTAAACCATCTATTGAGCAGATTTTTCTCGCCAGACATTGGCAGCAAGAATTGAATCTAACATTTTTTACTAGACATTAGTTTCTGCTTCTCTGGCTCTGGCTCACAAATGTGGTCACCAAGAAGCTTTGGCATTCCTTTATAACTAGTGTTACTCAGAATTATAATTTATTTGAGCTCCTGTGCTCTTTTTGTCTTGGCTGCAATGAAATAAAATCCAGAGATGTCACATTTCTTTTTATGACCAAGACAAATACTGTCCATGTAATCGAGGGGACAGAATACCTAGAAATAAGAGGAGAAGTCTTTAGGAAATTAAATTGATGTGAACACTCAGAGAAAACGTTTCATAGGAAAAGCTAACATAGAAGCCTTTTTGAAAAGGTCACTTTGAAATGAGGTATCTCAGACACCTGAAAGGGCAGGACAAATGTGATGTTAATATGACATAGCCACTTAGTAGTAATGAAGCAGCTTTGCTTTTAAAATCTGTGCTTAAACTTACTCCCTGAGCAGTCACTTCTATTAAGGGATTGTGTACATACATTGAAAGGTGAGGGTTTAGTGGAAACTAAAAAAATTAATTTCACACTGATAAAAAAACTCAAGACCTTGTCCTTAACCTGGACGCCTCAGTGGAAATAGATTTAAGATCTAGAAAACTTGTCGTTTAACTAGTTTGGCCATTAGTGTATGCTATTCTCATTTTCCTTCTGGTGGTGTCATTCAAAAAAAAATTACATACCTTAGTTAATCAATATCCCTAACTGTATGACTACTTTTGATCTCCCTTTCTACCAAAAGGCAGTTCTTTAAATCCAGATTGCTCTGCATTTCAGCCAGAAGGCCTTGATTATCACAATCTTTTTGTCTGTTTATTCAAAACTGGTTTGAAGGCACAATATCCAAAAAGCGAGAAGGTGTTGAAAAGAGGAGGTATATAAGCTGTTCTCCATAGTGCGCTGTGTCAGGAAAAAAAGATGAAGATTCGGAGGAGGCAAAGGAAAACTTTTCAAAGCATCAAGTTATTTCAGCCTGGAAAACATGGCATGGGAAAGCAACAGAGTTTTTACTGAGTATTTTTAACATCAAGCTGGATTTTTTTCTGTCAGGAATCACTAAAAGTATAGTATAGTACAGTGTAGTGTAGTATAGTACAGTACAATATAATAGTACAGTGTATTTCATCCTGCCCTTGGTAAAGGGTAGACTAAGTAACCTTCTACGGTCTCTCTCTTTTTCTATGCATGTAGAATTGCAAGGACAAAGAATATCTACATATTGTAACTCAATCTTTTCATTTTAGTACCAAGTTTGAAAATATTGTCATATAACTCGAGGAATCGAGCATCACACAATTTCATAGACATTTCTATCTATACTTGATGATTCCTTAACCAAGTACTACCTGTTGAAGGAAATTCTGTTACCTTGGGCAAAATAAGGCAGTCATTGACCAAACACTATTATTAGTCCAATGATTTAGGATCAGAATACTGACAAATACTCAAAAGTAAATGTTATCTTGTACCATTTTAATTACAGAACCATTCATACACTAACAACATGCCCAGCATGCTGATAAACCCCAGTTTTTGATAGGTTTAATCTTGGCAAATTAGAGGAACATCAGTGAAGTTCAGATATCACAGTGAGAATTATGCTCAAGAAAAGATTACAGAGTAAGGTCTATAAATCTTCGCCAAACATACTTCATGTTTGCATATATAAGGAAAAAAAGGAACAAACAGCTCTTCGCCGATGCTACTGATAAAATTATTAGCAGATACTGTGGTTAATACATGCCTTATTTGTTCTACAGCTTCCATGGGAGAGATTAACAACACGTGAATTTGTGTCATGCCTCAATACAAATCTAGAGAAACCCTGCTGAAGTTAATTGTGTGTGACAAGATTAAATCTGGTGCAAACCCAAACTTTGGCCCAGTATCTGTACTAAAAATATAGTTGCAGAAGGAAAAATAAGAATGTTTTTAACAGCTTACCATTTATTGGACAAGGAGAGGTCTGAAGAGTGCAGAGTGGAAAATGGCAAACATTTTTCACAAAAGTAAGTATTGTCCCTCCTTCACAGGCCTGGATAGTTTGCAAGTGTGGTACAAAAATGTGTAATGGAAACCTGGGAAACAAAGACGGCTTTTCAGGCTGTAGGATTCCAGCTGTTTGCAGACTGTGGAAGAGAAAACAGACTTTATTCAATGTCTGCAGATGTTTCCAAACTTTCATAGTTCTAAAATTCAAATTCAGTTACCTAATCAATATTAAATATCTGAGGGAAAATGTGTTGCCCATTGGATACAGTTTAGTTGGTGAGGAAAACAAAGGATTCAAACATTGTCAGGCAGAAAGATCTGGTGGCTCAGAGGCAGCAGCAGATGAAAACAATGACTGGAGACAGCCTGTGCTGGAATGGTAAACGAGCATTCATTTCTCAGCTACACCGGAGTGCTGTGTAACTCAAATGTAGTTTACCCACTAGGCCTGATCATCTGTAAATAAGGACAAATTCTGTCCACGCTTACATAGTTACGGTCTTGTAGTTATGGTCTTGTAAAACAAACCTAAGTCAAAGGAGAATGGGTTTCAGAGCCCTTTAGCCACCACCCTTAAACACACAAAAATTCCCACAAGAGGAATTACAGGAAGATGTACGAGTAGGGATTGTACAGGGCTGCACTGCAGGAAAGGCTGAATAAAGAGCAAGGATGGGAAAGAGCTGTATTTCAGTTGTGAGCACTTCTTTTGTTCTATCTCAAACCCACATGTATTAAAGTTGTGAGTCACTGGTGCTATGGCTCAGTCTTTAAGTAAATGACCAGAACTCCCAAACTCCATCTTTACTGGAGACAGGATGTAATCCTGTATCTGCAGGATTCACAGCTGACAAAATACCATCAGCAGAGTGTTTTACAAATCTGGCAACATATTTATATGCAGCCTGAGATTGAAACATATTTTCTGGTGTCCTCTCAAACAGGCAGTAACTTTGACATTTTACAGGCAGTAACTTCACATTCTTATATAGCATCAAGAACTATTATTTTACTGACAAATCACACACAGAAGGAGTGAGGCCTCTTTTTGTCTGACCAGTAGATGTATTTTTGGCTGGTGTGCAAAACAACATCCCTTTGCCACATATCTGACTTCTGCATGCGATCTGCTGCAATGTCTGTGGTGAAGATAGGTATCACTCTACCCCCCAAAAGAATTTAATCATTAGAGCACTCAATTTCATGGAAACAGATCAAGCAAATCCCTTTACTAAATTATTGCCAAGGACAGATGAAGCTCCAGTGTTAAAAGGGCCCTAAATACAACTCACCTCAACAATGCTCGCTGCCTTATGGGATAGAGACAATACCTTCTTCACTACCATCTCACATGATGCCATCAGCCCAAAGATGCTGAAAAAATGTAGGAACAGTGGCAGACCATCTCTGAATTTGGTAAGGACAAAAAGAAGCTGGTGCCCTTTGCAATTTGTTATTTTTTTGGTTGCTACTATTATGGAAACTAAGGAAACTTCAGATTCATGTGTTTCTTAATGACTTCTGAAAAGGACCAAGCACTGTATGAGTTAAGAGCCTCTGGATAGGAGCAGTTCAGGTAAACAATTGTTCTTTGGAAAACCACATTCATACAAGAATGAATCCAGAAGTTCTAGTATGATCTACATGAGGTGGTTCACTAAAACAGTACAGGCTTACTTGGTCTATTGTTATACACAGTTTAATTTAAAGGTTCCTAATTTTCTTCATATGTGTAAGAATAATCAGTTCAATTCACCCATATTTGCAGTTCGGATTCAAACCAATACTATACTGCTGAAGACCAGACTTCGGTAAATGTATTTGTTAGACAACAACCGAGAAAAAAATGACAATGCTGAGGTGTGCTGCCAGGCATTCAGGGGAGATTAGGTTAGGAGAGAAACCAGAGCACATTTGTATGTGTACATGGACAGGCAGATATATTTATGTGCCTAGTTTTTAAAGACAGTGAGAAGCACCTTTCTACCACATCACTGTATAGGGGGGGAGTGAAGCAGAGTAAAATTTACATTAACACTCTGTCTAAGGTCCCTTTAGAAAACTCAAGCTACTAAGCCTGTAAGAAACAGCTTGGAGCTTGCCTAACTTCGAGTGTGTTCATATAACATGTATATAACTGGACAAAGATTTAAGGCTTTTTGGAGAAGGAACTATTTTTCTTTTCTGTGTTTGTACCAAACCAAGCATGCCCGTAAGTGGGGCATCTGTTACCAATTCTACTTCTTCTAATAGTGAGCATGGAAACATGTAGCCAACCTCGTCCCCCAAATCCTGAGCTGCACTGCATCAGTCCAAGACCTCTTCACACCGTCCTGCCTGTGTGCATGTATGTGTTACTCTCTAAATAAAAGTTACACTCAAATTTAATTGTTTTTTTGAGAGCAGTCAGTAAGAAAACCACCACAACAAAATCCCTGTCCTGTTGATGTCATAAAAGGCTTTGTATTGCATGTGACCCACAGGTCTGTTATGACTGAGTGTCCTTCTGCCAAAAACATCTAATGTGAAATTTTCTTTCATTTTAATGGGGTACTTATTGATGAAACTAACCAGGGACTGAAAATCGTGCTGTGGTTAAGATAGCAACATACTTTGCTTACTGTACCCTTCCAGATCTTAGAGACATGTTAATTTGTTTCTCACCTCAAATGGCCTTTCTTACATCTCATCTTCTGACATGACTTCCAATTCCTATGCATTTTTTGGTCATTGTTTAATCTTTTTACAGTGTGACTAGCTCAAACCCCTCCCTACCTCACAAATCTAAATTTTCTTGTTGCTTCACTGTCCAGGGTTGGCACAATTATTGCAAATGATCTACTTTTCAGATGATTCCCAGATCATTCCCAGACTGTGAGACAGCCTGTTTATGTGATGGAAAGTACCAGAGGTAACATTACACCGATATGTTAATTGTTTACATGAGTGAAAAAAATCAAAATAATATGACTTTCATACTCTGCATGAACTCATACTTCTGTCTGATTGTATCACACTTGGTTTCCTGTAGTCTTCACAGAGTGCCATCAGCATGGCTCTGTCAAGTTCACTTCTTCCTTTTCACCTCTTCCCTGTGGAATATAGTCCCTGTAGAAGCCACCTTACTTTCTTGAAGACTGAGCAAGGAGCTAAGCAGATGGGAGACTCACCATCTCAATATTCTTGCGGACAAGTATAAGGAAGTAGCAGGGTGATGACACTGAATGAAGAGTGAACTGAGGCAGGCAAAAAAGAGGGAACTGTATCATGGTAGGAAGCTAAAGGATAGGGCATTTATACATTTAGAAGCAATAAGTCATTATTAGCCAGCCAGCCAAACATCTTGTACCTGCCTATGCCTTAGTCCCTTTATTTGATATTACAACTTGCTCTCTCTCCCCCTTTGTTTTCAAGATTATTAAGATCCATGAAAGAGGAACAATTCCTCTACTTGTGAAAAGCACCTTTTTACACTGTTGTGATATTTTGTCCAGAAAGTTGGGGCCTGACACTATTGCTGTTTAAGTGACCTGGGAATCTCCCACTGCTGTTGACTGAAGATTTTGTTACTGAGTGTCTGGAGAAAAAAGTTTCCCAGTTTTGCTTTGTGGTCTTGGCATGCACATTTCACTCTTCACTTGGAACTGTTCCTCTCTTATTTGTCTACATCTATTATTCTCAGAGCTAAATTTAGTTTCTCCTGCTATTTCTTTTCTGGGACTACAGTGGCTACTAATCTGTCTCTACTTAGTCTGTCACTCATTGTTTATGGAGTTTGTAAGAAGCATCTAGGAAGTGAGGTACTGCAGAAGAGAATGAGGAAGATAAAGCTAGACAACAGAAATAATAGCAGAGAAACCCATCCTGTGGTGGAGCAAAATGAATATCAATGGAAGTTCTATATTAAATGTATGTTTCTGGGAATTTTTAGAAACAAAAATTGTGTTGACAGCATGTCGACACTTTTAGAAAGCGAAATAGGACATTTCTAGGCACTTGCCTATGAAACACTGTTGACATTCACTTAGATGTTTTTCTGTGTAAACTCGGCCATTGGAAATCTTTCCTTGGCTTGCATTTTAGCTTTTATTTTTTCAGCACTCAGGTGATTTTAGACCATGCTTTATAAATTATGTGCTGAAAAGGCAGAGGAAACAAAGTTGTCTTGAGGCAGGGGAAAGAATAATTTCAGATCTGATCAAAAATTCTATTCCAGCTAGCTCCAGCCTTGCAGTGCCCTCTGAATTGAACAGCTTCTCTGTGCTGTGGTAACGGGAGAGGGAAAAGAAAAGGAGAGAACAAATATACTTCAGCTGAATTGCTCATGACAACTGAATTTGCACTTTGTTCAGTGAAACACAAACTGTGTAATTCAATTCCATTAACTAGTACAAATCTAGACCAACACCATCCTGAATAACAGATTTGTACTCTGTAAAGATTCATAAAAGGGCTGAATCCACTCTACATTCATAACCTTTGTAATAAGAAAGCAAATAGATAGTTACACTTGTCCAGGATAACTTTGTAACTTTCTACTGACCTTGCTATCAGATTTTATTAAAATAGTCTTTGTGTCTTTTCCAGCTCAGAGGCAATTGTTTTAGAAATTGCTTTCTAAAATATAATGTCAGAAACCAAAATAACATTAGGTTTTACATGGTTGGGTGCTCTTACCTTCCACTGAATTGTTTTGTTTTACTCCAGCCTTGCTGGTGATACTCTGTTACAAAGAAACTAAAGTGTAAGAGAAAAGATGGTGTAAAGGTAGCCCGAGAGAGTAAACTGAACCACAAAATGTCTTGCTAAATCAAAACAGCCAAATCTATTTGTGTGTGTATGTATGTTTTCTGGACCACCTTCAACTATGAACTATGCTAGTTTTTGAGAACACACAAGTGCTTGTACTAAGTGAGAAGAAGAAAGTAAATTTGTTCTGCATTGGGCAGGTTTGGGGAAGAAAGTCAACTTATCAGTAAAGGAAATGCTTCACACCAGTGCTTGGTGAACAGAATTAGCAGCTGGTGTGATGATAGATGAAGGAAAAAGCCTGGAAGCTAAAAACCAAACAAACCAGGACTCCAATAATTCTTTCTTCAGGTCAGTTTTGTCAATTTTGTGTTGTCAACTGGGATACAAACAGTTCATTCATCATACTTGAACTGTATGAAAGACGTGCAGTGATTGAAATAGTTTTCTACACTTTCTTGACACAAATTTTATGACATAGATTTTATGATACAAAAGGAGATCTGAAAGCAAACCTCTGCAGCACTGCAGAAACTCTGCCCTTCCAAGGTTTGTATGGGCTTGCGCTGTAGACAAACACCTGCTCAGGTGCAAATCAACAGAATTGCACCTTGTCAAAGAAAGAGGGTAGATTCAGGCTAGACATGAGGAAGAAATTTTTTACAATGAGCGTGGTGAAACCCTGGCACAGGTTGCCCAGAGAGGTGGGAGATGCCCCGTCCCTGGAGACATTCCAGGCCAGGCTGGATTGGGCTCTGAGCAACCTGATCCAGTTGAAGATGTCCCTGCTCATTGCAGGGGGGTTGGACTAGATGACCTTTGAAGGTCCCTTCTAATCCAAACCATTCTATGATTCTATGACAGCATCTTTCCAGGAAAAAATTAGTGAAATGGGTTTCAGTGGTCAATTTTAATGCCCCTGGGGTAAGGTTACATTTTTGTTCCAAGTCTGGAACAGAAAGCAGTGTGTAATTACAATGCTGCAGTGGCACTGCAAGGCCTATCTGGGCATCCTCTTGCTCATTATAAGCAATAATCACAAGCTACCCCACTGATTTCAGTAAGCAGTATAATATTTAAAAGAAGCAAAAGAAACTGGGCTATAAATTAGTATGATTTTCTAATTCTCACAAGCTAACTGTAGGGCTAGAATATTTAGGTTCCAGTTACTGAAGAAGAAGGATAATATCCTTTCCCTTCTAGAATTCAAATAATAATAAACTTTGGGTTTAATTTATGGAAATAATTCCCCCAAACTATTTTATTTTCATCCAGCCTAATTTTAAGAAGTGTGGCTCTGGAATGGGACTTAAAGGTTAGTCAGTTTGAAGTGTGTAGGACACAGGGTGCTGGGACAATTTACTAGTATCCATGAGAGCCTACAACTACACTTGGGTGTCTCTGAAGTTAGGCTCATAAGTCTCATAAGTTAGACGGTTAAATAAGTGGCCTGATTTTTAAAAATGCTTATGACCCAGCTTCTCCAGCTGACTTCAATAAAATGTGTGTGTATGTCTGTGTGTATGTGTTCATGTGTTCAGTACTTCAAAAATCAAACTACATATTTAGATGTTTAAATCTAGGCATCTAAGGCTTGAAAAAGTTGCCAATAATAATTCTCCTGGCTTCACCACAGGGATAACACACAGAGTGAATTTTAAATACAGGTGCTTCCACAGGAGAATAAGCAAGGTGAGCAGAGGGACCTGGTGTAACTTGTTTTTTTGGTTCTTTCTGAAACAGTGAGGGAATTGTGTTTTTGAAACATCAGATCTGCCTTTCCTACACCTGAGCAAACAGCCCATAGGAAAGCTATCACAGAGAATTCGCTGGCTGCTTGGCACATCCTTCCGATCAATGTTTAATAAAATCAATCATACCACATTGCTTTGCATGAATAACATGTAACAACAGAAAATGTTTCCTTAAACTATTTTTCTGATAATCATTTATGAAGGAAACTCTCCTTAAAAAAAAATCACCTACAGATATTCATAACTTTTTCTTTAGTTTCGAGAAGAAATAGCAGGTTACCATTTTTAAACAGGTTACCTGTTTTAATAAAACTTCATGGACTGCAAAATATACTTCTGAGGAATGGCTGACTGGTTCTTTTGGAAAATAATTCAGCTGTAAACCTAATCTTAGAGCCAGCCTTGTGCTGAGAAAACTTAAATTTACTTAGTGACTTTTAGTTAGCAGCTAGACAGATCTGAGTGCTGTGGAACAATCTACAACCAAAAGGAAGAATATGGTTTTAAAACGGAAGATAAAAAAGCAAGTGTTTTACTCAATAATCTTTGCATGCTAGTTTGCTATATGTAAAATGACCTGCTCATTTCTGTGAGTCACTTGAGCTTTGGGACAATATACAATGGAAAACATTGTGCTTCAGGTTAAAAATCTGCTGTGTTCAAGCAGAAGATGCTTGCTTGGCAGAACTTGCCAAGCACTGACCAGCTCCCCCCATACTCTTCACATCTGGAGGCAACTTCAGTGAAAAAAAATTCAGCAGGACTGTATAGACCAATCTGGCTTCTGGCTATGTTGCAGTTAGAAAACTTCTTAGTTTTATCATGAAAAAAAAACGAAACAAAACCTTCCAAGAAAAATAACAAATATTTCTAATTTTATACTTACAGAATTATTCCACTGGAAAAAATTATGTGAAGCCTAAGCACAGGTATCCAACAACAGCTTTAATGAAGCTTACCACAGAAGGCATTTTAACTGAGAGCCTAGTGTCTGCCAAACTCATGTTGTGGAGTCTCCTTCTCTGGAGACATTCAAAACCCGCCTGGACACCTTCCTGTGTAACCTCATCTGGGTGTTCCTGCTCCGGCAGGGGGATTGGACTAGATGATCTTTTGAGGTCCCTTCCAATCCCTAACATTCTGTGATTCTGTGATTCTTTGATATCCTCTAGGGAGAATGACGCTGGTAAGAAGCAGGCCAGCATTCTCCTTGCCCCTTCGTACTCCATTTACTTCTTACACACTCTTTTCCATGCTACATTTTCAGATTAAGTTCACTGACAACACAGAGGCGGATGTGTCTGCTGGAGTGTGCAGCGAGGTTGCGGGAGGTCAGGGTCCCACTTTGCCCCTGCCCAAAGCACTTTGCTCCTGCAAAGCACTGGGCACTGTATGCTAGCACAATCTTTAAGACACAGTCAGAATATTACCATAGGGTATATCTTGTTGTTTCTACTCTTTTTACAAATGGATAGGAGACCCAATATGTAGTGCTACTAGACAATTTGCCCAAGACTACTCATAACATCAGTGGCAAACTGGATGTTGGGTGTGGAACCTCCTGCCATCTGGCCTTGTTCTGAAACCATTGGCCATACAACTTCTCCCTGTGCAAGCAATACATCTTAAATGAAAAGGAAAACAATGGGTAAAGCGGCCAAGAAGGTAATGAGTAATATTAAAAAGGCAGCTATCAAAATAATATTTTTGAAATCAAAGCACCCAAATGAGGGCTGAAAGAATAATTGTATTTGTGTTTTTAATGTTTTCAGTTGTTGGGAGGGCATTAGTCTTCCTGAGCTGTAACAGCACGAAGTCGCTGAGTCCTTCATATGGAGTCAAACAGCCAGGCATCCTGGGAGGATCTCTGTGGCAGGGAAAATAACATCCTCTAAAGGAGATGAATGACCCTCAGAGAAGGCCCTGACTGTCCTGGGAAGGGACGTTACTCTTCCTAGGGTGGTGGTGAATCCAAGAGGAAAACAGGAGAATTACGAAGACATTGTCAAAATAAAGGGACCAGAGCAGGCCATGACTCAACCTCTCACTGTTGCTCTGAGGTTATTCCATGTGCCAGAGCTGTGCAACCACATGCTGCTGTGCCATGGTGTGTTCTGGGCCACCTAACAGGAGGAGGGCTTGGGGGCAACGATGCAAGAGGCCCAGCTGGGATGTACATCTCAAGCTTCAGCACAGCACGTCAGCATTTCTCTCTGGGTTCAGAGCTCCCCATCCCCTGTGCAGCCATGGCAGGAGAGGAAGGAGCAAAGGAAGGAGCTGCAGAAGCTGAGGAGTGGGAGACAGGGACATGTGTCTTGGCCTCCTACCAGCAGCATGAGATTTGTCATGTCTGTGCAGGGTGGTCCTGCTATATTTAGTTGCACTGTGCTGCTAAGCAGCAGCATGGTTGTACCGAGTGCCATAGGGCAGAAAAACAAAGCCTCTTATTAATACCAGAGGTTGTTCTGGCTCCTATAGATGCCTTGAGGTGTAAAGCTGTATTAACATAGGGGTTTTAACATCTCACCTCCTGTGCCATGTGTCTCAGGAGATACAACAAAGAAATATGTGAGAATTCAAATTGCACTGTAAACAACTTTCACTGAGTAGACACAGGGGAGATTTTCATGTAGCAAAATTATAAGAAAGATACATGAGCATGTTATATGTGGACTGAAGCCTGAGATAAGGTCTCTAGTGGCTGGGGAACAGGGGTTTGCCACTGGGTTAGACAGAAGCAACGCATTGTGTGCCTTAGTCCCTTGGTAGCTTCAGTTAATTTAGAACAGCAATAGCACACATGCAATACAGCCCTTCTGTATACACAATAGAACAGTGTTCTTCAGCATTAATGAAAACAGCATTTTCCCATTTTGGTATGTTGTAAAACAAACTCTCTTAGAGCAATCCAAACCTCTTATATAATTCGCAGCAATAATTGCTTTCTGAGGCTCTGCAAAATACACACTTTTATGACCTTGAATATCTACTTCTTCAAAGCTATTTTTACTTCATTCATGTTCTAGGTAACTCCCCACATATTCCTGATGCTAAGTCCTTGGTCCAGTGTCTTGTCACATGTTTGTCTGCTTTAGACTTTCATCATTCAGATGTTTTTCACTTTAGCATTAGTGGAAATTTAATCGTTGGTACTATATATGTAAAGATGCATACTGGTATACTAGCCTGTTGGAGCATGTAAGATAAAACCTAATCATAATGGTGTATTAGCATCATTTATTACTCAAATTACAATAAATTAACTTGCTGAGAATCAGAATTGTAGCTCCTATATTGTAAATGTACTTCTATTTTCCTTTTAACCTTAAGCTTGCAATACATATCACTCCTACAGATATAAGCTGAATGGAGATTCTCCTTCAAGGAATGCCACTAGTCTAATGAGATTGTGTAGATAGGGCACACACTACCACGAGGCTCTGGTTTTGGTCAGGTAAGTCAGGAAGTTAATTATATAGCACATCATTAACTTTAACACACTGCCCCAATTTTAGTGGATTAGTTGTTCAGCAACTTGGAGAAGTGGTTGCAGGTCTTATGAAGGAAAAAAAAAAGAGGAGGAGCCCCTGTAGTATTGCAGATTATAGTCCATAAATGGCAAAACATAGAATAACAGAATCATTCTGGTTGGAAAAGACCCTCAGGATCATTGCGTCCAACCATTAACCTAACTCTGGCACTAGACTGTGTCCTTAATAACATCATCTACATGTCTTTTAAACACCTCCAGAGATGGTGACTCAACCACTTCCCTGGGTAGCCTGTTCCAGCGCTTGACAACTCTTTCTGTGAAGAAATTTTTCCTAATATCCAATCTAAACCTCCCCTCATGCAACCTGAGGCCATTTCCTCTTGTTCTATCACTTGCTACTTGGGAGAAGAGACCAACACCCTCCATGCTACAACCTCCTGTCAGGTAGTTGTAGGCAGCGATCAGGTCTCCCCTCAGCCTCCTTTTCTCCAGGCTAAACAGGCCCAGTTCCCTCAGCTGCTCCTCATCAGACTTGTGCTCCAGGCCCCTCACCAGCTTCATTGCCCTTCTCTGAACTCTGCCCAGTACCTCAATGGCTTTATTGTAGTGAGGGGCCCAAAATGTGAGTGGCCGTGCAAGTGTGCTCCTCAAAAAAGCCTAAACGTACTATTAAGAACTTATAATAAAAGATGTTTGTTTCTCATTAGAATTTGTCCTTTTGAGATATTTTTGATAATGATTTAAAAATGAAACATATCGAAATAGATTTTGGCGTCTTTTGGAAACACTGCTAGTAGGTAGACGTGGTGAAAGTGAAAATACTTCTGAGTTAGGTGACATCAGATCACACAAATTCTTCACGCTGTAATAAAAAATTATCTATTGTGGCCAAGTAGCAAGAATGGACTTTTTGAAAAATAATTCACAAAGTTACAAGAAATGTAGAAAAAAACCCCAGTGAATTAAACAGAAAGCAATGAGAGATAAAAAAAAGAATGTACTAGTCTTGTGACTGCACTAGACCCAGACCCAGACCCATTGTCTCCTCCACTGATGCTCCCTTTTTCCTGACAGAAATTAAACGCAGTATCGTCTCTGAATTGCAGATTGCTGGAAAACATGACTATACTGACAATGTATTAGTGTGAAGTTGCCCCATTCTGATGCTATTCTCCAGGCATCTGGTTTTAGTCACTTTTTGAATGCAGGATCCTGGACTAGCTGGAGTTCAACTCAATTCAATCAGATACAGCCGTTCATCTTTCCATATATAATTAGCCCCAAAATGCAAAATATCAAGAAAGAAGTAGTTTAAAAATGACCTCCTTCAAGACTGAAAAGAAGGCTGCAGCTGTTCAAATTACAGTGAATAAAAGGGAGGCAGTTTCTTATTAGTAACACATTTTGCATTGTTATCCCTATTTTTAAAGGATGCAGTGGGGACTACTTTCTTTTTAGCAGAGAGGAAGGGATGTATTGAGCATTGTCAGTAGGAGATAAGACATTTAAGAACTTCAAAGGTCTTCCTCTCTCTAGCATTTTGAAACTTGCTGGTTGCTACTCCACTGGGGCTCTGGGCTTCCCATATTAGTGAAGATTCAGGCTACTTTGCAGCCAGAAGAAAAACCCAAAGCATGCTGAAGCTAACCATCTGCCCTTCTGGAAGCTGGACAACAACCAGACAGGCCAAATCTTGACTGATTATTTACACAAGAGAATTATGGCTCTGTAAGTAAACCTTAGGTTGCTGGTATAATAGGTTTGGTGTGTTCTCTTTAACTCTGGAGACTCTGACAGTGTACAGAGCAGCTACTCCATCCCAAAGTGGAGTTTAGAAGGGGCTTTCAGCTGCAGAGATGTAATCATGTGGGGCTCATCGTGAATAAGACAAACAGATACCCTGATAATAGGCGCTACTATGCATAAGATGTACTAAAGATTGGGGTTTCTTAAAAAAATCTCACAATCTAAAACTCAGCTCCTTCTGACTTCATTAGTAGAACTGTGGCTGACTGAAGGGACGGCAGAGTGCTTCTCTAAAATCCACCTCAAAGAAATCACCCCTGTCATTTGGTGCTCTCACATGGTGGTGCCTGTGCCCTTGCAGGGGCAGTGTGGCTTCCTGCTCTGTGCAAAGGGTACTGCCCACAAATCCCAAATTCTGATCCTGGCTCTACTGCTACTGCTTGGGGTAATCCTTCGCAGGCAGTCTACAGTCAGTATCTCGGTTATTCCATCTGCAAAACAGAGATAAGATGAGAGACTCGGTTTGTGAAACTCTTAGAGACCAACTCAGAAAAAATGCCAAGTAAGAACGAGATTTTATTACTATAAATAATATTATCGCCAGGTCTATAGGGATGCCATCTTACTGCAACACAGAGCCTCTTTATTTCCAGAATGATACAACATAATTAGTTCTTTCACTGTTTTCTTTAGGGCACTTTCGGCAAACTTCTCAGGAGTTAACCTTTCCAGGGCCCCTGCTATATTGATAACACAATGCAAAAGCCTGAATAAATAGTTTCCTTTCTGTTTCCCCTCCATCAATTTGCTAAAAAATATATGGATGAGAAAAGAAGATTACATTTGCTGTTCCAGAAAGAGAGTTTTCTCCCTGTGCTATATCCAGGCTGTACATAACAGGTCATTGCTGGGCAGAACAGACAACTTTAAATTGATTGTCTGAGTTCACAATGGAAAAATTTTCAACAAGGAGAAGTGAGAAAACATAATTTGAGAAAGAACAAGCCAGCTCTTTTCTAAGGATGGAACCGAGGCTGACTGGGACAGCACAGTTGAGTTTCGATTTTATTTTAGACTTTTTATTTATTTGAGACTACTGTAATGATAGGTGTTCAACACAGCAAGAAGCCAGGTGATGTGACAAGCACTAAGTTGCTAGTGTCACAAATGATCAATATCCTTTCAAGTTCAATATCTGTGTGTGACATCTCTGTTTCATGGTTCTATGGACTGGTGGTTATCCTTTCTGTTGCAGTAAAGAAATTATGAAGAACAATGTAGGGTTTCTCTGCTCCAAAGAGTCCCACTGAATGTTAGTTTATGTCCCTTACAAAAGATGGTAGGAAATCTAAGACCCTAATACTGTTCTTACTGGTTTTATCCAAGAAAAGCTCTAGTTAAGAATTCAGCACAGAGACTGAGAGTGGGAAAGAGCCTGCTGTATCCAATGAGTTATGCTGAGGCTGTTAAACTGTAGTAAAGTAGAATTTTAGTATCTTCCTTATGGTCTGTTTTGAACAATCTCTGTACTTTTAGCCTGATCACATCACTCAACCCTTCTAATCCTCTCCCCCAACCCCTCCTACACCTTTTCTTTAAAAAGATCTATGGAATACACAGGATTAGCTATCCTGAGGACAGCACAGTCCCTGCATGTTAAGTCTTGGTGCTGCATGGAGAAGCACTGTGGGCAATTGGAAGTATTTTGTTTGAATTTTGTTACCCCTTGAAAAAAAAAAACAACAAACAAACAAGCCATCAAGGTGGCTACCTAGCCTTAGGTCTTCTATGAATAATAATAAACAGTCTCCACCAGAAACAGACATCTTTGTGGTTTCTAAAAATACTATTTTCAAGTATTTATTTTTAAAAAAAGAATGTTAGCATTGAGACAGCATCCTTTGTCCTGTAGATCTGGATGCTGGGGCCCAGGGCTGACTTAGATGTAGCACAGCTGAAGGCTGGCCCCTTCCTTTGATGACCATGAGGAGGACTCAACCAGGGCTGACCCGACCTTCCTGTGGGAGCTGCTCCAAGCTGAGGCTCTGCTTGGCCCCAGCCTGAGCTATCACCCCCACCACATCGCAGCCTGTGCCTGCCCATGGACCCCACTGATCCAAAACCAGACCCTGACCTGCAAGCTGACCTCCTGCCTGCCCATCGCGATGGACATGTCTGGTGATCACTGGGCTGTGTCTGGCCCTGGTTACCCTCACCAGACCTGATCCTAAACCTGCCTCATCAGCTTATGTTTCCAGTTTGGCCTTGGCCCTGCCTTATCATCACAGACGTGCGTGATGCCCAGGGCTGGGGCTGCCCCCAGCTGCCCCCTGGTCTGCTCCCTGGCTGGGGGTGGTGGGATGGACCAAGGCCCTGTCCTGATGCCCTGGGGAGCCCACATCACTCCCATCACCCCCAACCCTTACAGAGCAGCCGATCCTTGTTGCTCCCTGACAATGAACTGCAGATATTTCACCTTTCTTTGGCAAAAGGACAAAGATTAGTAAAAAATAAAACAGAGCGTACATCCTATGGGAAAACCTTGCTTTAATAAGATTTTTCTCTCTAGATAATTATCTTTTTGCCAAAAAATTTCTCAAGGAAATAAAAATAACTCCATAATACAATCTAATGAACATTTTCAGGTTATAGTTCCACAAATAAACGTCCAGTCATATCTATGTCAATAACTAGGATGCCTAATCCTGCATCACAGAAATATTACATGTAAAGAGGAAAGCACTTTTTTAAGATCCTGTTAAGATATCAGCATCTTTTCACTTGATGTTTAGATATTACGAATGGAAAAAACATAGCTGAAGAAAAGGATTGTGAGAAAAAGCTGGTAATATTGAACAGGTACAGACACAAAAGAGAAAAACAATGGCCGTTCAAAAAAAAAATCATTCTTGCTTTAACTTTGGAGATGCAAACTGGAATATATTGGAAATGCTGACCAATTCATAAGCACTACTTTTGTAATAACTGTGAGACAAAAAACTAACCAATTCTATATAAAATTATGAAGAACATTTTTTGTCAAAGAAAAACAGTCAGAAAGGTTGACTTCCAGAAACACTAGCAAAAAGATATCATATTTAGAAGCTGGTCTCTGTTAAAAAGTTGGAAATAAAAGTACTGTTTCAAACTGAATACAGCTTTTCCCAAGCTTCTGACAGATGTGACTAGCTTATTACTGGAGCACAGCTATTATTTAGGGGCTTAACAAAGGCTGTTCTAACTAATAGATTCTACAGTCAAGTTTCATGATAAACAGATGCCGATATAGATGGGTCTCCAAATGATGGAGACTGGGTTCAGTGTCTCTCAGGTCAGACTTTGTGTGGTAACATCCCCTGGGGAGTGGGCTGAATAATTAACTGTTTGCAAGACTGCCTATGTGCCTCACCACAGCTGATGTAGAAATGTAGATGTACAGGGCTTTTGCCTGCAGGTGGATTACTACCGACGAATTGTCAATTAATACAAGGCCCCTGATTTTTCCTGACATAGTGAAGGGAGAGCCTTCCTGGCATGCTGGCTTTCAACTCTGGTGATTCAGACTCACGTCTTCATACCGGTGGGCAAACCTCCCATGCTTCTGTTCTGAGTTTAGAGACCCATCAGACTATTTTGAATCGGTAAACTTTTTCTTCTTGCAATTTAAACACGTTTGTCTGCTTTTCCCTCAAGGGAAGTTCAGTGTGAACTAGAACATGTTCTTTTTCTAGCTAAACAAAAACATATTCCTGGTAGTGTTGAATGAAGAACGTGCCCAAAAGACACACAGGACAAGTGGTCCTTTTGCGCACACACACAGACACACGCTCAGCAGGCCTCCTTAGGGTTGGAGTCGGAGTGGAGATTGGCAGGAGGAAATGGAATGAGAATTTGGATAGCTGTTAGTTTATCATGTGAAATTTGAGTGGGACAGCTATATAGGGTATTTACATTGGGGTATCACTATTTCCTTGGCCTGCTCCCTCCTCCCCCTTCCCTCACTGAGTTGGTTCTCTTCTCCCTTTCTCCACTTGTTTGCTTCATGTGCTTGAAGTATTTCTCATTTGGTCGCATGTCCATCAGATGACCTTTTTACAACACATGATATGAGTTAAGAGCTGCATTAAAATCTCTGCATAATCTGTGTTTTCATACAGTTACATGGCATGTAGGTAGCATCTATTAATATTTTAAATATGTTGAAAGGAAGGCTATGCTGGAGCCAGATGGCTTGGCTGGTTTCAGTGCATATAGAGCATTTAACTACACTTATCCTCCATTTCTGTTTTTCCAGTGAGAAATATGAACGCAGTAATTTTAACAACCTGTCTTAAAGGATCATCTCTGTCATCCCAGAGCAAACCTACACAGTGGGACTATTCCATGGGGAAGCAGCAGTGCTGAAGGAGCCCTGGATGGGGACAGTGGATGCTAAATTTCTACAGCTGCGCTGAAATATAAGTTCAGGAAAGGAAAGTTAAATGCCCTTCTGTCCTGTTTTTGCAGAGGTACCTCATCACAGAGCAAAGGAAAAATAATCTAAATTCTTCTTGGCTCTGGTACACATGGGCTTAGTTCCACATGCCCAGCGATCAAAAAGACGGCAAGGCTTCAGAGAAGCAAAAAATGGCTGAGAAGAGCAATACGCAGAGGAAAATGAAGGTGATAACATATAACCTGCTAAAAGAATGTGATGAACCATAGTTCTTCATATAATTTACATGCAGATGAAATATTTAACCATAAGGAATGAGACAGGTATATTCATATAACATGTGAGATAGAATTGAGATTAACAGGAAAAGATAAGAGGAGAAAATTTAGGCTGAGATTAGAGAAAACTTCATGATATCGAGCTTTCTCTGTTGCTTAATAACTAGATTGGCAAATGCTGTAGTGGGAACCCTGTCATTTTGAGATTTAAAATGAGACAAGGAAAAGCACTCTCAGCATGCAGTAGGGAACATTCTTCCACTGAAGGGAGATGGAATGAACCATTCATTAGGATGTTGGACTACACTATATTAATTGGCAAAGTGCCAGCAAAATCTGTGGAAGATGGAGACCAATGCTTTATTTTCATCACAAAGAAAAAGGAATCGGGCCCATTAGCCAGGGAGAGACGGTAGTGACCTCTCTGGTACAAATTATGGCAAATTCAGTCTATGGTAACTTGGTGAAATATTTTCTGTCACAGTAAGTGATATTCAGAGGGAAATTTTACTATTACAAATTTATTGCTAACCTTAAAAATTTCAGATTTTATAAGCCTTTGTATGCTAGCACTTGCTTCACAACTATTGACAAAAGAGCAGAATATTCTCAGAATCTGAGAATGATTTAGGTTGGAAGGGACCTCTGGAGGTCATCTAGTCCAAGTTCCCACTAAAAGCTGATCCGTCTTTGAAGTCAGGGCAGGTTGCTCAGGAATACATCCAGCCAAATCTAGAATATTTCCAAGGATGAAGATTTTAATATTTCTTTGGGCATCTTGTTCCAGTGTTTGATCTCCTTCACTGTGAATTTCTTTTTCTGGAATCAAATCAGATTTTCCCTTGCTAGGTCTATTCTCCTGTGCCATTAAGCTGCCCCCTGAAATGACAAAATAACTACAGGACTTACAAATTAATTTTTTTATAAAGTAATTATAAAGCAAATGCTACAACACAATAAATAGATTAAGGCACATTTTAAGATTAGCAAGTCTTTATGAGAATTTGCCTTCTTCCAAGATCTTCTAAGAGTGAAAACTAAGTTGAAAGAAACATTTTCTTCTAGAATGAAAACTACTTTCTGTCTGACTGTTGATCCATTATTGTGTGTGACACTTTTAATGGCTTTCTCTGACACCAAGCACGTAGTGATGAATTAAAACACCCAAGTAACATGCCAGTGAACATATCTTTGAGCAATATTGATGTAGTAATGCACACCTAAACATTAAGTGAAAACAAATGCAGAAAAAATGGTGCACGTAACATTACTGTGAAGGCAGAACAGTGTGACATGGTGATATTCAGGTAGCAAGCTTCATCAATTTGTAAGTTATATTGATTGATTACAATTAGAAAATGAAATGAGACAGAAAGTGCACTGAAGAGTGGTAATGATTATGAAATTTCCTACTGAGACAAGTCCTATTTCTTGGCAAGCTGGACTCAGTTAAATTGGTCTGTGGACAACCTAAACAACGAGAAGCACCCAGACAAATGTCAATATTTGAAGTGAGGGAACAACAGGCATTTTGGACAGCAAGCACATTTTCTTTGGATCATCTACCTTTTAAGCTTAATATTGTCCTGGATGAAATTTCAACAATGTATATTTTAAGTGAATATGTACGTGTCAGGCTAGGAGCGCAGGTCTGTCAGAAGGATCATCCAGCAGTTCAGAGCAAGTCCTATATCTTTTCTATAGTCTGAAAACAGAGACATCATAAAAACAGACTCTTCCTTTTTTTTTTTTTTTTTGTTTTTAATGCTTCTTTTGTGGTTGTTCTGTCAAATTTGTATTAAAATACTGTGTTGATTCTTTCTAAACTATGCCATCACATTTCTATGTGAGCTGTAATACAAAAGGTTTTGAACACCTTGATGTAGCCTTACTCTTGTTAAAAATACATCACATTGCAAATTTGCCTCCAGTACCCATGTCTATGTCTCAGAAATTTTCAGGGACACAGCTCATTTTTATTATTGCTATCTTTTTCTTCACTTTAGTTTGCAGTGAGACAATCCCATGAGCTCAGACAAATAATTGTCTTAAGGGTGCTTACAGGGGTGCTCAGATGGAACAGCCCAGGGATAAATATGTGTGTCTTTATATGAGTGTCTTTGTCATTTTAATAAGGAAAAAAAGAAACATTCATACAAATCATTTAGTGACTTTCCCCAAATTCAGTGACTGAATTCAGTCTCTGTTATTATTAGTCTGTGGACTTCAGAAAACTTTCACTGCTTAATGGCTTTGCATGTAGTCAAACATCGATATTGTGCTATATAGAATTCCTCATAAAATTTTCTGTTGGTTATTATTACCATCTTGTCTGTCAGCTTGAACACTTGCTGTTTGGCAAAGCAACTGCCAGTTCTGACATCTGAATGCAATCTGGAAAATTATAACCATGCATCACTCAAAACATCCTTTTCAAAGACACAGTCCAAGCATCATAATTTCCTTGGTTGGTCGCCTGTTAGTATCATTTGTATAAAGATCTTGGAGATAAGTAGAAAAAGTTTCCAGATAAACAGCCACATATCCTGGCTTTCAAATCATAAGGAAAACCATTACAAATAAGGGGCGGGAAAAAAACCCCCATTTTTTGGAGCTCTTATATGATTATAAGAGGAAGGACTAACAAAATCTTGCTTTATAGGAGTTTTTGTCCATATGTTGGTAAGAACAAGGCACAGAACTATCTTGACTGCTTTTGTATTAAGCTTCCAGTTAAATTTTCGAATGAAAATTCACAATACATATTTTGTAATATTTAGCCAAATTTGTATAGAAAGAAGAAAAATTTCTTGGAGGGGTTTTTAATTTTAAGAAATTTTAGAGAGTTCTTAATTTATATTTTTTTTTAAGTTTTCTCTCTCTTGAAGACCACAGGGGGAACCCAGTGGTTTTAACAACCTTCAGGTCAATACCTAAATAAGTACACTAAAGCAATGAAATCCATCTTGACAGTAGAAGCTACTAGTATGGATTTACTTAGTGAGGGTAACAAGAAAGGCTTTAGCACCCCCTTTAAACGCATGGCTTATGCTCCTCCATCATGTGAGATGGCAACAGCACTGAATAGCTTTCTTTGTCAACCCAACAGAGCAGTACTTTGCCTGTGAATTTTCCTACTCTGCCTGAAAAACTCCCCTGTGTCACAAAGCCTCTGTGTTTCTGCTAAGTTTGTGCAATGACAAGAGGAATAAGGTTTAGAAGGCTAAATGTTTTGAGCAACAAGGAAGAACAGTGTTATTTGTAAACATAAAAGTAAAATACTCATGTTCTTAATCCTGCCTGTTCTTATATCATAGGGAAGTTTTGGTGGACAGAGAAATCACCCACCTTGCTTGAAGCTTTAAAATATTTTCATGCTAGTTCTCAGACTCCATTGTTATAAGTTGCTGCAGTTCTGCCCAACTTGTTAAATACAGACTTAACAAAAAATACTGCTAAAGCATTTGTCAAATCCTGCCTCACAGCAAAGTGAACTTGGATGGATGAAGTGCAGGAGAAAGCCTACGAGTGAGTCGAATTGCAGGTCCCTAATCCCAAAGTCACTACCAAATAAATTACTTGGCGAACATCACAACAACCTATGCTGCTGAAGGTCCTTTCTTTTCACTAGCACCTAAAGCATAGCAATCTACAAATGAGGAGTCTGCTCCTCTCGTTTGGATCTCTTGCTAATACATACGTTCAAATAAGTCTGAAAGCTTTGGTACTATCAGACACCCCAACCATAAAATATAAAGATGCACTATAGATGAAGATATCCGGACAAATGAGGTTTGGTTCACTGGATACCTGGTACGTGGCTGGGTGCTGCAGTTATATCAACACTGAGTTAATTCACTTTAAGTGAATGAATAGCCGAAACAGCAACTCAACTTCCTAACTTAAGTGACTAATCTTGAATCTTCTCTTTCTTGGGCAAACTGAACATTGATGTCATTCTGAAATTAATGGCCTCAATTATTTTGGGTGGCTGCTGGCCCAGTGATTCAGCTGGATTTATTCTGAAATATCTGTGAAAATGAAGTTCCCAAAAAGCATTTATTTTAAGATAGACATCATTATGTCACCTAGTAAAACTGAAAAATAGCACCCACACATCTCTTCAATAAATAACAACGAGATCTTCCTTTCAAGTCATCTCATTGTAAGAAAAACTTCCAGCCAGGAAAGGCAGGAAATACTTGATGAGAAAGATATATCTTATGCTGAAGTCTGGGAGCCTCTTTCCAAGTGGAATCAATTCCACTGCTCAAAGCTTTCAGCTACTCAAGAATGAACATCTAAGCTAAATAACCAGGCATGAGCAAAGGCAATTTAACATGTACTGTAATAAGTAATAATCACCAACCACCATGAAAAATCCAATTCAGAAGGTTTTAATTTTATCTATAATGTTTCCCAGCTGCCTATTACATTGAAACCTCTCCAGTATTCCATGGAAGAATGTTTTTCTCTTGTCCATATTGAATAAAATTCTCAACAATTAAAAAACAAAACAAACCAACTTTTTTTCTGAAAATATTCTGCCTGAGGGACAATTTTTTACATAAATCATGGATTTCACAGAAACCGAGCCCATTGCAATAATTTCCCACCCCCTCAACCTAGAGAATTCTAAAATTTTTATTCTTTCCCTGAGACTAGGAGGACACAGGTTCAGCAAACTGACTTCATGGTCTTTTTCAGCCACTGCAGATAAAAAAAGAAATAGTGAAAATCCAGAACAGGTTAAATGTTGGTTCTAAAATACAAGAGAAACAAGATAATAAAATACCTCAGACTAAACATTTACACACTGTCTGCTTGGGCTGGAGTCTATGGACATTTAAGTTCTTTGGATTTCTGGTGGAGGCTTAAGCTATAGCAAAGCCTTCAGCTGAACTGCCAACAGCACCAGTTTACCCAGGAGACTGCAGGCATCCTTCCATCATTTCAAGATTCAGATTGTCTGTACAAACAGAAAAAAAATGTGGAAAAGAAGCTGAAGAATGTCAACGCAGCAAAGAGAGAACAAAGTTGGCCTTTGTGCTAGCTGGACACCAAAACGGCATATTTCCCATCACACCTACTACACAGACTGAACAACATGCTTTTCCTGTGAAATGCATGTTCATCTGCAAAATAATTTGGTCTGGGACATCTGGGTTTGGCTATCAGAAGGTTCTAATATGTGTCAAATGGCTAGATTGCTTCCTCACATTTTAGCTGCACTAACGGCAAAATAATTTTAATAGCACAGAGTATCCGTCTAAATTTCAGGTTACACAGTAAGCCAGCTTTTTTTCAGGAGAGCTAAACAGCATCAGGGACTTAAAAAGACATAAAGCTCTACTGCCTACTGAAAGGTAGTTCCAGACTACCTAGTAACATAAGCAAAATCAAATTTTGTTGTCCTAATGATGCAGGTGAGGAACAAAGCCACAAATTGCCTTTCTGTCTTCAGCCCAGATGTGACAAAATGCAACCCTGCATCAGCAGTAGAGCAGCTGCCCTCTTCACTCTCCCTCCCTGGCCAGCTCTGGATGTGTTCCTCCAGGTTCATGTTCCAGAGACAATGTCAGCCCAGGAGATAGGAGAAGGAGAGAGATTAACCATAGGAATTGCCGATACTCTCCCTAGTAGGACGCTTACTGGGCTCCCCACTGAGAGCAGAGGCAGGCGGCTCTGCCCAGTCCTGCTCTCCCTTCACTGGGCTGTGCCTTTGCTTGGGCTTAGTGCCCTGAGCTCCTCAGGGAAAACTGCTTGGGGCACAGGTCTGCTTCTACTGCTGAATCAGACCTGAGCTGAGACGGATGTACAAGCCTGGGGTGTCTTAACCTGAAGTCAAGATTTTGTCACGACCAGCTTCCTTCACTGGTGTGGAACGTTTAATGTGTCCATTGGGACAGACCTGCTGACCAGCAGGGCCTCTGCACCGGACGTTTGTAAAGGGTTTGGCACCATGGGGCTCTGCACTAGGGGCTGCTAAGTGATGCCTCAATAATGCAGCAAGCGGATAAAGAAAAGCTGTCAGGAAAAGACTAATAACACAGCTGGGTCCAAACCGCTATGGTACCTTACTGAAAATAATTAAAACCAATGCACTTCTGTGAAGTGGCTGGGCCAATGGGAGTTTTCATAGGCTGAATAGAGAGCTGGTTATGTTGCCTGAGGGGTACTGCAGGGAAATCATGAGAGCGGACATAAGAGAACACTGTCAGACAAAGCAGAGTTTACTGAGAGATGCCTTAGCTTCACGGCCTCTTACAATAATAGTTGCAAATTAAACTGTGGGTCATTGGATACCTCATCTTCCTTACAGAATACTGAAGAGTAATATAGAAACCATCAAAACACTGTGTGCCTTAGTGTCAATAAGTGAGTGTCACCTACCTCTCTTTGTGGACGAGGCATGACGGGGAATAAGAGTGCTGACCAACATAGAGTGCTTCTTGGCTTGAGCTTGATCAATCCTCCCCATGCCTATTTCTTTCTGGGTAGCTATTTATTTTGCATAGAATAGCTCTTACTGGTAAAAATAATTATAATTTCCTATTAATAGGTGTAATGTGAAACAAAATTCTAATGTATTGCATTTTGGTGAAACATTTCAGTTGCTTTTATCACACACTGAACACGCTTGGCAATAAGCTGAATGTAGGATCAAAAGAACATTCAGCTACTAATGCTCCCACTGCAAATCTTATTTTTAGTATAAGCTTTAAATACGGTATGTACTGACCAAATTCCCATTTTGTGTTCTTACATTCCCCCTGAATTTTCACTTGTGTATACTATTACTATGCCTGTCCTCTCATAACCCATTTTGAAATGTTACTGTTTGCCATTTTATAGCTGCCGTGTTTCACCTCAGAATTGGCTGCATTTCAATTGTGGTTACTCGTTACATCTAGTTTATCAGTCTCTGAAGCACTATAGGAAGAAAGGTGTTAAAAGTAATAAAAATTACTATTATTATTTTTGGTGAATAGAACTTTCATGCCGTTTTAATAAGAATCACACTATAAAAAAGACTAGGAGATTTAAAAGTTTCATAAAGTCCATTCGCCATTTATGTCCACATTGAAAAGAATGGAAACATTCATTTTATAATATTCACTGCCTCTGTACATCAGGCCCAAGAGATGCGCAGTTGCAGCGAGGAAAGGTGTCGGCTACTAAAAAGTAAGACGGCTCTTGAAAACATGACATTCTTGACGAATAAGCCACTAGATTTTTGCTGTGACTGTTTGAGTCTTCAAACACACCAGCAACTCAAGTATATGCAATACAGAGCCCCTAAAGAACTGTGTCAAAGAGGTCAAAACATAAGAAAAATTAGTAAAATTCAGCACAGAAAAACCAAGAAGGTTTGGCAAAAGAACCCACACTTGGCACATGTCTCTGCTGCTAAAACGTTTAGCCTGTATTCTGCTTCCTACAGCTTCCTCCAGACTGCAGCAAAGACCATTTTCAAAGGGTTGACAACATAGGCCCAAAAGGAGATCCCTGGAGAAAGTTTAGATGCCAACAAGTTAGCAAATTGGTGGATAAACCCAAAACTACAGCCATCAGCCAGCTGACCTCCCAACAGTAGGAAGAGTAATCCCCTTTGCCCCACCAACTCATTTAAACTCCTGCCTGCTTTGGATCATATTCGGTATTAAATGCAGTGATGTTTTCAGAATCAATCCACAGGCCAGGTCAGCTGTCCAGCTGATAAACTCCTTTTCAGCCTGTCCTGCCGACTGTTCCTGAACTGCCCCTTCTGGAACAGCTGTGTCTCACCTCCCCGGCCAGGGAATGTCCTGCTGCTCGTCTCCAGCAGTGAATCTGGCATTAGTCACACATGTACTTTAGTGCTCTGAAACCTTGCACTTTGTTAGCTAAACCTAGGGAAGGTATGTGAAGTCAGCTGACCTGGATTTATCACTCATCGAAATCCTTACTAACGATTAGCTAAGCCTGTGATAGCTCAAATCTTGCCCTCCAGTATGTATCCAAACCGTCAGGAACAACCCTAGCAGCCCTCAGGTAACCAATTTTATAATGATCATCTCGTTGCAAATGTACAGACTGTTTCAGCATGTATCAGTGGGTAGTAACAGCAAATGGTAGTGGCATGAATGGAGATGCCACTAGCTTCTTAATCTGCAGTTAAACTGTTGCGATTTTAATGCTAACAGCATCTTCTTTCCATTATCCTTCAAATCAAAACTTCAGAACAACCTAATTTTGCTTCCTTGGCTAAATTTTCCTTATAGGTGTCCAGTGTCTTTTGGGAAATATAAACTAGTAGCTTAGTTAACAAGTTATTCTTGTTAAAAAGTTATTAGTTAAAAAGTTAAAAGTTATTCTTGTGGGTTTGGGAGAGATTATAAAGCTTCACAAGCTAAGAAAGTAGTAACAGCAGTCCTAGTATGTTTTACAGGATGTAGTAGTAGGGTTTGAAACAAGCCACATGTAAACTTACAACTTAAAGATCTTTACTTTCGGAGAACTGATGCCTTTCTGAACATGTCCAAACTTCTTGGCCTGGGGAAAAAGTGGAAGCTGCCTGAAGCTTCCAACACATTCCAAATTCAGCAGTTCTGGATGCAGGCACCCAGACTCAGGCTGCGTGAGGACACTGGTTTTTCTAGTCTGGAGTATCAAAATAGATTTTTTTAGAGTCCGTAAAAATTATATTGATGAAAAATCCTCAAAGTTCTTCCTGCCTGAACTATATTACCTCACACTAAATGTCTCCTGAACAGGAAGAATAATCTTTTAATTAAGAATTAATTCACTCATACATGCCCCACCATTTTAGTCAGAAAATCCATAAAGTTTTCACTTCATGGCTGTCACAAGTTTGAGCTGCTAGTTCACTATACTGCTCTAATTTCATTGGCATGGAAATTTCAGATTAAAACAGGAGAGTCATGACAGTGAGAAAGGACATTTATGGGGTCAGCTGTATAACTTTTGAGACCGTTGTAGATAAGACCACTTTTTATACATCTGCTGATGCCAAGCCATGCCTTCAGATGGACTCACACAGAACTTAATTCAGTCTTCTTCTTGCAAGCCCAGAAACTGACAAAATTTGGGAGGTTTGCCTGGTTTTGTAAGGAAATGGGACTTATATAAAAGTGTTGTCTACGAGTCTGTCTGCCCAGCTTGAGTTCTGTGATTGATTTCAACCAAGTTTCAAAGAGAGGTAGGTAATGAAGTTCCTTCAACTGATGTCAAATGCTGTTGGGTAGAAGAGAGACTCTGAGAGAACGCAGGCAGAACCCAGCCCTTATAAATACAATTTAACTGCAGCAACCTTGCCAAAGAGTACACACATACTCACTGAGAGTATATATAGCCCCAGACTGGTCACAGCAATGCTGTCTCTTTCTAAGGGAAATATCAGAGATAACATGGGCAGAGCTGACTTTATTGTAGGGAATTTTTTGAAATAAAGAATGCAAATACATAGAAATGCTGTTCACGAAACATTTATTAATTATGAGGTCCTCATTAAGAGATAGTTCACAGATGTAAGGTCAGCATCTGAACATGGCCCAGGTTACTTTTCACGTTTCCCCCTTTGCTTGACACTGTGGTTCTAATTTTGGATTATTAAGGAGGACCTTATATTGTATCGAGTTAAAGAAACACAGATGGAGTTGTGCACACAGGCTTCTAACAAAAAAATCAGAAATTTCTCTGCTTTTCATTGCTCCTCTTGCAGGTTTTAATACATCTGTCTGCTTGTGAAAGAAGAAAGAACAGTGAGGCTTTGGTATTATTTAAATACCACTATATTTTTGTAAATTTACATGTATCTTTATGGATAAGACAAAAAGCCCAAAACTCTCCCATCCTGTATACTCCCATATCGTGCAACCTAATCCTGTATCAGGCAGATAAAAAAAGCCACATCATGCTACCATGGGTTTTATAGCCTTCATGTGCTGGATGGATGCCAGTGTGGGTAATTCCATCATGCCACCATACACTTTCTCATAGCTAAAATTTACTCTTCACTTTTAGGCCCAAAGTTATATGTGGTACTGCACTGCCACTTGCTTGGGTGCTGAGTCCTACAGGTGCCATCAGCTCTGTCAGTAAAGCAAACATGGCCACATCCAGGTGGTGACACTCCAGGTTACAGTCCAGAACTTTGTGTTAATGTAACTTTATCAGGCCCATGTCTATACTTTGCTCAGTATTTTAAACATTTGCAGTCTTTCAAGATCTCAATTCAAAACCAACTTAAATGCAATCTCACAGAAGATGTTGCTTCTTCTTTCTCCTCCTTCGTCTTCATGAGAAAGAAGCACACTTGTTCAAGGAGAAAAAGCAAAAACATTTACTCCTAGATATCTGATAAGTTAAGCATCCAATACTGTATGCCCATTCACAGGACTGTCCGACGGAGTGGGTGGCATTCTGGCCTGCCACAGTAGGAGAGGTCCTTCCTTCTTTTCCTTAAATGATGCCATACTTTAAAATCCACTCCTCAAAATGTACACGGTCAAGCAAAAGAACATCTCAAATGAGACAGGGGGAAAAAAGCATCAGTTACACCTTTCTCTTGTCTCTCAGACATTCCTAAACCACATTTATGATCCTATGGCATCTGGCTTTATAGGTAGACATATATTTTAAAATAATATACCTTAGTGATTTTAAAGTGCTGCGAAACATTTCAAAGCATTTTTTCCCCTCTGTAAACCATTTGGAAGAAAGTGAGAAACAGTGGTTTGGTACAGCAGAGTACCCTGCATTTGGGAATGGTCACTGGGTAAAACTCATTTTCTGGACACCATTACAGGAACTGCCTCCATTCAAGACAAGATCATTACAAGTTTTATGTATTAGCAGAGATTTCCCTAGTGATTATTGTTAGAAGTGGTGTAAACAACATAGGCTAAGAAAGAAACACTGAGAAACTGGATGACCCTTTTACCAAACAGCCAACATGGTTTTGTAATTTTCTAAACCAACATGTTCCCCACACTGCACCCATGTAAAAAGGTATATGAAAAACTGTTACAAATATTGAGCCTGGTACATATTGCTGCTTTTTCTGCTTGAAAGGTATTTGCAAAAAGGATGCATCTTCCTGAACTTACCCATTACTTACTGAATCTCAGTTTGTCATTTGTTTACACTGCTGTCTGTTGCAAGAATACAACATTTTATTTCTTTGGACAGAGAGTTATGGTCATGGGATAAACTTAAAAGTCAGGTTCAGGTTTCTGGTTAAAACATCTAAATGAACTTCCTCTGATTAGTTTTTTTTTTCTTTTCAAAAAATTTCATTTACTAAAATATTCCTGCCAAGTGGGCCTCAAATGGACTGAATTATTTGTGAAAAGCAAATTACAATTTGCTTTAAAATTCCAAAGACTTTTGGAAAGGTATTTTCTAGAATCAGTCTGTCTGAATACTGGTGCTTAAGACTGTGTCTACTGTCTTCCTATCTATGTGACTATTTATTAAACACTGGTATGCCTGACATGTTCCCTTGCTCTGAAGTCTTCTGAAAAAGGAAAATGTAAATTAACTGTGCAAGGAGCTGAACTGTGTTTTTCTAGTAATGGCTATGAAAGTTTAGATTCACAGAATCACAGAATCACAGAATGTTAGGGATTGGAAGGGACCTCAGAAGATCATCTAGTCCAATCCCCCTGCCGGAGCAGGAACACCTAGATAAGGTTACACAGAAAGGCATCCAGGCGGGTTTTGAATGTCTCCAGAGAAGGAGACTCCACAACCTCCCTGGGCAGCCTGTTCCAGTGTTCCGTCACCCTCACCATGAAGAAGTTTCTTCTCAAATTTAAGTGGAACCTCTTGTGTTCCAGTCTGAACCCATTACCCCTTGTCTTACCATTGGTTGTCACCGAGAAGAGCCTGGCTCCATCCTCATGACACTCACCCTTTACATATTTATAAACATTAATGAGGTCACCCCTCAGTCTCCTCTTCTCCAAGCCAAAGAGACCCAGCTCCCTCAGCCTTTCCTCATAACGGAGATGCTCCACTCCCTTAATCATCTTCGTGGCCCTGTGCTGGACTCTCTCCAGCAGTTCCCTGTCCTTCTTAAACTGAAGGGCCCAGAACTGGGCACAATATTCCAGATGTGGTCTCACCAGGGCAGAGTAGAGGGGAAGGAGAACCTCTCTCGACCTACTAACCACCCCGCTTCTAATACACCCCAGGATGCCATTGGCCTTCCTGGCCACAAGGGCACAGTGCTGGCTCCTGGTCCACCAGGACCCCCAGGTCCCTTTCCCCTACACTGCTCTCTAATAGGTCATTCCCCAACCTATACTGGAACCTGGGGTTGTTCCTGCCCAGATGTAAGACTCTACATTTTCCCTTGTTATATTTCATTAAATTTTTCCCCGCCCAACTGTCCAGCCTGTCCAGATCTTGCTGGATGGCAGCACAGCCCTCTGGCGTGTCAGCCACTCCTCCCAGCTTGGTGTCATCAGCAAACTTGCTGATAGTACACTCAATTCCCTCATCCAAGTCGTTGATGAATATATTGAACAGTATTGGTCCCAGAACTGACCCTTGAGGCACTCCACTAGATACAGGCCTCCAACCAGACTCCGCCCCATTGATCACAACTCTCTGGCTTCTTTCCTTCAGCCAGTTCACAGTCCACCTCTCTACCCGATTATCCAGACCACACTTCCTCAGTTTAGCCATGAGGATGCTGTGAGAGACGGTGTCAAATGCTTTACTGAAGTCAAGGTAGACCACATCCACCGCTCTGCCATCATCTATCCACCTGGTTATGCCCTCATAAAAGGCTATGAGGTTGGTTAAGCATGACTTCCCCTTGGTGAAGCCATGTTGACTGTCCCTAATGACCCTCTTATCCTTTCACTGTGGAAATAATAAGATTGTCATGGAGATTCCCATTTAAAATATGCAAGCATATGAAGAAATTGTATTTCATTCCCAAGGAAGTTGTGGTCTCTCCGTCTTGGGAGTTATTTGAAACTGGACCAGATGAGGCCATGAGAAACCTGAAATAACTTTAAAATCGGCCCTCCTCTACAGGTCACTTCTAAGCCCAAATTGTTTTATGATTCTTTGATTTTACATCTTATTTTCACACACATACAGAAACCTGTGACCTTCAAAAGGAAGTAAGAGACACTTATATCAAACTAATATTTTAAGTTACGGAATTACTGAGACCTTTTCCATTTTGTGAGAGAATAAGATATTCATTTTTCTACTATGTTCAGGATAATCCCTGTGGAAAAAAAGTAGTGAGGATGGATATATTCATGTGCATGCACAAAGGAAGTGTGCATCAGATCACCTTTCTGCCCACAGCCCACAGAGCAGCTGTGTTCCACTGAGACAATATGTGAAAAGAAACACATATTTTGGCTTTTAAGCAGTGTTGGGGGAGAGTGTTTGGGGGATTAGAATTACTGGCTATGGAATTCTTTATGGGAGAGCAGACCCAGTCCTAAACTCGTGTAGGTCAAAGGAATAAAAAGGCCACTTCTTCAGCAGGGTTTTCTTCAAAACCAAAACAAAAGGAAACAAAGCAAAACTGTCCTTTTCCATCCCACATACCAATGATGGCCATCTAAGCTATCCACAGAGGGGAAAAAGTACTGCTTACTAGTACTTCACATACTTCAAAACACTTGCTAAAAACATCAGTTCTCAAACATTAGCATGCATTTATAGTGAATCATAAACTCTGTCTTCACTCTTTTTTATAATCAGATTTTTTTTCTTTGAAGTTATTAGCACTTTTGTCATAATATACTTACAACAGTTTGCTATTCTTATTTATTGACACATTAAAAAAATAAAGCCAGAACTAACAAAAAATCCAACAGAAATATAAATAGGAATATGGTTTTCAGAAATGTCTTCTGTTATTTATAGAAAATAATTCTGTACGCATCTGGCCAGATGAAGACAGTGTTGGTGGTCTTGGACTCCCCATTGCCTACCTCAAAGTATGAATAATAACAAAGGAAACTGATAAGCACCTATTCAGAAGAAAATGGCTCAAAACCAAACAGAGTTGTGGCAGATGGCTTGCACATTTCAGGGGAGCACAATGTGTGATTGCAATTTGGAAAGTCCTGCATGGGCCTGGATGTGTGCTGATGTGTGCAAAGCAGTGAGGGGAAGGGATTCAGACAAAATCACTTTATCTCCAACTTTCCTGTTGGTTGCACGTGTGTGGTATTCAGTAGAACATCAGCAATCAGTACAGGCTGCAAAGCTTTTTGATGCCCTAAAGCAGTGCTTTGCAGACCCTGGGAAGAAGGTTTCCCCATGGATCTGTTCATGGTCGTTGCAGGAATTGTTATTTTTGCCATACCTGTGGACAGCAGTTATTTTCATCCTCTTTTATTTACTGTCTAAGTGGAAAGGAGATCTTTTGGTAGACATTATTCAGAGCAACTTTCTAAATGTTTCCAGACAAGCCCTCTGTCTGTCTTGATATGTGGAAATTTTAGCTTCTGTTTTAGGTTACAAGCATTTCAGTACTTTGCTGATAACACCAGTAGCATTGCCATATGAATAGTTCTTCATAAGCAGAAAAAAGAACTTCTGTTCCAAGGTGAAGAACTGAAATGCAGACCACACAACACACACACACTTGCCTCTAAATAGAAGGCTTAAAATATTTTTGATGAAGAATTATCAGCATTTGGAACTTCAAGCAAACATCTCCGAAGAGAGGCCAGCTTTTACAATACACATTAGACATTCCTCATCAAAAGCTAGGAAAGCTTCTTTTCTTCCCTTTGTCTCTTTTTGTTCTTTGCCTTTAATCTATTCTGTCCCAGTATGACTCCTTGTGAACTGTGGATCAGACCTGTCTAGATCACAGGTTGTATAATATAGGAGAGCCAATATAACTGAAACATGCTGGGATTTCTTCGGTTTCGCAGGCTCTGTATCAGAGTCTGCAAATGTTCAGCTATAGTTTCACACCAACTTTATTTCCTTCTTCCTTCTGCCAAGTGTCTCCTATGGGACAGCACATTATCTTTCATAATAAAGGTATGTTTTCCTCTATGATCATCTTGTAGTATGCTGGAAGCTGTATGGTATGCTCAGAGTGTGCTGACAATTAGTCTGTGTGAAGGAGAACATCATGCAGAGAAAACCAGGAGAGTCAGAGGTTGAGAGGGTAGCCCCACGAGCAACCACACCTTCACAAGGATTTTCTTTTTGCCTTTGAAAGGAAATACATCTGATTTTTAAAATCCTGAGGCAGAACTCATGGGCTCCTTTCACAAATTGGACTCAGAATTCCACGGTGATTTGAGGTCTATTATATAGGCTTTGCCATTTTAGGATATAGGAAGCTTTTATATGTCATAATTAGGCAACTGACATCCACATGTATAAGCTGGCTGAAGCAGACCTTATATGCACTCTTCTGGACTATTTAAACCTGTCAGCATGCAGGAAAGCTGCAGGCTTTCTTGACCACATTAGAGTTTTACAGCATCTGTAGTTGGAAGACGAATGGTCAGAAGACTCTGTCCTTAGTTTGATTTACAAGGGCATTTTACACTATTCCAATACTAAAGCAGGGGTTTGAAGTCATCTATATCCACTTTAAGACCAGACAAATGTCCTGCCAACTTTAAATGCTAATGAAAATCAAGGCACTCTTATTTTTGTGTACTATTTCCCTAGTAGACACAAAATACTGTTTCCTTTGTCTCTTACAACTGGGGCTGTGCTTCATTATATGTTTTGCAGCACTGAATGCAAGAAAGCGATTAGCTTGGTTTGATGTGTGGGTTGGTCTGATAACAAGAACACAACACTATGAAAGAAACAAAATTCCATTTTAAAGACCCCATTTGGATTCAGTGATCCTATTGCCCTTCCAGCCTGAGTTAATAATGTGCAAAGAAGGTTTAAAACCATAAACAGCTCCTAAGCACGCTTTTGTGACTTGTGCTCTGAATCATACTTGGATGCCAATCAACACTGCTGAATCTCTCCGCTGCTGCAAGATGCCTCCCCTTCCCTGTGTCTCCTGAGGAGTGAGAGAGCGTGGGAGGACAGTCTGAGGCCAGACCTTCTCTGCACTGTTGACCCTTCCTTTAGAGGATGGAAACGAGGAAGCCCTTCTTTGGCTGCCCTGCAGGAGGATGAGGAGGGATTGGCCTTGAATCTACACCCACCCATCCACTGTAAGATGTCTGATGTAGGAAACAGAGATTTAGCTAAAAGGAGGCTGTTAAATAGAGTGTGGTGTTTATCTCAAGGACGAATAGTAGTATCCCTTTGGGAGAAGGTGCAGAGGACACTAATAAGCATTTAAGTCAAGTTCAGGGAAACGGAGCAAGCAGGCAGTTCACAAACAGAAGAGTGAAGGGACAGGTGGAATATTAAGCTGCACAGCAGCAGTCTCAAGCATACTTTGTAAATCGTTACCTGAATCAGAAGTCAATGAACATCATAGATCACTTGTGCTCTTAAAAAAAATGAAGTTCATTTTTCATTTCGGTTTTCATTTTCTCTTAAAAAAAGGGTGAAGTTCATGATGGCCTTGTGTTGAACCAGTAATGGTTCCATACATAGTTCCCAAGCATATCTGGAAAATATATTGCACATTTCTTAGTGGAAAAAAAAAAAAAAGAAAACGGATACAATAAATTGCCCACCAAACCATGTGCACAAGGAAAATAAAAAGGCTATTTGAACAGCTGGAATTTAAAACTTATTATATTCCTGAGTTATTTACTTTAATAAATGTACACTATAATTAAGGTTAAAATGATCACACAAGTAGGAAAAGAAACAATCCTGTTATTATGGCTTCCAAGAACTTGTACCCTGTGACAGTGCTGGTAGAGGGCTCTGTGTTATTGGTGGTAACTTTAGATAGAAATAAAGGCATTTTTAAACACCACCACTTGAACCGCTATCCCAGCTAGTGGGGATCAAGTGAATGGAGGGCTGAGGCTGACACATTTCTGCTTTTATATTTAGTACTTTAATATGTTTTTGAAGTACGGCTTCAATATTGAAACCAGAAAAATTACAGTCTCTGGAGTAGCCACAAAAGTAGTAAGGAATCAACCTCACAAAAGTGTACATGTAGATTTTTTTTTTGTTTGCCACTGTAGTTGTTTATGGGTAGACGTTACTTAAACCTAAGGGAGAAAGTGTAGTCTTTGTTTTGTTTGTTTGTTTGTTTTTAAATAATTAGCTGTTACAAAAAAGTATCCAGGTTTTTACTTCCACCCCTAAAGGAGAAAAAACAGGTCACAGGGTAGTGTAGTGCCTTTTAAATCATCATGATTCCTTTCCAACCCACAGCCAGGAGCCCTGACCTGTGAGGAGCAGAATCAGGCACAGGGGAAAAAACCCTCAGCATCTGCAAGATTTTGGTAGGAGGGATGCAGGTATTGACCAGGATTGCTCAAAGGACTCCTATCAATAAATACCTTTCATCCAACGTGAAGTTGTCTGAGTGCTGGTTCCACTTTGCCAGTGGGGTTGATATGTGGCAAATACAGGGAAGCTCCCCATTTTTTGCAGAAATGCTCCAGAGGTAGTAAACACTTTTATGTGGACCTCATCCAAGAACCACTGAAGTTAGTGAGGGCAAGATTTCAACCTCAAAGTCATTTTTAAAGGTCAGCAAAGTAAAAAGAAAGACTGCCATTGATTTTTACGGGCTTCCAATGCACTTGTTTTTCACCCTTGGGAATTTGAGTCAGATCAGAACTTTGACAGTCTGATTTGAGCAGCAAAAAGTTGTCCTTTTGGTAGGTATTTTTCTACACCCAAAACCACTAAAAACTTTCCCACGTTTCAGTAAGATTAGCCATTGCCGTTGAGGATACATCAATACAGGTCTGTGGAGAGGGTCCAACCAAAAAAAATAAATCCAGGAGAGAAAGCTATACATTTTGCAATCGTATTTCATCATTTATGCTGCAATACGCATATTTTTCCGAAATGACATTTAATTGCTTTCTTCTAAGGAACTCCCTTTAAAGCAATGTTTTCCTAAGTAAGTCCAGAAGTTTCTACATCTCAGAAGAATGACACATCCTGCATCTAATCCGATTCCAAATCATTCCTTTGGAAAACATGTTTTTTCATTTCATTTTGCAAGTAAAATGAAGATAATCAGACTTGAGAAAAAAGTGTTATTGTTTTCCAGTACTTTCAGTCAAACTGCATGTCCACTTTTTTGATTCTCTGAGGGTTTTTTAATGCTTTGTAAATGAAGCATAAAACCCACATCTTAAGGCAAGAGATGAAGGAGATGCACCATGTGCATGTGCTTAATAAGGACTCAAGAAAGTAGTAAGTATTCTAGAAATCCTCATCTTTCATATCCACTTCCTCCCTTCCACACACCTTGGAGCAACCTCTTCCAGTGGGAGAGCATGAATATGGCAAGTCTAGCAGGCACTTCCTATTGCCCACAAAAAGTAGCTGAAGACTTCATGTGGTTTTAGGAACTGTGCCTGTAAGGACAGAACATAAGAAACATTCATGATACAGTATTTAGTAATGACAACAAACTGGTTTGTTCCAGCAGTAACAGCTAGTTGTATGGCTGTGGTCTGTCCTCTCTCAGACAGATTATGATCCTAACAACCTGGTACCCATCGACCTAGAATTTTCCTGTGGAATGGATCTTCCCCAAAGCACTGCTGCTTTCTTCATGCAAAACATTCACTGTAGCCCTTAGTCCAAGTCTGGCTTCTTTTGGAGCATGTTATTGTCCCAAGTAACAAGTGACAAGACAAGAGGAAATGGCCCCAAGTTGCACCAGGGGAGGCTTAGATTGGATATTAGGAAAAAATTATTCACAGAAAGGGCTGTCAGGCATTGGAACAGGCTGCCCAGGGAAGTGGTGGAGTCACCATCCCCGGGGGTGTTTAAAAGGCGTTTAGACGAGGTTCTTAGGGACATGGTTTAGTGCTAGAGCTAGGTTAGGTTGTGGTTGGACTCGATGATCCTGAGGGTCTATTCCAACTGAAATGATTCTATGATTCTATGATTCTACTGTGTTTCCCTTCACTACATCTAATGCAAAATCATTGACTTGAGCAGATAGGTAGATATTGGATTGGGCTACCTGATGCTATCAGACATGATGCAAAGCTCTGGCTAAGCTCCCTCGTGCAGCAGCTGCCTGGTCCCGCACAAACACTTCTGTAGTTTCAGAGAAGCTGGTTAGATCCTTGGGGGCATGGAGCAGGTCCCCTGTGTGTGCCCATGTGCTGCAGATTTGCTCAAAGCTAGCCAGGAGTGCAGACCAAGATGAAGCAATTTAAACAACTGCTGTAATGAATCTACATCATCACAGCATACAGTACCTGTATGAGCAGGTTTTCAGAACATAGTGCTAAGGCAAAAGGGTTTTCCTGGCAGGAATTTGGACGGGTTTATTTTGAATAGAGTTGGGCTTTTTTTTCTTTTTTTTTTTTTTTTTTTTCTGGTGAGCAGAAGATGTGGTAGAAGAAATGGAGCCCTGGATGCAGTACAACTGTCCAAAATTTATGCCAAGATCAACTGCAAGAATTTTGAAGACTAAAAGTTTATTTCCCCAGTTCTTTTCGTATTAAATATTTGCATAGGAAGAGCCAGAGTGGTCTGCTTTGACATTTTTACTTCTGGTTTTAAATTAGCCATTTTCCATTAAAAAGACCTATCTTATAAGTAAAGAAGGACAGAAAGCTTGTTAAAAAATGACAATGACAACAAATGAATCCAAATGTTTTATTTCAGAGTAAATGAAACACTTGGAGTGATCCAAAAGCGCCTCTATGTTGTTTCTATTTTCCTGAGCCCTTCAAATTGAATCTGAACACTATTCCTTGAACTTTTTCCACTCAGGCATAGAGTAAAACCCCATTATTATAACTGTATTTAGAAGTTGTCAAATCTTTTGTGAGTCATGTGAATTATCTTAAACAGGTACAGCTAAAATCTACAACTTATCAGCCCAACCATCAAGTGTTCTGTACGTTTGAACAAAGATTACTGTGCATTTTAAAGGACAATATAGTGGAAGTGTGCTGAGGATTTTAAATTTTATCTCCTACATATAGCTAATATTGCTCTCAAACAGTGATAGAATCTGCAGTTAACACAGTTTAGAAACACCTAAAAAATATGAAGAAAACTTTTTTTTTTTTTCATAAACCCTTTCTTTAAATTCTTAGAGATTTCAGAGTGCCATCAATTATCTTACAGAGAGCTGGGGAGCTTCCATATCTAGCTCTGGTGAGACACTGGGTCTGAACTCTGCCATTAGTTCAGACCTGCTTATTGCCTGTCTTACACCTCAGGTCAATGGAGTTTAGAGCAAATGAACACATGGTAAATATCCTGGATTGGTATGACTGAAAGAAAAGGTCTATAATTAAAACAAAATTTTGAAATTTCTTCAGTTTTTAAAAGATAGACATGATCCTTGAGAGACTGAGAGGACGAAGGGCAGTAAAAATACAAAATGACATTTACCTTCAGTACATACACATTATTTTTCAGCATCCAAAAGGTTTGTTACCTTTGTGCCCCTTCAAGTGCATTGCTCTTCAGACTCTACAGTCTCAATAAAAATGGTCCCAGAGGTTAGAGGAACTTGCTCCTATTATGTGATCCTTACTAAAAGGATAGCTGTTTGCTACGGCAGGGCATGCTGGCATTTTCTGTGCGCAACCCAACAGGTGAAGGGCTGCTCACAGCAGGTATGCCATAGCTATATCATTCATGTCTGCAAGATTTTAAGATGATCTTGGGCACTGCCACCCTAAAGACAGTATGTCAGATATTTCCCAAACACATTCTCTGTGCCGTGGGTATACTTTAACAGCAACAAAATGCCACTACAGCTGCCAATGAAAAAGACGACTCTAATTGCGTGCCTTCTTTTCATCCCCTGATAAAAGCAGTGGGAAAAACACAGGAGTCTTGATTTTTTGAACCAATGAGCCAAGAAAAACAAGCTGTTAATATAGAATCATAAAATAATTTTGGTTGGAAGACACCTTCAAGATCATCGTGTCCAACAGTTAACCTAACACTGGCACTAAACTGTGTCCCCTAGAACCTCATCTATGTGTCTTTTAGACACCTCCAGGGATGGTGACTCCACCACTTCCCTGGGCAGCCTGTTCCAATGCCTGACAACCCTTTCCATGAAAAATCTTTTCCTAATATCCAGTATAAACCTCACCTGGTGCAACTTGAGGCCATTTGCTCCCATCCTATTGCTTGCTGCTTGGGAGAAGAGACCAATGCCCTAATACATGTATACACTCAGTGTGTATATGTGTGTATGCATGTGTATAGTTAGCATGCATGCTCGCAGCAGTCAATACCTGTATCGGGTATGTTCTGTGGGACTCCTTACAGTCCTGACACCTGGACTGCTCAACCTGGTGACCTGGCTCTGATCCCCTTGCATCCACTGTTCGCTTCATTTGTAACAAGGAGGAGTGACAATGTGTATCCCTGGGAGTCAGCATGCAGCCAGAACAGGAACCTGGAGCACAAAGCTGAGAAGTTATCTTATATCTGATTGATGAGAGCCTACACAAATAGTCCACAATGCTAAACCTTACAGTAAAATTTATTGTCTCAATTTTCCATCAATATATTTCAGTGAGTGTTATGGTCACACTCTTCTCATCCCAATTCTGCAGACAAGAATGCCAAAGTGAGCACTGGGAGGGTAGGAACATCCCTGCTATCCTCTAGTAGGTTAGCAGTAGAGCTGGAAAGAGAACTTGTATCTTTTCAGGTGTAATCCAGTGCCCTAGTCCACTGTCAGCCTTATTATTACATAGATTATGAGCACTACTATGGGACTCTGAGGTATGTTGTTGAAGCGTGTCATATATTATTACACAAAGAGATCGGAGAGCAGTTAAATATGGAAGCACAGCATATTAAATTCAAATAAATCATATTGAAAATGCATATACAATTTTGAAAATGCATAAATCAATATGGAGACTGAATCTCTGCTTTTCAGTCACTTAGACCCCCTGAAAGAGACCTTGCATCCAATTCTATGCACCTAAAATAGCACGCCAAAGGCCTTCCCAGGTTCTCCATCTGATGAGAGCAGACAAAGCAGCTCTTCCAAGAGCAATTCAGAGCATCGGTGCTCTGGATCAATCCATCCAAGATACTTTCTCTGAATACTGACAGAAAGTATTGGTGAAACTAAGGAAGCAGCTACTTAAGTTAGATGATAAAAAGTGGCAAAGATAACATCATAATACTTCTATGGCTTTTATCCAACACTAGTTACTGACTTCTTTATCTTATCTTATCCTCTCCTCTCCTCTCCTCTCCTCTCCTCTCCTCTCCTCTCCTCTCCTCTCCTCTCCTCTCCTCTCCTTTCCTCTCCTCTCCTCTCCTCTCCCCTCCCCTCCCCTCACCTCCCCTCCCCTCCTCTCCTCTCCTCTCCTCTCCTTTTTAATGTTTAGGATATGTACTGACGTCCCAGTTGTCAAATGCTACAACTGCTAAGTGACACGCAAATCAACACATTCCCAGCCCAATGTACAGACAAAATATAGACCTTTTGTAGTGATTTTAGCTGGGATAGAGTTAATTTTCATCATAGCACTATGGTGCTGTGGTTTGGATTTGTGACGAAAACAGCATTGAGAACATAAGGATATTTTAGCTGTTGCTGAACAGTGCTTACACAGCGTCAAGACCTTTTTTATTCCTCACACCGCCGTACCAGTGAGAAGGCTGGAGGTGCTCAAGAGGCTGAGAGGGAACATAGCTGGGACAGCTGACCCCATATGACTCAAAGGATACCATATGACATCATGCTCAGCAATAAAAGCTGGGGGAAGGAGGAAGAGGGGACATTTGGAGTTATGGTGTTTCACAGAATCACAGGATGGTTGGGGTTGGAAGGGACCTCTGGAGATCACCTAGTCTAACCCACCTGTCAAAGCAGGTTCACCTAGAGCAGATCACACAGGAATGCGTCCAGGGGGGTTTTGAATGTCTCCAGAGAAGGAGACTCCACAACCTCTCTGGGCAGCCTGTTTCAGGGCTCTGGCACCCTCAAAGTAGTTTTTCCTCAGGTTCAGGTGTAACTTCTTATGTTTTAGTGTGTCCACTGCCCCTCACTCTGTTGTTGGGCACCACTGAAAGGAGTCTGGTCCCATCCTCTTGACACCCACCCTTCAGATATTTATAAGCATTGATAAGATCCCCTCTCAACCTTCTCTTCTCCAGGCTGAACAGACTCAGCTCTCTCAGTCTCTCCTCATAAGAAAGATGCTCCAGATCTCTAATCATCTTCATAGCCCGCCGCTGCACTCCCTCCAGTAATTCCTTGTCCTTCTTAAACAGGGGAGCCCAGAACTGGATGCAGTACTCCAGATGCAGCCTCACCAGGGCAGAGTAGAGGGGGAGGAAAACCTCCCTTGACCTGCTGGTCACACTCTTCCTAATGCACCCCAGGATACCATTGACCTCCTTGGCCACAAGGGCACATTGTTGACTCATGGTCAACCTGTTGTCCACCAGGACTCCCAGGTCCTTCTCTGCAATGTTGCTTTCCAGCAGGTCAGCCCCTGACCTTTACTGGTTTGTCTTCCCAAATCACCATTACATGTGATGGAACTTTGATTTCCTAGAGATGGTTGCACACTTGCCTGCCATGGGAAGGAGGGAGTGATATCCTCATTCTGCTTTGCTTACACACACACCTGTCTTTATTATTAAACTGTCTTTATCTCAACCCACAAGTTTTCTCACTTTTGCCTTCTCAGTTCTCTACCTCTTCCCTCTGGAGGGAGCAAACGAGTGTCTGAGCGCAGCTGAGCTGCCTGCCAGAGTTAACCCACACCACCTTCTAATGTGCATGTTATGGTACATGTTTCCTCTCTGGTACTCATTATACACACACATCTATCATGTCACAGCTCAGATGCACATAGAAATAATCAGGTTGGTATTTATGAGCTTTCCCAGCTTCTGTCCTCAAGGCTGACATGTAGATTACTGCTGTTTTTCACAGTCTTAGATACACACTGTAAGAGAAAATACATGAGTCTCTGAAGGACACATTTTTGCTACTGTGAGCTAGGAATGAAGGCTGCAATGTGAATTTACCAAAAGAAAAGCTCGTACACATTCTGCTGAAGATTCACCTCAACCAATATCTGGTAAACCAAATCAACCACCTACAACAGGGGTGTTAAATTCATTTTCACCAAGGGCCACATTGGCCTCGTGGTTGCCTTCAAAGGCCTGAATGCAATTTTTAACGACTCCAACATTTACACAGTCCTAAAATGACATTCAAGCCTTTGAAGGCAACCACGAGGCCAATGTGACCCCCGGTGAAAATGAGTTTGACACCCCTGATCTACAGAAACTGCACGCTAAATGGGACAGGTTTTATGCTTGTGCTGTATACTTATGCAGTTAATAGTCACTGTTAGAAAAATGCATCAGCACAAAGAATTTGTACAGCTTGTTTGCAACATGTGGTCAGCACAAATGCTTGATGGATCCTTGGCAGAAATCAAGTTGGCAGGGCTTTGATCCAATGAGCAAAAATCAAACACTGAATTCTGGATATTGAAATATTTGATCAATGACCAGAGAGCTCCACCACTGTTTAGCTAACAAATGACTCATCATATGCCAGTCTAAGCTATTAACTTTCTCATTTTCTGATGATTATACATGGAGCAAATTATTATTCATTGCTGTTCGGTTCCCTCCCCCAAAACACCCCCAGCAGCAAAAGCAGATGTTGTTACAAGCAAGCAGATGGCCACTTACAAAGCTAAGCTCAATTGCAAATTGCTGCTGTTGAAGTTTATAAAGATAAATCCATGCTCACCAGCTAGAGGATCCAGTCTCTTAAGTTATTGAAGAGACGACTCATGTGCACATTGATCAGGTTACTTCTTTTGAATAAAAAGAGTTTTCTTCAACCTTTTGGAACTGCGGCAATCCCATCCATTCTGTCTTGGTGTGGCTTCATGAGTGAGCTGCAGCTCATTTCCTCCAGGGCAGAGAAGCAAGGACTTGTTGCAATTACTACATGAGCATGTAAACTCTCTTTGGATATTGCAGATACTAAAATTTTACATGGGTTCAAGGGGAAACAGAAATTCGTAGAAGAGAAATCCACTGAAGATTGCTAAATTCAATCATACGTAGCTCAGAAATCCCCTGAGCTGCAAGTAGCTGGCAGCAGGAAGGGTATTTGGGGAAAGTACTATGTATGTCTGCTTTCTTTGTACACTTCTTGGCTCGTACTGGAGGCAGGATCCAGTGCTAATAAGAACATTGGTCTGACCCAGAATGGCTGCTTGTATACGTTGTATTAGTTACATGCTCACATCTTCCATGCAGACAAACCGCCTGCAATCAAGGTCAATTTGTAGTTTCCTGGCTAGTCTAAAAACTGCAGTGAGTAGTTACAGCCTTTCCCTTCCGCCACCCTGAATGATCTGACACTACACGCTCCCAGTTGGTGCCTATGTCGCTTAAACTGGAGTCTACAGCTCGTGCACTCCCCTCTGCAGAGCTGCTCGTTCCGACCCTGTGCTGCAGCCTGTGTGAAGCCAACAGACACTTTCGTATTTTGTGTCTGCATGGTGAACTAGGCTTGGCAGAGCATTTCATCAGCCAGTTTGAGCCCTTGATTGGGTTGACGGTGGTGTGGCTCCACAGCCGCATCCCGGAGCCACCCAGAGGCTGGTGTGCAGGAGAGGAGCTGGCAGCCCAGAGGAAGGACTGGAGGGCTGCTCGCACCACGGCTGCAGCCAAAGCAAAACCTTTGGAACCGCAGCTGGGGATGCGAGTGATTAACACCACTTCTCCTGCAACCTCCAACCCACTCTTTGATCCTTTCCACAGCCCTCAAGGGGACCATGACCTTCGCTTTGAAAAATATGGCTGCAGCACAACCAAGCTGAGAGGGGAAGTCCACTGACAATATGCAGCTGTAAATCTGGGTTAAATAACAAGTTATCCTGGATTATTGGCTGCTTGCTGTTCCTGGTGCACAGGGGCAAATGTGATCCATCAACGGCAGATGTATATTTCATTAAATTAGCCTGCTACAGTAAAATCCAAATGTAAGTGAAACCAAAAGCAAGGCCTAGGGCTTTAAAAGGATGTGAAAGAGAAGGAGCATATACAAAGAAACTCTACTGCAAGATGCCATTTTTTCCTTAGGCAGAAACAAGCACAAACATTAATAATTTGACCAACCAATGCTAGAAAGCAAGATGATAAATTAAGTATAAGGAAAAATTACTGGTTGGTGGGGTTTTTGTTGTTCTTGTTGAGTTTTGTTTGTTTGTTTTTCCCCTAACATTTTTTCCTTGAGTAAAACAGAGTGTGGGCCTTCAGGGACATCAGCTCCTGAAATGGTAGGGAACAGTAATGATGACTGTGTGCAGCCATTGGGCACAAGAGGGAAATTCTTCACAATGAGAACAATCAGCCTTTGGAATAATCTCCCCAGGGAAGTGGTGGATTCCCCGACATTGGACACTTTTAAGATTCAGCTGGACAGGGTGCTGGGCCATCTTGTCTAGACTGTGCTTTTGCCAAGAAAGGTTGGACCGGACGATCCTTGTGGTCCCTTCCAACCTGGTATTATCTGATTCTATGATTACCATGTAGACCACTGGATGCTCCTTGTAGTTTTCTTTGTTACACAACACAAAACACCATTTAAAAAATACTGTCCCTCTGCCATCAAAATTAGATCAGGTTGAAAATGACACTAAAATATTTCACAGAAATTGCAGCTTTCCAGCTGAGGGTGGAAAAAACTAACAGTGATTGATATGCAGTATGTATAGTCTTTTGTGAGAACATGTCCAATTGTAAAAAAAAATAATAATCACAGCATAAATAAATCAGCAGATAATTAACATGTCTTGTCTGGAAGATGGTTTGAAATGTATTGTGTCATATCTGGCTAGGTCAGTAGTACATCAACCTAGTGAAAAATAACCCATTTTTTAAAAAGTTCTCTCTACTGATAAATACCCTTTAGAGCGTCATTGTCTCTCACTCCAAAATCCTGGATGCTAGTCCATGTAGGATTGAGAGGGTCCAACCCATTTACCAGAAAACTTCTGAAGACATATCTGCTATATCTGCTGCTCAACTAGAAAGTAATCTGGTTTTACCTCATTCAATAAATGTGCACATTTAAAAAAGCAAATCTTGGCAAGTGGGAAAATATTCTGATGCATTCCACTGTTTCATGTTAAAAAGACAGTATGAAATTAAATTAAGCCTTTTTGGGAAAAGCATATTGGAGAACAAATTAAGCCTAAACTTAGAGAAATATTCTCAGGGAATTAAATATAACCACATTCCTTTCTTTGGAATATGCTTTTCTACTCTTTTATCAGAATGTTCTGCATTTGGCATACCACAAAGCTCCGGCTTTCATAAAGACTTTCAGACAGGCAATGTTGTCTAATGGACTGTACCCTGTGTGGACAAGACTTACTTCTATTTCAGCAGAAGAATATATGATTTGTTCTATTGTTATATGTTCTCACTCATTACTGTTGAAAATGCTGAAAGTTGCACCAGTGTCTATCCTGAGGTCCAGCTGGATTCACGGCTGCTTGCACAGTGTTTTGGGTTACTGCTTTTTTTTGTCTATTAAACTAAATGTTTAGGATCTGGGGGAAAGCCAATGGTATAGGAGAAGGGAGCAAATTTGGCTGACAGAACAGAATCATTGGAAAGGACCAGCCTGAGCTGATACTCCCCTAAAGACACAAATATCTCTTCCAAGAACAGGTGGAAAAGAAGATTTATGTCCATCCCAAGTTATTTTCTTCTGCCCAATAACTGTCTAATGAGAAGGCCAAAGTGTCTCAGTTGTACGAATTCATATGAATCATCTTCACTGCAGATAGATAACGAGAGGGACCAAGAATCTGTGTATAGTTGCTCCTGAATCCTAGACAAGAGCAGATCCCAAGAAACAGGGAAAATCAGTGTTTTTGAGGGAATGATGGTGTTTCACAAGCCACAGTGTGAGTACAGTATAGACCAGGGGTGTCAAACTCATTTTCACTGGGGGCCACGTCAGCCTCGCGGTTGCCTTCAAAGGGCCGAATGTAATTTTAGGACTGGATAAATGCAGTCCTAAAATTACATTCGGCCCTTTGAAGGCAACCGCGAGGCTGACGTGACCCCCAGTGAAAATGAATTTGACACCCCTGGTATAGACCACGACAGTAAATGGTTACCCCATCTTTGTTGCTAACACTCTTTGCTCCTCAGAAAGAAAGACTAACTGTAAGCTGCTAGAAAAATAACTTCTGCTGGATCCTGTTCATCTTTATGAATTACTAGTTCTTTTTGCTCTGCTGCAAAACTCCTTTTGGAGAGAAAAGAAAGGGAATCTGTTCTTCGTGTTTCAGCAATAGAAAGGAGGATGCATCTACTGTGGGTGAAGTCCATGGGAAAACTAAGTGCAGGAGAGTGTTTATGTGCCAAGGCGCAGTTGTACACTAGTAGTGTCGTCCATATTTAACAAACTATACAATACAATGCATCAGACAGGTTGGTTTACAGGTAGTTTTGTCTCCTGCAATGGAGTTTTCTTTGCCATAGATGAGATGAATGGGATCTTATACCACTGCAATGGGAGTGGCTGGCACACAGTTATCTGCCATCCATGAGCCTGGTTTACAGGAGTATCAGACTGGAACGACAAAGTCAAGAGATCACCATATTATTCCTTACCCATGAAAAGAGTCGGATCTTTGGAAGCATTCCTCACTTTATCAGCATTTTGCAACATTCCAGTGTGTTTTATATTTTTCCTGCTATAGGAAAGATGAGGTTAAAAGTTATTAAAGCTGCCACTAACATTTCTTCTTATTAGAAAAGAATATATTAAGAAAAGCAGTCTCTGAAGTGTTTTCTAAACTTTTCTACAACTCCTGTAGCTTGTATGTGCTACCTATTACTACCCACTATTCAGTTATTTCCATTTATTCCTCCTGTTATGTTATTTGTTCCCTAATCAACCCTCCACAGAAATATTGGATTTGCTTCACCATTATTCTATTGTTAAGAGACTTTTTGACATTTCATGTTATAAGATGCTGTTATAACTTAGTTAAACTTTTACAAGTTCTGCTGAAATTTTCCATGCCCAGTGTTTGCTCCAGGCTGTTGTTATTCATGTGTTTTTAAATTTCAAGAGTCATGGTTCAGTTGTATCTAAGAAGAAAGTTAGGGGAAAAAAGTTCTGCCCAGATATAAAAAATTGAGACCATTTCTTGTATGCAATTTGTTAAATGCTTTAAAGCATGTATATAAAATTTGGCAGGAGAAGGGGCAGTCCTGCCAGGAGTCCTTTTTGCTGTCTTTGTGAAAGCTTTTTTTAAAAATGCATTTCACACATACTTAGTAAACCCCTTGATTTTCTATTAGCTATGATCTCTGAGGGCTCTTGCCCCACAGAGCATAGTCAGACTGCTCCCAGCTCCTGGCAATCATTATCTAGGCTGTACTGCCAAGCTAGGCTAGGGTTACTAGGGTCAGGACAGTAATGTCAACTCAAAATTATTCTAGACTATGTATAGGAACTTAAAGCAGGGAGTATCTTTCTCTCTCTGTTAGTAATACGGCTGTTTGTAACCAACAGCATGGAAGAGGAAACCCACTGAAGCAAATTCAGAGCGGATGTGTGCTGGACAGTATGGGACAAAAAGGAATAGTTGCAACCTTCAAGGTTTGGGGTTTTTTCATGGTCTTACTGTTAAAACTGAAAAATGTTGTGTCCAGAAACTGATGCCTGATTTTTCTATTACTCCAGTGTAACAACTTCGCTGTTTTGAAGTGGAGTGACTTTCACTTTTTGGCTGCAGTATGAAGAGCAGAACTGGATCCACTGAAAAACTTTCTGCTTTCCAAATGCACTGGTGAGAGCTATGGCTTTGCATACGACTGCTAGGAGTGTGCTCAGTTCTGGTATGCATCAAGTTGTTCTACAGACTTACAACAGTTCTCAAATGTCATGCATGTGCAGCAAACTAGAGGAAGTTTAGCAAGAACAGTCAAGCAGGGCAGAAATGTGTGACCCTTTGGAAACTTTAAATTGTGTTCCGAGTGAATCATGACATATTCGGTTTGTGACATTTTTCTTTGTATTGAAGATACTCTCATAGCAGATGAAGAAAAGAAGCAAACTGGTTGCTTATTGTATGGGTTAAGCCACACGGAAATGTTTGAATTAGAAATGTCGTGAAAACACTGACTTAGAAGCTTCATCTCATTATAGATGGCATTAGTCTATTTAACCTACTTTGATGAGTGTTTGTATTCAGAGCTACATGAATAGGGTATGTATACATAAGTAACAAATAAAACTGCCACATCTGGCCATACTCTCAAGAGTATATACAAAACACTTGGTGTGGTGCAAAGTTCACTCCAGGGTGGACCACTAGAGTAGGATCTGAGAGGGGCATAAGGCCTCCATGCCTGGCTTCACAAAGACCCCACGTGGCTGCCTATCGAGCGGGTCCTGCTCACCAAACTGGAAGCTAAATAGATTATTGAGCTCAAAGAGGCTACATCAGCCAGGTTCTGTTAACACTGCCTTCCTCACCTGAGCACCCATAGGGGAAAATGTTATGACTTCCCAGAAAAGGGAGACCACAAGGTATGAGACTTGCATCCATTTTCAGAGAAAGAGATTTTTAAAAGAAAAACAAAACAAAACAAAAATGCTGAACAAAACCATATTACGATGTTAAAACACATAAAACAGAATTTGCAAACACATGCTGGGCCAACTTCTGATCTCAGTTGAACTGACAAACTCTGCTAAAACAGAGGAAGCTGGAAGAGAGAGGAAGAGAACAGATGGGAGAAGCAGATGAAATGAAGAACAAATGTAGACAAGGTGATTAATTTATTTCAGAACGGACAGAACCACTTATCCATAACTGCCTGTAATGGAACACACACATTTTTCCATGTATATAATGTTTTCAGTTGGTACAAAAACATTATGTGATTGTGAACAGGAGGGCAAGAGGGAATAAGACAGTCTCTCTGGCCCTAGTTCAGAAAAGGATGTGCTTTGTCTTCTGTGGGACTTAGAAACATGCTGTAACATTTTCCTGAACTGGCGTTTCTATAAAGAGATGCTTCATACTAGGAAAATGTTCAGAAGTCTCTAGTTAGTTATCAGTGGTACTTTGCACTAATAACCAAATGATATTTTGAAGCTTTCTCTGGTTTATCACTCACTGACATCAAAACAAAGATTTGTTTATACAGTCTAGGCCCAATATACCACTATATTGCTCAAGTTCTGTGCTGTTATAATTCACATGAGTTGATTTGAACTACGAAAACATGGCACAGTATGTATGTAGAAATTTTGATTAAAGAAAATATCCAGAAACAACACTGTTAGGACAAAAAAACCAAGCACTAAAATGTGAGGGAATGTCAGAATCAAGTGCTGCAACTTTATTAAAACAAAATACCAAATTGTTGTCTTCATCATCTGATGTGCAAGTGCCTCGCTTCTAGAATACCTCTGTTTCTCAGAGCAAATAACATCGATCTCTCAGCAAAGGACTACAAGGCCTGCTGATTAAACCACTATGCACAAGCTAGGTATTGCTAATACCTTAAGATAAACTAGACAACAGAGAAAATAATCAGAAAGATTTTATGGAGAACCCATTAATGACTGATACAAGCAGCTAAAGCTAGTGCAGGAAAATACAGAATTTTAGCCATATTCTGGAATTTGTGTGGAACAGCACTAAGGCAGAAGTTCTGCCCATAACCCCCTTGCTTAGCTGATATAAAACTATTAGGATGTCACTATCATGCTATTTGACATCTGTCATATGAAAAATGCTGACCATATTAAAACAAATTAAGAAAAAAGAATGGCCTACGCAGATGACAGGAGATCCTCTGGAAACAGCATTGCTGTCTGCCTCCCCTTCAGCAAAGTTGGGTTTCAAGGACAGTGATTTTTGATAGCTGGCCTTTATAGCATCGGCTATAGGCAGATATGGCTTTTTGATCAACAGATTTTAACACATCTTCTTAGTAGCAGCAATAAAACAGTAATTCTGATGGTGTTAGCTATAATTTTAACATTCTTATATTCAGAAGACACTCATTCTTGTACTCCTGCAAAAGTGACAACTGAAGTGACAATTAAGCTGTGAGTTTAAAACTTTTCGTGGAGGGCTTTTAGAGACCAATTGAGAACTGCTGTGCTTGAAAGGAGCAGAAAGAAAGTAATTGCCAAGAGAGGATTCTTTCTTCCAGAATTGACTCAAGACATGAACTTAATCATCACTTTCAGATCTTTTAACAAGCTCTATTGGTACAGACATTCTCCTATTATACTATGTTTGGAGCAGTGATTGCCTGACCACTGTCTTTCTACTGAGTTTTCAAGTGCTCAGTTAGCAGCAAGGCAGAAGCCACCTACTAAAAATGCATAACAGGATGTACAAAACAGGAGGTACAGTGCTGGCACGAGGACTGTGAGATCTGGATTTTACTCTTAGTTTTGGCATGACTTGACTTTGTCAAGATTTTCTCTAGAAAAAAATCTTTGAAGTGCTAGGGCTTACGTCTCTCTGTAAAATAACCTTCCTCTTTTCCTTCTCTGAAATATGCATTTTTATTGTGGCAGAGATGGTTTTGTAGTTTTTTGGGAGATCTATTACAAGTAGGGTTCCTAAGTGGCCCTTTCAGCAACACGAATGGTTAACAAAAGTGATTTAATTTGTATCCTCTTCATAGATATTCTTCTTGAAGTCCTCTTATCAGTTACAACGTAGAAGTCATACCAATATGAACCATGTATCACATCATGACCAATTGTTTTATTATTATGGAGATATATCTAGGTCCGTTTGTGGTGGTGTTTTGGGGCTGGTGGGGTTTTTTTGTTCGTTTTGTTTGTTTGTGGTTTTGGCTTGTTTGTTTGTTTTTGTTTCCCCCTGCGGCATATTTTCAACCATTTCTGAGACATAAAAATGGATCTAACAGATAGTGTGATCATGCTGAATACAGCTGTGGAAATTATTTCTGAGATGAGTGTCTACTGCATGAGATCAAAAACATGCCTGATGATGAAGTCATATGGCATGGATTAGGATTTCACACAGACTTTCATGAAGTTGGGAGGAATACCAACAGCAAACTTGTGTACCGTAACAAAGTAAGTGTGACCAGAGTCACTCCATATTCAAGGGGCTCTGACAAAATGAGCCTTTTTGATCTAAACCTGGAGCATTAAAAAGGAATCCTACCTGGGTGGACAGGGGGTTCAGACACGTGTTGAATCAATTTATCTTCCTTCTCTATGATGCCTTGTCCTCAACATGTACCACCCTTTTCCTGAGCTGCCTCTGCTGTCTCCATGTCCTGGGATAGGTTCTACAAATTGATGGATACAGCACCGTTCAGTGTTACCAACTGTCACATTGAAAATCTTTGTGGGTGTGCATGTTGTGGCTGACAGCTTCCCAGAGCTGCCATCCTTTCTCTTTCAAGGTTGAAAGAAATACATGGTCAAACCCTGGGCTGCGGAAGGTCCTATAAATTCAGTGCAGCATCTTATGGAGAATAAAATTTGCAGATATCAGTAATTCGTAGTATCAATCTAAAACATTAAGTAAATAAGCATGGGGAACCATGTACTGGAGAGAATGCTGCAAAACCATTAACCTGAAATATTTCCGGAGAACTTTCTGTTCAGCATGATGTCTGCACTGATCTATATTTTGTCTTGAAGGAATGAGTGGAATTGTTTGCTTTGTCTGCCTGTCAAGCCTTTTTTGACCTACTAGAAAAGAGTGCTTGTTTTTTATATTTTGATCAATAAATGCACAAATTCCCCATTTCCTTAGGTGTTCATTCATGACCCCTCTTTGTGCAGACAAAGGTCATCTCTAGGCATCTGGAAGTTAATTTTACTGATGGGAAAAGACATTCCACTTTCTCACATTTTTTCTGAAAAGCATTTTTAAAATGCTGACATTGTTAGTCAACTAAATATTGCATTTTTTGATGAAGGCTGTTGGGAAGATTTCCAGTGCGGGTAAGAGCCATATTTTCATGGATTTAGTAAGAAAGAAACATCAAAGTATTGGCTGTATTGTTTCATTTTTATTGCAGTTTTGAGGAATAGCTAAAGCCATGGTGCTAGACTATAGTGCACCGCCCAATATCCCTGGACACAGATGATGCAGAAAGGGAAGCAGTGAATAGAAGCACATCAAACTAACAGTTATGGTGCCCAGAAACTAGAGCCATTTCAGTGCCAAGCCCAGCAAGGATTAGTGATCTCTTTCTTGACTGGGAACAGTATCCAGCAGGCCTTCTACAGGGCAGAGGCCATAAGGACGCAGTATATTTTATATCTCTGCACATTGTATCAGCACCTTCCCGTACTGCCTGCCTGAGAGAGACCTGAAGTTGATGGAGTGGCACCAGAGTTGCAAGAGGGACTGGCTCTGATACAGGTCATGGACAGATGAAGTATATGTGATGGCTGTATTTCTGGGTTACTAACAATTACAGGGAGAAATGAAACACCATCTATAACACCAAATCAATAAATGACAAATGGAGGCATCACATGTAATAGGTTGTAAATTAGTTTTGAGAACAAAGTCTTATCAACTGAGATGTTTAAGAGTATTACTGATAATAAAAAAACCCAGATGTCCAACAGCTCAGTAGCATGCACTGAGGATTTTAGAAGTGATCTAGCTTTCCTTGGAAAATGATCACATTTCGTCTAACAAAAAAACATCCAATGAAATATTGGTGATTCCATGGGAACATCAGCAATTGAATTGATCAATCTAGCTAGCAAAGGAGATAACATTGTAACTCCTCTTAGAACGGCTCACTCCCAGGGGTTCTGATTCTAAAACTGCCTTTGAACTGGGGCAAGTTTATGAAGAAAATATCACCTTTTGCTCATTCGACACTTCGATAGCAAATAGGAAAACAAGCATGCATTCCAGCTGGAGCAAGGTTGCTAATGCCAGATATATCAGTCATTAGGGTCAATACCCATGACTTCAAAGGCTACCATGAGACTACTTTTTTCTTTAAGTGGTAAGAATAATCATCTCTCCAAAGGAAGACTTGTAGTCAATATATTTGGAAGGGAGTTTTTTGTATTCTTCTCACATAATACAACCCTTTTCACAGATTTTCATGTTGAGGAGAGGTGGAAGAAGGGAGAAGAACTCAGGCAGGAGAGGAGCCATAACATATCCTAGCAAGGGCTGTCTTTCCCCACTTACTGCAGCATAAATGCCATTAAGAGACATGCTACATTTTGTGGGACAAAATAAGTTTTAGAAATATGTTGCATTTATTTGTAATCTCTTCACACCGATTTGTGCTTCTACCCATGTTCTAATTTAACTTAAACAACTCTTCCCTTTCTATAATGTTCTAGATATGAAAAGAATTCATCTTCCTGGAGCTCAGATGACTTGAATTCTTCACTAATGCCTTGTACAAAGGCATGCAAGGAGAGATTCTGTGTTGATTGGAAATGCTCCATCCACAAATCACTTTTTTAATGACTCACTGTGACAACTGTCATCTTCAGGCTGGCAGGTCTGTCCTCCTTAGATGTTCTGAACTAATAGGCTTTTTGCTTATAGCGGAAATTCCTGTCAGACCCTGAGGGTGGAATTACAGCACTTGACTTTAAATCACCCCACAATTAGGTATCTAATCCAACTTAGTCGTCCAGCTTTCCTCTGCCGCGAATGATGGGAATAATGAACTAGAGGTCAATTTATCCTTTCCAATGGAAAGGTATCTGAGATAATTGGCCAGTTATCAGGGGTCTCTGCCTCTCTCAACTAACCTCAGAGAGGATCTTTGGAAACATTTTAGACTATGCATCTGCCTTTCAGATGGTGACAGTTACGTGTTAGGACTCCCAGTCACCAGATCTACTCTACAAGGAAATGTAGTTGCTGCCATGACTTTTAGGCATCAAGTTTTCAGGACGGGAATTCACAGCTCCAAGTGAGTTCTTTACTCAGGGAATGGTAAAAAGTTAAGTGCATAGGAATACAAGTAAGAAAAAACAGTGTGCTGAGCAACAGCTGCCTAACCCAGATGAACAGAAATGATCAAAAGAAAGGAGCAGCTACAGTCCCGCCACAGCAGAAATCTCATGCTTTTAGCTACATGATCAGTCCCTTTTGGCAACTGAGGTTACTGGTATTGTTTTATTTAGGGGAAATAAAAAAAAAAAAAAAAGAAGATGGACAAAGGTGAGAACAGTGCTTTGTTTCCTATCACAGCACAAGGAGTGTAACGCAGGCTCAGAAAGGAGAAGCCCCACAGGTCCAGGTAGCACTCTCATCCCCAAGGATCTAGCTGTGATGTGGAAACTGCAACACTGAGGAAAGCCATACAAGACTGGCAAGGCCAGAAAGCAAGCAAATAGAGAGGACTTGTTTTTTGTTTTAATTTTTGTGCTTGCTTGCTTTTATCTTGCTCCTGAACACAGGCACCCAGATTCCTGCTATGTTTCAGGCTAGGGGCCTCAGTTTTCCCCTGGATTTCAGCCCTCAATTCTTTGCTTGGCCAAGTTTTGAGGGACGCTCTCAGGCTTCCCTGGATTGCCGGGACTGCAACTCCATTCCTAAAGATCTAAAGAGGCTGCCAGATTTTTAGAGGAAACAAACAAATTTACAGTCTCTGGGCAACTGGGTGGAAAACCCAAGTTGTTCCACACCTCTTAAAAATCAGACCCATTTATATGGATGCCTAAATACAGAATAAAAAATGTTTAACTTCAGGCTGTGCACTTGAAAGCTCTGGCTCGAAAAAAAAAATACCCTTATAAAATCCTCTGCTTGGTGGTTTAGGGTCGCCGACTCTCATCTGGCCTTCCCATGATGTGTCATTTCCCTCTTGATGGCTAAGGAGCAGCAAGGGCCAAAGCGCAGGCAGCCCGGGAGGTGGCTGGCAGAGGGTCTGGGGGAAGGCCAGCGGTGGAGCCAGGGGGTGGCAGAGGGCCTGGGGGAGATGGCGGGGCCCAGGGCAAAGGCGAGGCCCAGCGCCCTGCTGTCACTCACCGGCGGCACAGGCCTGCGGGCGGCTCTGTGTCAACAGAAACAACCCAGGAGGCAGAAAGAACAATCTGCCTGTTCTGCAATTTCGGGGAGAAATAATTTGATTTACGTAATCCCCCGTGATTTTTACTTCTGAAACACTTTTGTAAAGGCAACATGAGCCTCCTGAGACAGAGTAATGCTTGCTAGCAGCTGCAAACCTCCATCTGGGCACCCTGTAATTATCCCATACATATATATGTGTGTATATATATTTTTTTTTTTAATTATTATTTTAATTATGATTGGGTGACCTGATCCTGCCTGTGTGCACCAGTTGAGCGAGGAGAAGGCAACTCAATCCCAGAGGCTGGCTAGGGCAGGGGCATGGCAAGAGCCCCCACTGCTGCATAGGCACTGAGAGCTGTGCAAAGAGGTGTACAGGCTGTCAGCTCAGAGCAGCAGGGCCAAGGAATCAGTGTGAATGAGCACCAGTTCAATGGCTGGAAAAGAGCTGGGCCACCTGGAACCAGATAAAGAAATTGCCCATACTTCACTTCCTTAATTTTCCATCCACTGACCTAGCAGAAATTCATGGTGACTGGGCACAGGATATCCATCGCGCTTTTGCCCTGAACACAGAGCATGTTACTGTTCTCTAGATTATGTTTTGGCAATAACTGCTTTTAATATTTTAATGTAGTGTCTTATTTTTTCTCAGTGAAAGGCGCTGAGCTGGTAGTCTTTAGGACCGAAATCCTTTATTGAACACAGAGCATTTGCTGGGATGACACAGCCTATAGTGACACTGTTCCCTCCCATTTCATACTGCACAAAATAAAGAGGCTGCTGCACTAATGTAGGCTATATCCAATTACAAATAAAAATACTATGTTCCCACTACCGAAGCTGCTCCTGGAACCCCTCAGAGTTCCCTTATTTTTATGGCCTGTCTGTAAGCAGTTACTTTAACCCTCTGATGATAGTTATAAACTGATATACAGTACTATAAAAGATAGCCTTCCTTTACAATTCTGCATGATTGCCCATGGACTTGTAGTCCCTCCCTCACTAGCCATCATATTATTCCTCTTCAAGGAGAACATTCACCATGTAAAGCTTACTTACTCTTCAGAGCATGTTTGGATATCACTCACTGGAGATGAGCCATACACTCCCTATCAATTCCTGCCTGGGTTTCTTGGTGGGGCAGCTACACTGAACTGAGCAAGGATTGAGAAGAAGTTTTCAGGCTTCAAGAAGAACCGGCTTGGTGCAAGAGCTCAGGAATGCCAGAAGCAGCTGGGCTACTACCATACACAAACCCAGAAAGTGCACTCCTGACCTGATAAACCTTTTGGCTCTATGGGTGTTTCATCTTCTTGTATCACTTCCTGCAAATTGTGGCTGGTCTGCCCAGCAGGGATTTCCCTAGAAGATCCAGCTCCTGAAACTCCCACTGACTACAGTTACATAGGATTTGCAGCACCTTCAAACTCAAAGCATGAGCTTGGACAAAATATCTCAGCCGAAGTCTGAATTTAGGGAACTTCTGGGCTTTGCTTGCATTCTGGTACTCTTGTAGACAGCTATCACTTTACACCCCAGTTCTACAAATCTGAACTCATTCCTAAAGTGGTCCCTCCTTGGACTTAAACTTTAAATACTCTGTAATTCTGAGCAATCATATTTGGAGTACTGGACCTGGTCTAGCTATAATCTTTACCAGCTTCCTGGAGTGTTTCTAGCAACATCAACTGAATCATTATCCTCCAGAGTCAGATTACCATAGCATCATATATCCTGTGGGATTCACTACTAAAGCCGCAGTGCTCTTCCATTTTCCAGGTTCCTTCTATCCAGAACATTTTGTGGAGGGAAAAGAAGTGGCCTGAACACGTAGCCCCAGCTTGGAAGCAGCAAGGACAAACTCCTTAGGAAGCATAGGCTGTGGTGGTGGACCAGCATTTCTCTTGAACAACTGGTGGGAGGGTGGGAGGATGATAGGTAAGAAGTTTAAGCCTTTTACTTGCCCCAGAACAGATCTTTTCAACATGAGGACCTTATCTGGCATCTAGGTAAGATTATTCCTTTCCAGAGGACAAGAGATGTTCAAGCCACAGGCTACAGCTTAAGTGAACAATGAACCACCTTGCAAGACCATTACATTGCCAAACTCTGAGATACTCCCTTGCGGAGCCTGGTTCATGTAACAGGTCATTCAGCTGTATTTTAATGAAGCTCTGCCTAGACTTCCTCGCCCAGTGAAATAACATTGCTTAAGCTCTCACAGCACTGGTTAGAAGGAAAAGACCCAGACTGGACTATGTTATCATCTGTAATACTATAATAGACATTTTTCTCTTTTGGCACTTTTCAACAGCATTTGAAATCTTGCTGTAAAGTCCAAGGAAATCAGAATATGAGACCTTGTTGAGAACTTTTCTTCTGACACATATGTTTCTCAAAAAAGTGCTGATTTGGAGCTCAGAGAACTGAGAAAAGTGAAAATTACACAGTGTAAAGATACTGAGAATTGCTTTTTTGCTTTGGAGACCTAGTCAGGATCAGGGAAACGTCAGTGTAATAATGCAATAACTTTGCAGATGAAGGCGTACTGGTGGTAATTGTTGATCTGTACTTCATCAGTGGTTTAAGAGCATCAATCCCCCCAGGCTTAACTTCTGAGTTGTAAATAACGTAATTTCTTGGGTTTGTTTTGTTTTTAAGCAATTTTGTCTCAGAGAGGCCAGGCATCATCTTCTGCATCTTTGTTATTATTTCATTTCAGTGAGTTAAGTTTGGACATTGAGCAATCAAATCGCCAGTGCTCATGAGCTGTAATTTTCAGTTTTCTAAGGAAGATACATGAAATGGAAATTGGCAACCTTCTGATTCCACTTCAGGGTGTCTGGTGAAAATATTTTGGATCGGTAAGATATCTGAGAGAAGACTGGAGAATTGGCCAGACGTCCTGTATGTAACATGCCAGAAAAGCGCGAGCAGCATCCACTCACAATTCAAATGTTTTTTAAGGTTTTAGAAAAGTTTAATTAGAAAAATATTCACTCTTTATGGAGTATTGTTTATAGAACATGGTTATAGAGGAAATTAACCGTTAATCGACAGCTCTATCCTGGAGATTTTTCCCCCCTTTAACATAAACATTTGTCTTGAGCATTTTTTTAAAATTACAGTAGACTAGAAGGTTGCCAAATATTTAGTGGTTTTGTGAAGTTGTTTGGTATTCATGTCTACTACAGTTCTACAAAAAACAGTTCTAAAAGCCATTTATTTCACCATACAGCAATCTAGAGAGGGGTGCAGAATAATAAACTTTAAAGATGTGATTAAAAAAAAAAAAAGTGATTTGAGCTGCTTTTATAGTTATTACAAAAAAAGAAGCCTTTGCGGATCCTGGATTCATGTCCTGCCAATATTTATCACAGCGTTTATCATTAAGACAGTGATTTTGCTCATGTTCAGTCAATTCCAAAAGACAATGCTGTAATGTTTTCGGCTCTCAGGCTTCCCACCTTCCTGAGAGGAGACTGGCAGCTGATGGAAGCTCTCCCCTTCCCCACCCTTGTTTACGTCCCCACCGGCCCATAGCAGAACTGGGACAGCCGAGCACCAGAGCTCCAGCAATCTTTGCTTCCCTTCCAGACACAACCCACACAGAGCAAAGGTCGGGCCGTGTCTGGCCTTTGAGGAGCGTGGGCAAGGGGAAAGGGTGTGAAAGAGGCCTCTCCTGCATTTTGCCCTTCGGTGGAATCAGGTGTAAACACCGATAAACACAGGTTGCTTGCTTCTCTTTCAGGCAATGTAGAGGTTAGTCACTTCATAGCACAGAACTGCAGAGACCCACCTTCTCTTTCAACCAAACAGGAGACTTGTTCCACCTTATTCAGACCCCCAACTCACTGCTTTTGCTCTGTAACTTCCGAGCTGGTCACAGCTCTCAGCTATCAGCCAGCTACCATTACATTTTAAAGAGCAGCCTATGTCCAATGTCAAGGACGTGCTCCTCATCAGCTGGCGTCTGTTGCTGGCTGGGCGGGACAGAGTATGCTGCACTCCCACACCTGCACAATGTGGAGTTCTGAGAAACACAGTTTCCTGTTGTTCTGTGGTGGCTCTTTACTACCTTTTAATTTATTTATTTATTTTCTTTAAGTGCCAGGAAGGTGCATGACAACAGGCTCAGCTGGTAGGTTCTGGTACAATGATTTATACCACTTGAGTGTAGAAGTTAAAATTGGAAGCATCGAGGACAGAACTGAATTTATTTTAAACTGGAGCTGGGCTCTCAAATTAGCTATTCTGTAATCCCAGTTCAGTTTCAGGAATGCCTTGCCTGGGAAATCCTGCAGACCATCTGAGGACAGCTTTCAGTAACCACATGTTGTGTGGAAGAGAGTTTGCCTGGAAAACCTGGAGAAAAGTCCCCAAAGACAGTGATTTGTCAGGAAGAAGTGACAATGCACAAGAAGCAATACAATTCATTACTGTCAGCACAGCTTTTAATCCCCTGAGGTGCTCAAAGGAAGGTTTCTGTTATGCTACTGCTACTCATCTCACTGGAGACTCTTTATAAAGCATCTTGGAGACTTACGGTCACAAATGGGCAAACTTGTTTCTTGTTACATGAATTTCAAAAATAAGGAGTGAAGTTTTTATGTACATGCGCTATAAACTCTGTCATACAGAAAACACCCATAAGTCTTCTGTGGCAAGAATTAAGTGGGAACAGGCTTTGTTTATTTTTATCAAGCAATAGTTATATGCAAAATCAACTTTTCTATTTACAGGTCTGGCCTTTTGTTCCACAGACTGTTCGGAAGGAATATGAAGAGTGGCCAGACTGCAGGACAGACAGCAACATTTCCTCCACTGTCTCTACTATGAAGAGGCAAAGTATCAGCTACTTACCAAAGAATCACTACTAAATAAAGAGTCATCAGTTTACTTTCAGGTCTCAAGTATTTATTGTTAATTAGTATTTACTTGCACATTCAGGAACATGTGAGTGGCCATAGACAACAACCCCTACATTCACAGTCTGATATTTGGTGTTCATGCTAGCAGGCAAAAAAACAACAAACAAACAAAAACCAAACACCTCCCCCCCAAAAAACCCAACCAACCAAACAAAAAGAACACCGACTTCTCTCAGTGTCAGCTGCTTGCTCTGCTCCTTTTGTGTCTGATTTCAGCTTTTGAGACATCATCATTCAGTTCTGCTGTGTCCCCTCCTCCTGCTCTGCCCTCCCACCTCGTTGCAAGAGCTGACATGATACATGGACTTCCAGCTTGGCTTGCAGAATTTAAGGTGTCAGTCAGGACCATCTGAGGCCTCTGTGTCCAGTTCCCACCCTTTGCTAAAGAGCTGCCACACTTCTTTGATACATACACATTAATAATTTAAACAACATCATTTTCCACTTGTTAGATTATGTATTTCTTTCTCTCACCAGCATAAAACTGCAGGGGAGGGTTTGTCCAGCTAACTCTTTACCACATTGTGCTTCCAACCGTATGTAACCGCCTGTCTGAAAATCCATTTCTGCTTTGGGATCTCAGCAACTTGGTTCCACAGTAAAGTATAGAACTACTGGTGGATTAACTGCATCCTAGCTACGCCATAATCAAAGGGTTTTTGTTAACACCTAAACAAGTTTTGTCAATAGCTGCCTGATTGCCAGTGCTTTAGATATGTTCTGTGCTACTTACTCCCTTCCAGGCTCCGAAAGCCTCTTTATACCTGGTACATATTTCATACTTCTTGAGAGATGTTTCTCGAAGACACAGAGCCAAACCTAGATTCAGAAATCCTAACACTATCTCGAGCTTTACTTCCATCCACAAACAAAAGAAATATTTGCTGTCTGTCAGATGCCCTTATTTGAGAGAACTTGTATCAGTATTTATATTGGTGAAATTCCACATCCTTTACTAGGAATAGGATCAGATATGCAACAAGCTTCCCTGCTGGAGATGTTCCAATATCTGGAGCAATACGCCATAACTACTATAAATCTCAGCAGTGATACTAGCTGTATCACATACACAGGATAAAAAGAGTAGAAAGGGTAAAATTCAGTAATTTTACATCTCTATACGCCAATTATTGCATTTCTGCTAACAGGCTACTAACTTAAAATACGTAGAGGAATTAAAAGGAATAATTGGCACCATCATGAATATATGTAAGGCCAAGAGAGTAATCTATTATGGATACAATCAGATTATCATAATGTATATTTAATTTAGGGCTTGATGACAGACATGTTCCTAAGAGTTTTCACCTAAGGAACAATTAAACCTCATTTTGAATTAGTAAGGCCTTGCAAGACTTTAGAATGCAAGCCCCTTTTGTATATCTCAAGCTTTTTCATTTTTGTACAGTAAATCAGGTGTCTTTTACTTCCTACTTGGTGCTGAGTATTATCTTCTCTTGCCAAAGACAGTGGAAATTCAGGATATTCTTCAAGTCCAAGGGGCCTTTCAGCACCTCTCGAGGGCAGTACCTCTGTCAACACAAACGCAGTCTTAGCTTATACTTTAGAAAACACATATTCTAGGAGATGTTTGATCAGCAAACTTTTATGTGCCTGAAGTCAGAACCAGATGCAACAGGATTCTTTTAATTACCTCTGAATTTTGATCCTTTGTGTCCATTAACATCTTAATACTTAAGCATCTCTCTAGTCTTGCCACAGTCTTGACACAAATCGGAAAGAAATACAATTTTTTCCTCCACATAAACTCTATTGCAGGGTTCATTTTAAAGCTGTATGTTCATCTCCCCTTGAATACAACAAGAGAGGAGGATCAGCGTGAATCAAAGCATTCTGTCCACTGTTGCACTTATTTCAGGATCTGGCACTTCCGTATTATAGATGAAGTTTTCAGCAACAACCTTCTTCTGTCAGCGCTGTTTAAAATATCTGCAGATGTAGGCTGTTTCCCAGAAAAGACACTGACATTTACAAGCGAGTCCTTGTATGTGCATTTGCAGTGGTGCCAATAGAACTCCACTGCTTGCAGTTCTGAAAATGTTTCATGTATTACTAAGGCTGCACTAATGACTGCACAGAGATGTACATTAGATTTTTCATTCTTTCGTAACACAGGTGACATTTTCCCTTTTCATGTACTTTCTCCCTTCCATTTAATACAATTTCCTTCCCTCTCCTTCAAACATTGGTGATGGTAAATCAGTTTCCTAGGCCATGTGGAATAGAGGGAGAATCACCATCATTCTGAATTCTTTCAACATTATTTCATGTTTTCAGATAACCAGAATTACAAGAAATACACTTGGATGGGTATCACAGGACTTTTATCCTATAAGAAAGAGAAACATTATGCAATTTCCAAGTTCCTCCTCAAATAAAACAGTAACTGTTGCCTTTTTAAAATATTTTCCCTATTTCTAAGACAATGTCAGTCATTAAATATGCATGTTACATGTACGTCACTAATATAAGTGTAGGTGCTCACATCTAAAAATAACCCCAAACACATCAACCTAAATATAGATGCGAGTGATTAATAAATCCTCTTATTGCTCAAATACACAGAAAAGAAACCACTATTCAGCAAGGTTGCAACTACAACAGCCTTCTGAAAACTGTGTTTCCCAAATTTAACATGGGCTACATGTAATTCCTGTACTGTATTATTTACTATTCAAATTCCAGAGTTTGTTTCATCTCCTCATCCAGCCTGAATGCTTCCTCACCTTAGGTTATGTATTTTCGGAAGTGTAGTGTCTGCTATATAGAGAACCTGAAGTGACATATCTGCCAACATAGCTATTTCTGTATCATTATCCTAAGGACTCCTTAATTTCTGAGGTTTTTGTTATCAGCATAATGTTCACCCTGCTAGGAATTACAAGACAGTTTCTCTTGGATAAATCTACAAGAATTTTCTCTTATTTGCTTGCACATGTGAACTTTGCTGTTCTGGGGAAGGGTCAGGCTCTGGGTAACTGACACTCCAATGCAGCAGATGGAGTTATCATTACAGTCTGTTCCCATGGTTATACGGAACTATCAGTCTATTTTTTTCAAATAACAAATTAAAGAAAACATTTCTGTGTGTCTTCATATAATAGGAAAGGAGCTGGAGGTGTGTGCTGGCTTCCAGTAAGGAGGTATGAACAGAAAGGGACCTCACCTGTGAGAAGACATGCTCAGCAGTCCTGGCTGAGCTCTCCTCAAATACTCCATACTCCTTTTTGAAACTTTTTTTTTTAGGGGAGCAACAGGGGATTTTCAGATATATTTTTACCCTGTGTCACAAGGCATTGCTATTATGTCTGTAGGTTGGGAGTTATCAGGCAAGTCTTGGCAAGGATGTTGTATAAGGGCTCAACGCACTTCATATTTCATGCTAACTCTCCCATGCAACTGTCAGCCCCATGGTTAGTAAGTCAAGCACTGAGCAAAACCAAGTGCAACAGTGGCAGGACTGCCAGGCTTGCTATTTCTGTGTGTTGCAAAGAGTTCCCTCTCCCATCCACCCTGTCAGGGAATGGGAACGGTTCTTTGCTTTCTGGCCCTATAATCTTACACAACAAGAGGTGATGGCTGCGCTGCTCCTGTCTATGCCTTACAAGAAGAGGGCTGACGTTGAAGCTGTCTGAGACTGGAGATGCTGAGTATGCTGCTGCACCTGCCTTCTGCGTAGTTTCAAAGTCTTCACCTCTGTCTATAGGACAGGAGAATTCATAGCACATCAGCTAAGAGAAAGGATGAAAAGCCAGGGGGTTTCATAATGTGCTTTTCGAATTAATGTCTCAAGTTTGTGGGCTTAAATGTATATAAATAAGGGAGGTTACTGAGTGTGTTCAGGTACACTCATTTCAGTACACACATAGAGATGAAGTTTGCTGAATTAGCAGAAATTTAGATGTTTTGGCCCTTCTGAGGGCTAGATTAGGGACACAAAGCTGTCCATTTCAGTAGGTTAAAATAAAACTCCGCTTGCACCAGAGCTTCAAAATCTTCACAGTAGCAAAACAGTTTCCATTCAAAACTTAATGAAATTAGAAGGCAAGTGTCCATGTGGACACAAGAGAAATGACAGCTATTTGGCAACAGCTTTCTTGGCTATTATTCCTCTAGATCAGGGGTGTCAAACTCATTTTCAGTGGGGCCCACAACAGCCTCGTGGTTGCCTTCAAAGGGCCAAATGTAATTTTAGGACTGTATAAATGTAACTACTCCTACATCTCTTAGTTTCCATTTGTTTTCCTTTACCCACATTAATCAATCACTAACCAAATAATTATCTGAGATGACTATCTCAAACTAATTCTTAGATCATTACAAAAAAATAATACTTGAGATTTGTTCTTTCTGATTCAGGGATTCAAAACTGGGCTTGAAAATTTGGTATGTAATTGACCTCAGCATGGAACAATCCTGGTCTCCTGGGAAAGGAATGTATGAGACAGAAATGCCCTTTTATCTTGTAGCTGTATTTTCTTTAGACAGAGTAGAAAAATACGAAATGAGAGAGGTTAGGGCATAAATACAGATTCCAGAAGGCAAAAATAGAAAACAAAGTTAATAAGAAAAAGCATAATAAATGAATGGAAGTGATGAAAAGTGACTACAGATCAGAAAGAAAGAGAACAGAAAGAAAGAACAGATGAAACCAATAACTTGAAAAGGCTCTAAATGTTATGGAAAACAAATCAGTGAAATATCAAGAGGAAAAATAAGTAAAAAATGAGATGCCCCCAAGAACTGCAGGCTGGGGGAAGGAAAGCTATAAAACAGGGAGCTAGTCAGGAGTAAGTAACAAAGACCAGAAAATGAAGCATGTATTTTCACTGGCACCAACAAAGGAAAATGACTACAAATATGGCAAAAATATTTAATGCCCTATAAAATACCAGCTGTATGCATATCACAGGCTGGCTAGTATTAAAATGATTTTCTAGCTCTAGGCTTCACTTGACATCGAGAATTCTTGGAAAGGTAGGCCAAAGCCCTGCTTTTTCTACTCCAGGCCTTTTCCAAACGTGCTAGGAAGTACACACTGCTTTTTCTGAGTAATCTCATGTGGGTGCCTCACTTTCACCAGCCTGTTAAGCATGCTTCTTCCATACCAAACTAGACTATAGACAATGTATGTAAACCTAGATGAGCAGTCTGACCAAACACAGATCATACCAGACCAGTAGAATTGCTCCAGTAAATTACAGCATTTCTGAATACATGATGATGAGTTTCCCATATGTAACATGATCCAAATAAGAACCATGACCTAAGTAATACTCTCCTAGTGGGAACTCTTAGCTATTTCTATGCAGTCAAAAGTATTTTACAACCACTTTATGATTCAATTTCCTATTAAATATGCAATACTTAGCACATATATTTTATCCTTAAAAAACCTTAAGTGTGAAGTGTGATCCTCCCTTCACATTTAACAGATAAGAAACAGGGTGAAGAAATCAGAATGCAATTGAAGTTAGTGAAAAGACTCAGTGTCAGGGTCAAGGGCAAACATCGAAGTTCATTTCAGCCTTGACCAAAATATACTGACTCGATTTTTCATATGTGCTCCAGTTCTCTCTGTTGGAAAATAGTTCTCTTGAAAAAATCCTCAGAAGTCAGGAGTTTGGGTGGTTGGTTTTTGTTTGGTTAGGTTGGGTTTTGTTTTTTATAAGGTTTTGAATACAGTGACTGCACTGTGACAGCCATTCGCTTGCTACATTGGCACAGTCAGATTCCAGGGTATGGCATGATGTCGGGTTACATGAACTCCTCAGTGAACAGAACATAAAGTACATAGGAAAGGGGAGCTTTCCAAAGCCTCACTGAAGCATATGATGTCTTATGTTTTCCTTACGGGCAAGCTATTACCCAGCTTTGCCCTGGGTTATATAACAGTAGATTTTCTCAAGAAAGGACTGAAAGATGAGGGCACCAACCTGCATATGTGTTTTTGCTCACTGTACTCATGGTGACTCATTCAGAGAAATGCCTTGGGGTTGGTGGTGGTGGTTATTTTTTGTTTTGGTTTGGGGTTTTGTGTTGGGTTTTGGGTTTTTTTTGATAAACACTGTATAAACCACAAAACCAAAACAAAACAAAAACAAACAAAACCAAAACCAAAATCAATCAAACAAACAAACAAACAAAACACAACAAAAACCAAAAAACCCACAACTGTAATTCACAGAACTGACACCTGTGTAGTTAGCCATGATTTTGTAAAGACAGGCTGGAAGTTGTCCTCAATTTACGAGAAGAGAATTTGCTAACAAAATGCCACCTAAAATGACCAAAGTAAAAAAGTTATTGTTGTGTTGTTGTCAGCACCCATACAAGGGGCTGCAAACAAGAGTCCTTTCTCACCTTTGCTACTACACCAAAAACTGGGGGACAGGGTTTGCAGAAGTCAAGAGAAACTGATGAATCATTTTTACTGTGTTATAGGCAATGAAATTCCAAGGGGCACAGCACCAAAGCCAGATACTGATGGTGTTAATACTCTCGAAATAAAACTTGAAATAGTGCATAATCCCAGAAAATCAGCTCCTAACCCTTTCCTCCTCCTTACTGTTATCATACTACCCATCATAAGGGTATAGCACCCAAAAATCGTGAGTATCTGGATAATCTGAGCCATGGTGTATTCTTTTTTGCTACCTATAAACACTCCATATAAAATCAATTTTTTGTTGTTTTGTGGACACCACGTGGTCCAGATAATTGTGTCTCAGGGTGGAAACACAAGAAGAAAAAACAGCAGCTCCCTGGCAGCCTTACCGACATATACTGCTGACCAACAAAATGTAAAGCAAGTCTCTGATCATTTGCCAGGGTCACATCTGGGTGCAGAGAAAGCAGCAAGATCACAGAGATAGATTTTTCCTTGTTTCTATTACCTGAATGGATTATGACATATGTTTTACATTGGATAGGCAAATTGATTCATATACAATAAAAGCTTAAATGTAGTCTATTTCTTAAGCCATTCTTTCCTAAAGTTTGTTCAGATTCAGAGACGTATGTCTTACTTTCCTTTTCAAGTCTTCTTGCTTGCTGCCTGGGCTTATCAAAATATTTTCCTAGGGGGCTGAGTTGAGTTTCACTATTTTTAGGTGTTTCTCTAAGTATCGCGGGATAGCATCAGAAGCAAAGAAGCCCACGAGTTCTGCAACCTTACAGGTTAGGAGAAGCAACAATAAGAAAAGTTTGTTTAAATATTAAAAATAGATGAAGCCCAATTAGGAAAGGCCCATGCCTATGAAACACCTTTTTGTTGCCTACTCAGCATTATTTTAGAAGTACATAAGGAGACAGAGAGTCTTCCTAAAGGTAAATATTGCACTTGAACTTGGGAGCCCTGCTTCTATTTGTCTGTAGGTTTCTGACCTTAAATCTATTGAATTTGCTTGGCACGCTACCAGATGGCTAAACATGGACTCAGTAGCCTCAGACCAATTCCCGGCCACAAAACGTTCCCATGGCAAAAGCCATTAACATATTGGGAATGCTGACAGCTCCTCTGGCAACCTCAGTGGTGGAGCCAGAAAGTCACTTAACATTCCTTGCCTTTGATTTCTCTTTTGCAAGTCAGGCTTTAGGCACATGGAGTACTTTCTAATGCAGGTTTGCCTTTGTAAACATGAACTGCTGCTATAGTACAAGTCACACAAGAAATAAGAAGAGCTCCTGTAGTTATTTCTTTGTGACTAATAAGAAGGCGTAACCTGTACCAATGGAGTAAGGAAGACTCCATATGCACCTAGGCATCCTTTCACGGACAAACGACAGGGCTTACAAAACTGTTCTTTGTGCTCATACATAAGTATTCCCTCTTTCTGGAACTTAACTCACCTTTTTAAGTTGCTCAATAAAATTTAATGGGATTGGAGTTTCATGCTGTGCTGAAGACCTTACAATGTACAAAATACTGGCACTGAGAGAAAAAATGACAAACTCATTAAAATATTTAGACATTGTACTGATTTAGCCACTTTCATTCAAGACTTTCAAAAGCACATTCTAATCATTAATCACCACTCCCAGATGCCATGTATAAAAATTATTACCGAACCAAATACAGATGAGACATAGAAAGGATGCTAATTGACTTGGCTGAGCTCATTTGGGATTTAATCCAAACATTCTGTTTGATTACATGGGTATTGCTATTGCTGTTGCCTTAAAATGGATCCTGAGTATTAAGCGCAGCTCTGGAAAAGAATAGAGGAATCCATACCCCCAGTCAGCCTGCTCTGGTCACCATAACTCGCCTGATCCCAGAATGAATAAGGAGAATGGCTATCGTAGGTTTATGACGAAAAATGGCTTAGAAGTTGTCACTGTGTGATTTTATGTTTTTGACAGATGTCTCTTTTCTAAGCAGATTTGCCACGTACACACATGGTGGATTCCCCAATATTGGACACTTTCAAGATTCAGCTGGACAGGTTGCTGGGCCATCTTGTCTAGACTGTGCTTTTGCCAAGAAAGTTTGGACCAGATGAACCTTGAGGTCCCTTCCAACCTGGTATTCTATGATTTTTCTGTCGTTTCTTTCTTTTTCCTATATCATTCTGGTAGTAATTCCACAAGTCAGGTGCCTTGAACCTGTTTGCAGCCTGATGAAAGAAAAAAAGAGTTGGCACATGTCTGTGAGGGCACAGTGCAGGCTGGAGCCCTAGTAATGGTGCAAACTGAAACAAAGAGATTCCATCTGGCTCTAAGCCTGAGCCAAGTCTGTATTTCTAGTAGTTAGGAACAGCAATCTTTTGACATAGCACCACTGACATGAAGTAAAATCTGCAAGCCATTTTGACCACCATCCTCTAGAGATCTGTATTGGAGTGAAACAGTGAGTCAGTTCTGATAGGATGCCATTTGTTCCAGGCAGGAAGAAGGTGGAGGCAGTTTTTTTGGCAGTGTAGATGACATCTCATTTCCTAGATGACATCCCACTTTCTGGGTAGTATGGTGTGAGGTTCCTGTAGTCATCATGTGCTGCTGACAGGGATGCAACAAGGCAGTAAGTGACAAGTTAGATCCAGGAATATGACTGCAGTGCTTCAGATGCACGTAAACCTCCCTGCATGGACCCACAACAAACCTTGTTGGGAGACCATCCTTTATGCTTACATTTCTGGGATTTGTTTAGCATTCTGTATGCAAAGCATTTTTGTTAAAGTGCTTGGTGGCTCTCAAGCATAAGGCACCTATACATTCAAATGGCTCACTTTATTGTCAGATTTATTTGTGGTAAAGCTGTTGTGGTCCAAGAAGACAGAGTCCAAGGAGCACTGCAATGGCAGCCAAATGCCCTCTGGGAAAGCACACACCAGGGTGAGCCCACAGGCACCAAATCACAACTGCTGCAGGTTCTTTTTGTGTCAAAGCTCCCCAGGACAAGCATACATGCTTCACACAGATGCTGTGTATTTTGATTTTCATCCTACAAAAATTCTTGATATAAATTCAAGAAACCATGTACATGCATTACCCAAATTCTTACAGACCATTTAAATTCTTGGAAAGAAACCAACACAGTCTGGCATGGGGATTTTATTTTGTTTATTTTTTTTTTAACTTCTCTTTCTAAATGACTTCTTCTGGAATGAGGAAAACGACTAGTCCTAGGAGGTCAAGATTTTACACTGATATGTCATACAAGGTGTAAGACATTGTGCTGGTTTGAGTGAAAACAAGTTAATTTTCTTCATGCAGTTAGAAACCTTTATTTTTTGTAGCTAGTGTGGTCATTGTTTGGATTTAGTTCGAGAACAATAAGATAACACCCCGGAACAGATGTAACGTTTTAAATTGCTCTGGTCTGAGAGCCAAGGCCTCTGAGCTCTGCCTACAGGTGTAAGGCAGCTGCGAAGACGGGGCATGGATGGGGCAGAGCTTGACTGACATCCAGATTGATCAGTAAGAATATTCCATGCCATTAGCACCATGCTTCATATTTAAGGAGAGTCGAGATCTTCCAGCTAGGTTTTCTCAGAGCTGGGACAGAGACCTATTCAGAGAGTTCTGTTCGGGACTTTCTTTAGTTTGGCCTTTTGCCATCCTGCCATTTTGCAGAGGCCTCTGGACCTTTCTGCCTTTTTCTCTCTTCTCTCTCTGGGATCAGCTGTTGGGATCAGGTGCTGCTGCCTGGGACTGGCTGCTCAGTGCAGACAGAGTTCATGAGGAATCACATTGAGTATCTCTTATTTTATACTCTATTTCCATTTTATATACAGTAGTAGTAGTAGTAGTAGTAGTAGTAGTAGTAGTAGTAGTAGTATATTAGAGTTATTTTGTTATTTTATTAAACTGTGTTTGTCTCAATCCAAGTTTCTCCCTTCCCTTTTGATTCTCTCATCTGTTTGGGGGTGGGAGGCAGGGGAGTGAGCGAGTGGCTATCGTGGTTATATTGCTAGTTCGGATTAAACCATGACAAGCATGTAAATGTTGTTCCACAGGACTCCTTCAGAAGCTGTTAATTCCTATAATGTCACTGTCTAAGATTTGGTCAAAACTTACAGATTGCCCACAGTGAAAACCCATGGGAAACTCGTGCCAGAAAATGGCTGCTGGTACAGCAGTGCTCCTTTCAAAACAGAAGTGGGAGCCAATAGGTTGATGAGATCTGTTCTTGACTTAAGACAAGTTTATTATTTTAAACCACTTTTAAGAATTTCCCTGCGTTTTAGTTGGTAAAAATAGTAAGCTCTGCAAAGACACAACATAAGAATTACAATAAATGACCCCTTTTAAAATCATTGGTCTCATTGTTCCTTCCCAAGTCTAAAACTCAAAGAGAAATTTGCTTAGGGCCATGGTATCATTCACACTAATATCCAAAGCATTAACAAAATAACTATGTTTGTGTGTTCATAAGTAATTTAGCCTTAGTCTGAGAAAGCAACTCTTAACTGCGAGAGGTTCAGGAAAAGGTGGTTAAGAAGTTACTGCCAAAGACTCACAGGTAACAAATGCCCCTCTGTGTTAAAAGTGTATTAACTAACAGCAAGACCTTTCTGTTCTGGAAACTGTAATTTTCATCTAGCTATTGGTTCCTAAGAGATTATTACAGATGATCTTTGGCCCACTCAGTGGAACTCATGGTATGTGCTTGTGCCATGCCACGAGAAACAGGCCTCTATAATAAATGCTGTACCTTGAACTGAACTGCACAAGCAAACTGGGGTCTCTCAAAAGTGCAAGGAAAGCACTGCTGTAATATTCACAGTCCCTCACACTGAAACTCGCGTAAAATATCGCTGTATCCAGAAGGATCCTATAAGAGAGAGGTTGACAAATCTCATTTGTACTCTATATTAACAATTGCTGTGTATAGTAAAGGTGTTAGGTCATGAGGATCCTGGAATGAGATACTCCACTGTCAGCTTATTTTGCCTATCAGATAATGTCCTCCCAGCTCCTACACCAGAACACGCAAGTCCTTCTCAAGCCTTGTCAAGGCTTTTTTGCAGCAGAAGAATTAGGAGTCAAGGACAGAAAAGGAAGTCACAATTTGAAAAAAAATATTCTCAGGAGAAAACATAGCTGATGTGCCTCCTTCTTGTTGTGAATCCAGTTGTATAATACCTTCTGAATGCAATTGTCATGCCATTTCTGCATGCCAAGAAAGAACTGCAGTATGGACACAGGTGGGCAAAGGAAGGACTAACAGATCTACTGCTGTGCAGGTTACGCATGCAAGAGCCAGGGATGTTCTTGCCTTTTAGGAGGAGGAACAAGTGCAGTTCCCACTTCTGCTTCACTGACAGCAATTAATGGGTGTTATTCTCTGTAGATTGTTTTGGTGTATAGATGAAACACCTGTACAGAGCTCCAAGGAGATTTTTTCTTTCATATTTCTTCATCTTCTCAGATATTGCATAACTTCGAGGCTGATGTAATGGAACAACCACAGGACAGGCAAACAATGACAGCTCCACGTGCTGTAAGACACGAAGAGTCCAGGTCTACAGGTAGAGTCAAGTATTGTGGTCCATGACCAGTCAGAAGCCACGAACAAGGGAATAAGAGTCAAGTGGGGTTCAGCATAACACAAATACCTTATGATTTGTCCTCCCTAGTGAGGACAAGGATAGTTATCGTACTGCAGTGCTGGCATTATCATATGAGGTAGGAAGGCCTGACTCAAGATCATGCTCATCGAGCAGGACCTGTAGCAGAGAAGTAAGAAAGATGAAAAAGAGGACCTGGAAGAAACCGGCCAGACTCAGGATTCATTTCTTCGCATTACTGAGTCTTCTGTATTTGTAACTACAAAACTGTGCCAACTAGACACCAGGGTCAGAAGTGGGAAAGATGTGGCTGACCGCAGCCAGCTGCAGGCCCACATGTAAGTGCAAGTTCTCATACTCTGCTACTAAAAGCATCCTGGTATATCTTTAGTCTACACAGCTACACCATCTTTCTCCTTCAGGAAGAGAAAGCAGACAAGTTACTTGATTCCTAAGAGCTAAACTGAACAACCCAGTGCCCAGCAAGATGGTAGATGAATCCAGATTTTGCTCCTATGTCATACATTCAAGGCAAAAGGCTAACCTTGGAAGATATCAGCTGAAAGAAGGATGAGTTTTAAGTCTGTATTATAAACAGTAAAAATATTCGCAAAATATATAGAGGAAAGTTATGATCACACATGATTGTGTGCATCACATAAAAAACTTTGGATAAGTGTACTTCTTATTTAGAGGTGGAACATAGGGGGCAAGCAATAGGAGGTAGTCAATATTTGTATCCAGACTTCAAATCTGAATTGCCAAATTAACACCTGGTGAGCTGTTACCTCTTTCCCACCTCTCCTCTAAAAACAGCAATATGTTCTTCTCCTAATGTCAATGTCACTTCCATCAAGGAACTTGAATCAAGTAAAAAATAAATATTTTAATGCCAACATTGGTAAAAAAAATAGGGACTTTTCAGTAAGAAATAGGTGCTTCAAACTTTGTAATGACTTGTTCTGTAAGTGGTTGCCTGGAAGAATTATACTATGATGGAGTTAACTTTATCACGGCTTAAATGAAGTAAATATAGGTCTAGACGTTTCATGGGAGTTGTCAGATCTGCCAATATACTACAAATGTGATGCACTGAAGCGTTGCCAGAGCTATGGACTTTTGTATCAACGATTGAAAGGCTGAGGGAGCTGGGTCTCTTTAGCTTGGAGAAGAGGAGACTGAGGGCTGACCTCATTAATGTTTATAAATATATAAAGGGTGGGTGTCACGAGGATGGAGCCAGGCTCTTCTCGGTGACAACCAACAGTAAGACAAGGGGTAATGGGTTCAAGCTGGAACACAAGAGGTTCCACTTAAATTTGAGAAGAAACTTCTTCTCAGTGAGGGTAACGGAACACTGGAACAGGCTGCCCAGGGAGGTTGTGGAGTCTCCTTCTCTGGAGACATTCAAAACCCGCCTGGACGCCTTCCTGTGTAACCTCATCTGGGTGTTCCTGCTCCGGCAGGGGGATTGGACTGGATGATCTTTTGAGGTCCCTTCCAATCCCTAACATTCTGTGATTCTGTGATTCTGTGATTAATGTTAAAAGGACCCGGAAGCAAACATGCCTTTTGCCATTGTATGTCCGACACCGTTAAAGCCAGGCAGAGAAAAAGTAAGGGTGAGTTTATTCCCAGGCTAAATGAGCTGTATGATTAGCTTCTTTGACTGCTGAAATCCCAAAACAACTCTTTGAGTGAAAGGTAACAAATTCTTTGGAAGGAATCCTGGCTTGGAATCTGATTTTCCTCCTGGAATTACATGATACTGAAGAGATAATAAAAATGGTAATATTCTTTATATTATGCAGGGAGTTAACCCAAACATTTAGAAAATCTAAGATACTTTTCAGTTTGAGCTTCAGAAAGAAACTGATAGGCAAAACCTTTCACAATTGCTCAGAATACGAGTCGTTAATTAGACACTACTTGATAAGTCTGTGATATAAAGGAAATCACAAACGTTTTTATAATCAATCAATTGGGAAAGGCCACTTATAGTCAGGCAAAAGCAGAGAAGGATCAGTGCCCTTCTATTATGCAACAAAAGAAACCATCAGGACTTGGAGATGGGTTTGGCCCTAGGTGTGTACTGTAAACAGCAAGGAGGAAAACAGAAAGAAAGAGACAAACAGCATGGAAAAGCAACAGCTTTTTAGATTGCAGCTTGCCAGAAATGCAGGCGTGGAGCTACAGGCCCAGTAACTGCTTTCGTGCAAATATGGTCGGATGAACATGATTTGTGTACGTCCTTTACGCATAAGCAGGACTACATCAAATGTGTACCCCACCATCATCAAGCTGTGTTTTTTTTCCAAATGGAAATAATACATAGGAACTTTTTATTCCCTAATTGCTGGCATTTAAAAAGGATATCAGTTTTCATTACAAAATGAAATAACTTTGTTAATTCTCATTTTCCCTCCAAGAAACTAATTGTAAGATGATACGGTTAGCTATTTGTTAAATGCCTGCATTAAAAAGGGGTATGAATTCAGACAGCTAATAGGATAATATATTACAGTCTGCATTGAACACAGAAAAAAGCACAAACCTCCTCAAAAACCTTCATTTGATAACGAGAGCAAGGCTGTTGAGCTTTACCATCAAAACTATTTGCAAAGAACAGTGATAGCCACAGAGCTAGCACAAGCTGTGAGCAAATATGCTGAACATAACCTAATTATCAATACACCAGGAGGAAATAAAGTGAGAACATAGTAACAAACCAAAATCAGCCAGTAGATTTGGCTGGAATACAAGTGAAAGGCATCAGAGCACACAACTAACAAGTCATGGTGAGGGTAAATTGTCATGCATGCCATACGAAGCGAGCATTTGGAGCTGACTTTGGGGAACAAGGAAAAAAGCATGTTCAATAACTAGTCAGTTGGAGCTCTGACCTGGAAATTAATGAGACACAATAAAGGACCCTCCGTGTCATTTTTGCTGTCACTTCTTGGAGTGGAAACTGGGAATTGCTACAAAGAAAAAGCCTGCCCCTTCAGATAACCATTGGGTTGCTCAGAATATAGTGTAATTAGGATAGTTTTCTTAGACGCTTGCAGAGTTCAGTATAGACCATTAAGAAACAAAGAACACTTTAATTGCTACAGTGGTAGCTCTGCTATAAAAGGGGCCTCTCATCATTAACACAGTGCCAAAGGGTAGGGATGAAGGAAAGGTGGTTGTGACCAATTTTTGTGAAACAGAGTTATTGATAATGCGGAAGTGAAATGATGGAAATGGCTTTCCCTGCTACTTATTTTCTTTTTTCACAGTGCATTGAGATGTCAAGCCTTCTTAGTTTCCTATATTGTGCCATGGAGATAGTTTTGGTTGCTGTTTTTGTTTGTTTGTTTATCCTGTTTCCATGTTCTCTGGGGAGAAGAGAAAGGTAGGCCTTGTCACTCAGTATCAATGGATTCCCAACTACCATAACATTTTAAACAGGTGTAATTTCTTTCGGATGTTGACTTTTCCTCATTTTTTCAGTTAACAAAAGGCATGTCCTGTTATGACTGCGTTCTACTTATTCTCTGTATTTGAACTTTCTCTAAACCTTCCTTTCTAGGGAAATTTTTAAAAGTGTGTGTGGCAGGTTCTTTAATTCATTTTTAGCTGTAGCACAATATTGTATTTGGCTGCCTGATTAAGACTAACATTTACATGACATTTTGGGCGCACTATTTTCTAGACTGTCTGTCACAAATTGATGGACGGCAAAAAAGCCTTGATGTGAAGTCTTGTATGTTCATCTGGAAGAAGGGAGTGGGGACTGCTTGGATTGGAGAGGGGAAGAATCTGGGGCTTAGACAGCCTTATTCTCCTGCGTGCAAATGTGTGGGGGAAAAACATCTAAATGGAACTCATGTTACTATCCTACATGCAGATTCTTTAGCATGTCAGATAAATATATCTTTCTTAAAGTCTTTGAAGTATCTTTTAACATTTATAGACTAAACCAACATATTTAAGAACTGTGGCTAGGTATTTCAAATTCAGTTTAAGGTATTCAAATGTCACCAAAATGGGTAGTTGGCACCCATTTTGCCTTGCAAATTCCAATTTTCTTTCACTCGCTAATAGTACCTGCACACTACGACAAATCAAATAAAAATTATTCCCTACAAACAAATTATTTCAGTCTCTAATACTTCACATTGTTTTAAGAACTTATTGTATTTGATAGATGCTAATGTTAAGACAAAAATATAAGAATTTATTTAAACACTAGACTCTACAAGCACTGTTGCTCATTTGCAATCTGATTTTCCCATGAGAACTTGAGAATTGCTTCTGAAATAACCCACAGGAATCTCTCCCTGTTTGTCAAAGGATACTGCCTGGTATTCATTTTAGCAAGTTTCATAGAGAAAAAAAGTGAGAGAAGGAAAAGGCAGGAGGGAATGGGCTTGCATTTTATCTTGATCCCAGTAACAGACGTACAGCATTCTGTGCCGAATAGATAAATTTGATTTAAAAGCAAAAACTGTTCCATGATTTTGAACTCTGCGATGAGTTAAATTGTTAGCCCATTTAGCTAGTTAGTTAAACCAGTACAAAAATACGCAAGAGAACTGGTCTGGAGATAAGCAGGAACACCCCTTACCTCTCTGCTTTTTCATGGTTACTCAGCCAGAGTGAAGGCAGAGCAACAGCAGGTTGCGCAAGGCAGCTTTACAGGATGTGTCTGTGTCTTATTTAGTATTTTGAGACTTGAAACTAGCTGTGGCCCATGCCAGATGGACAAGACAGGAGTAGCAAAAAGGGTGGCTATAACCATGGTGCTCAGAAACCTTTCCTGGTTGCCACACTAGAAGGTTTCTTTAACGTATCTTCAGCTTATGTTGTCCTTTTGCAGAGCACGGAGAAGAATACGCAGAAGTACAAAAAAAGATGCATTCCTGCTGAAATCACAACACATTATCTTCCACCTCTGCCACTTGATGCCCATTCAAATCTTCCATTTGAAAATGTGTATTACAGATATGACTTGCATGTAGAAGCATGTCAACGCAAAGCAAGGTACACATTTCCACACACAGTACTGAAAGTTTGATTCATTCTGCACGTATGTATAGTCTCAAATTAAAACAAAAAAAAGGCAAAACAAACAAACCAAAATAATCTACAAACTTTTGAAATTAATAATACAGACACTCAAAAATAGGGAGATTTCAAAGGCAAAGTTAAGTTGGTCTAGTCCTGCATGAGCATGATGTGATCATATTTTTTTTTCTTGGGACCCTTACAGAGTCTTTGCCATATCTATTCAGTCTTCCTGTCTTCTGCCACATCTTTCCCAATAAACCTTCTTTCCAGCCTTTTCTCTTGCCTTCTTTTGGGCTTTTCAGGCTTGTCCTCTTCCTTGTATATAGATAGTCCATCCTTAGGCTGGGCAACTTTGAGAACAGCTGCTCTACTGCCACTGTGGTACACAACTGGATTGGATAGTGGTGGGATGCTGTCAGGGCTGCAGGTCCTGTCTCTGTGTCTGACTTAGTAAATTTGTGTTCAATGGATGTGAACTCCAGCCTCCCCATGTTCCTGAACCTTTTCCAGCCTCAGAGATCTTCCTCACAGGAAATATAAGTTTTGCTGATCTTTGGCTCTGCTTTGTGGCAACGCAGATCTGTGAAATGTGCTGGACTACATGAAGGGGAAATGTTTTCTAAGCACCAGTTTTGTTCCCTGCAATCATCTGGAACTATGTGAGCCAAGGATGCAGAGAGTATTAGTAGAGGTGTATAACAGCAATACACTTCCTGGCCTAAAAAAAAGTACCTTGAGTAGTCTTTGTACTATCGATCTGTTCAGATCTGTGAAACAATTTTCTTTGACAAATTTATTTCCCATTACATTATTTGTCCTACAAATTGAACTACAGAAGAGGGATCTTCCCCCCATACATAGCATCTTATTTTTTCCTGGCTAATGCTTTGACATTTATTTTGGGAGGAGGCTCTAATTAGTGAAGGGTGCAAAACTGAATGCTGTGTGTCACTCAGAGTTGCCAGGGAAAAATACTGAACTCTGCAGACACAGTGGTATTCTGTTCACTAGAATATGTGATATGTTGCAAGATATGAAGTCTCTGCCTGCAAAGGAAAAGACTCTATGTATTCTACAGAGACTTAAAAATCAACATAAGAAAATGTCCCCTGTGAAAATAATACATGCTGAGGTTTATTATCTTTGTATAAATCAGGATACGTCAAAGCTTAAGAAAGAAATCGAGATTTTTATCAGAGATGGATGCAGGAACTTGAATTTTATTTACATGTGACATTACAATCTCTTATGCTGGTAAGAGCCATCTGAAAACGAGTCCCTATATGAGCCCTATTTTCGGTCTTCTATTGTCCCTACACAGAGTCTACACCTATGTAATAACTTTATATTAAAAAAATTGAACAATTATTTTATATACCTCCTTTGTTTAGCTTTGTATTGCCCTTGTCACCCCCTGTGCATTGTCCCTTGCACAAATATACGAGCTCTTTATGGAAGTGCATTTCTTCCTTCAACTTTGCGTTGTGTTAACTGCACTTGGAATACCCTCATGATGTAAACTGCATGCATACCCATACAAAAGGAAAAGAAAAGATTAAGATCATGCTAGTTATAATCCAAAGCATTAAAAACCCCATAAAATACCAGAATGAAGACTGCCCCAGTGACATCAGCATGCCCCTAAAAGAGGGTAATAATAATTTTCCAAAATGTCTCAAAACTAATTGCAGAGAGCAAAGGAAAAGAAACACTTGGGATTCATGGGTTCAAAACAACATTCAGAAGGAGACCATTGTTTAGATAGACCATTTGATCCCTTAGGGCTTGTTTCCATCTCATTTCTTCTTGCACCTCCTTCTCATGGCTTTCCTCTTATCCTAATGCTTCAAATCTTTGCTCCAGAGAATGAAAGACTCTAGAGATTCCTGATAGACTGATGAAAAAAATCAACAATGGAGAAAAACAATGCAGTTTTCCCTAATCTTGTTCTTGGAAACATCTGTACCATTTAATCTGAAACATTAAAACAAAAAATTCAGGCTAAGACAGACATGGAAAATATCAGCTGAAATTTGGCAAAGTTAATTCAAATGAAAATAGAGCCTTATAAAGGGATCTCTTAGGAAACCTTGAATTTAAGAGGGTGGCATTTAACAGCTTTGTATGTAGTAAAAGACTATATAAAAACCAGTATAATGGCTCTATATAACAAGCATCACAGCAATGCGTTATGCATTTTTTTTGTGGATGGGATGGTTGTTCTAAGCTAAAATTACATGCAAATAAGAAATAAAAGACTGCCCAGACTTAGAAAATAACAGATTAGTAATGACAAAATAAAGACAAATCTGATGAAAACCTCAGAAATCCCAAGCCAACCATTACTTTAAAAAGCAAAAGAATTCAAGGAGTGAGTCAGTTTTTAATTGCTGGCAGTAATCTACACGAGTAAGAATTTCAGTCTAGAAGAAAATAATGCCACAAAGTGGCAACGCATCAGCTCTGTTTGTCGGCTTAGAAGCACTTTTTTGTTATTGAAAACCTACAAGTAGGACTCTCCAGCTCAAATGTTATCTCCATCTTAACAAATGAACATGTGGCTTAGAAATCTATCAGATACACAGACAACTAAAAATCTTCACATGCAAATCACTTAGAAATGCATTAGGTATTAAGTGGAATGCATTTGCGACAAATACCAGTATCTGTCAGAGCTAAATGTTTCCTTATCTTTTTGTTTATGCACAAAAGAAGATAAGAGCAGACAGAAGTATGAGCCCAGACCATGTGCCATGGGAAACCTAAACCTGAACACAGCTGAAGGATCATCCAAAAGGGACCAACCCAAATAATCCCTCCATCGCACAGCAGTTGAAAAGGAAAAACAGACGGGACTTACTGACATAAAAGAAATCTACTGAGGGTTCTGGGAGGCGCAGAGATAGTGACACACTTTAAGAAAGTCACTGTTACAGGAATTTTTCAGAAAAAATCTAATTTATTTCTAACACGGCCTCTCTTCTGGAACACAGTGCATAGCCCAAGCAGTGGGACGTGAAGTCAAGTAACTAGTACAGGGGAATTAAACCACTGGGGAGATGCTCTTCATTCTTAGGAGTGGAACACCCGCTGCATATTGGGCGTGGTGATTGGGTCATCTCAGAAACTTAATTTCTCCCTCTGTAGTTGCACACAGGAAGCTACTAAGAGACTTGATTCTCATGGAGGGAGTCAGCAGCAACAAAAACGAAGTCGTCTCTGTGTACTGTCTGGCTACGCTGGAATGGCAAAACTTCACTGACCTGCTCCTCATGAAAACAGTGAATCCCTAAGTCCTGCCCCCGAAAATTAGTAGAGCAGTTAGCATGCAGGAAAGCCATTTTAGCCAAAGCACTACAATTTCTCTCACTACAGCTAAAGCAGATATTTAAAAATCAGATCAGTCTCACCTGAAGCCAGTTGAAGTAGTTCAGAGGCATATTTCTTGCAAGAGTTACAAGAGCAGCACTTGACCAACACCAAATGCCAGCCATCTGCATCTGGTGTGGAGAGAGGTCCTGGAAAACCACAGCGCTGACCTGCTCAGTTGTACCATGGTATGAGATATGTCTTGTGATAATACGAGTGAATCTTGTGGTAAAGAGTGAAGCTCAAACAAACTCCCTCTCTCCCCTAAAATTTGGAGAGCTGTCACCCTAGGTCAGAAAAGGAAAGGAAATAAAAGTTTGCATTTTAGGACAATGAAATGACGGTCTCTTCTTACTCCATGTGCCTTATAATACTGTATGTGTCTGCTTCCTGGCTGGATTAAAAAAACTTAGAATCTAAATCAGGGAAAATGCCAATACAAGCCCCACAACAAACAGGTAAGTACAGACCTTTAAACCTACTAGCCAGTGTTCTCCAGTATTCTTCAATAGTGGTCACATTTTGCTGTTTCCATATGTTCTTTGCCCAAGAAATTAATTTTAAACAAGGAGAGTAAATTCATCTCCCTGTGTAAACTGTGCTCATTTGTTAATTTGTGCTGGCATCCAGGCATTTGTCCAGCTCTCACAGGTAAGCACTGGATCTCCCACAATGGGACCTATAATTAGATCCCCTGTTGGATCAGGGAAGAGTCAATGCTCCCATTTATTCAACAAATACCAATCTCTCTATCAGAGCATGAAAATCCTACAGATCCAGTGGAATATACTTCCTTCAAATGGGTTCCCGAAAGTCTGGTTTTGTCATAAGTCTCTGGCAGTGCAACATGGAAAATCCAAATCAATTTTCCTCTTACTTAATTCATTACAAAAGCAAAAATCAAAGCCATCGTAAAGCCCAATAGAAAGTCTTCTTAATTCTAGTCAAGTGACAGGCTTTGTCCTCACCTTATCAAGTGTTTGAACTTCCTTTTCTATGAGATTCTTTTTCATCCTCACAGGAAAAAAAAGAAAAAAGTCTTTAAATTATTACTCATTTAATCACAGTACATAAGGTCATATACAGTGTCTTTCTTACAGTTCCTGGAGAACCACATGGCTCTGAAGCAGAGACTGAAACAGTATTAGTGTCTGTTTTCACTTATCCCATTCTAAAATTCCTTTTTACTTAAGCTGCGGCTGGCTTCCTTGGCATAAAACCTCCAACTCACAGTGCTCATCAGTGTTTTCAGCCAAATACTGAAGGTGGGGTACAGTTAGCAGGCTTGGCATCTGAGTAAGTATTCTAGGCTAAAAGCAAAATTTAGCTACTAATGTGGGGTCCATCTTGTTTGGTTTTTTTTTTCCTTCTCATATAAGACCAGACGTTAGTCACTTTTTGTGAAAAACTATTCATATACTTAAAGCTAAGCATGGATTCAATGAACTTACTGTTTGGCACATAATTATTTTGCAATATGACTTTCTAAGACACATCGACACCATATCACCTCCAGCTGTCCCTCAGCAACTCCTTGTCTCTGACCTGACAGAACAAAATGCATGTGGAAGTTACCCAGGCAACGAAAACAATGAATCCAAATTCATATGCTTTATATGTCAACCAAAGAATGCGTACATGTGGTTGGATTCAGTATTTGCATGGATCTCTACTGGAAATGCAGTGGATGCGTGCCTCTAAAATTCTTACAAAAAAGGAGGGTTCACGTAAAAAAACAGGGTACATGAGACTGCAGTCTCGGTCATTATACCATTTTGTTAGTTGTAATACTTTCATTAGTATCTCCTGAGAGTGTCCTTAGAGAGACTATGTAAATTTTGTGTCAATACTGGCCATGCTAAATTGAGTACCATAATGAATATCACTCTTCGTATCTGTTTATTTTCAGACTGTGAACTTAAGGCCACCGAACTGCTCTGGAGTCTGCAAAAGGGGAAAAGGAAACTTACAGACAGTGTAAACCACACTGCAATCTCAAAACGAAAGGGTAAAAATATTGGAGTGTTGAAAGCAATTGCTCAAAATGAATACATAGTCGCATATCACAAAAGTTAGACATTCACCCTTACCACGTTTTTTTTGCAAGAAGGCTCTTCGCACAAGGCAAAATTAACAGTTTACATTCCTATTGGTATAAGCATTCTAACATTTTAGTTTTAAAATCAAATCATGCCTTCCTATCCTAAAATTGATATTCTTAGTTTCACTATTTTAAAAAGTACAAACCAGATTAGATGAAATGTAATTTCCGTTTAGTTTTGTGGACAATTAGATCGCACCAAAATTAGCTAATTTCTAACATACCAAGCTACCAACTCTATGGCCTCATTGTGCATCTAAACCTAGACAGCTAAAAGACTTCACAGCAAAAGCATTTCCCGTATTCTTTGGTGTAAGATGGGACTCTTCCAACACTGCAATAAGTATTGCAAGCCAGTGCTCTTTAACAAGCTGCATACACAGCATGAAATCTGTACGTCCCTGTTTGCAGTTCACACACAGTGCTAATATCAGATTTAACCAGGGCAAATTGGAAAAGCCATTAAGAAACATAAAACAGTGACTACAATTTGAAATAGAGCTTCATAAGTCCCTAAAAGAGCACATACAATTATCAGGTTGTAAAAGAGGCTGAAATGCAATTGGTGTTGATATTTCTTCTGAGACAGTAGGTTTACAGAAGTGCTTAAATGTGTGTTTGCTGGAAAGATCTCAAAAGGAGATAGCAGTGGAACAGAAGTCTCCCTTCCATTTTTTTCTCATGCTCATCTACCCAATAGTGGTTGATCCCTAGATTGTAGATGAGATACATACCTTTTCATAGTAAATATTAAAAATTTGGTAAGAAGAAAATGCAAGTTCTTTACCATGTCCAAACTGATTTTCCATTATAAAACTAACTAATATATTAGCCAGGCTTCTTGGCAGATTAACATAATGGCATGATTCAGAGAGGTCTTCAATGATCCACCAGTTTAGTGAAAGGCATGAGGTCATTCAGAGTTATTAGATTGTCACCTAATTTAGCTCATCTGGTACATAAGTCTCCACTGTATCCATCTCTGTGAATGCTGAAAGGGCATATATTATAAAAGGTGAATGAGGAGTTTCTGCTGTTAGCACATAGCTTTGTGGCCTTATATAGTATTTCTGTAAAACATGTAAAGTTTATATCCTGTCCTCTGACCTTTCCTGTTGCAAGTGGTAATATATATTGTTATTTCTAAGTAGTTTAATCTGGGAAGGATAATGCAGCACCAGTGCCTGTTCTGTCTTTTTATTACCTTCTCTTGGGTGCTTGCCAGTGGACATACATCATGTGAAATCAATCAAACATGTGGAAAGAAATAAGGGAAAATATCAGAAAAGCAGAGAGCTTAGTTTTCAGATCTTGGTCTTGCCATCTGAACCCTGGGTGCAACCAAAAGAATTCAGGCTATGATACTGGCCTCTCTGCTCCAATTCACTGCATGTCTGAAGATGTTTGAAGCCAATAGCCCAGTGTGGATGAGGTGTTGGGGGGCTGGTTGGTTTTTAAGGGGATTGGCTATTAAAACAAAGGTTTCAGACCCACCTCAAACAGAAGCGTATTAACTTGAATCCACTTTTCTTGGGATTCTCAAACCAGAAATACAAAGGCTGCAGCAACAACAGATATTTTAAAGTTTTCTACAAAATGAGATGTAACAGTAGAATAGTGTGACCAAGCATTCAGAGAGGAGAATGGCAGAACTGGGCTCCAAATCCATCAGTTTTCCTGACTGCCAGTATAATGCTCCTACACTATACAAGTACCTTTGTCTTTCTGCTTTCTCAAAAGCTGCCATTGTTATGCTCAGCACTTTCAGGTCTCTTTCCACACGCCTAACGCTGGTACTCCAGGAGTCTCTCTCTCTGTGCATGTGTTGTTCTGCACACCTACAGCCATGCCCATCATGACAGGATTGGGTAGATTCAATATGTTGATGCCTGTATTTGTAGTCAATTGCCCATTTTTATCAAGGTAAGAAGGCAATAGCAGTTAAGATACACAAACTGCATGCATACAGTCTATCTGTGATTTCTCCTAGATCCTAGATTTCTCAGGATCTAAAGTTAATTTTGCTTATTATTTTTTTTGACAGTGGCAGCAGTGCTGCAAAGACCAGACTTGTTCAGGTCTCTCTGTCCTTATCTATAGTGTCTTGACTGTAATACTATGTGGAGACCAGTGAAACTACAGTTTCAGAGGGGGATGATAAGACGTCAACTTCTCAAATGCTGGCAACAGGTCTTGCACGTGGTCCTGGGAACAACAACAAGGAAACTGATTTGGTGACTTGACAACACTGAGACGGAAGCCAGGGCTACACAGAGTATTGATGTGCAAGGACTGAAAGTTATTCTTCCTAAAACAATGATATGAACAAAAGTGCTCTTCCTGACTCCAAGACACCTCTTGTCCTCCACCATCACTTCAGGCCTGGCTCCTTTGGGCTGACAGCTAGGAACATCAACTGGCCATCCAAACCTGTTTTCATTTTTTTGGTGCATCTCTCTGATACCAACACTTTGTGAAACAACACACTTAAAAACTCAAACCTAGATTTTGTTACTGATTTTTTTTCTGACAGGGTTGACCTTTCCATTGGCACTAGTCAACAGAAAGATCAGACATACCATGTCCCTCAAACGCCTAGTCTTTTCTCTTACACAAGACCTTTTCCTCCAAATGATTTGAATTCAATTTCTCTCTACTTTCTCCAAAACTCCTCCTCTATGGGCCACCCACTGCCCTTTAGACAGTGGCAGTTATCCAATAACATGCTGAGAAAGCTTTTCAAGTGCTGGCTTTTCCTCATCTATAGGTTCCAAAATGCTGTTCTTCCACCTACTAAAGCCATTGGCAAAACTCCATATGACTTCAATAGAAGCAGAATCAGGTTGCTGATGGGTAATTGCCCTTCTTCCACCAAATCCCAACAACAGATACAGAGTTGGTAACTGTGTGGGCCACTTATTTTTCTCTGTTGTATTACAAGAATACTGCAAAAGTATTGTAACTGTATAATGCTGTACGTGTCTCTAACACTATTTTTTGAATCTTACATGAAGTACTTGGCTTCCTCCATTTTATTTCTTTTGATTTCAGCTTCACATGCCAACAACCACTTGCAGAATAAAAAAAGGGCTGACTCTCCTGGCCAAATGAAAAAGTACATTCCTGATATGGCATCCAGCTGAGAACTTGAATAGGAAGCAATATATTCAACAGGCATCCTGTGTCTTCCTCCAGCCCATCATCCTACCAATTTTCTCTTCTCCCAGCACTCTCAGAGACTAAGCATCAGCAGTTCCTTTTCAGGATGAGCTTACTCCAAAATATTTTATTACCTTCACCATTTGTTTGTACCGGTGGTTGCTGAATGCAACCCTACAAAGGCACAGATGAAGAGAGGGGAAAAGGTTTGAATACAATAAGCTGGCCTGAATGTCAGCCTAGAATGTGTGCTGAACTGTTTTTCGAATTACAGATTTATGAAGTGTCTCTGCATCCTTCTGTCTTACTGCATTGATTGGTTGCTTTTGCTCACCTAGTTTCGTGTGGTTAGTGTCAGGTGCTGGTCTGCCCTCCAGAACTTCCAGCTGTTGGCCTCTCAAGTAACAGCCCTTTTCTGCAATTCCTCTTGCCTGTCCTGCTGCAGCAGCAGACATTCCTGGTAAGACCAAATGCAGCTGTCCTTGCAGCAACATGTGTCCATGAAACACCTACAGCCTCTAGGAAGACTTACAGGCCTTTCTGAATAGTCAGACATTTATTTTGCCATCATTGGCAAACTTCACTGAAAAGGGGAATAAAAACAGTCATATAGGCTCGATAGGGGATATCATCAAAATGGCTACCCAAGTAAACTCTGGAAGTGAGCATAAGCCATGCTAGTTAAGACTTGTGCTGTAAGCCTCCACCAGAACACAGAAACCCTGGATCTGGGAGTGCTCCTCAATCTGTTATGGACCTGGCGAGTTAAATAGGGCAAGTTTGACTGCTCCCATCAGAGATTTTGGCATGCCTTTAATCATCCCAAAGTGCATTAATTATGGAAACAAAAATCAAGTTTACTTGCCAAAATGTCATTATGTAAAATCTAAAACATGATGAAAGGTAGACTGACATTCCTGTAGGCTTGCTTAATCACATGTAAGTGTTTTATTTACCAGTGAATTCCAATGAATGTGTTATGATGTCAAGGGCACATTTTAATGGGAACTAAGAATATCCAACCAATATTTGTGAATTTTCACTGTTGAGTAATTCTCACTGTTGGTTTTTATTAGTAACATCCTGTTGCAGAAGAGGCAACAGATCAGTCTGTGCTCTACCCATTTTCATCTTAGGCCAAAACTGTTTCCATTTATTCCATGTCCAAATAAAGTGAACTGTTTAGTCGGAGTCAGACAAGATACCATTACCACTCCCTGCACATCTGCCACATTCAAGCATAGTTACATAAGGGTGAATGTGCTTTTTATATAATGTCTTAAGTCATAAACAATTAAAAGTACTTGGATTTTATTATTTTTATTATAATTTTATTTTATGATAGTTATTACCTTACATGGCTCTTATCTTGCAAAATAATCACTGTAGGGAGTGGTTTGGATTTTGAAAATAAGAGCTACAAATGCTATCTGGAGTTCTAATAAAGCCCAGAATTAAACAAACCCCAAATTAAAACAAACAAACAAGGTCTTTAAGATTTTAAGAAAATTCCAATTGTGACAGACATTATGTGTCTGAGGTCCATTTTGGTACAATACTCCATGTAAGCCCTAGCAGATCTAGAGTTAGTGACCCTAGAGATTTTACACACAAGAACTTGGTAATCCCCTCAAAGAATTCAAGAAAACCCAAGTCTTTCTGATTCAGGTCAGCTTCACAGAGAGCCAACTTGGCATTTCTAATAACTAAGCTTACCAAAAAGTCTGCAGGGATATAACAGATGTGGCAGGTGACAGGCCACCAGAGATGTGGCACTGCATCACAAGAGCAGCAAAATGTTACACATGTCTTTGTCAGACCCACAGTCTCTGTGAGATGCTGTGCAGGTATCAGACCTCAGTTTCCTTTCTTCGGAAGCTTTGATAATTGAAGCACAAACCTCCTCAAGTTGACCATGCACCTATTTTGGCCTCCTCAACATTGACAGAGCAAGACATTTAAAAAAAAATTCTCCTCATAATTCTTCTTTGCTTTTTCCATTGCACTATGCCAGTTCCACAAGAGACCCAGAAAGAATCTTACCCTACAGTCATAACAGGAACAAAAATAATTGCACTTTATCAAGACTTCTCCCTGTGGGGAAAAATCCTCTTTCATGCATTCTTCAACATCTAAGCAAAACTTCTAGCTGCTTCAAGCAGCCTGGGACCTCACTTTTGTTTTTGTAGAGAATACCGGTGTCACTGAGAGGCTACAAAGAAGTCACAAACAACAAATACAAAACAGAGAGTGAGAGAGAAAGAGTAGTTTGACCACTGAGAATACATGTGAAGCCAGAACTATTTCCCCTCATGATCGAAAGGCACCAGCCACACTGTGGCACTCAGGCAGTATCAATAGCAACGCCAAAGGATACGCGATAATGAGGAACAGGAATATGTGCTTTTCTGTGCTTCACAATAGGGCAAGATTTTCCAAAACAAATGTTTCAAAGGCAGAAATGCCCATGCAAACCACTCAGCATGTTGAGTGATACATAACCATCTGGGAATTTGCTCTGCAGTGTTTATTTCTCTACAAGCAGTGCACTTTTTTTTTCTTTTTATATTCTAATCAAAATCTAAATTCAGATGCTTAACATTTCCTTCATAACTAGATAACTATCTTGATATAGCTGATTCCACAACACTGCCCTGGGAGTGCCTCAGGAACTGTGATGGCAACACCATCCAAGCATCTTCATAGACTCCAAGTGAATCAGGACTAGAAAAGTCACTTTGACTTTAGTCCTTTGAGTCCCTCTGCATGCCATCTTTCCTTAATCCCCAGAAAGCCAGAAAAAAATGGCAGAGATTTCTATTCAAGTAGATAGGCAAAGATCCTGAATGGTGCAGTAATCAGTGTAGTGAAATCCCACTGCAGTATTTGCAAGTTTCTAAAGCATTTTACAAAAGGGCTGCTAGCTATGAACTACAACACGGCGATTTTACACAGCTGTGGCTACATAAAGAATTTTTTGCTCATACAGATGTCACTCCATTATATCACAAAGAGAAAATGAATGGGGAATGTAAATGGCAGGGTAACTGAAAGAAAGAGCTGGACATCATATGGTGAGATGCGAAATGGTTGGACCACACTACTGAAGGCATAAAGTCATTTCAACAGGACTATGTCCTACCAACCTCCAAATCTCTGGCAGACTCCACAAAGGTAGTTAACAACATCATTTCATGTAAAATGCGGTCCCCATTAGTGATGTCGATGTGACTTAAACGGCTGTTGTACAGTATGAAGATGGGCTGCAAGTAAAACTAAAAAAATAGACATCAAGCACTCGGGAAAACATGGGAGAAGTATAAATACTCTCTAGTCCTGGAATGCTAAGAAATTGGCTACTCAGTTTCACTGGTTCACGAAATAACTGCAACATCTTGTTAGAGAGGTATGTGAGAGAGGAAAATCAGAACTATGTGAACAACATAGGTTTATAACCAGTGAGTAAGCAGCAGTGGTTTCTAGTATGATTTATCAGCCTGCGTAGATGAGGCCAAACACTGGTTGTCATTCAGATCTATGAAGTGTTCACAATGGACTCTGAATTAAACTAAGTTAGCACTTTTTGTCTGTTCATAGGCGGTAGAAAGATGTTCAATGTCATGAAATAGGTTAGGCAAACTAGTGTTGCCCTGTAACTCGGTCACAGTGTATTTGAGGTAACTACTGGTTGACATTTTCTTTCCTTCTACTGTGATGGCTGCCCAAGTCACATGGTTTCACCTTATTGCTTGAACAGATAACCCTTCCAAACAAACATGTGTGAAAGGGGGATCTGAATACTTCTGATGAGAATTTCGATACATGCACATGTTCACAATTCATGATGTCGTTCAGCAATCTCCCCGCTAAATTTCGTGGTTTGTACAAACAGTGGTAGAAAACTAGTGGCGGGCATCATGACTTCTGTGTATAATTTTGTATTTTGTTTAAGCAGATATGATATTTTTTTTTCACACATTTTGCCTATCTCTACCTCTAATGAAATTTGGTTCCAATGGAATTAATAGGAACCATCAAATAGAATTCCACTTACTAAACTATATAAACACTCTCTACTCTGACTTTTCCAAATTCTTCTGTGATATCCTTTCATCTTGCAGGAAATGGTAAGGCTACACAAACATGTCCCTAAAACAAATTTATGAGCAGAGCTGCTATGTGAAAGAAATTGCTCTCCTTTTCATGTAGTTAACAGAATGACCCTATGTGAGCAGAACACATTACATTTTAACATCATAAGAAATAACTTCACTTTTTTTAATGTAGCCTGCTTAATTTCATTGTGGCTACTTAATATTAAAGTATTTGGGAAGAACAAGAAATATATTATTATGACATATAGCACCACTTTCTATGATAATAATATAAAACACTACTAGGAATGATGCTGCATAATTCTATAGCATAGTGTAACTTTTTTTTTCAGAGAAAAAAAGAAATAATACATTAATAGGACATTAGGTACTTTATGGGAATTATGGGCTTCTTCAGATCAACCCAAAATCAAGTATCAGTTCTCTGTACATAGTGGGGAAATTACTACTGACTGCTGTTGCTTGGCATATCTTCTTACTTCCATTCCAATTATAAAAAGCTAGTCCATAGGACTGAGCAAATTATTGCTTTTCATCTGACAGGGAATTTTTTAAATGTTAGACTGAACCAATTTTTTGCTTTGTTTACTTTCTTTACTTTATAGGAAAAACTGGGAAAAATAACAATTTTCCTGCACACAGAACATCTCATTTGAGCATTAACAGAATGCCACATTCTGTGACAGTTGTACAAAAAGCAAAGAAAAAGGCAAAGTGAGAATACTCCCTTTTTATCTCAGAGTCTCAAAGCCTTCTCACTGGTTTTGTTCACATTCCTCAGGTCTAGTCATTCATCTCCACTTATCCATTCTATTTAAATGCCAAAAAGTTATTTTCGCCTAAAAATACCCGTCATTAATTCACATTGGGCAGGAATAGAAAATTCAGTTTAGATCTGACTTTTAAAATATTCACCTATTGAATAAAAAATCGGTTGTTTGCACAATCCTCAGTGGAGGAAATCTGGGCTGAAGTTAGTATTTTTATTTGACAGAAGACCTAACTTTGTGAGAGTTTACATTGGGAATATATATATACTACAAATGCATACACACTATATTTGGAAAAGACTGAGAAGACCATCTATCTACAAAGAATAACAAAATATTTCCATTTTCAACTATGAAGTTATACACTTGAATTTTAATCTAAGAGAAAAGTTTCCCATTTAGACAAGAAGATGCTTTTGGAATGATAAGCACAAAAGCTAGTTTCCTGAATGACCAAAGCTGAACTCACAGCTGGACTGTTCAAAGTTTATATTTTCTTTAATTGTAATTTTACAATCTCACAGGTTATAAATCATCATTAATTTGACAGACTGGCTTTATGCAGGTTTAGTTTACTATCCTGGCATGCTGTATTTGACTCAGGAGTTAAAATAAATTACAACAAATCTCCAAATTCAAAGAAGTTTCCTTCCTATTATCAAATCTTAGTACGTTTTTAAGAATCTGCTTACCAGATTTAAAAGGTCAGCCGACTTGACTTCACTTATTACTGTCTCCTCTGGAGTTCACACTTTGTTCACACTCCTGGCATGAGTATTAGCAGGATATGATTTAAAGGCTTCACTCCTACAAACTTACAAAGTCTTTGGAAAGGGCAAATAACTCTCATATCTTAAGACTGGAGACTAGCTTGAAGAGAGAAAATGAAATGCCGAAATAGGTCGCAGCAATGGATGTGAAGCTAACCCTGAACTTTGCAGCTTGGTGTTTGACACTCTTGTTGCACCAATGTGTTCTGCACCCTCTAATGCTACCTTTTATCCAGGTTCTGTTATCAAAGGTCCCTTCTTTTTTTTTTTTTTTTGTCAGCATGAGAGTATTTTCTACATTCTGGATACTATTCTCTCAATATCCCCCAAATGAACTTCAAATTTCTGCCACCATCCAGATAGGTGCAATAAACTACTCTACGTAAACCCATGTCCCATTCTTCTCTCAATTGAGAAGTAAGAAGATGTGCCAGGGAAGGTTCAGAACATTTCTTCATGGAAAATGTTGTGAAGCATTGGAACAGGCTGCGCAGGGAAATGGTGGAGTCACCATCCCTGGAGGTGTTTAAAAGATGTAGAGATGAGGCTTTTAGGGACATGGTTTAGTGCTAGATTTAGGTTATGGTTGGATTCGATGGTCTTAAGGGCGTCTTCCAACCAAACTGATTAGAACGTCCTGATTTGGAAGGGACTCACAAGGATTATCAAGCCCAACTCCTGTCCCTGCATATGACAACCCCACAGTTCACACCATGTGTCTGAGGGCGTTGTCCAGTCTCTGCTTGAACACTGTCGGGCTTGGGGCCGTGACACCTCCCTGGGGAGCCTGTTCCAGTGCTCCACCACCCTCTGGGTGAAGAACCTTTTCCTAATGCCCAACCTAAACCTCCTCTGGCACATCTTCCTGTCATTCCCTCGGGTTCTGTCATTGGTCACTAAAAAGAAGAGTTTGGTGCCTGCCCCTCCTCCTTCCCTTGTGAGGAAGCTGTAGACAGCAATGAGGTCTAAGGTCTATGCTTCTAAGATGCCTGACCCTATTCCCCTCTAAGCTATTTGCCTTTCTTTCTGGAGCTCCTTTTCTCCAGAGAAGGCTTTCTTCTGGCACTGCTTCCCTTTCCCCAGCATCAAGCCCATACTGAGTTCAGCTCTCTGTCAATGCTGTCAGAGAAATCCAGGTGAGAGCTCCTGCCCATGCTCAGCCTTTTTCCTCCCCTGACAATATCTCTGCCTTGGGACACTTGCCTGCCAAGCATAGGCAGTCTTATGACTCTGGGCAGTCTCATCTTGTAGTCACTCAGTACTCAGGGTTTTTTCACTGCAGTAGCCCTCTCACCATCTAACATTTGATATGACAACCAAATGAGGAAATAAAGATGATCTTATCAAAAGAAACGGGGATCTTATCAATATGTATAAATACCTGGGGGAGGGACTAAAAAAGATGGAGCCAGGCTCTTCTCAGAGGTACACTCTGACAGAATAAGAGGCAATGGGCACAAACTAAAATATAGAAAGTTCTATTTAAATGTAAGAAAAATAATTTTTTAACTCTGAGGGTGGTCAGACATTGCAACAAGTGCCCAAAGAGGTTGCGGAGTCTCCATGCTTAGGCATGTTCAAAACCCAACTAGACACAGCCCTAAGCAGCCCCTTCTAGCTGACCTCTCTTTGAGCACACAGACTGGACCTTCGGAGATGTTCAACCTCAGCTACTCAGTGCAACTGTGATTCAGTGACAAAGATGAGCAGGAGTGGATTCAGGTGCAAGAACGGAGAGATGAGATCCAGAATGAGAATGAATGAAAATACAGATTTTAATGATGCAGGATGAAGGATAAAATACATTTCAGAAAGCTGAAGAGAGAAAAAAAAAAGGGAATATAGAGGGGAAAAAAGTGGAGATCATGGTAGGAGATCCTACCAGGCAAATCTAGAGCCACAAAGTACCAATACTTATTTAAATATCTAAGCCAATGTTCTCACTGAACAGGCATCTAGACCTGGTGGGACTGTAAAGTTTTGTTTGGGCACTTCTCAAGCTACCAGTCAGTGGGCGACAACCCAAACATCAGCTAGGGAGATGTTAAGGAACACACTGAACTAATTTATTAGTGTGAAATGTCTAGAAACATGGAAGAAATGCCAAATTCCAAAAAGCAGAGAGAACTGCATGAGGTCTGACAAAGACTGAACATATTCTGGCTCTTGCTTCCACGCGCTCCAACTCTTATTTCCCCATCCCCTACTCCTCTCTCCACCAAGTCTGACAAGTACGTAACACTGCCACCTTGGTGCTGTCCTGTAGGGACAACAGTCCATCCAGAGGGACAAGAACACTCTGATCCTACACAGCTGCTTTGTGCCTGATACAGAGATGCTGACCCTTTCCTTCCAAGTTCTTTCACCAGTATGTATTAATTACTTTAGAATCAGAATCATAGAATGTCCTGGGCTGGAAGGGACCCACAAGGATCATTGAGTCCACCTTCTTGTGTTACTGAAGATTCATCTAAGTTTTGAAGCTCTAACACAGTTTCCCTTAGACACCACCAAAGAAACCTTCACCAACTTCTCTCCCTCCCGGTTTGTGAAAGTTGAGCCCTACCCAGGAAAAAAGTGGCATGTAAACAGATGAGTAACATGTGTTTCCAAATGGGAAAGGGGGTAAAGCAGACAGTGAAATTAGCACAGTTAGGCCTGAGCTGGAGCTGTGGTAACAGGAGTGGAAAGGTTGCCAAAGCATTAGAGAGAGCTGACAAGGGAACAGAGGATAAAAACTCAAGACACTAGACAATCGCTTTGTTTCCCAGATCCAGGCAAGCCTGGATTTTTATTTTATTTCTCTGTGATGCAGCTAACGTGGATTTTTCTGTCTTCTAGTGGGTATTTATCTAATTCAAGAAGCAGTCGTGTGGGAATGACTTCCACTCTGTTCCCAACCAGCAGGACCAGAATGGCAGGTGGTTACAGGGATGGGGTGAGAAGCATGAGGAGAATCAAAGGCAGAACCTGCCTGCGTGAAACATTGTTTCTACTTTTACATTTCCATCCACATTGAAAGTAATTTTAAGGGCATGCTCACCATACACATGCTTTGGTCACTAAAAAAATCAGCCTAAAGCATAATCAATATGTTTCTGCAGGGCTAGTATCAGCACATCCCTCTAAACCTCCCTTAGAAACAAATATATTATTTACCTCTCTGAGCACATGCACTATGAGAGAAGCATGCAATATACTATTTTTGGATACACATACCCTTTTAGCAATATAGCTGGCTTTAAAGGAGAGCTTACTCAGTGACTGCTTAACATCTAACTACACCACACAACCCTACAGGCTGCGGTTTCTATTTAGACAATGGCCAGATATTAATAAATTACATATCACGTAGGAGAGCAAGACTTAGCACTTGCTTCATAGCACTTTTCCTCTCTCGATATCAGAGAGCTCTTGGAGGGAGAGTTAAGTCACAGCCCCACTTTACAGTGAGGAAAAATGAGGCAGAGATAAGCTGAGCTATTGACGCACCTAAAACCAAAGAGCAAGCCAGGGGTAGAGTAAGCAGCAGCACCCACATCCCCTGACTCCCAGGCTGCCCCCTCCCACACCTCCTTTGGCAGCTTAAATCTTCTAACTTCCCTACATATGTTGCTGAGCACCACTCAGGGTCTGTGAGCTTCTGATGGGTTAATTAGCACCAACGCATTTTATTCTTCTGTGGTCTAGACATAGAAATATCCAGATTTTGTTTCCCTTGAAAGGCAGCCCATCCTGGAAACTCTACTCGATCACCCATTTCCATGTTTTTCTAGGGCCAGATGGGGCTAAACATGATTTGAAGGGTTTTTTTCCTTTCCTTTCTTTAATGTTTCTTTTCCTTTCTTTCACTGACTAGCAGCTTGTTTGTTTTCTTTTGAGGATGACGCCAACTATAAAATAAAAAATGCTATTTCCAAGGTGGGGAAATTAGAGAATGATGAATTTGCTGTTGCCAAGAAGAAATAATAATTCCTGGACCTAACAAATAAGTCTGAAAATAAAGAAGGGATTATTAAATGTTATATAATTTCAATAGTATAAAAGCAGACAGAAGTTTCAAGAGACTGCCCTCAATTTTTTTTAACACTCAGGAGACCATGGACCATATTGTTCACTTAGTCAAGCAACTGTACATATATGGTTCTTCCTACTCCACTTGAATTACCCCAGATATCTCTGGTATAACAAAACAGGATCTCACTTTCACCCTTCTCTCCCATGTGTACGTGCTTGCAGGCAAATACTGTACTATAGGCCTGAGCATTAGACTGACAGCAAGGAATTAGCCTTCAATTTTGCCAGAAGGTGGCAGCTTCATGTTTGGGGGTTTTGGGCTCTAAATTGAGTGGTCCAAATCCACATACTTCAAAATATGGTTAAGTACTAACTTCAATCTAATTTCAATTTTTAATGTCACTGGTATTCTATTTATTTCCTAATACTTTTATTTTAAATTGCAAATACAAAAATACATAAGCTTGGGGAAAAAAAAAGGTGTCACTGGCACTCATTTGGGATTAGTTTTGCAACTCTTTCCTGGTGTTCCCATTTAGAAAAAATGTTCCACATCTGTACTTATAAACTGTGTATGCCATACCATACAACTTCATATTCTCTTCTTTGTACATTACAAGTCACCACCTGCTACAAACTGCTGTACTCCACTGGTTGAATTTATTTTAGTTACAGACACACTGTCAAATACATCCTACCTGCCTAAGCAGTCATTTTGCCAGTAGTCAGAAAAGTACTGGCCATTTGAATGTCCAGGCTGGTTGATCATGATAACAGCATATAGTAGAGGGTTTGTTGTGGGGTTTTTTTTGGTTGTTGTTGGGTTTTGTCTGTTTGTTTGTGGTGGTTTGGGTTTTTTTTTAATCAACTATGCACTTGTTGACACAAACTATGCTCTGGATTTATTAATAAGATTTTAGCTTTTTATGTCAAACCCAGGTTACTGCATAAAATAAGCATCTGAGGTACTGCCAGAAACAAATTACTTTCATGCATTACGATATGAATGTACCATATTAGGACTCACTCCAGACATTAATGCCTTGGGCGCTCTGCTCATATTTATTGGAGATAAACACTGTATTATGTTTCTATCAAAATCAAGTTTATGAATGCTGACACACAGTAGTGATATCTACATTCTTGATCAGGACTGGAAAAACGTGCTTCAATGGTAATGCAAGCATCAACATGATAAATTTTTAGGAAAACATACTATTTTATGCCTAAAATAGTAGGATAAATGTTCAGAAATTTACTTAATTTTACGCACACCCAGAACACTCCTTCCTGATCTGCCAAGGCTTAATTCCAGTTCTTTGCTAGTGTTACTGCCATGACTACAGTGGTGTAAATCTATAGTAATGAAGTGGCAAATCAAGCCAAAAGGGTTACCCAGCAATGAAATCCTGTAATTTTATGGTTCTGCATCCTTATCTCATTTGTAAAGACACCTCCCCAACCTTTTCCCTTCTGACTCCTCTCAAGACAGAGTCCCAGCCTGTCCTATCAAAAACCAACTAACAATGTGAAGGTTAAGGACCACCTGGAAATGGCAGGTATTTCAGACCATGATGTTTTTCATGTCTTTGTCTGTTGTCAGTGTGATCCATATGTGAGCCAGAAAACTCGGATTATAATTTGTTTTTTTCAGATGGTTTGATGTTGATGATTTCACATGTCTTTGCACATCCTAGTCATCTTTCTCCCTTCTGTCTTTTGGTTTATTTAATGAGATGGCATTTCTGTGGGCAAGAACACACAGCACTTTGCATACTGGGCTCCAATCTCATGTATGAACTTCAGCTGCTGGACCAGTACAAACTATATTAAGGCTTTACTTACAGGTTCACTTTCTGACCCTGTTTAAGTTTGTGTGGTTTTTATAGTTCTAGTTCAGAGGTGTTGTTCTACAGATATCTGAACAGCACCTTTCCTACTCTGGATAACTAGCATGCAACAATAAAATAATAACTTACATTACTATACATCTGTAGAGTCTTATAAACATTAATTATCTACAGGAAAAGAAGTATTTGCATTTCTGCTAGGATTTCCATTTCATGCTAAAAAAAAAAAAATAAATCAGAAAAGTTAGTGCATTTCAAAGGTAGCTGCTGACAGCAGAGGAATATTGAGACTCCAGTATTAGTACCACCTCAGGCTCTCAGAAAGCCTACGTCTAAGCACAGGCTCCGCCCATCTTCCCTGGATGTGTTTACCTAAGTCTTGTTTCCTTTAACATCCTCCATGATGTCCAGAGCCACTTCTCCAAACTGTCAGGGAATAACAGGAGCGGTGCTGCTTCATAAAGGAAGGGGAGCCAGGAGCTGGAGTGACAGAAGGGCAAACAGACATAGTGCCCTCACCAAGAAAGGGTGCAGTCCTACAGCATCCAAACAGGAGCAGAATGGCTCTGGTGACGGTAACCAGGTTCTGCGAAGAGCCCAAACTGCCGGACAAGTCCATAGTGATGAGGCAGGTCTGAGGTCAAGCCAGGATGTCAAGTCTGCAGGCGTGGATGAGCGAGAGACATGGTCAGGCATGGGCATAGCTGCAATGCAGCTCAAGCAAGAGCCAAGGCCAAAAGCCTCAGCTTAAAAGTAGTTCCTGAGGAAAGCAGGCAAGACCTCATCAAGGCTTCTCTTTGATTCAAGGTCACCTGTGCAAAAGGCCTAGCTAAGTGCAGTGTCCACAGATCCTAAGCCCAGGCAGCCAAATACACAGAAAAGAGGAAGACATACTTAGGGCCCTGACACAATCTGCCTGTTGCCACCCTAGGGATAATGCTGGTGCTTGTCCAGGGCTGGCCTGGGAAAAAAAGATGTGACCCATGACAAATTGCCAAAGTGAGTGCTGAAGACCAGGACATCTTGCTCCTGCAGAAACTGGGAAATTAGAGATTTAGGAGAAACACATGCTGCCTTGCACATCCCGTCTCCTCCTCCATAATTCTCAGAAGCCCGTCAACCTTTTGGGGCTTGGACATAGGCAAAATAAGCCGCAAGTAAATGCACTTTGCTCTCCTAAGTATTTTTCTTATGCCAAGGACCAGGTCTGCAGAGTTTGTCTTCCTTCACTAGTCCATTCCCTGAAGCCATTCCTCAGGACTCCAAACCCTAATACCTATCTTCTGGTTCATGAAGTCATACTTCTGTTCTTTTAGATCTTCTTTCCTTATTCATGTCGCCTTGACTAGCCACAGCTAATGCCTTCATCCCAGCTCTATTTCTGAATATCATTCACATACTTCTCCTTGTTCAGCTCCCTATCTACTCTCATCTCCTGTCATGGGCCCCACTTCTAGTGTCTTTTTCTTCCTTCATCTCCATTAGCCTTATTCAGTCTCTTTTTCCCAGCAATCCCAGTTCATATGTCAAGGAACATCTTACTACCAGATTTGCCTCCTCATTCCCAGCAGTTCTCTGTTCCAGTCTCCTTCTCCACCAGTGCTAATTTCTGCCTTTGTATTTCACATTAACTGTTAGAAATTGGGTCTCGGTCCACTTCCCTGTTTCTGCTCTTGTCCGAGTCACAAGCTCAACCGGTTCTGGTCTCTATGCCTTACTCTTGTTCCTCTCTTTGCTCTGAATCTTTTCATCTTGTCCTCATACAGGTTCAAGTCTTTGTTTTCCTTGCCCTTATCTAGATCAGACATAGCACACATCTGTACTTGCAAAGAAAAGTCTTGCCAAACCCCAAGGTGCAAAATGACCTGTATAGAGATAGATTTTGGGAATATTAAACTGTTATATTCAAGTAGGTCTTTTCAGAGCCCATGGAAAAATCTGTTCTCCTAAAGGCTTATAACTTGACCATATGTGCTCAGTGTTGAGTGGAACAATGGAAGTTATACTACTGACATGAAGCTTTTCCTCTCCACTTTCAGCCTCATCACCTGAGAAAATGCTACATCTGTGCCTTAAGGCATTGGACTTCTAGAGCTTTTCAAGGAAAAGTTTGCCACGGCTTTTTAGACATGGTCAGAACCAACATATTTTCCTCTAGTCTTATTTTTGGAAATGGCTGAACTGAGTTTTCCAAAATAATCAGCCTTGGGCAGGCACCTGACATGGAAATTTTCAGCCCAAACTGTGTATAGTCTGACAAAGTTACAAAGCAAGGAAAAGCAAGGTCTTATTATGGGAAGAATGGAGCAGACAAATAGTGCTACCAACCACACCAGAGATACTGACATGTTGTAGTTGACACCATTAATCCATTTTAGCATAGGTTATCAAGTAATTTCCATTATAATCCCTTAACTTCATAAAATATGAGGCTTTTTGGCCAAAGTCTTCTATGCTTGGTATTTGACCAAAAGCAATTATCTTTTTTTTGTAGAATATTTGGGGGAAAAATAAAAATAAAATCTATTGAGACAATTCTGAGTTATGTGTATGAGAAAGAACTGCACTGAACATTTTGCCCATTGTATAGAAAGTTTTTCCAGGACAACTATTCAAGGATGGCTAAATAACAAAACATGAAACTTGGCATTTAAATAGCCTGTAATGAGCAGTACTTGTCCGGATGAACTGTGGAGGGGCAGGACTGGGGGAAAGATCACCACATATGAGTTGTCTCCCCGAAACCTGAAGATTAAGGTGAGGGAATTTTCCGCAGTTTCAGAACTTCTCACAGTATGTTAATCCACATTTGCCTCCCCTCTGCCAGTGAGGATGAACTCACACCGTGGGCTGCTCTTTTGAGCCGCAACTGACTCTACACTGTTCAGCAAACTCCTAGGTCCTTTATTTATAAATGGGTGATGATTACGAATGAGTTACCGTAGGTTGCTGTCCCTGAAGTGATGATTATATCTGGAGGACAGACTCATCAGAGACGCCCTCAATCAGCCACTGAGAAGAGTATTATCTATACACAAACCAAGCGGTGCCTCACTCTCTGCTTGGCATGCTGTGAGCACTGTGGGACCTCAGCCATTCCTTCAAACTGCTCTCATTGTCTTACTTTCTAACTGCTTGTGGGTTTCTTAGGCCAATGTTGCTGGTTTTCCTTTATCTTTAAATCTTGCCCCTGAGCCTTCTTTCAAAGTGCCTATTTTACATAAATTAAAATCGAGTCTTATAAAATCTCTAAAGTTTCACTCCTATTGGGCTGGCACCTCTTGCTGCCCCTGACATCATTTCAAATATGATCTGGTGCCATTTTGAAGCATGAAATTTGGATTGCTAAACCTGTCATGTTGTTTAATCTCTCATGTGAACAAAAATATCAGATAACTCAATGCCATTTCTCTCAGTTCTGTGAAAAAACACCATGCTGCCTGCACCTTCAGTGTTTTTCCTCCATTCTTTTAGCTAGAAGGTATTTTCTAATAAGTTGCTTTTTGTTCAATCTAGAAGAAATTGTGAGGGAGGGTACAAAATACAGTGGAAGAGGAACATAGAGGACAAAGCTATATTCACACGGCTAGGTCTAGCTATAGCATAGCTTAGATATTATTCTGTTAGTGAGGAGATACACAGTTTTGGTTTCTCACCAAATATACAATGCAAGAAATAGTGAGATAAAAATGCTGGAGCCTCTGGCATGGGGAGACCTAAACGGTCCATTTCTCTTCTCTGCACCTGTTCATCCTTTCCTTTTTCTTTCCTCCACATTGTACAACATATGCCTTTACTTGTATCCAGCCTTATGCAAAATCTTTGGCTTGCAGCATAAACCCAGATCAAACAAATCTGCAAGGAAAACTGCCTAGAGAGAGACCTGTAATGTTGTTTTGGTTTTTTTTTTTTAGGTAGCACTCACTCTGCTTGCCAGATACAGCCTGTTCTACTTAGCATTTGCCACCACCTAAGCTCATAAGGGCCACAGTCCACCAGGTCTCATTTGAGTTGAACACTTTCTTCTAGTTCCAAGAAAGTCAGAGACACAAGAAATTCAGATTGTGATATTTTCTAGATATAAGGTTAATTTTTCATCGGTTTGGTTTGGTTTTATTTTGGAAGGAAGTTTTTCTCTGCCTTAGAATCCTGTGCAACTGACTTTGCATCCGCAAAAGCAGCCAGCATTTTAGCAGACTACCCAAAACAGTCTTTAGAAAACTGACATTCAGAGAACATGTTTTCTGAGATAGATGCAGTGTGATCAAATAGTAATTTAGCATGAGTTTGGGGCCTGACTGATAATGTCCAAGCATATACACTTAGAAATTTTCTACATCACACAGCAGATGAAAAAACTGTCACTGACATGTAAAGGTGCCTATGTGGTTAAAGAGTTCTCTTCCACTTTGGGAGGCAAGGTTCTGGGCTGCAGAAATGGGACAAATCTGGGATAAGCCACAGTTGACAAGAAGTTGTCTGTGCACTGTGTACGACACTAAATCTTCTATGCCACACCACATCGCATTCTCTCTGCTCTCCCAAGTGTTCTGTACTGCATGTGTACATATACTTACAGTGCCAGGGGGATTTATCATAGATAACTGTAGCCACTTAAATCACTTAGGCCTCCAGACTTGGCTGATTGTATAAGCTTCCTCTGTAGTCAATGAAAGAAGACGGACACCTCGGGGCAATTCACCAGATCCCAGCATAGATGTCAAAGGTAAGTAGAATAATTGCCTTCTGGGACAGTTGATCTTCTGCCGACCACACAAAAAGCCTATATAAGGAGCTAGACTAATTGCCTATATGATAAGACATCTCATATTACCTGAAATAAATACTTCCCAGCATGTTCGCATCTACACACACTATAGAAACATTCTTGATCTATTTTCACTTAAATCCTGTAACCCTGACGGACAGAATACATCCAGCTTTCTAATACCTTCTGAAAGATGGCCATCAGCCAATGATTTCTTTTTCCAGGAACATCTTTACTGCAGCTTAGAGTGGAATGAGACTAACACTAAGCAGTAAGTGGCAGAAATATTTATTTTGGCTCCTAAATATGAAATTTAGCTCATTCAGCATTCAGAGATGTTGGCAGGAGAAATGGCATAGTGAAAGCTTTGATTTTTAAAGAGTGTCTGCCCCACCTGACACAATGGAAAATCTTGAGGATTTTCCCTGTACCTATGAGCTTAGACCAAGAATGCTGCAAAGTTCAGAAATCATTTAACAGAATCTGAGCTGTGAATGTATATAGTACCTTTGAAATGACTGAGGTTGATAAAGAACACTACAGAGTAAGTGCAATCAATTTCTTTTGTGTGAAAATGTATATTGTCAATGACAGGATAGTACCTACACATCTGCAAGTATAGTTCTCAAATTCACTGAGGCTTTTGCTGAAGATTTGGTTTCACTAAGTGTTTCTTTCTTACATCTTACCTAGCAAATACCAAAATAATATGAACGCTCCCTATGAGACAAGCACCCAGATTATAGTGGAATAATTCAGACACAAGGAGAAATTTCTGCCATGGTCACACAGCAGTAAAAGTCAGGTGTTCTCAATTTCATGGCTGTGCATCATGGCTGCACTCTGCCTTCTCTCTTTCCCTGCAGTGTTCCTATCCATGCCATTCATATGCTTGGTTCAATATCTCATGCTATTTTTTTCTCTGCTACCATCATCCCTCACTACCCACTCTACACGTCCCCATCTAGCTTCAGCACCTTCACTTTGTCTTTTGGACCTCTCCCTGAGCTTCACGGCAACTTTGTTCTCCCTTCCTTACACAGAGGCTGGTTGTGGCAGCTTTGTCCCTTCACTGGGCTGAGCAGGTGGAGTGCTCCCTTCCAGAGATTGCTTCCAGATTGCTGTGGAGGGCTCAAGGTTTATTTTTGCGCTCAGCCTCACTTGCAGAAGACCTTCAGTTCTTCAGCATCCTGAACACCACCAATCATGGACCTCTGCCCTCTCAAACTCTGAAGACCTTGGAGATTTCTTTTGCCTTTGATGAGTTTCTTCCTGTCTTTTAAGACACATAAATCACCTTGCTTACAATGACATAGAGGTATTTTTTCAAATGTTGGCCTTCGAAAAGCATCAAATTTCTGCTGGGTAGCAGACTGTATTTTCAAAAGTGCTCTCAGCACTATTTTGCACAACAGTATACATGGTACGCATTGCAATATTATATCTTACTGTTTCAGGAATAGAGACTGCACCACTTTTGGAAAATCACAATATAATAGGTAATTGCTTAGTGGAAGAAGAAAAAACATTTTCCCATTCCTTACCTACTCCTGCCTCCTAAGGTTGATCATGCAAAACTTGATCAGGCTCCAGAAACAGAAGATATGTTACTGAAGCAGCAAACGATCAAATAAACTGGAATTTCGGACAGCTGAACAGCTGGTTAACCTTGTTGAGATGCCAGGTGCCTATCAAGCTGCTCTATCACTTCCATCCTCAGCAGGACATGGGGAAAGAAAATAAGATGGAAAAAAACCCTAATGGGTCAAGATAAAGGCAGTTTAATAAAGCAAAAGCAAAGGCCTTGTGTGGAAGCAAATGAAAACAAAAGATTTATTGTCTGCTTCCCATCAGCAGGTGATGTCCAGTCACTTCCCAGGAAGCAGGGCTTCAATACACGTAGCGGTTGCTCTGGAAGTAAAATGTTGTAATAAGGAATGCTCCCCTCTCCTTCTATTTTTTCTTAGCTTTTATTGCTGAGCAGACACCATATGGTATGCAGTATCTCCTTGGTCAGTTTGGATCAGCTGTTCTGGCTGTGTGCCCTCCCAAGATCTTGCCCACCTCCAGCCTACTAGCGAGGCGGGGGAACGTTGGAGACACAGCCTTGATGCTGTGGGAGCACTGCTCAGCAGAAGCCAAATCACTAGTGTGGTATCAACACCTTTCTAGCTACCAAGTAGATAACGGATTTTTTTTCCAGATGTTTTCTGGTGTTTTCATTAAATAGAAGCTGTGCTGCAAGCTCTGCTGGGTAGCAGGGAGGCAGGCAGCACAGCTTGTGTAACAAGGAGCAGGAGCAGCACGTGTTTTGTACTCTGCCCTTTGCCTGACTCAACGGCAGTGTTGAATGGCCCTGCTGGGAGCCACCTCCAGAAGTTTTTGGCCAGGAAGAACAGTTAGCAGAGTGCCAATGTCTGCAAAGGTAAAGGAAGAGGGGACAGAGGGGGCTCTCGGAGACCTGAGAATTTGCAGAAAACTATCCTGTGAAGGGAGCAGGTGAATTACCCCCTTCCAAAGAACTGTACCAAGCGTTCAAGCTGAGGAAGGCTCTGAGAAATAATGTAAACAGAACAGTGGAACTCTTTTGCAGATGGAAAATTAAGCTAGCATCTCTCACGTTGGGTCAAACCACATCCTATTTTCAGGATCGTTGAGCCTAGCCACATTAGACATGCATCTGGCCTACTGTGCTCTTCTGAGCCCTGCAGTACCATCCAGACGTACAGTCTAACTCACAGAAGCTGTTACATTCCAGTTTTCTACCATTAGGGACTGAAAAAATTGGCATGACAGGATAGCCCAAAGTGTCCAGAGAGGACTTAAATGCACAAAATCCCTTTAAGCCTCAAACAGGTTTGATCTTTAATCACATACCTACTTTAAATCCCATACTCAGCCTCAAAGATATCAGGGAGGCAGATCACAGACTAAGCAACTGCAAACTGCTTCCACCTAAGTATTTACACCTTCCCCATTTTGATTTATTTTTTAGAGTGAATGCCAATAATATCTCATTTTGCTTTCTTCATCTACTTTTTTTGACTCAAAGCAAAGCATAAGCATCTCCTATGTAACAGATTTGGAGTTGTCCATGATAATTCCCATATCCTATGTACTGACTTACTGTGTTGTTTACTGTATGCAGTAATCTAATAACTAACAAAATAGCAAGACAATCAGGCTGGAAAATGAAGGCGGGGCTAGATTTACATTCTTCACCATACACCTGAGACATAAGGCAAGAGCCTGTTTTGTTTTTTTTTTTTTTTAACAGAACCTGTGTAATAGACAAACTAGCGGAGTTTTCCCAAGAAATAAGCAGTCCTTGCAGGGTGAGTAGGAATCCAGGGATTTGATAATTTTTCAAAGAGCAGACTTGAAAGTAAGAGAGATTATGTCCTGAGGCTAAGAAATCAGACTTTCCTATATGAGAAATTAGGGAAAAGTTGACCTATTAGGAACCCTGGACAGAGGAAAGCCTTTGGAAAGGTGAACTATGTACAAACTTGGTGTAATTTTAATATCCTGTTTCTCCAATGCTATGCTTTGCCCCTGTTATTAAACAGCAGTTTAGCTTAAACACACTGGCCTCTTTATTCACACTTAGTCACAAAATTGCTAGTCCACAAGAGAAGAATAACAGTTAACCAGAAACATGGGAGAGCCCCCTGGGCAAGCCCAACTGACTGACTCGAAAAAAAAAGATGAAAGCATGAGGCCTCGTACATGCCTAGGGCGGTACTTGCAGAGATCCAGAAGGGAACAGAAGTGTTCCATCTCCTTGAACCTTCCAATCTTTTCATACTCTGTAAGAACAGAGTAAACTGACGGCAAATTAGGTAGGAAGCACAGGAAAGCTGATCCTTCATCAGCAAGCCTTTTGTTACATGGTCAAACTACTACTTCCAAGAAGAACTAATGGGGAAATGTATATTCAAACACTCAGATACTTAAATCCCTCCTCTTGTTACCCTACAAACTGTCTTCAGAGGTCACTGTTGCTCGTGGGAGTGAATCATGCTCGTGCTACTGAACCACCAGCTTTTCCTGTCTTACATCAGACAAGGCCCTCCATCATCTAGGACTGCAGCTTTTTGCCTGATTGTTACTGTCTAACATAAATCCCCATCTGTGCAAACGTACAATTACAAATACGTAAATCTGCAAACAGCAGTCACTGCAGTTCGTTTTCCAAAATGGACCCTAGTGTCTCCCTGAAGCTCCCTGCTTACTGCATTCAGTGACTCACAAACATAATCATTCACAGAGTGTGCAAACACAGCCCATGCCATGCAAAATATCTGAAGTATTTACTTTCTCACTTATTGCTGACAGTACTAGCGAGGCAGGGCACACAAACCAATATTCCTAGTGTGACTTAGTGACACTTGCTGAGCCTGTGGCAGTGGGTTTGCTCCTGTATTGTAAATGCTAAAAATTTAGTAAACAGCTTTGATGTTGCATGTGACACAAGTCCTTCTTTCACAGTATTGTTATCTCTAAACAATAACAGAAGCGAAAGGCAGTAAAAGGTTATTTTTTTCCACTATGCCTTTGATAAACACAAGCTAAAGCTCTGTTGAATAAAATGGAGCTAATGTTTTTGCTTTTCAAAGTGGAATCGCAATTGAAAAGGTTTCTAAGGAAATGAAGAAAAGAGGCCAGAAGAAAATTGTGTTTTCTTTTTTCCTTCAAATGGACAAGTTTTGAAGTGGTTATATAATATTTAAGTTACTGAATAGTGAATGTTACTCTGTTCAAGAATAAATGATTCACATATGCAGAATGATTCAGCCAAACTTACATTCTGTGAATAAATGTTTATTTATGAAATTACACATGCAGCACAACCAAAATGAAGCAGGGACAGGCTATGACAGCTCTCCTAGGATATGTATGATACCACATCTTTCATGGAGCTACTAAACTGGCATATACATCTTCAATGCGCAGCTAAATTCACAAGAAGCAGACTGACAGACCAGAAACAAGTTTCTCACTACAGTGTTCCTGCTTTGTATTTTGCAGGCCATGGACAAACTAGGTAGACCTGCAGAGAAGGTCTACTACAAAAGATTTTTTGAGACTCTTGAGAGACGGCAGAAGGAAAATAAAGAAATAGGATAAATGTTCAAGAGACTCACCTTCTAGCTCAGCAATTAGTAATCTGAAAGGTCTGAGAGGGCAGTGTTCTGATTCGGACCAGAAGGAAAAGCAACGATTATCAACTTTAATAACGTCAATACAAGTGGAACCTACATTAAAACTTTCAAGAGCATAGCTTTCTAAGCTGCTGGAAAGGTTAAATAAGTTTCTCAGTGTGAAAGCTCCAAAAAAAATTTCTCCAAATTTGGCTTGCATGTGTACTTCTTTGAAACTTGAGGACAGAGCCACATATGAAAAATCCATGCACTGTACTGAAACTTACGGCACTTGAACTTTGTGTTATATAATGCGTTAACTTACAATTTACCACGGTGTCTTCCTTAAGCATCTTCGTATAGTCAACAAATAAAAGGGCTAATAAGCAAAGGAAGAGTTTTATATTAAACAACTGAGTGTTGTTATCTTTCAATCATTTCTTTTTTCTTTCCATTTTCAGGTAAGAAAGCAGAGACTGATGAAGTAATTTGCCTGGAGGTAAAGAAACAGCTGACATACGGGGGTTAAAGCTTTGCTTATGGTGGAGCCGCATCCCGTTACAGATGCTGCAGCAGCAGCACCAAAACTCACAGCTTTCCTAAAGTGCTTGTGAAAACATGTCAGAGTTTTAAAGAACCTGTAACCTTTAAATTGCACAAAAGCATTTCTCTATACTCTGAAAATCTGAGCTAAATATTACAGAAGGAAGACCAACATCGAAACACATGACAGATGTGGAATATGTCTTAGAAGAGCTGTATTTGTCCCTCTCCTTTTGCAATTTGCCAACCATGCCCAGGTAAAATAAGTACAGAGACACGGCTAAAGCACAGTATTTCCTGTATCCTTGACACTACTTGCAAATTACAGGGTACTGAAAAATCTAGGCAAGTGGTCATAACTTTAAAACTTATTTGTCAAAGTTTTGGGACTCAGTGACAGCCACAAAAAAGGCAAGCTATAGCACATGCAGCTAAATTACTGTTATGATAGGCATGTGTGCGTTTATGTTTTGGTAGGAGCAGCACAAGTGTTCTTCATTGTGGCTGCAGCTTCTATTACTTGGCACCAGTGTGACTTAAAAAGGGTGGATACGTTCTGTTGAAAATTTCCTGATAGATTTTTCGCTTGTCTATAAGCAAGAAAGTAACACTTCTTCCTGAAAGCTGTGAAAGTTACCCGTACCTGAAAGAAGAACCTTCCTAAGCTACAAAAACAGTTATATATTTAACTAAATCATCATCCCCATTCTTGTTCTAACGAAAATCCTGTGGAAACAGAAGTCTATTTAATCTACCACTATAGAAATTACTCTTAGCCAAATAATTTGATCATGATCACATCTGCTCTTACGTGGTATTTCAATTAGAGGATGTTCATAGCATGTAAGCTGAATGCTTCCATGGTAAAAATTAGTGTGTATAGATAATCTTTCTTTCTGGAGTAGTGAGAGGAAGGAAATAATTTTTATAAATGCCATACAGTAATAATTTTGTGCATGAGAAACTTTTTTTATGGAGGGATACAGAAATTTCAGTGCTGTTGGTGGAAGGAAAATAAGAATTTTCCAAAGTGCTTTTGCACATATTTAGTGAGCTTGGCCCATCTGACACTTTACAAGCTTGGATAGCCTTTGTATGGATTTCTGCACGTGTGAAATACTTCAGTTCTATTCCAAAAGGCTTCAGACAAAGGGAATCGGTCACCACAAAAGGGTGGGGTTTTCATTTGGTTTCATCTGTTCCTAAAGGTTTGAATTTACAGTCCCATTTTTCACCTACAAATCTTGACCAGTCTCATCGATAAATATCGTGATTCCTGTTTTACAGCTGAGCCCAGTATAAGGCACAGAGAAGCAACATCCTCACAGTCCTATGGGGAGTCATTGTGATGGATGCCCAGAAACTTGTTCAAGCCTCTAGTCTTGGAAGAAATGAACAAGAACATATATCAATAGTGCAAAGTGCTAACAAGTCTCCTGCCTATGAATGGTTACAGGAAAGATAACCCCAGGGCATTTTGCAAAAACACACCAGAGGAATCAAATGAACTAGAGAGAGTCTATATTAGACATCGCATTACACATTTGCATCTGCGTTTATCATAAAGTTCAAAATCATCAAAAGTCTGCAAAACTGAGTTGTTTTGCTGCTGTAATACCTCAAACATTTCTGGGAAGTTCAGATTTTTCTAAGAAATACAACAGAGTGCTTATCAGTCACTGTAAAATTAGTGCAAACTGAGACAAGAGCCTGCAGCATTCAGCAATGCTTGGATCTCTCAGTGCCTTAGACCCAAACAGCAAAGTGAAACTTACATGTTTTCTATATATATTACAATATTTGTTAAAAATTATGAAAGACATATCCTATCTGCATGTAAGCAACTGTCAAGCAATCAAACTTTATTTACTTTAGCTTTGATGATAACCAGCAACTAATGAAACAGATATAGAACATACATAAATATAACAGCCTGATAAGAAAACACAGCCCTCTCACTGTGATTAGGAAAAAATGTAATCAAGTGCCATGAGAACTGACAGAAGGACAATGATTTCATTTCATGGCAGCCCTCTAGATGACCAAAATAAAATTTGCTTCAGATATAATTAAAGCCACCTGATATTTCATAAAAACAGAAGCCATCGAAATGTCCTACTGAAACTTCAAGAGGGTTTGAAATGTTACTGTATTTGTTTTTAATTTGGTATTTAGTTTTCTGTTCCTGCTCTGAGCAGAGACTTAGTTCAGGCAGAATGAGGATCTAAATCAGGTCCCCCATCCTTAGGTCCTTATATAAAATCACTCTTCCCGTCTTCAAAGCTTTCCCAGGAAAAAGCTTTGCAGAAATAATCGCATATCTGCGGTGCATCTCCTCCTGAGCGACAGGGCCGCATTTTGTTGAGCTGAACATTTTCTTTCTCCAGCTCCAGTCAGCAGCCCTCAGGACACAGCCGGAGCGGGGGACATGCAGCCCCACCCGTCTGTCGCTCCGCCAGCGCCTCCGACGGTCCCGCAGGGCTTTAAATGCGTCAGGGTGCGAGGAGCTTAGATGTCACCATGCTGAACAGCCACTTCAGCAATTTTCTCCGTCTCCCCCCGTATTATGAATTTGTCTAGACACGGAACAATTTTCCCCGGGGCACATAATCCTCCTCGGCCGTTCCTCCCCCGGGCCCGGGCTCACCGGCCGGGGGACGGCGACGCGGGAGGCCGAGCCCGCGGCTCCCTCGCCCCCCGCCTGGACCCCAGGGCGTGCGCGGGCACTTGGCGGGCGCTCTTGCAAGGGCTTGTGCGAGCGTCCCAGCACACGAACCCGCCTCGAACCCCCACTGCGGCGCCTCCAGCAGAGGGACGGAGGCGGCGGGGGCCGAGACCACCCCCCCCACCCCCCCCACGCCGCCGCCGCCGCCGCCGCCTGCGGGAGGGGGAGGGCGCCACCTGGCGGGGCGGCGCTGCCACCTGAGCGCGGCGGTGCGCGCCGCGGGAGGCCGGCACGTGCGCCGCGGCGGCCGCACGTGCGCGGGGCGGCGGCATCACGCGCCGCCTCCGGCACGTCCCCGCCCGTGTTCACCCTGCCCCCCCCCCCGCCCGCCCCGAGCGGTGCGGCGTTCGGAATGTCACCCGTGTTCCCCGGCCCCATCTCCCCGCCTTGTGCATGAGGAGGCGCTTCCAGCCTCCGCCTCCGCGCCGCTTGCTCCGCACCGGCCTGTTGCAGCAGCAGGCGGAGCTGGTCACGTAAGCGCCCCCCCGCGTGTACCGAAGGCAGCTTCTCCCGCGTGGCCTAATGTTTGCATAAGAATAGGGGGAGGTGCAAATTAAACCTGCCTCATTTACACATACCCACGCAATCTCCCCCCCGCCCCGTGTCTGTGCAGGTCTAATGGACGGGCACGAACCTGCGTGAAAAGTCTCTCTTGTCCCCGACTGGGGACCCAGCCTGTGCTGGGGGGCACCGGGGATCTGTGAGCCAGGGTGACACGCCAGTGATGTCTAGACCAGCCAGGCCTTCCTCTGCGCCCAAGTGCTGCTTCGGTGCGGCGTAACAGATGATGTACCACTGCATCTACAGACGTGAAAGGTTTCCATTCAGAGGCAACAGCTGACAGCGCTGCGCCTCGGCGCTCCACAGCCTCCTTTTTACAGCCCTTCAAGGCCAAGTGCTGTTAATAAGCTGCCGAGGCTGCCCGCAGTTGGTGTTCAGTGAAAATGAAGTCATTGTGCTTTGATTCCCCTAAAAGCAGAAAAATACTTCACGGAGAGGGTTGTCAGGCATTGGGACAGGCTGCCCAGGGAAGTGGTTTGAGTCAGCATTCCTGGAGGTGTTTGAAAGATGTGTAGATGTGTTTAAGGACATGGTTTAGTGGTGGCCTTGGCAGTGCTAGGTTAACGGTTGGAACTGATCATCTTAATGGTCTTTTCCAACCTAAGCAGCAATTCCATGACTGCTATGCTCCACTGAAACCAGAACATTTTGAGGTTACTAAAGCATCAGTTTAATGCACTTGGTTGCAGAGAAATGTGAATTTGCTCTGCCTGTGTTCCCTGATACTGGGAAGTGCATGCTGCTCTAGAAGCTGCTCAGAGGTGGCACTGGTGCCCAAGCCATCAGACCACAGCCATGCATCAGGGTGGCTTCCAGTCTGAGCTGTCACCAGCCCTTGTGGCTTGCAGCTTGGGTGGAGCTACCATCACTATGCAGATACACCCCAAAAACATTGTAACTCCATTGTGGTTTTTAAAACATTGGGCAGAAAGGGCACATCTGGGTTAAAAACCAGAACATTTTTCTTTTGGTCACTGAAACTGCTACTAGCACTTGGGTGGAAGGAGGATGAGGAACAACACCTGACGAAGTAACTACACTATTTTACACCACAAGAACTCTATAGACTTCATTGGATCTGTTCAGTTTGCACTTGTAACAAAAGGACTAGTCCCCAAGTTCTAATTTTACAGAAACTTTCAGGTATGTTTGCATGGATTACTGCTTTGTTTATCTCCTCTCTGTTTCCTCATGTTCAACTTTGTCTGGAATGAGTAACGTTTTCATCTTTATAACATGACTTTTGTCTGTCATGAAGCAAAAATTGTGGTTTACCATGCAACACAGTTGTATTAAGAACACCTAAACTGTCAGGAGAGGTAAACTTCAATAATGAATTCATTTATCAGGATCAATTAAGGAAAGCCTTTCAGCTTACTTCAATGAGTCTGGGAATCAGGCCATAAACCATTAATCCCACCAGAAATGAGTGAATTTTAAGGCTAATTCTTGTCTTGGTCAGGCCTTTGAGGGGCAGGTAAGGAAGAGTTAGACATGGTCAATACAAATTAGATCCCTTCAACACCTCCCTTAAGTTGTGGTTTGGGTTTTTTCCCCCCTTTTGAAAAGCTCTCGGAAAGCACAGTTCTAAAGGAGAGGAAGACTAGAAAAGGACTCACTTTGCTTATGCAGTCCTGATGTCGGCATAAGTCCATGTGTGAAGGATAAGGGTAGAGGTTTTCTTTTCTCAAGGTTCAGCCTTTGCTGCTCTTTCCAAGGACATCCTCTTGTTTTAGGTGAGAGCTTCTACATTTGCAGGCTAAAGGAGCTGTATGTGCCAGAAGATAGCATTCTTTGGGAAATATGCTGCACAGGACAGCATGGGAACCAGGCTTTGCTTTCTCTGAGGATTCAGGACAACTCCAGCTTTGTTGCTGATGGAAGAATGAAATAATTTATCTCTTTTTAATGCATACAAGGTAACCCATGCTTCATCCTAAATGGCATCTGTAAACTGTAATTAGACAATAATCTGTTTGTCTAAGTGGGACCATCACTTTAAAATAAAAACAATTAAAGTAGTTTTAAAATGTACAGTAGCCCTTAGGTCTACAAAACCTAAGGCCATCTGGACCATAAGATTTCAAAGAATACGTTTCAGAAAGCACGTCTTAAAAAAACATAAGGTATAAGAATTAAGGGGAAGAGAAATTAATTAAGAGGCGCAGGATATTCAGTATTTGCTTGCAATTGTACATTTGCTTCAAGGTTCTGGCTTCGGTCAATTCACTACCTAGTAAGTATCAAATTTTCCCACTGTAGTGTCAGTTTTGGAGAGAGGAGCTTTCTGCCTGCCTGCCTTGCCATTCCCAGTGACACAGCAGCTTGTAACATTCCAGGAACTTCTCACTTGCCCTCTCTGCTTTTATTTTTTTTTGGTCTCCCCAGTCTGAATGTGCTCACCAGATGCAGTGACAGTTAAACAAAACATGACCAAGAAAAAAAAAAAAGACCAAAGAAAGGTCTAGTTAGATGCAGTATTTCCCTGTGGCTTATTTTCTAGTGGGTTATCCTTGCTGAAATGAGTATGTAACAAACTCTGCTAACCAGTGGAAATTCCAGAGATAAATTCATACCAGAGATACTCAGGTCCATGTAGTTCTGGGCAACTGTTGTGCAACAGTGGATCTAAACATTCATTTGAATAAAGAACTACTAAATTTACTTAGTGGCTTTTTTGTGTGTGTCTCATTTTGCTTGTAATTCATGAAAGTTCATAGGAAAAAGTGTGTATGCAAGAGACGGTTTGTGATGGCAAGGATTTGTAGATGTTTCTGAGAAGGTCTATCTGCAATGGAAACATTTGCATACTCACACTGAAAATTCATTTTAGGCTTCAGACTTATCCAGTCAAGACCAAGAACCCATACTGTCTGGCAATGAACCTTATAGCAGACTCAAGAAACAAACTTTCACAGCTCTCTGAGGAAATGCTTTGGAAGCAACTCATAGGCTGGAAGGTATGTACGCATCTGAACCATTCATCAAATCCTTCAGAATAACCAATTCATCCTAAACTGTATTTCTGTACTGCAAAGTTTGGGTGATGCTGGGGTTGAGTTGTAAAGAGTATCTGCCTGGAGGACTTCTAGCAGCAGATAATATATGTGAAGGGAGAATGCAGCTGAAGGATGCCCCCATCTCCCCATTCATTGAAAAATCTAAGTAGGGGCAGTGTCACCAGCCATGCCGCTCTAAAGGAAACCCCTGAAGGTGTGGTCAGGTCACTCACATGACTGGAGGAACAGAGTGGAGACCACAACAGAAAGAAAAGCTGGACTGCAAAAGTGGAACAGGTAAGAACTGTCAAGTAACTACTTTTCTGTGAGGTCTTTCACTCATTCAAGGCTCAGAAGAATCTCTGTCACACTCCTATGTGATGTATTTAACACCAGCTCCGCAGAATTGCCAAATCATATGATGAAACTACGGAAAACACGAGCTAAGGGAATAAATCTCACATCACTCCAAGCTGCATTTCAGGCTGCTTCCCTGCTCCCCTCCCCTTCTAGCATGGTTCTTTTTGAACGATTGTTTCACACTCTAAACCACAAGGAGCTTGATATGCTGGGCAAGAACTGATATGCTGTGCATCAGTAAGACACGTGCCTTGTAGCCCCTTATTCAGAGGGTGGTGTTTCATTAGCAACGGCTTAAAAACTGATTTAAACATTATGTTCATTGCACACAAACACTTCTCACAAAGCCTTCTGTTCCCATTGAGGCTAAAAAATTCCATTGTATGCGTAATCTTTTATGAGTGCATTCTTTGAATACTTTATTTCTTAGAACTGTAACAGTTCTGTTTATAAAAAGGAATGATACTGATAGCAATGTTAGGAACTTTCAGAAGGGACCACTTAGATCTTTAAATTTCCATATTAGTCCTGTTTCAAGAAAAATACAAAACAAAACAAAGAGCCTCAATGACATAGTTTAAATTCTTTAAGAAACAGCTTCATATGCCAAGCTAAGAGGACAGAAAAACCGATCTTTACCCCCTTCATCCGATCTTGCAGCCTTCTGAGGAAATCTTCACATTGGAGCTTTTAATTTGGCACAGCTGCAAACTGGTTTATAACCACCAAATCAGATGCCCCAGGTTGTCATGTTGGACTGGAATATTTAGAGAAGAGACCAAGCTGAGGGGTGAGAGGCCTGAGAAAGCACAGGGCTGATTGCATTTTGAGTTGCACAGGGACTGGGGGAAAAACCCCAGGGATCCTCTGTACGGCAGCCAGGATCTGTGTCCAAGGAGACACAGATGAATGGTGTGCGCACTGTCCTCTTAATATGCCAACACCTTTTAACATGAGTTGCTGCTACTGAAACAGCTGCAGTGCAGTACTTCAGGACAGGACTTTGGAGACTATTCTGACCCCCCGAGTGCTGTTCGAAAACTCTTCCCACTGAGTCCCCTCCCTTCCAGCACAGCAGCTGTAGGAGTCCAGCAGGTGAGCAGTTGGTCTGATTTACAATTTGTTCCAATTTAGAAGAAACATTCTTCTTTTTAATGAACATCCCGTATCTCAGTTTAATAAAGAACAACGCTAAATGCGTATTGTTACAGTTACCAATTAATGAATCTCACCTAAATATTCCCTGGGGGAAACTCTCCGCACTGCCACAACATCACGTGTTGGAAATGGGGCAGCCAGCACTGCTAGGGGTGACCCATTCTAGTGGGCTCCACTGTACTCCTGGTAATGGCTTTAGTCTCCTACAAATCTGCTGAGAAATGAGGACACATGGGAGCACAGGCATGATGTTCTGCTCTGCTCTTTCTGCAGAGGTAATTATCCAGTGACTGAAAAGTATCATATCGCTGGACACGCAGACAACTAATTTCTGAACTCAGTAACTCAATAACCAGGGTGAAGAAATAGATGTGTCTGACACCCTTCTTTACAAAAACCTCTTTAATGCCTCAGTACAACTTGTCAGAATTAAGTGCAGATTTAAGAGTTTGCTTCCCACAGAGGCATTGCCCTAGATTAGAAGTAAGGACATTAAAAGTTTTCAGTGCTCAAAGCCTCAGTTGTTACAGATCAGCACTTCATGGCCATATTAAGAGATTTCTCTGCTCTTCTTGAGCTCCTTCTATAGCTTTTATTTTTTAATACTTTCTTCATATTTGCTGAGACAGTGTTTTGAAGGAAAGCAGCAAAATATGCTGCCACAGTAAACCCTTGGAAAGAGCGTGCCAGACAAAAGTACCCACAGTGACCCTGTAGCATATAAGAGTTTGCTAAAGTTGCAGCAGAGATAATGCAGGTGGTCCTTTTCAGCTAAAATGGTAACCTATAAGTCTTGGGAAAGTGAAATATATCTTCCATAACAGAAAAGAAAAATAAGTTCTTTTGACCACTTAGTTCCCTTCAGCTCCCTCTTTTAATCCTCACTCTGCTTGCTTCTTCTTTCCACATCAAGCCGGCCAAAACAAGTTTATTAATCATTGCACAGTTAAACCGTGATATTTCAGAGAGATTGCCTCCAGTTAGCCTGATCTCAATATGAGCAGTCACAGTACAGTCACTCTCTAGATACAGATGGGGACTGCATGCCTCTATTACCTCCTAATCCAAGTTAGAAACACCCTATCTGAATTAACAGTCGTGATGCGTATTGCTCTCATGTTAGAGGAAACAACTGAATTGTAGCTCTAACAGCAAGGCATAACCTTTTTAATCTGAAGCTACTTGACCTTTCTATTGCCTTTAGCTGAGAGAATCTCACTTTTACTTTTTCTGCTTTTTCTCTTGTAGTTTTCCTGATTCTCTTACATCGCTTCTGTAGGAAGAAATCACTTCTTATTCCCAGCCCGTTAAGCTCAGTAGCAGCCCAGGTCTAGTCCATTTCCTCCCTTTCACTTTAAGTCTTAGCCTGAATTTGAATGAATAAGTTTAGTTTATTTGCAAAAGAACTCACTTCTCTTTCCTCACACTAAAACTAGTGCAAATAGAAACCATACCAGAATACATAAAGCACTTGGAATACATGAAGTAGCCCTTCAGCCTCTAGGTGAGGTACAGGTAAAGCCTCAAGTGCAGTGCATGAATGAGATAGGAACTTGCTAGAAACAGTCTGGAAGAGAGCAACAAGGACAAGTGGAGGTCTACACAGCAAGACCTATGAGCAAAAACTCAGTAAGCTGAAACTTTTCTCCAGTGAAGAGAAAACCAAAGGGAGAAGGAACAACAGTATTTCAATATGTAAAGAACTGTTGCAGAGTGGAGAGGATTCCACGGATTTTTCCATTCATTGGAAATAGCACAGGTAGAGGACAGGCTGTTTGTTGAGAGAACAGAAAGGAACCATCTGGTTTAGCTGTTTTTCCATGATACCGCAAGAACTTCATTCTATCTTGGCGTGTTCTGTCCTTTTCACTACAGACTCTCTCTCACTAGATTTAGTGCAGGTTCTTCTATTCTATACTAGCAGTCATCACTATTTTGAAACAGTCATCTTGCTATACTGAGAACAGTGAGCCACCTGACCTCATTTTACTTGGCTAACTTCAATTTTAACTGCACTTAAATTTTTTTTTCGCTTTCAGACCTCTTCTCCACTCACTCCTTCCTTCCCAATACACTGGCTAGGAGTACTCCTCCGCAAGACAGAAACCCAATTAGAAGGTTCAGTCAGGGTGACTATTTCAAATCTCTCGTGATCCTCACGCAAGAACCTTTGTATTTAATGACTACACTGTATATTCTGGCTGGCCGCAAGCCTGCTGTGCCAGCACTCCCAGAGGTAACCAGGCCACTCTGTGCCATAAGTGACTATGTCGGGACAGTGCTACATCTTCAAAAATAAGGCATATTAACTCAGACTCATCTCTATGGCAATGCAACCACCTAACTCTGAACTGGCTTGAAGATCTGGAAGAATAAGCTCATTACTGCCCACAACATATCCCAGAGAGGTTATCAGAGTTTCAACATCTTTGCTCCCATTCTTAAGCTGCTTCCCTGAATGATTGCTTTAAGAACTTGCAAGTGTAGCAACAAAAAGTAATGTTTCACACTTGCAGTGGCATGGCACCTGTTACCCGATGGTTTCAACTGTAAGACAGGCCTTATAGCATGTCTATAGCATGTCCAGATAGAGTGCAAATGGTGACACATAGGAGATTCCACTAAGGCTGTATACCAATTCTTTAGCAGAGCATACAAGTCTCATCTCTACAGAACAGATGGGAGAAGTTACAATTTTACTTTTATTTAGCCTCTGTTTTGTTTGTTTGGTTGGTTTAGTTTTGTGTTTTTGTTTGGTTGGTTTGGTTTTGGTTTGTGTTTTTTTTTTCCCCCAGCCGTATGAAATTCAGGCAGCTATTAGCAATATCTGAAATATATTTCGGAAAACAGAGATAATGTGGTATCAAGCAAACAGCTTTTTGCCCTTACAGGGTAAAAAAACCCAACCAAACCAAAACAAAACAGCACAAAACCAGACATCCTGCTACCCTTTTAGTGGTAAAGTGGTAAAAGCTGACCATATGGTGACCAGGGTGAACAGATCTTTCAAGAATGTATTCTTTAACTCAGAGGTAATGAGAGGCATGAAGGGTCAGTGAACTGACAAATACCAGTAGGTCAGGGAACACAGTAGAGAAAAAATAAAAAGCTTATTTTTCACCCAAGAATTGTATGTTCAAAAGTAAATTTGATTTAGAAAGTGAAAAGAAATGGGGGAGGGGGAGGAAGGAGGAGACAAAGCTGTATTTCATATAAAATTTATTGAGTTATTTGGAGAACACTATCAAAGCAAAATTTCTGCAGTTTCCCAGAGCACTGTGGAAACTACAAATCTTTGTATAAGAGAAACAGCTAACACTAGCAACCCAGATTGGTGATGAGAGCAGAGCTGACTGTAACTACTGTATTTTACCCTTGTAAATCTTGTGCCATCCTTGCACAAGGCATCCTTACTCGGTGCATTTAATCAGATGAGCTGTAATTATTCTGTTACAGCTATTTCTGCATAACTCCCTCCTGTGGACACTCTATTCTGGAACAATTAGTAAGAGTAATTATTTCAAAGTGAAGTCAATTTTATTCCAGAGCACAACGTCCACATGGGGGAGTTACACTGAAGTAAAGCTAATCTGCTGTAGCAATGCTGGTCCATTTCCCCAAGTAAACAAGCCCTATGACTGATATTAAATTACTTTAATACAGATGTCTCTTGAGATTAAAGTTCTGGAGTCCGAGAGAATCAATCTTCCAAACATAAGTGTATGGCTTCAAAAAACTGACCCTAGAAGGACCCAGAAACACATTAAATCACTGGCTTATGCTTCATAACTCAAATTCTAAGTTGTATGAAATGTAATAGAAATAACTCTGATATTAAGCAGCCATCCCCCACACTTTAGACTGTCTTTGCTATCCCAAGTTACTAGAAAGCTCAGAGGAACATCACTATGGAAGTTCCTCTAGAAGATTTAATGTCACTCTCAATGGATGACAGGAGGCAAGGCCAACAGAGGATAGGTAAATGCTACATGAAGATGTATTAAAGGTTCAATAGCTGGTATGCTATGCTGTAGAGGTGCAGAGGCAAAAATTTAATGCCATAACATGTTGTAGTCACTCATGATTGTCATAAAATCCTAAGGATCTTGAAAGGAAGTATTCATCCTTGTTTCTATACTCCTGCTACTTCTGTAGGATGAGGATGGGGAGAAAGTAAGACGACCTGTCTTTCCTAAGGCCCAGCCAAGTGTAAAGGCATTTTTCTCAACAAACTCAGGAGAGTACAACGACAGTTTCCTAATTCTTTTCATGGAAGCTTGCCCTACCATAAAAAAGAGCAGTGAACAGGCTCTTGGACTGTGTACAAGTCCCACGTGCAACAATAGGGTGAAGGAGAGTTTCTGTGGAGCTCGCTCTCTCTGTGTTAGGCTTCTCTTAAAGGAATTATGAATCCAGAAAGAGAACGGCCTCTGTTTTTCCCTCAAAGGCACACATTAGCTTTGCACTGTTCACAGGCCTGAATCATGCCAAAGTGACAGCATTTAACTTATGAGGAAAATCACCTATTCAGAACATTCTTCTTTAACCACCATGCCACCTAACCAGCCCTCCTCCCCGCCTCCCTCACCCCCCCCCCAAAAAAGAAAAAAATCCATAGCTATTTTTTTCTAAGCACGTTCAAATGCACGAAGCCCTTTCTGGCAACTTTCCCACCAGTACTCAACATTCTACCCACACCCAACTCAGCAGTACAGCTGTTCAAAAAGACTGCAAACTTTTTATTTAATATGGGAAAATTTATTTTCTTTCATTCTCAAAAGTGATTTGGTTACTTGAGCTGAACCTTATCAAATGGATTCATAGCTAAGCAGAGGAAAGAAAATGTTTTCCTTCTCCACCTAGCCACAAATGACAGAATTTTGGGAAAAGCTGAGGCCCTATGAGACAATACTACAGCAGAGATGCTTTATTCAAGGTACGTACAGCTGTCTGTGGTTTTCCATCTACAAAAGAATTTTAAACGACAGCTGCAACAAACTCACACGTGCAAGAAAATGGCATTCAGTTTAAAATCATATACAGTAAACCATCTGACGTAACAATATATCATATGGAGATTTCCTTTGTATGGATCCATTTCATCTAATTCCTTCAGTTTTTCTCTGGCATGAAGAAAAGCTGCACCCTTGTCCTTTGTACGATAACAAACAGTGTGATGGTATACTTCATTTGTATTTGTATACTTCATTTGTATTTGATGGATACTTCATTTGTAGAAGCTGCAATAGTGCTGCTGGTGTTACTGCTGTTCTCTAATACCGAAGCGCTACATTATGTCTACAGACACTGAGTGAAGCTTTCACTAGAGCCAAATGGCTTCATAAGAGATCATTGTAAACAGGTTGTGAAATAGGACAGATTTATATGAAAACATTTGAAAAGTGTTCAAGGACTGTATATATGAAGTCAATTCTGATTATTCAACAAAGCCATCAAAATTATTTATGCAGTGGAAGATGTGCACAAGAACATTTGCCAAGACTTTCATCCTTACATAACACAAATATATACATGCTTAAAACCACCATGCAGAGCATGTCTGCCCCAGTGGGTACAGACTGACCCACTGTCATTCTGCTTGTGCTCTGAACAGGCTGTACAGAAGCCAGTCCCAGTCTGAAATCCACTCACCCTTCTAAAATGGTGCTGTGTCTACCATAATTTGTCTTTTTGCCTGTAAGAGACTAATCACAAGGACATGTTACAAAGATATGTCTCAAAGCTTGGTGTAAAAAGACTAATGCTGCAGAAAGACTAATGGCGAGGATACGTAATGTCTCAGCCAAGCTTGCCTAACCCTGCTAAATGGAACGAAGGCAGAACCTTGCCACAGTACCGAGATCTTGTACCACTGTAAGCTGTGGCCTGCAGGATGTGAGTTGCTCCAAACTCAGCAAAGCCCACCTACCAATGCTGCTAAACCTTGCCTGCCAGCAGAGGCAGAAAAAGAAAAGAGGAACTCAGAACTGAACTTAGGACTGGGTACGTTATCCAGCTACTGAACTTGGGACTGGTTATGTTATCCAGCTGTGTCTGCAAAAACAGGCCTGGTACGTGACAACTAGCTCTCCTGAACTGCTATAAAAGAAGGAGCAGCCCTGTGGATTGTGTGGCTTCACCACCAGCAACACCCGGACACCTAGAAGACCACGCTTCAGCCGACGGGATGGTGTTCAACCTGGTGTGATCATCACGGTGGTGAAAATACCTTGCCTATTCTTCCAAACGCTTGCTTGAACTTTCCTACTAATACTTCCTACTTTCACTTGAGCTCTATCCACAGTCAATAAAAGGCAGTCTGATTGATGGCATGTGACCTCATTTGTGTCTTCATCTCACTCTTGGGATCAAAATGATCACCTATCCCAAATCCGGCATCAGATCACAGATTCACAGAATCACAGAAAGTTAGGGATTGGAAGGGACCTCAAAAGATCATCCAGTCCAATCCCCCTGCCGGAGCAGGAACACCCAGATGAGGTTACACAGGAAGGCGTCCAGGCGGGTTTTGAATGTCTCCAGAGAAGAAGACTCCACAGCCTCCCTGGGCAGCCTGTTCCAGTGTTCTGTCACCCTCACTGAGAAGAAGTTTCTTCTCAAATTTAAGTGGAACCTCTTGTGTTCCAGCTTGAACCCATTACCCCTTGTCTTACTGTTGGTCGTCACCGAGAAGAGCCTGGCTCCATCCTCGTGACACCCACCCTTTATATATTTATAAACATTGATGAGGTCACCCCTCAGTCTCCTCTTCTCCAAGCTAAAGAGCCCCAGCTCCCTCAGCCTTTCCTCATAAGGGAGATGCTCCACTCCCTTAATCATCTTTGTTGCCCTGATTGGGACCCCACATTGCCTCTCAAAATAAAAAACAGAGAACAGTACAAAGCAAGTCATTAAAAAAAAAAGAGAAAAAAAAAATTTTTTTCTCCCATCAATTCCTACATAAGCCTGTCACTCCAAACCCACAATTCTTGCATATGAATGCATCCAGCTTTTATCAGTAATTCTTATATATCTCTGAGCACCTCTGCGACTTCTTCTGGCACTACTATTTGATAGACCATTTCCTACCTTGCCTTCCAGTAGGGATGGCATAATGGATCAAAGCAAAATAGATCAACAGATGAAAGTCTATTTTTACATGGGATCCTTGGTTTCTTTTTATTTGACTCTAAGTACAGAATTCTGGTTTTGGTCAGCATCATTATTTGTTTTGACATATCTAACCTGAAGAATATTGCCAGTATGTTTTTGGATCATACAGAGAAAGCGCATCATTCTATGATCAGATAATACATTTCAGGCATGCTTTGAACACATGCTATCAGCCTCAGACACAAAATGTGTACCCATGAAGGCCTTTGCTGACAGAGATTCTATTTGACTTCATGTAGGGAAAGGAATTAAGGCAATCACAATATAAGGAGTGACAATTTCCTGATTTGCTATCTTAATTCTAACCATAATTACAGTGAACCCTGACATAAGTCACTTCATGTCTTTTCTTTTCCCAAAATGTGTTCATTCATTTCAGTGGTCCCTCTTTGAGATATCTTAGTCCATCTGTTCAGTACCACCAAAAGGAGCATGGATCCTCAACGGACAGGTACTCAGCTGTTTGGATTACAAGGCAATGTAAAATGGCTTGCCTTGAGACCTAAACATAGGGATAGCCAGAATGTAAGTAATTCTGAAATTTGGGACTGATAAACACAAGGTGTTCAACACTGTCAGTACTAACTTTAACTAGAGATGTTACTTCTCAGTGCTTCCGAATATTGGTCAGAAAAGTTTGGAATTAAACAGATTGAACAGGTAGTGGTACAGTCTCTGTAGTGTGGTTTTCCATACTAGTGAAATATGGGTAACAATGTTTACCTAATGAGCTTACCAGTTTAAATTGGAATTAAAATTTTGTGACATTCTTAAAAGATTATGCCTCCTGTACAAATCATAGGAAATAATTTTAAATCCCTCAGCCTTTATTTTGTACTGTTCATAAAGTGGTTCATAAAATCAAAGTATGTTCATTGGCAAATAAATTCGGCCTCAGCTCAGAAAAAAACAGTAGCAATCGAAGATCTTCAGGAACTATTAATATGTTTGCAAGCTGCTTGAATAACTCACAGATTAAATGAATATGCTTTTTCCCCAAAAGGGAATAATAAAGGCAGAGAACACCCCTGATTGTCTCTTTTTACCTTCAACCTGAGACTCAAGATGGTTCGACATGGATATTCAGAATTGTTTAAACTCTATTGCGTAAGAATGTAAGGATGCTGAGTAAAGTTAACTTCTTGCTTACTGAGAACTTTAGAATCAAAGTTACTAACCTCATCTTTTTCAAATCAAAATCAAAATATCTCAGAATCACCCAATTCCATGAAATAATAGAGCTTTGTAACCTCTGTGTGAAGCAAACTCTAAGGCCAAAAGATGTAAATTCAAAGGGCCTTCCAAGACAACAGATTTGATTTCTTTGACAAATGGTTATACTTTATATGTTTCCATTATGGCTTTGCATGAATTTCCTTATATAGACAGATTTGAATTCCTCTGAAACTTCATTTCAATGAATATATCCTGCAAGTCAAGAGGAAGAGGAAAAAAGGCAGCAAATTTTGGCATCTAGGACTCCCACAGACACAAAACACTTGCTACCTTAAATGTGAAGAAAAAAAGCAGAAAATTGTTCAGCGCAGCTCAAAATGACTTGCATTAGCAAAGGGACCAAGGCACAGCTAGTATATATCTATAAAGACAAAATGAAAGAAAACCAAATTGCCCAAAATATCCACTGAAATATCCTCCAGACTGTGTGACGGTATTTAATGCATATCCTGTATTTTCCATTTCCCCACACTATTAAAAAATATTAACTACTTAAATCTCCCCACAGTCCCGTGAAGATAAAGAAACGGCAGTACAGACTATAGAGTGTTTTTAAACGGCAAATAAGAGCATAAACAACATAAAGCAAGGAGGCTATCCTGACACATCTTACAGGTAGACAGTCTTGCCTTTGCCCATGTTCTGTGCATAAACAAAGGTGATCTGATATTTATGAGTTCAGTTCTTCTACTTAATAGAAAATGAAGACAGTTTGCACTTCTTAAGCATCCAACTGCCTAAATTTACATCACTCACAATTGCTACTGCTCAAAATGTAGTGAGAAATTGCAGGTTGTCACCTATACAAACAACATTGAGAGTAAGGCTAAGTAGAAGAGCAGCACGCCAGGTGCCGCATGATAACGAAAGACACTTCAGCTTCCACTTTACGGCTAAAATGCAGCAGGAGTTCCAGGCTTTGCCACTTTGGATAAAATTTCTCACTTTCTTTTCCTTTCACAGGCTACAAGGTTCTGCATAGAGAGGCGTTTGCAGTGGTTTGCAAACCTGCGGCCAAAGAAACCTCTTGGCCTGTGCTTGATGAGAGCTGCGGCTTTTTTCTTGCAAGCTTGTTCTTGGTCTGTGTGTGTTGCAGATTAGTGGTTGTGCCTTAGACCCCCAGAGACAAGCCATGCAGTGCAGAGTGGAATAATGGTATTATGGATTTTTCATTGGTTTAATAATCAAGATTGAATTTAACAACCTTTTAACAATGGCACAAACCATGTGAAAGGCAGAGATTTCCTTCAATAATTAATTTCTTTAAATGAATTAAAATTCTAATAGTGTTGATGACAGTGTCCAGAAAAAAAAAAAAAAAAAGAAATACACTATTTTCAGTACAAAGTCAAACACTGCCACAGGAAAATGCCAGAACCTAATCCTTTCCTCTCAGGATGGAGAGAGAAGAAGATTTCAGTCATCTTTATTCAGCATTTGCTGCTGACTTGTATTCCTTTCAGGCCCTGGTACTGTGCTTCCTTCTTGCAGTGGGTACCTAGCAGTCAGATCTGGCATGGCCACTGGTACGAGCAAATGGTCTTGGAATTGCTTCAGAAGTTGTGGAGGTCATAGCTTTCATAAAGCAAGCCAGTAGACAGCAAGAACTGCTGGGGTTATTGTCACTGGTGAACTTCCCTGGGAAAACAGCATGTTAGAGGACCACTGAACAACTGAAAGCAATAGTTCAAGTTGTCAGGCTTTGTTACCAGCCATCCCAAATGGTGGGTATCATTCCATTCCCATCTGTCATCATAGCAAGCAAGAACTTCCAACATAATCTTTAATTTTTAGGATCTTTATCGTAAATAATTTACAAGTAGGACTTTCTATCAGAGGTTCCAGACATCCCTTGCAAATCTGTTCAGTCCTCAGCACACTGCACTAATTTATAGGTGAAGAAATAGAGGCAGAAATGGCCAGATTACCCTGTGTAAAGGAAAGACTTTGATATTTTGAATGATCACAAGTGGTAAGATAAGAATCCAGTCTCAAAAATTACTGCATTATGGAGCACCATAAAGGGCATTAAAAATCTGTGTCATTGTCTATGATGCTACCAGATCAAGAACTTTCTTTTCAGAGGGTCCCACTACATTTGTTTTCCCACAGATATTGGAAGCTTGAGCTACCTTAACATTTACCCACTGATCCTATGAGAAGTATGTGTTTAAAGTTTCATGGCATAGGACCTGACCTGTGGTGATGAAAGATATAATGTTGGTTCAAGGGACAGGAAAACCACTGAATGTTCCACTTGCACCAGCTCCATTGACAAGGGCACTGAGGCTTTGGCAACAGGAATTCTGCACGTAAAAGTATTTCCAGCCATATAGATTTTAATTATGAATGTATGATTTATTAGCATTTAAATCATTCTTCAAGGAGAAAAGTTGTCTTCACAAGGAAAATGAAACAATGAAGAGAAGGCAGTTTTGAGAATTGAAACAAAAGCTGCATGGAAAACCAAGAAGAAAAACAGAAGCCAGATATAGAATTTTCTTCTGGGATCATGAACCCTCCCTAGAATTTGATCCAAGAATCTATATCACCTACATGTCAGCAGGGATCTGTAGATTTGCAGGGATTTCGGTGGGAAGTTACATAAATAAAAGGATCCTCTTGCAGGAACGGGCTAGAGGCTAGAAGAGCTCCCATGATACTCATATGTCTAATTAAGAACAGCAGATTGGAAAGGACTCTTGGGTCATTGAGTTCAGTCCCTTGTTTTTGCAGGCAACCATGCCATATAATCTTTTTCATATGCCACTCAGCGTCTGCTTATAATCAATTAGAGGGTTTTTTTGGTTTGGGGGCTGGGTTTTTTGGTGTTTTTTGCTCCTGGTACTCTTAGTGGAAAGTTGTCATAGATTCTCATTTCTTTTAGAGTTAGAAACATTCTTAAATCTGGAATAACTGTACACAGATTATACCCATCTGTTCTTGTGTCAGCATTTCCTTCAGCTATATATTTGTAGACTACAATCATGTCCGTCTTTTTGTTTTGCCCGGCCATGCTGGCTAAGGTTTCTTACTCTCCCTTATAGGACACTTCAAATCCCAGAAAATCTGAGCAATTTTTTTACACCTGTTTCTTATGATGCATCTAAGCCCATTTCTGTCAGATACACTAAATGGAAATTTCAGGAGTCCCACTGAGTTCAGTGGGTGAACCCTATGTGCTTTCTGTTTTCCAATACCCAGATGTCGGTTTCCAGTAAAGATATCATTTTCCCAAAATGTTTAATAACAAAATCTAGAAATATGTATTTGCAAATAGTTATGAAACGAAAAGCAGTAGTACTTGTAACCAGTATTGGTAAGAGAGTTTTCTGAGAATGCATGTTAAGTGGTTGAATTAAAAAGCAGCAACAGTATTTTCAGTTTATTTGAGGAATAAATTATTTGACCAGCTTTGATAACAATATATACAGAAGATTTATCACAGATAAGAATTAAAAAAAACCACTGTAGGTCACATGAAAGAATTCAGATTTATCTCACTGCTGGATGCTATATTTGGCCTGAATTCCAAATTTGCAACAGGGTGGAGAATTTGATCAAAAGATCCAGAAAATTTATGTGGGTAGCCAAAGCCAATCTGTTTGGCAAAACATACAGATGATGTTTCTCTCACATCACTTCGGTATTTTGGAAAACTTGCAATATCAAAGAAAAAGTTTGTATTTAGTACACTGGAAGCAGCAAGTCAAAAAAGGTATTTTCTGTAGGAATAAGTAAGCATAAGAAGATGTAGGATTTGAGGCTGCAAAGAATCTGTTTTAGTACACTCATAGTACAAATTCTGGAATTTAAAAGTTGTTCCTTCATCTGCTACACTGCCCACTCTTTTAAAAGAGACAGCCGATACTTCTTACCAACTTGATACACCCCAAAGTGATATGATACGTTTCTGAATCCTCTGAAAACTATGCTCTTTGAAGCAGTAGTAACACGACAAAAATCTGGTAAGCATGCTTAATAGCTTCATAGAGAAGCAAATACCTTCATATATTAATCAAACATAATTTCTTAGTCAAGAGCAATGAAAGCATAACGCAGCTGCAGAATGCTGGTAACTACAAATTCTCATTTATTAGTATTTTTCTTTTTTAGCCAGCAGCAACCTACATGGTTAGAACATGGGCTTAATTGATTTGTGACATTTTTATGGCCATTTCATACTTCCAGAGTAGTGCCACTAATCATACCGTAAATCAGAACTGGTCCTGTATTTAGTAGATATGCTTGCGATAAGCTTTGAATACTTTTTAAAGACAGATTCTTAAGCTGGAAGTCTCTCCACATTTCCTTCTTTGACAGTCACCTTATCTAATCAATAGGCAGGATTAAAAGCTTTCTTCTTAAATCAAGCTTGTATTTGGTATTAGTGCAATTACCCATGCTAACCAACATCTCTGTCAACTGGAGGGAGTCTCCATTTAACTGGAGTGACACTTTCTTGATCCTGGAAAAGTGGTTGTCAAGTTAAAACAGACATACTTTCAACAAAGAGGGATTCACAGTTTCTGATCTTATAATATGCTTTCACTGCAATTACTGATATTGTGAGATATCCATTTTGTATTTTGTTTTCCAACATGAAGAAGGAAGATTATGTAGATGTATGACTACTGTCAAATATCAGACAATTAAAAAATAATACAAAGAAACCCATTTAAATGCAATTACTGAAGGTCATATGAAATTCCCAGCATCATCTGCAACTAAGTCTACTCCTTCTGTGAAGACTTTCTGTGAAGCATGGCTGAACTGGGAGGACTGGGAAAGAGGCAGCCTACTGCCTTTGTCCTGGCTGTCAATGTATCTCAGTGCAGCTTTGATTAAAAGCAAAACAGCTCTAACCCCAGGTTTCAGGCACTGGGCAGTAAAAGCAGAACAGTTTCAGCTACGGCTTGTCCAAGAGCTCAAGATGAATGAGTTATGCTGTCAGTGAAAACTGTACAAGCCAAACAAATCTAATTTGTCATCTGTATTTGAATGCAGACATGCACAAACTTGGCACGCACAAGGCACAGAAAGTGTACGTTTTTTCATGAATTTATCATCAGCAGTAGCAGCAAGATACCCCTAAATGTAATTTGTGGATACATTGGATACACTCCAGTGCTTGGTCAGAATAGGAATGGAAGATAAAATGATATAAAAGCAATCAGTGGTAGCCTAAGATTTCTCTCCCTCCTTGACGTCCAGTTTTAGTGGGATCAGGGTTACGCCAGTGCATGGCATAGCTGAAATCAGTCCTAAGATTCCGATCTGTCTGGCCTACTGCTGCATTAGTCATGGATCTCTCTGGCTCCTTTCTTTCCTCCTCTTTTGTGCCCACTCTGTCAGAGCTTGTGTTGCTGTTCCAAAGGTGCTCCTGCTTTGTCCTCTGAGGTCTGCTTGCTTTTCCACAGGCATGGTTCTTACTATAATCACATCCCCCAAATCCAGTAGAACAGAACTGAATCTCTGGGAAGCCAAAGAGCACTCCTGAATTTCCATGGTACCCTGAAGCAAGCACCAGAGCCCGGCAAAGAAACAATTCTCTTCCCAAAAGAACAGGTCAAGGAAGGGAGACCCAAGTGCCACAACATGTGCGAAGAATCAAGAATCTGTAGTAACTGTACTGTGGGAAGGAAGAAAGAGGGAAAGAGAAACAAACTACTGCCTAGCGTGACAGGATGACTAGAGGTATACACTAGGGAGGAGGGGGGGCTTGATGCTTGGATAAGTGAATAAGCTCTGATTAAAAAACTTGGATGTACAGTCAAAGTAAGTCTCTTAGTGGATTTATCTGTTTGTATATACATCTCTGCATTAAAGTAGCATCAGTTAAGCATAGCTACCCAGTGGAAACTGCTGCACTGCAATAATAAACAAACAAAGCCACTTAGCTTCATAGTTACTTGGGCCAACTGTGCCATTTCCTACTCAGAAATAAATGGGCTGATTTTGCATGGGGGGGTGTGCATGGATTTTGCATATTAAAAGGTCCTATCTCACACCTCATGTGGTTGTAAAAGAATGTTATTAATTTTTTCCCTTTTGGGTGCTATGTTATTTAATTAAAGAAAAAATATCATTTCCATTCTCTTTATATAATTTTTGTTTGCTGGTATAATTAATAGCATTAAATAAAGAAGTAAATTATTCTCAGACCAAAAATAATGACATAGGGCTTCCTTTTTGATGAAAGTGATCTCTTGGTGCCAAATGCTTCACATCTGAAATAATGGCTTAAATCTTGGCTGTGCTTACAAGGTAAGTCTTTTCTCATAACTTCTTCACCAAGTATTTTCAATCAAACCATTTACTCTATTAAAATTCACATGTAATGGTGAGCCCAGATATTTTATGTTGGGTTGTGGACAATCTGAAGCATAACCAGAGCCACAAAATTCAAGGTTTGGTTCTGAACTCTCTTAAAACTCATTGTGTGGGTGCATTTGAATTCAAGGTTTTAGTTTGGCACCCCCTTTCACTCCTTCCATTTTTTTTTTTTAAATCAGTTGTCTTGCCTGTTTTATTTTAAAGTCACTTTGTTCCTTTTATTTTTGTAGGCACAGGGTAAAGGAAAAAAGGAAATTAAATACTGTCAGAAATAATGAAGGATGCAATCAAACACTGTCATAGAAAAAAATGAATAAACGGTGTTTCAACATGAGAAAGCCAGGCTTTCTCTTTCCTTTCATATTTAAACTGAAAATATTTGTTGGTTGGATAATTTTATTAATGTCAGTTACCAGAAACAGCTGAGTACTGCATGCAATAAAATAATTAATGTACGGTAAAGCTGGCTTCCATGCAAAACAACCAGCAAAACCCATATTCCACTTAAGCTCTTAAAGCAGGACAACTGTAAAATTCAAAGGGTACATGGGTTTGTGGGAATCTTTCAATAGCTATGTACTTGATTTAAAAAAAGAGAAAAAAAGAAAAAAAAGGAAAAAAAATCAAAATCCTATTTTATTTCCTTTCCCATTTATAATCTAGCCACCATATTAGCTTCAAGTTCAGAGAGACAGATGAACAGCAAAGCTCGAGTCAGCTAGTGTAGGTACCATCATTGCAAGTAATAAACATACAGTCTATCACTGAGGGATTAACAAGAAAGAGGGATCATTGTATCCATGAGCTCTAATACTGATACAAGAACCACTGAGGAAGGCTGTAGAGATGCCTTTTGCAATTGCTGACAGCTGCAAAAGTTACAGCATGACAATCTAAAACAACTTATGTCTTCAGTTTTTAGCAAATCAAAACAAATGATGTATTTAATTTTATTTTTCATTTGGTCTACTGCAAGTGGATTTTTGAATGACAATGGTTTTGAAAACAAATGTCTAAATATTTAGTTGAGGTTTTTCTATCTGAAATGCTTTGTTTCAAAGTGTTTAATTTACAAAACTTCAGACATAAGAGGCTACCATTTTCAGGTCATTTTTCCCTAGGGATTTATTTTGGCCTGTAAACTTTACCTATGCTAGTGTATATCTATGAAAAGTTTTCTTTCACAGTTTTTGTGAGCAAAGTTCTGACCAAGATGTTTGCCCAGTTCTGTTTCAATTTTACTTACTCATTTCTGTAGATGTGCAGTATCAAAGTGCCAACATTTAGATCCAAAAGCTATCCAAGAGTGCTCAGGTGAAAGGGCTCCACTCTATAACTTGGCAAGTCGCTTGCCTCTTCCAACTTCTATTTAATGGGGCAAATATTTGCTCTCTTGCATCACACCCAGGGTTTGAATAGGCACTTTGGGTCTGCAGCACACCAGACTGAGAAGTGGGAAGCTGTCAGGGAAGTTAGATGCCTTTGGCAGATTTTAAAGTCTGTGCTACCAGAGAAAGCATACATGGTGGTGGCATACACTGAAGAAAAGAAAGACGGCAAGAATTAAGTTCCTCTGTGTCATTTATGTGTTTAAATAAACTACTTCATTTGCATCGTTCCCTGCTGCATTTCTAATACTGGGATTAAACAGTTAATTGCACAGTATTTTGTAACTGTAACCATCTCACAGCAAAAATGAAATGTAGTTATACTCATTGTTACCACATGCCTTTTACTTTCTTGGACAAAACTGTTTTGTCTAACAAAAAAGACCCGTGTGTATTACTTTTTTTTTGGTTTCTATTAGCTGCTGCTTCTCTCCATGGCTACCAGCACTTAGCTGAATACACACCACTGCTTTATCTTCAGCTTCATCCATTCAACAGACACTGAAGTGAAAAATACCAATTACTTCTGCTAGATCTCTAAAAACATTTCATCCTCTCCCTGCACTGAAGAGACAATTTATGTGCAGGCTCTCTAAATGTTACCCAGTAAAACTGAGGTGATAATTTGTTTTCATTAGGTAGGATTTTTAAAATAAATTAAGTGGGTTTAGAGTACAAACCCAACTGACTTTCACTGGGATTTAGAAAAAAACTCATTTTGGGGGAATTCTACCTAGAAAGATTTTTCTGCTATGTTATAGAGTAATTATGAATCTTGGGGGGCGGGGGTAGAGGGGCGAGGGGATGGGGAAATGCAGGCACTTCAGAAAACAAACAAATGAACAGAAGTCACAGGAGATTTTTAAAGCTTCTTTTGGAATAGCTGTTCTGAACAGTTAGTTAGTTATTTGAAAGTTTTTGAAAATACGTTCAAAATATATCGCTTAAATGTGTCTACTTTCAGTTCTAAGAGAACAAATACCTGTACCAGAAGACCCACCAAAATTAGCCCACTAGAGACAGCAGGAGTTGCATGAACTGCAGACATATTCCTTTCCTGGAAAACCTGTTGCACAATGGGAGGAATGTGTACAGAGGACATTTCTTCCAGTGTCTTTTGCCCCTCTGCTGGCAGAAAACCCCCAATGCCCTGAAAGCTGCTGCTTTCAGCTGAGGCTGGTTCTCCTGTAGCACAATGCCATAGTGATGCCTCACAACTGCTGAAAGCTCCCTAGGGAAGATACTCACAAAAAAAATCCCCATCACCACCCAACTTAGAAATTAATCCCACTAGCATCACTTGCCATCCATGTTTTGTGAGGTTTTGGTGCATCTTCCAAGTTACCAACATTGTATGGTTGGCCTAGGTAGAGAAAAAAAAAATCCTATCTCTGGCTTCTTTAACAGTTTAATTTCTTTATTAAAAAGGGAAAAGATACTTATGCCCAAATTAGGACATTGCTGAATCTAAAGAAAACATATCTGGGAAATTTAAGTGGAAAGTAGCATGTGCCTATCAGAAAATGAGTGATTTGTAATAAATTTTGTTGGCAGGAGCTCAGACAGACACACACATTATACATTATAATAGAATACTTATTTAAACATGAAATAAATTCCTGTAAACCACAATGTATGTATACCCCTTTTAGGTAATGGAGCCTCCTTTACAATCAGCAGGTTTCAGTCCACTCTTCCTCATTCACACTATCATTTTCATTATTCGAGTCTACTGATTGCTTACATATGCGAGAAAACTATTGTAAGTATGAGGGCCACATTACTCATTTCCATGTTTTACACTTCGCACATGAAACGGTCTGACACTGAAAGGTTGCTGCTGAATATTTACTTGTGCAGTTTCTCAAAATAGCATGCTCTGACAGACAGCAGTGCTTGTCTATCTTTCCCTCCACAAGTGGGAAAGGGCTACGGATGCCATTCCTGCAAAGCTACAGGTCATAGGAAATCTAACCCTAAAAGGCAAAGAGAGTCCAAGCAAAGAAAGTTTGCATCCACTGCTCACTCCTGGATCTTTCAAAAACAAAACTTCCACATGAGATTCAGTTACTGACCCACGGGATAGTTTTGTCCTTATTTTTAAGGTTAACATGGCTAATATGCGGGGGCTACTTATAGTCCACTGACATGCAACTTCATCACCATCCAGCATTTTGTTACAAGAAATCTCTAAATGATGGCGCTCTTCTTATTTGAATCAGTAGCTAGCAATGAGTTCCTCTTTCTGTCTCTCTAACAAGATCGTTCCCTTCACCTTTCCCCAGCTGCAAGAAAATAGTGGCTATGAGGTAGGCTTTTTATTTCATTCTGTGGCAAATCTCTAAAGGACAAGAGTGCAATTGCTGTGCGCTTAGATATTTAGATTACTAAATCTGCGAAGATTTTGAACTTCCCAGGGGGTGGCTTGTTTCATATTACATTGTTTCGGGGTTTTTTTGGCAAGGCAAAGAACAAAGATGACTTGATCTACCTTAAAGAATCTAGATACTATTGTAAAAAAAAAAAAAAATTAAAACCAACCAACCAAAAACCCATGTAAATCTCACCTTTGCTATTGGAACATGTTCATTCTGAGGATGCAGCTATTGTGGAAACTTCTGGAATAAGCAACTGCTGCAACCTATGCCCACTGAGGGCTTTGAATTTGATGTTTTTGACAGGCAGCTAAGGTAGCGATCAAAACTCTGGAATGAAAGGGTTACACCAGCCTGTGCTGTTTACTGGACCAGCTGCTGTTCCCATGCGAGCAGCAGCGATGAGGGCAGCATGCCCTGGACAGTGCCGCTTCCTTCCACCAGAGACCTTGGGAAGGAGCCTTGCGAATGGTGAGGGGACAGAGCACTGCCAGAATTCGGTTGGGAAGAAATCTGAGATATCACTGAGGTCTTCCTCTCTGATGTTCCCTAAGTACTGTATAAGGACAACCAGACAGAAGAAATTCTACAGCAAAATCTACAAAAATCGGAATTTAGTTTTAACATATAATTATTAGCCCTAAGTGCTAAATGAACATTGTTATATATCATTCCGGTTTTATCATGATAAGTCTGAAAACCTTTTCTCTCTTGCAACAGATACCCTTTCAGTCTTTTTTTTTTTTAAAGAAATATTTTTTGCCTGAAGTTCTCGTGCTTGGTCTATAGCCAGAAGAAATTATTTTGGGAAAGTGTGAGGCCACTTGGACAAGACATCTCTGGGAAACTGGACTGAAAAAAAGGAGGTGTTGTCACTTGTCACTTCAGAAAAAAGATTGCTTTCCCTCCCCCTTTTCTTGCACACAGGCAAATCTTCAAAATCTGGGCTGGAAGACAAACTCTAATAATTACCTTTTTTATTATATAAAAATGCACAGGATTTTGTCTCATAAGATAAAGAACAACTTTTGGAGATAATCACTACATAATTCAGACTACAACTTATCTATCATGGAGAGCTTAGCACCTACCATGTCACTCCTGTATACATAAATTGGTATTAGCTTCACAGATATTTTCACTCACAGAGGAGTTACTACGCATGGGAACAGACTGCATTAATATCCAGCTATCAAGACAACAGAAACTGTCCAAAGACCTCTTCCACATCCATCAATATACTGCAATTCTATCACACAAGAGAAAGAAGTTCCACAATCTGTCCAACCCATTTAAACAAAAAGGAGGGCCAGAGGAACCACATATCCCTGAAAAGTATTTGTAATTCCCCAGAGTGAGCACACAGGCCTTATATCACATCTTTGCCCGTAGCACATGTAGCATAGAGTTTCAGCTACAATCACATACAGTGTAATTCAAATTTACCTTGCCCGTGCAAGATATCAGCTTTCAAGAGCTGCCTAAAGATTTAAGTGCCACTCAATCCTCTCCAGGGTTTTATAAACACTGTGCCTGGAAAATCTTCCTTTGTGGGCTATTTTAGGCCAACAAGTTAAAAATGTACAGAATATTTATATTTCTTAACTAAAAGACACAGTGGTTAGTAAGTCTTTCTGCAAGATGGATCATCTTGACACCTTCTGTTGGTGGCACCTCTGGCATTCAAGCGCACGGAAAAGGTCATACTTTCCCTCTAGCCATTCACAGTAATTTGTTGTACTGGGGCTAGGAAATTGCAGCTCAGCGTAGATGAGGGAATCGGGCTTGCAGAGACTTAGACAGGAAGAGCACGTCCAACCTCATAATCTCTGACATGAAAGGGATTTACAGTGCAGGCAAGGAAAGCTGAAGGTACAAGGTAAACATAGGCATATGAGCATCTTATTCGTTCTACCCTTTCTCCTATGTGTGGCAAAAGGATAAAACCTACATGTGGCAAAAGGATAAAACGAAGACCATGTCCAAGTCCCCTGAGGTGGTTCCCTAGTTACAAGCCTGCACCCTCCCACAGTGAAGGGGCTCACAGGTGCCAAACTGAATGAGCCAAAACAGCTGGGACAGGAGCAGGGAAAGGCTGCCTTGTTGTCCCCAGTCCCCCAGCAACTAGGACACATGGTTCTGTCCAGAGCAAGGCTCAGTGAGAAGCCAGGGTGCACTCAGAGAAGTGTAAAGCACTGTTTATTTTGTAGCTGTGCCACAATATGACATCATCCTCCTTAGTGACAATATTATTTTGTCCCTAAATATCATTTCCTTACATGCTCAATTTCAGACTTAACAGTAAGCATCCTTATCTAGGTGTAACTGCACTACAGCTGTGATAGAAGCTCTGCAAATGCCCAAAATGGAGAGAAGTCCATTAATTTTCTCTCTCATAAATACTCATTGGTTTGACTACATTTTCAGTGACATTTTCATTACTGTAATGATTCAATAAACACATTTTTAAGATTCTTGCCAGGGCTTTTCTTACAGTAAGTGCTTGCATGTGTGTGTTTTTGTGTATGTTCGTTTTTACAATAAACTTTCCAATGTACTATTCTTTCTGACTGCCTGGTGGTCAGGAATGACTGTCTAGCAGAGTTTTTTCCTCTGTCAGCCTTTTCAGTAACACACAAAATTATATCTGGATGAGTTACCTGACTCACAGAATCACAGAATGGTTGGGGTTGGAAGGGGCCTCTGGAGATCATCTAGTCCAACCCACCTGCTAAAGCAGGTTCACCTAGGGCAGATTGCACAGGAATGTGTCCAGGTGGGTTTTGAATGCCTCCAGAGAAGGAGACTCCACAACCTCTCTGGGCAGCCTGTTCCAGTGCTCTGGCACCCTCAAAGCAGTTTCTTCTCATATTCAGATGGAGACTCCTATGCTTCAGTCTGTGCCCGTTGCCCCTCATCCTATTGTTGGGTACCACTGAAAAGAGTCTGGTCCCATCCTCTTGACACCCACCCTTGAGGTATTTGTAAGCATTGATGAGATCCCCTCTCAACCTTCTCTTCTCCAGGCTGAACAGACTCAGCTCTCTCAGTGTCTCCTCATAAGAAAGATGCTCTAGGCCCCTACTCATCTTCATAGCCTGCCGCTGCACTCCCTCCAGTAATTCCTTGTCCTTCTTAAACTGGAGACTCCAGAACTGGATGCAGTACTCCAGATGCAGCCTCACCAGGGCAGAGTAGAGAGGGAGGAAAATCTACCTTGACCTGCTGGTCACACTCTTCCTAATGCACCCCAGGATACCATTGGCCTTCTTGGCCACAAGGGCACATTGTTGACTCATGGTCAACCTGTTGTCAACCAGAACTGCCAGGTCCTCCTCCGCAATGCTGCTTTGCAGCAGGTCCACCCCTACCTATACTGGTGCTTGTGGTTATTCCTCCCCAGGTGCAGGACCCTACACTTGCCATTGTTGAACTTCATCAGGTTCTTCAGTGCCCAGTCCTCCAGTCTGTCCAGGTCTTACTGAAAGGCAGTACAGCCTTCTGGTGTGTCAGCCCTTCCTCTCAGTTTGGTATCATCAGCAAGCTTGCTGAGGGTGCTCCGAGTCTCCTCATCCAGGTCATTGATGAACGGGTTGAACAGGACTGGACCTAACACTGACCCCTGGGGAACCTCACTAACTACAGGCCTCCAACCAGACTCTGCACCATTGATCACAGCCCTCTGAGCTCTGCCATCCAGCCGGTTCATGATCCATCTCACCGTGCATTCATCCAGCCCACACTCAGTGTTTGTTTTGTCAGCTAGTACGCTACCTTAAGTCAGGCTTCTATACATATCACTGCATACAAACGCAAACTTCAGTTTGAAGTCAGAATACATGGCACAGGCCATTTTGCAACACCGCAATTGCGGATGAATCAGGTGCTCTGCATATTGTTTCACAGACCAGGATATTTCACCCAGACAGCAATTGGTATTGGGTGAAGCCAACAGATTTTGGCTAGAAAAAATACAGCCGAGAGAGGGTACAGTAGCAGCCCATAAAATCATAACTGATACAGGGAAATTATGACTTCTATTCATTGTCTCTTCCACACAATAACTACAGGGCATAGTTGTTAAAATTCAAATTATTTGGGTGGCTCTGACAGTAATCAAGAAAAGTTAAAAGCGTTTGGGGAAACGAAAATCTGTTTCAGAAATACACGCATGATGTGCTAGAAGCTCTCCAGAGAAAACCGATAAAGTTCTGCCAGTCGTAACAGTATAAATGCTTTCTTACAGCTTTTTTTACTTTTGGGGATAAGTAGGAATCCAAGCAACAGGTGACATTAGAAAATTAGATTTAAGACTCTAATAGGCGCAAACAGAACTTGACTTTTGAGAAAGAGTTTAAAAATGCCTAATCAGGCAGGAAGGCATGAAAGGTATGAAAAAGTTATGAGAGCAAGATGCAGGAAGATAGCCATATTGCAACAGCCATATCTGTGATCAGTTAAAAACAGGAATGGCAAAAAAAAATCTTATCGTCTAATTTACATCTTGAAAACAGTAGGACAAAAATGATCAGATTCTGATGAGCAAGCATTGAGTTCACAAAAATAAAGCTAATAAGGCCGCTGATCCCAGATGTTCTGCTCATTGACAGGCTGAGCAGGTAGTCCAGTGAGATATTTGGGAGGTCGCCACAGCAATTAGAGCCCTCTTGTACACCTGGGCATGTACGAGCAGATCTGGCCCACATCTCCACAGTGCTTTTTAAAGAGATTTCCTCCCTCCCTGCCCCCCCCAACTTAGTATCTAGAAGCCTAGTAATTTTCTCCTATAACATCTAGCCTATTAATTTACTAAGGATAGTAAGCACATTTTAGGGGGAGTGGAGTTGAAATTGTTTCAGGAAGAGGAAGGATGCTGAATGATAGGGGAGAAAGCAATTTCAAAATTGCAACAGTATTTTTTTTGCTTCCCAGTTTTCTGGGATTTAGCTGATTTCTGTCATACAAAGATAATTTTATGTGGGCTAATATTTCCGAAATACCTTAAGATATAATTTGGAAAAGATATTTAGCATATATTTTCATTTTCCAAGGAATATGTAACTCTTTATTAACAGCTCTACAAATAAGGAGTAAGAAATATAGAGGCATGGGAGATGAAATATAAAGGCATGGGAGATGAAACATAGCAGAAAATAACCGTAATTTTTTTTAACAAAATGAATGCAAGCTAGTACTAGTAGGGGAAATAATCTGAAATATAAGGATTGAATACAGGGGAAAACCTGGAAATAGTAATCCTGAATGATTCAGAAGTGAAAATAAATACTGACATGCAGCTGGACAGTTCATGAAAATAACTTAGTCCCTTTTAGTTCAGAATCAATCACCGAACAGACTTTCAGCTTTGAAAATTAAGTAACTTTTTATATGAACATATTCCACTTTATGGACTGCACACTAATTTTTCATAGTCACAATGGCCTTAAGTACTTGCTATTCAAAGCATGCGGTCAGTCATTTGAAGTGTTTGATACTGATTCTCACACTGTCTGGATAACTCCCAATGCAACACAGAAGTCTTTAAAGTTGGCTGTAAAAATGTTCCAATGCAAACAAACAGACTAGTTGAGATCCTTCTGTAAATAAAAAATTTATATGATTGCAAACTCTGCTCTTTGTTGATCCAAATTTTGACTTTTTGTTCACCTCTTTCTCTTTGCAATGCCCTTTTACATATTTCTGAAGGCTGCTAATGTTCTCCCCAAATATTCTCTTTCAACTGAACAACCCAAGCTGTCCTACATTTCCTTGCAGGTAAAAAGGCACAGATCTACGATCATTCTTCTTGCTGTGTTCTGAATTATTTCCTATTAGTGCCCATCTTTTTAGAAGCAGGTGCTTGAAGGGGGCTCTTGTCAGCACTGTAGAGAATACGAATATTTGCGTATGTAGGAGGACACCCTTTTTCAGAAATTGTCATGCTCTAAAAGTACTACATGTTATGTGAACAAACAAAGGTGAACAGAGAGAAGGTGGTACCCCAAATATTCTGATTGTGAATTGGTCTTTTTTTCTTAGTTCAAAGAAAATAATTTTCTGTTCACTGAATATGCATTGTATATGCTTCTGTTTTATTCAACCTGTACTTTTAAGAACAACTTGAATGGTAATTAATGCAAGACTGACCAAAAGGAATGCACTGAACCCATTTAACTACTTTGCAGATATCAGTCAATGCCAGTTTCACTAGAAGTTGTTGAGCAAAAACTCAAATGTACCAGCTAAAGAATAGCAGGATGTTTACTACTTGGGGAAGTAAATTATGAGCTATTAGCCACCTCTCTAATGAGTCACTATTAAGCTATTCTGCACCAAACCAATATAGGACAGCTACATATGTATATGCATACATAAAAATACACACAGCCCCCAATGTTAAATCAAATAATCACAAGGAAACAAGACTCAAACCCTCATATTGGCTCTTATAAAAAAGTAATAGATTCTTTCCTCAGACATATTATAATTTATTCCCAATTACCTTTAGGAATGTGGAAAATCTTATGCCATGATATATTATGTGGGAGCATTGAGGGAGTTAAATGTTATTGTTCAGTAAACAACCATGATCCTCTCTTCTGTACCCAATGTGCACAGTACATATATTTTGAAATGACAGGTTTAAATATAACTGCATTCCAATTTTATTTACTAGCCAATCTATAGATCATGACTCGTTCCCAACTCTTGTTTTTAAGTAAATAAATTAATATGTATGCTGGAAGTACCTCCATCAGTCATTCACACTTGGGATAGACTGTTCCCTTTCCTGAAGATCCAAAGATTAGTCAAACAGGAAAAAAAATTAAAAAAAAAATTTTTTAAATAAAGCTCTTGGGGACCCTCATATTTCCTGCTTCTCACAAGTCTGGGAAAAAATATGCTGAAGTAACATAAGCTTAGATTTGCACATAAGGACTGCTGTTCTGACTGACAATAAACCTTATATAGATATACTGATGTTAGGGTTCTTTGACAGAATAATATAGCAATTCTGACTGGATCAGTTTTACTTGCAGAGAATATATTGGTACTGCACGCTGTCTATCCAAGCTTTGCGCTTTCACTAGGTTGTTTTTTATTGTTTTGTTTGGGTTTTTTTCTTGTTTCTTTGTTTGTTGAATGTGAGAGGGCCATAAATTTCTTAGCAAAGTGTAAAAAAAAAAGCGCAAGGTGCTCTCTGGAAAAAAAAAAATATATATCAGCCATCTCTGAAGTACAGCCATATTTGAATCCTCAAGTTTTCATCTTGGAAAGCTGTGACCTTTTAAGAAAAGTTATGAAAAAATAATAGGATCAGCAATTTCTGTTGTGCAATCTGACGTTGGCTCTGTCTCATCTCTCTCTGTAGATTATTCCATAGTCAGAAGCTTTGATCAAGTCCACTTCTTCTCTAGTTCTCATGAACTTCACCCTGAAATTTGCTGTTCCAGAATCATAAAGTTGGCCTATAGAGACATGGTTGGAAAGGCCTGATGGAAACTGGTCCTCGGCACAATGAGGCCTTGAACTGAACACCATGAAAAAAACAAAACAAAATCACTTTTTGCTGTTAACACAGTGGTGATTGCTGTTACTGTACTACTTCACCTCCTGCAGTATAGAGGGATTAATTTTTTTTTTTTTCTGGGCAGAGGAAATGAGTTTGTCAGCAAGAATTGGAATAGAATTGGAATAGAAAGTGTAAGACAAAAAAAACTGTAATAAATTTTAAAACAACTTTAATCAAATTGTGCAAAACCTACCCCCACCCCCCAAAAAAAGAAAAAACCCAACAGTCCATTACCAAGCCTTCAAGTTGCCTGCAACTTCATCCATTTCACTTCTTTTGTTCACCATAATTACAGAAACACTACAAAAATTCATTTGCTTCAGGCAACCTGACTGTAATTTCAAAATATATCCTAATTCTCCAGCATGAAAAGAGTATGACAATGCCTGTATAGTCTTCCAGCAGTGCAGCTTATCTTCTGAGATGCAAATAAAAGAACATCTCAGCACATGACTACTCTGTTGTGATGTTCTTGCTTCCATAAGACTAAGCAAAAACCTTAGATTAATAATGAAAATGCTCTTAAAGAGAAATTGTGGAGAAAACCAGCTGATGGGTCCAAATAATTAACAAAGTACATGTGACAATGTCTTCCTCATCCAAAACCACACATCATAAAAGCCTGAGAAAGGATGCAGCCATGGTATTTCCTCCATCACCAGAAAAGTACAGAGAATCCTGGGAAAAAGCCATTCCCATTGTTCCTGAATCAGATGGTATAAATAAGTATCTCTGACTTCAGCTGACTATCCAAGCCAAAAAATGAACAAGGACTTACCCCCAGAATTTCTCTGGAATTATTAGACAAGGTTTATCAGGCAAAACGGTGATAAGCAATGGCACAGACACACGAATGCAGGATAACAGTTTATCGGCATTTTGCAACAAATTTATCTTCCCTGAATGGTTCTCTGTGCAGAGTTACCTCACCTTTGCTGCATGGTAAGAATATACGGATAGGAGTTGCCAAACAGCAGCTGACTTGCCGAACAGTCTATTTCCTTCCATAGTCAACTGGGTGCATGTGATAGTTCATTTCTAGAGATCTCGGGGAAGAATTACTCTAGAATGGTTGCCTAGAAGCCTAATGGAGCTACAGAAAGCTGATTGCATTCATTTAGAAAACAAACACACACCAACCAAAAAACAAAACAAAACAAAACACAAAAAACCCCAAACAACACACACACACACACAAAAGCTTCTTAAACTCATATAAACTTCATCTGAGGTCTGTGGGACAAAACGATTTTGGCTTAGTGCTTATTCAAATGTTAACAGTAAAATGCAAACATTGAACTGTTTGAGAAAAAGTAACACTTGGACACTCCATCTAGTCCAACATAAATAGAAATAAATGCTTTAAGATATGAAGCGCCTTTGCATTTGGATGGAGCAGAAAGGCTTTCACATATCACGCAATGCTGAGAGTTGAAGCTTCAGTAGTTCAGCCTGCTTTTTCTTGTTGCAGCTGCATGAATGGCAGATCCTAGCTAGAAGAGTTCCTGTACTTCTGTAAAATAAACAACCCTGAACTGAGCACTCACAGAAATAAAACAATGTCAAGTTTTCTATAATTTTAAAAATTCATAACACTGAGCTCTGACATGGAAATGGGACTATAAGCAGTTTGATAAACTGTCTAAAAGTAGTCTAGTGCAAGAAAGTTAGATTAGTGACTTGCAGCGTTAAGTCTACACATCTCCTACGGGAGAATGTAGGTTCTGTAGGAGATAGAACCATAGAATTGTTTCGGTTGGAAGAGACCCTCAGGATCATCGAGTCCAACCATAACCTAACTCTAGCACTAAACCATGTCCCTAAGAACCTCGTCTAAATTCCTTTTAAACACCTCCAGGGAGGGTGACTCTACCACTGCCCTGGATGCACCACTCTCCTCCCTCTCTGGCAGTGGAAGCTCACTGCTGTTACAAAGATAAGACAGCTCTGGATGCTTCATCCCCCCAACACTAATATAACTGGTCTGCACTAGGAGAGGAACTCTCTGACAAATCACATGAAATATTGTTTTCTTTTGCAAAAGTTTCTCTCAATATCTAGGCCAAAGGGGGATCAGAGATGAGGAAAACAGGAAAATCTTTTCTGCAGGTTGGTTGGTGGGTTGCCACTGAAGTCTCTTCAAGAGACAAACACAAGTGAAAAACAAGCTCACCGTTATCATCTTAATTGCAAAAGGTCTTGGTTAAGTAAGCAGCAAACTTACACTCTTGTCGTTGGTTTATCTAGCATTACTGAATGTATTACAGTGCATTAATGAAGCCTACCTAAAGCTTTGCATAGATTTAAAATAATAATTAAAAAAAATATTTGACATTGATCTAACTCCTCTGGTTTTAACATGAGCAGGGGGACACCCCGAGAATGTATCCATTATGCAAAATGAGACAAGTTAACAAAACCAAATAAATTATTATAAACTTCAAAGAGTTGTCTTATCTGAATTTCTACAGTTAGGAAAAGGCCTTTGTCCAGAATAGAATACATAGAAATTATCATTTTGTACTCATTCTTTCAAGGTAGTGCTTTGAATGTTCAAAGGAAAAGAGCTTTTTCCAGATGAAACACTGGGGTGGGGGGCGGGGAGGGAAATCAAAGTGTCAATTTGGGAATACAAGCAGAAAAGCTTCTGTGTTGTGAAGCGCTCATTTTGTATTCCTTTTTCTCTTCCTGGTGAATGTGGTGGCAAGCAAATTTCTTACTTGATAATAAACCAAAGCTTCGAAAAAGCTTAACACTGCTGAAATTCACTTGAGTGCTATGTCTGTTCACCAGCAATGGCAGGAAAACTTTTCCTTCATTCCAGGACTTCTTTTGGTCTAGCTGCTGCCTAGTAGTAGTGATTTAATTGGTTTTCTATGAAAGATCAGATACACAAGCTGGACAGAGCACTCAAATGTCTTCCCAATCATCATGATAACACGAACTCAGAGGACTTGTTTCCAGAGTTGACTACTCTTTTAGAAGATCATTAAAGTACTTTACAGAAAAGAAAACCAAAGAAAAGAAAACCAAAGAAGTCTATGAAAAAACTGTGGTAGTTCTTAACTTGCTTGAACTCAGCCTATGGTTCTTGGGAACAACTCAGCATAGTTTAGTGTCTACACTAGAAGAAAGTACTGGAAATATTGAACTGTGAACCAAAATCAATACGACTGTTTTCAGCTTAATATATAATAAAGATAATGCAATCAACCAGACACTTGAAAACAGCATTGAGCTGATAGTCTCTTTGCTTAACACTCCACAGGCCATGCTCTGAGCTATTATAGCAAAGCAAGAAGACTAAAAAGACGGAAGGATTGAAATGCAACTCCACTGAAATCTGTGTGCTCACACTCCTATTTTGCCATGGTGCAAGTGAAAGCAGAAGCTGGCCTGGTTCCTTTACACCATATTCTCAGAAGTTAGGATAAATAACATTGTGTCTCCCTCAACACTAAAATTTAATGCAATTTGAAGAAAGTGTGGGTTGTTACTACAAGATGTGTTTTAGGTGTTCTCTGCAAAGTTTCCACCTCTCTATTTCCAAAATAATGTATACCCATTTTGAATTTAAAAAGAAAAAATCTGTTATTAGGCTTTAAAAAGAATTTTGCTAACAACCAAATATGCAGAAGAACTACTTTTCCCCCAATCCTGAAGATGTTTGTTGTTTGGTACCAAAATTCTATAATTTAGTTATTTTCTTGTAATACTAGGTAGTTTGAACATTAATGAAGATAAACGATTTAATTCTGTCTCTACGCAGCTTTTTTTGTGCAGAATGGCAAAGGATTTTTTAATGATGTAAGGCAGCAAAAAGTATATTATTTCAAAACGGATTCATTGTGTAGTTACAAAGCGAGCAATATCTCTGAAATAAGGCATAAGACCTGTGTGGTAGAGATGAATTAGAAAACATTAACATTTTTATTCAAATTCTGTTTCACTCCCTTTTTAACTTCTGTGTCACTGGGCCAAATATTTCCTTTGATCAGAAGTATATTTTCCCAAGGATGCTATATTTCATTTGAAACAGAGCAAAAATTATCTTTATAAAATAAAGTAAAATTTAAAAAAACACAATATAATCTTTTGGAAGAGAGATTCAAAAGAATATATATTACAGCCAAAGTGTGTGCCACTTGGCTTCATTAAATAAACTTTCAGGAAACTTATTTAAAAGAAAAATACTCAAAACACACACACGCAGAATGCATAATACTGCCACCAAGCACATTCTGGTGGAACTGAAGACAAGCCTTATTTAACCCTCAATCATATGTTAAAAGTTAAGGCTTCCATGTGTTATCTTGGTTATTTTTCAGAAATGCACAAACATGACATTTAAATACAGGGACACTTTATCAACTTTGATCATCCCCTGGGCCAATGCCCCAATCTCTCAAATGCAGACGAACTGAAACCCAGCTAATCCAAACTCTTGTACAAAAACACCTGAGTAAAAACTTACTCAATATTTTTGTACAATAAACATAGGACCACAGGATAATAAGGGACCTCAGAAGATCCCTAATTGAATCAATTCCCTGCTTGAGGGAGAGTCAGCCAGGAGGTCAGACCAGGCTGCTCAGGGCTTTATCTGCTTGGTTCTTGAAAGCCTCCAAGGATGGAGCCTGCACAGCCTCACCAGACAACCAGCTCCACTGCCTGATTTTTCTTGCAGGGAAAGTGTTTTTCCCTATATCCAGACACAACCTCCTTTCTTTCAACTTGGGCCTGCCGTCTCTTGTCCTCCCATCACTGCGAAGAGCCCAGTTCCACTTTCTTAATAACCTTCTCATCAGTACTGGAGGCTGCTGTTTGTTAGGTCCCCCAAAACCAACCAGTGTCCAGGCTGAACAAGCCCGGTTCCTTCAGCCTCCCCTCAAAGGCAAGTGCTACAGCCCCAAAGATGATCTCGGTGGCCGTCCACTAAACTCACTCCAGTTCATTGATATCTTTCTTGCACTGGAACGCTCAACAGTGGAGACAGTCTTCTTGACATGTCTCACTAAGTGCCAAGTAGAGTGGGATAATCACTTTCCTTGAGCTACTGGCTGTGCCTCTATTATTACAGGCCAAGATACTGGTGTCCTCCTTCGCTGCCACAGCCTCCTACTGGCTCACATTCAGTTTTCTGTCTGTCAGGACTCTCCCATTGTTTTTAGCAGAACTGCTTCCCCAGCCAGTGAGTTCCCAGCCTTTATATGTTCAATTTGGCTTACACTATATCATATACCTTCTAGAATAACAGACAGTAGTTAAGTCAACACTGCCAAGAGTCGCTCCGTTAAAAAAAAAGAAAAAGTATCTTTTTTTCTGTTTCGATATAGTAAGCATTAACATCAACTAGTAAATCCCACTCAAAGTTCCAGAGCTGACACACATTTATAGGAATTCAGTAAACATAGGAGATAAATGATGCAATCATAAGCTGGATTGATTGATCTAATACGAACAGCTTTGGACTGCATTCCCTTTTCTTTTGTGGACACAACACCAAACAGAATCAGCACAGCCAAGAAGTACGCAAAATGGCATTAGCTATGACTACAGTATGTTCTGTAGTGATTATTTTCATGTTTGTGATTGGTTTTGTTGTTTTTTTTGTGGTTTTTGTTTGATTGGTTTGGTTTTGGGGTGTTGTGTGTGTGTGTGGTTTTGTGTTTTGGTTTTTTGTTTGTTTGTTGTTGGTTTGTATGTTTGGGTTTGTTTGGGGTTTTTTGTTGTTGTGGTGGTGGTTTTTTGTTTGTTTGTTTGTTTGTTTTGTTTTTCCCCAATTCTGCCTCTATAAGGTTATGTGCTAAAGAGTAAACCTTGTCATACAGGAGGAAACATTGTTTGTAGCAGGCATATATCTTTTAAACAGGCTCCCTCCACAAGCACATTCAGGCCTTGGTGTATGCTTATCTAGAATGCAAGATCTGCATTTTCAAAACCCTGACTCACCCTGATTTCATATCCTACGTTGGACTGGCATACAGTGGTTTTGTAGTCAGACCATCTGACTGGCCCTAATCTGTGGATGCAAATCTGAAAGGCAATATCAGACAGATTCTTGCTATCATGCAGAGAAAACAAATCAAATTGAACTGGAATTTTGAAATCTGTTCAATCTCTCCCTTTAGTCTCCCTTCTAGGTTTGTGAATCTTTACTGAAAAAAAAACCCAAACAACCCAAACAGCAACCAACCAAACGAAGAAACAAACCAAAAAAACCAATGCTTTATGAAAACTGCTACATTGCCACATTTAATTCTTTAAAAGCTAAATTTGCTGAAAAGACTTTGGATAAAACCTAAAGTGATGGGAAGCATGACAGAAGACAGTGTTGCCTGAAACCATAGGTTGATAAAATATACTACTGATCAAATGGAGAAATGGTTCATGTCTGGTCCTACTGTCAAACGAGATGAAAAAAAGAATATATTTACATGAGGGTTGTGTAGTTTAACAGAAATTTGCCTGTAAGCTGTTCAGAATAATTTTCTATCAACAAATATCACAACAAAACTCTGAAATGTCTTACTCTTTCTTTAATTATGGCATTTTTAAAATTATAGCTGAAATTTGGAAGAGTTAAATTTTACCTCATGAGGTTACTACTACCTCTATTATCCCAGTTTACATTAGGAGGTCTCCATCTAATTCTGTCCGGCTTGTATTTTTAAAAAATGGTGACACCTTGATCTTGATAGCTAATCTTCTGCCATCACCATGCTACCTAACCGTTTGGGGACCCTTCTTCTTTGGTAATACTGCTGAACAGCAAGTAGACACCTGTCTGAGCTGTTGCTGAGACGCTGCATAAATCATCATTTATTTGCAAAGGTTCAACCTCCCCATCTATTCAGGGCGATTCTTTCTGCATTCACCACCAACACATTCAGCAACACTGTATTAGCTCAGTTACATTCAGGGCAAACTAGGAGTAATCACTTAATTCTTTTATGGAAGAAATGCAGGAATTTTGGCTTATCTCCTTTTAAAAGACCTAAAATGAAAAGCCCATCATTTGTGCAGCTACAGTTCTAACCTGTGCTTTAAGGATGATGCCACCTCTGTTAGTAGTTACTCTTTGCCGTACACTTTGTATGCTGGAACAAAGGTAATTTAATATAAGACTCACTAGAGACCAAATGGGCATGGTTCCCAAAAATGTGGTAAAACAATCTACCCAAGTCTAAGGTACTTTCATGAGGTTGATTCCCTTACTAACAGTTCTATTCTGAACTACAGGTGTAGCCCTACCATCGAGTAAAGCAAATACCTGATATGGATTTTGGAAAGCACGGTCTGCCTCAAAAATTCTTGGAAGCTCATGGCAAACAAATATGGACATTTGGGGGCAAGAAAGGAGCAAGAAGTCTAGAGCACTGTAGTGCCTCTTGAAAGAAAAACGTTCTTTATAAAAGGCAGATGGAAGCTGAAAGGTTGGACATCGCTCCTAGTCATAGGAACATGATGACCCATCATGCTATGTCTTCACATCAAATTTACTGTCCAGCCTGTGTGCCCTGAAATCCAGTCAATCATGTGATGACCCAAATAAAATTTCCCATGGATATTTTGGTAAAGTTTTCATTTACTAAAAAATCTCATTAGGGAAGATAAGTGATGCAGTACTAGAAAATCACAGGTTTGTGCCTAATGTTCTAGTCTTATCAGGTAATCTTCCATATAATTGCACCATGGGTGCTTCAATAATCATTAATATAGATCTAATATTTTTTATTTATTTTATGTGTTAAGTCACTTGTAGAGTGACTTAAGGTTCCCTGAAGGAAAGAATGGAATCAAAACTTCTTTAATTTGTCTCTACTAGCAGTATAAAATGGTAAGGCTACCCTTGAGTCTGCAGTACAGTAGGACACATGATCAGTATGCACAACCAATGGAGTATGGAAGAGTTACACTGAGCTGGCTTGAGTATTGGCTCACTTCTGAGAAATGAAGTGGCACTCAGCACCTGAAGTTTAGGGTCAAGAGCTTAAAAAAAAAAAAAAAAAAAGAAAAAAATCAACATGCAGCTATTCCTCTACATTTAAACTTCTGTTTCCAAGAGAAAAAGAGCTTGATCTTTAGAAGGTACTGAGTTTTTAGAAGTATCCACTGATTTTAAAAGGGACCTATGGAAAGCTCGACAATCTTGAGACAATAAAAACAGTTTAATCATCAGATAAGGACATGAGTACGTATTTGCTCTCTAATTTTTGAAAATCTTGACCTAGATTTCTCTAAGTACAAAACCATCTGATTGTTTAGATGTTAGCTGAGTACAATTCCAGTTTATGTATATCATTGAATCAAGTGAACCTTTACAAGGTGCCAAACCTGAACTAATTACATAAACTTATTGCAGTAACTCGTACCCTTGCTTTCCCTATTCCCATGTCACCATTACTTTGTGTAGCCTTCCTAAAATCACACTGTAATCCTTTCAGAGCAGAAACTCATTTCTTTATGAGAACTGTAAAAATACATCGAGTGTGGCAGAAATAACGTAACACGACTTTTTTTCCCAGTTACTTGCAATAATGTAGAAATTGCCCTGTCCAACAGCAACCTGATACATGTAAGAAATATTAGCAATTTAACCAGTCCTTTTCAGCTTGGCAGTTCTAAACCTAACAGAGGCTACATCACCAAGGTTATGCAGCTACTTCTGCCACATAACATTGACATCCAAGTTGATGTGTGCTTGATTTGTAAGCCTTTTTCTAAAAAGACAAAACCAATTAAAGTTGCATGCAACTAAATATGTTCTGATCAACTCAATACTACCTTTCTTTTTTTTAATGCTCATTATCATCAAGAGAAAAGGAGAAGAAAAATAAAGAAGTAAATATTACTCTGAGTCCATCCTAAGACTTCATATGCATTCCCAACATAAACATCTTTAGGAGTTGAGACTCATTGACACTTATCATAGCACACATATTCAGATCTCAAAATACAGACACAAGAGTCTAACACTAAGAGCTGATTCAGGATATTGATGGAAGTTCCCAAGTTCTATAAGCATCTCAGACTTCTTTATCCAGTGACCAGTTTGCCTCTTTAGTGCAAGAAGCAGTATATATCATCTCTCCATCACCTTCACTGCAAATTTGCTTATCTCAACTCTGTAAACTCAGGTTCTCAATCATTTTTCTGCATGGTCCTCCCCGGATTTTAAACTGGGATGCACCTCTAGCCTTTCCCTTGATTTCGCATCACTGTCCTCCTCTTCCTGTTCTGTCTTTCCAGCTTTCTTCACTCACTGATGTTTCAATATGACACAGGTTTTACTTGTGTATTGTGGTAAATATTATAATACATGCCCAGATGCCTCGTGCAAGGGTATGTGCAAATGCAGAATTAGTGTGTTCCAGATGGGCACAGTTGCCTGTTTCACCTGCAGGAGTCAGGGTTTGGGCATTGTGCCATCCACTTGTCTGTTCCATGAAAGCAGTGAATGGGTTAAAACAAACAATGAACAATTTTACAAAGAAACCACCAGGAATGCATATTCCTTCTGGTTTGTCTTTTTGGCTACATTTGCCTTTTGAGAATACCAGTTGGGAAAATTGTTTAGAACTCAGACACGGGGACAATAAAACTTCCCTAAACTGCTAGAAAGTCAGTGTGTAGATGGAACATATTACAGCTGCATCAAGGAGAAGCTGGGTAGCTCAGCACAACAGAAACTTAGGAGGATTCCAGAGCAGAGATCCAGTAGACATTTGGAATATTAAGGAAGTTCAATCCCTGAGTAAACAGGCAACTTCAAGGATCAAGGGGCTGCTTCTTCATATCTGTTCCTTCTTAGAAGGGGCAACATCAGCCTGTCTGATAACTACTTTGCATTATCTCACTGCTGTAAAAATCCTTCCAAAAGACAAAATGAGCCCTAGTAGCATTATAACTGTAACTGGAATAATTCAGAGACTCAGAGAAACAAATACAGTAGAAAATCTTTAGTAACTAACTATTTAAAGGAAAAACAACAACAAATAGATCCAACCCTATTTCTCCTGTAAATGCCATCCAGCTTGCTTTTTCTCCCTCTCTCTGTCCCCAAAGAGCAAAAACCTCCTCGACAATGCCTTCTGAAGGCTGTGTCTGCCTGCTATCCTCCCTGCCCACCTACCGTGGGGAGCAGCTCCTCCCACCTGCACATAAAAGCCAAGTGCATGCTACCAGCAGCAGATCAGAGCACTTTCTCAGTCCTCCACTGTTTTGAGCCACTGATCTTCTCTTCCTTGGATCTTGTATACTCAAGGTAAGATTACTGCTACTTCAGGTTTCTGTTCTAACCAGCTATCGTCAGGAAGTCTTAACGTGAACTCTAGCACTGCCTTGCTGGGTGGTGCTGGCTTCCCCCCCCCTCCCCTTTTTTTTTTTTTAGATGTAGTGTCATCTGACATTTAAGTTAGTAACAGTCTGTTGTTTTAGCAATGAAATAAAAACGGATCTTGCTGGGAAACACTGTGTGGCTGGGAAGAGGTCTTCTCTCCCTTTCTGATTGATTTTGAAGAGATCAGTATACCCAGACCAATTCTAGCCATTTATTATCTCTCTTAGTAGTCTCTCTCTCTCAGTCCAATCAAAGTTATAAAAAACCCTACACTCTAAGGCTACCTTAAATTGTTTGAGGGAAAAAAAATGCTTAGTGCTAATTTAAGGAAGGAATTGAAGAATTGTTTTCTAATTACTATTATTATTTACTAGACAGATTGAGCCTATATTGGGACTGAAGTGTATCTTCACAGGTTTCATTGCCTTTAAAAAAAAAAGTGTGATGAAACTTAAGCTCTCACAGAAGCACAGTAATAAGGCTGATGGAATTCACTATCTGGTACCAAATATGCTTCAATTACACATTTCACAAAGAAAGTTCTACTTCTTGGAACAACAGACCTTGTGTGTCTATGAAATTTCTAGATCAGCTTGAATTGTATTTTATCTACAGTTTGCCTACATAGGCATTTCTAATGCTAAAGAAAGGAATAGTTAAGTGCCTCAGAGACAGCTACTGAACAGTTGAAACATTAAAAAGTGTTTCAAAACCATGTTCACACTCCCCTCTATTCATCTATCCATCCTCACAGAGATGAACCTATTAGTGACTAGTACCAGTTTCTCATGTTGTGAGTCAGTGCACTTTTAACTCGCAGTCACCTGTTTAAAGAAATTCCATCATAGAAATCCTAATCCTAGAATGCCTCTCTCCAGTGCTCAGAGAGGAGGAAAAGCATGAACTACCAAAAGCAAGCAGCGAATGCTGTCTGTAAATATTTTTTTTGTACTCTATGTAATACATTCCGCAGATAAAAAGTGATATTATCTTCCTAATAACCAAATGATTTTCTTCCTAAATTGATACCTTTTTTTTGTTCTTTCTCCAACTAAAAAGCCTTTTCTAAAAAATAATTATGTCCACATATCGCTGTACTCACATTAGCTGCAACATTTTAAGCTATAGCACTGTATAACAGCTGAACTGTGCTCAAAGTACCCTTTTCTACATACTGTGTATAAGATTTTTTCTGTATTTTACATGTTATCTATCGTAACTAATGGGGAAAAGAAAACACTGCCTTCAGCTATTTGCCTGGAAGATTACATAAGTATCTTGAAAAAAAAAACCAAACAAACAACAAAAACCACTCCAAACAAATACAACTATCTAAAACCAAAGTACAGTGCTTTCTATAGCAGGCTTACAGTAAAACTATTTTGCATCCAGGTAATCCATATAAATTGCCCATAGAAGACAAGAATATAGCCCAATAATTTTTCTCATAACTGGCATTCAATCTCTAAGCTACAAAATTTTATTCCTTAGTTAACATCTGATTTTTATAGCAAACCTCCCTTCTCTCTCCAAAAACACTTTCTGTAAAACACAGATCCGTGATTTTAAGTGTAATGCATACAGAATTTAGGTATACAGTCTGGCAGTAAAACCTCACTGTTCACACAAAATTTTACTGTATCAGATAAATCAAAATTTCTAACAGCAATTCTCAAGGAAAAAAAAAACGCATTTGCCACAGGAAATGTGTATGTAGCAAAATACCTTTTATTGAAGCCTGCTGTGAAAGGTAATGTTTTGGCATTTGAAAAACAGATTGAAGGACATATTAAGAAAACTCTGTTCAAAGGAATGCATTTAATTTAGATCAGAATCTCCTCTGAGCAATTTCTCTCTTAGGCTGAGTAGATAATTCAGCTTAGCATCACTTTGCAGGAGGGGATGAAGGGAAACTTCAGCCAGCAGTTCTCTAGGAGAACTTCAATGTCTAGGAATGCATTTATTGACTTACTAGGCTGATCTGAAACTCCTTTTTATAAGATCAAAGCATACTGATATTGAGATTAAAATACTGTCATTTTAAAATAATGCTACAACCACAGTTTGAAAAAGTGAATCAGTGAGAGAAGGAGGAATTCAGATTTTTTGAGTAACAGCCACAGCATTTAAAAATAACAAAATAAAGGTTAAGAGACTATATTAATTTTTCAGCCACACACCAGTTAAGTGTAAAGCAGGCATGCTCAGGCGTTTCTCCTTGTGGCTGCAGTTAGGGTTTTTAGGTGTTCATTTAGGGCACTAATGCCCACTTAAGCCACTAGTGTAACTCCCAGTGCTCTCAGCGGTGCTAGACTAGATGCCTCGAAACACAGGATAAGCATATATCTGTCTGCTTGTCTACACATAGGCCTGCCACTACCACTGATTCTGGGAGATTCCGGTCTTCATTAATTTCTCTTCACCCACCTCTCTGTGAGGCAGAGGAATGTTTTCCTCTGGCCATGCTGACACTAAATACATGCACTTGTTTGGTTGTTGTCACAGCAAAATTTCATGGTAGAGAGTCAGCTGTATTCAGCCTTATGGAGTCCACCCGTTTGCGACTGATCTGTCCTTGCGTGACTCTTCAGGGCCGAACAGAAGGGAGAATTCCAGTGACAAATCTCGAGAGAGAATTTGCTTCTAACACTTTTGAACTTCCTGTGAAACCCTTTACAAACCCCTTAACAGGATTTGCGAATCATTGCTGGAGGGGTAAATAAATAAATAAATAATCAACTGACCACCTCTTTCTTACCCTCTGTGGTTGAAGGAGACCAGCAGAGATCCACTGCCACAGGCCAGAAATGGTGGGCAACATCTGACTGTAAGAATTCAGCCTTGGTAACTCAGCAGCAATGAAGAGCTCAAAGAGAAGCACCCGGTGCTTAAGCAAAATTATTCACATGAAGCTTGCGTGGCACATAGAATACGTTCTCCCTCTTCCACGTTTGCTGTCATGTGCCACCTCTATAAATGTATAGGATATAATTTCATACCCACTAAAAGAAAACAGCACCAAAAACCCCACCAGCTTTGCCCTATGTTTTTAATCCTAGAGCTAATTTATGAGGGTACAGACTACTAATTGCTCCTGTGGCCCTGCAAATACTGCATTCACAAAACAAACAAACAAACAATGACAAAAACCCCACAACACCACCACCCAACAAACAAACAAAACCCCCACCAAACACATTCCAGTGCTTGATTTCTAGAGTAATTGCCCTAGCAATGGAGGCCTTGTCTCTTATTCTTCTAAACTGAAAATTACCACTAAGCATGCACTGCTCGCAGATAAAATAGTGAATGTGTGAGAGGTAACTGGAGGACTAGCAGGAGTGATAAGGACTAGAAAAAGAACCATTCGTGGTTGTGTCTCTACCTGCCATAGAAGACAGGACAATTTTGAAACGTCCTTGAGCACATCTACAAGGCAGAATTTTCTGCCCAATTATGCTATGTCTTGCTATATATCTCAGGGGAGGAAAGATTAAGTTTTACCCCTGAAGCTTAAATATATCCCTATATTTACCATTAGTTTTTTGGCCTTCCAATTATTCTAAACTGTATGTTCTTTCCTTCTACAGGGAGATATTTTTAAATTTTCACCAGTGTCATATTTCTAAAAGACCAATGGTTCAATGGAGTTATTGTAGTAAGGAACACGAAAAGACAAAAACATTAGAGGCAGCTTTTTCTGTCTGCTTAAAAACAACAAATAGCTGTATTTAACTGTACAAAAGTTTCTTACTTTTGCCCCTTACACTTTCTAGATTTTTGTGTAAGTGATGTTGCCTTTTTGTGGCTTTCCCTCAGAAAGTGAGATCTATTCTTTGTGCTAACAGAATTATCCTTCAGCAAAAGTTGTGGAGCTTTGTGTGTTTATAAAGATAATGATGAGTCCTGGTTTTGAAGCCTTTTGTGGGTCTTGTGCAATAACTGTGCCTATTCTCTGTACACATCAGTAAACAATTGTGCTTGGTCTCCCTGTACTCCTGAAATGTTGGATGTGTTTCTGTAATTGTCTTGATGTGTAATGAATTTAATGTCTCATAATTGCACTGCAGGGGATTAATACCACTATGCAGTCTAGGGACATCTTTTGATGATTAAAACTCCTTCATGCAAGTCCATATTTTGTAGCAAAAGCAAAATGAATGTAAGTCTGTTGCTTCTTGAATGACAGGTGAAACTGTTGAGGGGTGACATGTAATGGACCTTTTTCATCAAAAGAGAGTGAGAATCGGTGCCCTCTCTTGGTTAGAAAAAAATATATAAAGCAGCCCTATGAGAGTGTTTATCAGTTCCCTCTGCTGGCTACAAAGCCCACAGCCAGATGAGCAGCTGTGTTTGCGGAGGCGAAGGTCTTAAGTTCTATTCCCAGTGCTGTGTGCATGCGGTAAACCGATGACTGTGGTGTCTGTGCACGTATGTGGACATCATTCTTTAGAGGGTCTCATCAACAACTACACTGAGTTCAACATGAGGGCACTCAAAAATAATATGGAGTTCTTGGGAGGTAAGAAATTTCCAATTTAGGATTTGAGAAGCACGCTAGCAGCCACGCCATTCGTAATATTACGCAGCTAGAGCATCTTTCTGTTACGCATCATATGTACACCTTGCTTTTTCCACCTCTTCAAGAAAAGTGTGTGTATGTGATCGTTGCACTCAGTTTATAGACATCTGGCCAGTTACCACAAATATTTTTGGCAATCCCAAATTGTAACACTTCAGAATGTCAGCCTCTGAGAACTCCACATTTGCAAAAAATGAATAAATGGTATCAACAAGAACACTCAAACCTAAAAAAAAGGAAAAAAAAACCACAAATCAAAACAAAACAGAAAAATAAAAAATAACCTAACTAGTTATTTTCCATTCTTGTAAGGAAAGGCGTATATAATCTGGTTATGCAACTGGAGAAAAAGGTCATATAATTTATGCAGTCACTCTGAAATTAAGTTGAGATGAAAAAAATATATTGCAAACTTAAGAAAGAGCTTCTATTTTAAATAAATATCCATAGCACTAATAATCATGAACTCCTGGGTCAGGTACACCAGTTCACTTGAGCTCCTTGGAATCTATCACAGCAACATATAGAATATACATAACCTATCCTATTAAAGGGAGAATGAGTCAAAACTAACAGCTTGATGTACTAGATATCAAAGGTATATAAAAAACGAGATTTTTGAAACATCTGCAGCATATGTTTCCTGCTAACTAAAAAAGCAGCCACTCTTTCCAGACCAACATAGTGCTGCACTATTTTCTCTGAAATGCGAGAAAGAAGTGGACAGTAGCACACTGTAGACTTGCATAGGGAACTTCAAGCAAAGCATTTGACTATTTTTGCAACTGAAAATTCTGGAGAACAAAACAAGTTTCTAACAAAACCCAGTGTTATGAGGTGAAGCAACACCATATATGTATAATACACTACAGTCCTTGAAATGGAGATGCTTACATTGCCTCTCATTTACTCGACATAATTTACAAAGACACACAACAGAAGATGGCACAGTCCCAGTGACACTCAAACCAAACACAATCAATTTACCACTGAAGAAATCTATTATAGCATTCAAGTCTGCCTCTGCCAGCACACGACTTACCTCTGTTCTGCCCTTCCATTCTTCCCATCATGTGTGGAGCTCCAGTGAATGCACAGTATCACAAGAAGTCTTTTATGTGGCTCAGAGACCAGAATTTTTCCTTCAGCTTGCCTTTAAAAAAAAAAAAAAAAGTGTTCAGATATTTCCCAGTATTTCTTTGTAAATGAATTAGGTGTTCTTAGTCCAACTCTCATTTGATGGACATTAATATAAAACACACAACTGGGATGCCTTGTTGGCAATTCTCAGCAAAATGTCAAGAGGTAGTTACTTTAGGTCAAAGTTGAGCAATAAAAGCAGGCTTGTGAGGTAAGTTTAAGTTGCCAGCATTGATATATCTGTCACCTGCACTATACATAAAAAGCAAATAAGCAACGACTAGTTAAACAAGTACATTCCACAAGCACTAGCATTCACACAAAACATATTTTAGAAAATGAAGAAAAAAAGACAACACTCAGTACTTATTTCCTTTCAGTCAGTGGCTTAAATTGAATTTACCATAGTAGCACATCACATTGTTCGCTGCAGAAAAATGCAAAACTTAGGCCTTTAGGAGTAAGTCTCTTGTGCTTTACTGGTTCCAAAAATGTCAGTGCTTGTCAAAGTGTTTTTGAAATAAAACCAAAACCATGTTAATAAAATGAACTTTCCAAGACAATGCTGGCCAAAACTGATTCTTAGATTTCTTTTCAGCAATAAACTGCCTCCGTGGTTGCTGAGCTGATAGGGAGGAGGACTTAAAGGTCCAAAGCCGAGTTCTGGTTAACCCAAAGAGGGTAAAAAACAGATCTCAAACAGAGCACAAGCCCTCCAATGAATGGAAAGATTTTTTGCTGAGGGTGGGCAGAGCTTAGCAAAATCCAGCTGTGCTTTCAAAAACGGTTGCAATCATTATTAGGCTCTGCTTCAATGTATTCAGAGACTGGAATACTTGTTGTGGTTACAATTTGTGATGTGCTGCTGTAGATCACTAGACAAGACTTAGTGCTTGTGTAATGCAGCATTCACAGGCTAAATGTCAGTTCACAAGATCTACCCTGCGTATTTATTAAGTAGCAATTCTCTACATGAATTAACAATGCAACAACTGGAAAGGTTCTGTCCCATCCTATCCAAGCCTTCCAGATGAATAGCTCCAAAAATATGCTCTAGTGAAGAATTAAGGTGTGCATGATGAACTGAGTTTCTACTGTACACACAAGTTGCATGCAAGTCTGGGCAATGAGATCTCAGAACTAATTTGCTGAATGGGCATATAGGTGCAGACGCGGCAGTAGTTTCTGTCTTCCACAAAGGAAAGTGGTGCAGTAGTTGGATGTTCTGTGCCTGTTGCAGGAATTCCCACCCTCCTCCAGTTCCAACCAGCATAGCTCAGTTTAGGAGGTCTATGTAGTACAGTCCAAGCTGCCGTTGCAAGGTTGTTTTCTTAGTTCCTATGCTCGGGAACTCCTACAGACTATTATTATCTTTTGGAGTTCTGGGCATAACTTATTATGTCAGGAAACATGCACGACATTTTAGGATTCCCTAAACTTGCATTGCTAGCCTCAGCTAAAAACATTGTTCATATTATCATGTAAATAAAGAAAAACTGTATGTTTAACATCCAAGGCTGATACTCGATTAAAGATTCATTCACATCAGTAATTTTTTTCTGTATTGCTATAAAATGATCAAATGGCTTTCAAGCTGTAGTTTAAAGAAAATCCACTCATCTCAGCCATCTTTTGTAATGTCACCTTCATTGCATTTTGGTTTTAGATTGCTCTTAAGCAACTAGTTGCAAATACTCAGTACCTAAAATCCAAGCTACCGATGCTGATGCTACAAAACTGAGAGGAGTGACTGATACACCAGAAAGCTGTGCTGCTATTCAGCAAGACCTGGACAGGCCAGAGAGTTGGGCATAGAGGATCATAATGAAGTTCAACAAAAGCAAGTGTAGGGTCTTGCACCTGGGGAAGAATAACCCCAGGCGCCAGTACAGGTCAGTGGTTGGCCCATTGGAAAGCAGGATTGCAGAGAAATACCAGAGAGTCCTGGTGGACAGCAGGTTGACCACGAGTCCAGAACGTGCCCTTGTGGCCAAGAAGGGCAACAGTATCCTGGGGTACATTAGAAAGAGTGTGACCAGCAGGTCGAGGGAGGTTTTCCTCCCGCTCTACTCTGCCCCGCTGAGGCCACATCTGGAGCATTGTGTCCAGTTCTGGGCTCCTCAGTTTAAGAAGGACAAGGAACTACTCGAGACAGTAAAGCAGAGGGCTACGAAGATGATTAAAGGTCTGGAGCACCTTTCTCATGAGGAAAGACTGAGAGAGCTGGGTCTGTTCAGTCTGGAGAACAGAAGGATGAGAGGGGATCTTATCAATGCTTATAAATATCTGAAGGGTCAGTGTCAAGAGTCTGTGGCCAAAATCTTCAGTGGTGCCCAACAACAAGATAAAGGGCAACAGACACAAACTGAAACCCAGGAAATTCCATCTGAATATTAGGAGAAACTTCTTTATTTTGAGCATACCAGAGCACTGGAACAGGCTGCTCAGAGAGTTTGTGAAGTCTCCTACTCTGGGGATATTAAAAATCCACCTGGATGCATTCTTGTGCAACCTGCTCTAGGTGAACCTGCAGGTAGGTTGGACTAGATGATCTCCAGAGGTCCCTTCCAAGCACAACCATTCTGTTATTCTGTGATTAGTTTTGGCATGTGATTCCTATGGTCTATCTCTGTTCCACGGTCAGGGCAAGACAGCTCATAGATTCAAATTTCAAACACGAAAATTGTCTTTCACTGAGTTCAGAATTTACTTGCAACGAATATTTTGTATTATTCTTTTGAAACACTCTATTTTCAACATCACATCTGTCACTTGTATGCTGAATGCTCTCCAGAACTCAGTACAAAAGGTCTATGAAACATAAGCAAAACAAATTCAATTTGTGACTGCTCAGAGCCATTTTCTTTGCTACCCATGTTTTCAACTTTCTACTAACTGTTCATCTCATGAAAACAAGTACTTCACAAATAAGCGAACAGAAACCTATTGTATTTTCAACACTCCATTCATCAAGCATATTTTGAGAGGTGGAATTTTAGCTTGATAGACACTCACAACATACAGCCTTATCCTTCAAAATAATGACCCTATCCATGAGACAGAACCGCATTCTCAAATCCCACCAAAGCTGAAGCCAACTGAAGAAGTAACTTGGCACTTGGCACTCCCCAGGGGCACTCAGCACCACGGACCTCAGCTCAGGGTGCAGCAACCCTTCACATCTTCTCCCCTTCTGCCACCAAAGGTGGCTTGCTCGACTTCTTACACATCTTTGAAACTTCAGGAAGGCCTAATTTTTTTACAATAGGGGTGGTAAACACCAGAACAGATTTCCCAGAGAGGTGGTGGATGCCCCATCTCTGGAAACTTTCAAGACCAGGCTAGATAGGGCTTTGAGCAACCTCTCTAGATGAAGATGTCCCTGCTCATTGCAGGGGGGTTGGACTAGATGACCTTCGAAGGTCCCTTCCAACCCAAACTATGATTCTAAGAAACCACAAAATATACTTGACACCCAAAAGCTATCAAGATAGCAGGGGTTTGTGTCAGCAGATTCAGTCTAGTGACACTGAGTTGTGACAGCTCAACCTCGCTGGGCTGTGGGCAGGGTTGGGGCCAGCCTGGGCATGGGGCAGCCATGGCCCCTTGTCAGTCAGGCTGGGCCCTTCGACTTGGTTTAACCACCTCCTGCCTCATGTTGTGGCTCTGTGGTTCTGGCCTGCCCTAACGTTAATGCCATTTCTGCACACAGGCAGTCAGAGAATTGATTTAAAGCCTGCGCCTCCCATTCCCAAAGGAGAGGCAAGGGTTGAGGGGAGCAGAAACTCCCTGCAGCTCAGTCAGCTGAGGAGCATTTATGGAAACACAATGTGCTTGAGGTTTCTTGGGTTTCAGAGATAGAGCCTGGGGGCTTCACTTCTGCGTGCCAGGCCTCAGTGCCCCTTTGAGAAGGATCTGGGTAGCATTAGCTCACACAGATGCGGACAGTGCTGGAAGGCCAAAAATGAGGGGGGCGGAGGGGGAGGCTCTGCTCTCAGCTGGAAAGAAAATGTCACATCCTGTGAGGGGAGGCTGCTCAGAAAAAGAAGGAAGGCTGCTCCAGCATGCACCACTGGAGGCTCAGGACCTTTCAGATTTCCCCGTCTGGAGGCAAAATTGAGGCCACTATAAGTTGAAAACAAAAAAAAATATCCATTTTGAAAATAAGGTTCTTTGGTCTTAAAACAAAAAACACACCTGCAAAAAAAAATACTGCTGTATATGGGCATCTAGTACAAGGAGAGTAACTGGTCTTGTAAAGTTGAAATTCTAAAACCCCAAAACTCCCCCCAAAATATCAAATTCTTTGGTGGGATGTGAAGAAAGAAATATCATATGAGAAAAGAAAATGATTAAACTACTGTACTCATCAGGCAGGTAGTTCAGAAGGCAAACAGCTGAGCAGAACGGCGCTGTCATTTTCTTCCTATCCCGTTTTCTTTAGCACAAAGGTTTTTCAGGGTGAACCTTTCTGACCTATTTCTTACACCCCCTAGTACGGTGGAGTCCTGACTTATGACCAAGGATTTAAGACAAAGAACAGCAGCTCCTGAACCTGTCACAGAGCGAAGCTGACTCTCGGGCTCCTGCTCCGATCCCTTTAACACACTCCTATTTACACAGATCATTGGTATGTCTGGAAAGATATTGTACTACAAACGGTTCACCTCCCTGTCCTAGCTGCAGAAGTATCCAAGAACATCACATACAGTAGATTAATGAATTTATCCTTACAAGCACCCTGGCGACATCACTCTCATTTCAGAGGAAATTGAGGCACAAAGTTGGTGGTGTAGCATTTCAAGAGAGTACTCCTGGCCAGATTCTCTAGTGTCTTCTCATGATGACAGGGGCTAGTTGGAGAGCTTGGTTCCCATCCGGGCACCTCAATGACAACCAGATTTTCATGAGCACTCAGCACCCAGTAGCTCTAGCAATGACACTTGCAGCCAGAGTTTCTGAAAAGTTCCTTTGGTCATCTGGCTGCTGCCTCAGTGGAAGCAGAGAGCTTTTGAAAAATCTGATCCTGTTTGTGGGTGCTGAGCACTTGTCAAAATTCTTGCTTAAGTGACCTGGCCAAGGATGCAGACTAAAATCTGAGCAGAACACACTTTGCCTAATCCCTAGGCCAGTGATTTAACCACAGGCATATCCTTCCATCTTCAGCAAAGAAAGGATAGACACTAGTTGGGGCAGGAATCAAAATGCCAAGTAGCTGCCAGTACCCACGCCTGCCAAGAAAAATGCCCAGATACTTGTGGGCAAACCAGACAGCCACATTTTGGTACTGAGAAAGGGTTATTTGTAGTAGCAGTGCCAGAGTCTGGCAACCCGGATTATGCTCTTTCCAGATGTACCTATTTTTTTTCTGGGCTAAAACTCTTGTGAACATGCCCTCACACAGGCATACCCTCCTTAGTCTTCAGAAAGAAACAGCAGCTATCCAAACACTGTACTGTCTCCATTATCCTTCGAGAGCCAGGCACGCTTGGGCAAGACAACGCTGTTTTGTGTAATGATTAAGAAGCAGTGGTCGCGTCAGTGAAGATTCTTGTTTTCATTGAATATTTCATTCATTTCTGAACATAAGCAACCACTTAGCTGCAGTTGTGCTAGATGCAGAGGAGGAAACACATGCTATTCTTGGCTGGACTTTACCTCTGTGGGAAGCAGCAGTCTCCTTACAGCAGCCTCTGTAAGCTGCGTGATTTAGCTACATTAGAGAATGTCCTGAACCTCAAAGCAAGGACCTGTCTCCAGATTCTGAGTACCCCTAAGTGTGAATGCATCTGAAACCCAGCTTGGATCCTGTATTTTATGCCCTGTTTGTGTGAGGTCCATTTGCCAACAGCAGTTTCCAAAGCCATGAGCTCAAGGCTAGCTTAGAAATTCCTCTCCAAGCTGACCATATCCACTCAGCTGCCACTTGAGATACTATTTGCTGTGTCACTCATCATCAACTTGTTGGACTGTCTATCACAGGACTTGAACTCAGAGTCCAGCTTTCATTAAATGCCCTGTCTCACCTCTGTCCCCAGCTTTCAGACCACCTCCCAAGGCACTATCTGACCAGTCTGGCAATAGGAAGATAAGGCACCAAGTCACTAGTGTGTTTTAAAGGAGCATCAATATCACATAATAACTATTGAATGAAAACATTTACAGAAAAATGGTTTTGTAAAACAGCTTAGACTAAGCTGTTGCTGAGGGTTGAGCTCAAGCTATTATAAATAAGCCAAAAAATGCAGCTGTATTTTTTCTAGCTACAGCTAAGTGTACTGGAAAAGCCTTTTGGGGGGGTGGGAGGAAAATACTCTTCTAACAGAGGATTACACCTAGAAGCAAGTGTGAACATTTGTTTTCTGCTCTGTCGGGTCTATACCTGTAATAATACAAGGAAGGCAATGGTCGCGGCTTGTGCTTTTACTGTTGAATGACAGCACTTTCACTGACATCTGCTGCAGTAATTAATATAATAACAACTCCAGTCAGAAGCCGGACTTCAGAGCAATACCCCAGTCAAAGAATAGAGCCTCAGCTTTACAAACAGAAAAACTGAGACAGAAGGCGATGAGCTCATGCAGCTTGTTTGTGCAGTTAATTGTACGTGTTTTAATATAACTTGTGACCTAAAAGGTTATAAGGAATAGCACTGGAGAAACTTGGGTTATGATTAGTAATTTTGTGGGCCTTCATGTTTCTATCAGCAAATTTGCCACTACGACTTGTCACTTTTTCCATCTTGCAGATTTTTGTTTATTTATTAATTCTCTTGTCCTATCCTTGGAAGGAGCCAAGGCATTTCTGTGGAAAAGCTGGGGTCTATTAAGAGCCCAGGTCAAGAAGTCTGTGTTAGGTGTCCTCTCCCTGGAACTAACTTTTCCACCTGGACTTAAGTGTAGTTTGGGATTTGTGTCTTTGCTATTAACAAGGTAGCACAGAGACTTCAAGGTGGGATACTCAACTCCCAGGTAACCGATCTCATTATAAGATACTGTTACTCTGGGAAGGTTATGTTTCTTTCTAGTTTTGTTTGAAAATGCACTCCAGGAAATGAGGCGAGTTTCCTTTAATAACTAATGTATGTATTTCCACCAAAGAGCTGTAGTTTTGAATTTACATGTTCTGGAAAAAAAAAGTTCTGATCAGAAATTCCTGCTTATTTATTTGGGAAATGATTGGAATCACTAAGTATAACCACTTAAAAGTGGAAAAAAATTCCACTTTCAAGAGAGGACAGTCAGCATTTCCCAAATTATCCTCTTTGTGCCCATGAAAATGGTCACTCGAAATCACTGCCTACTGTCTTATAAGAACTTGGGTCTCATTCTTAACCCAGATAAGCAAAAGAGAAAACTGTATTTCTGGAAACTGCACAATTCAGCGTCCCTAAACAGAGCAGCTTTCCAGCCTTTACAGATTCACCCATGACAAAGCAAAATACCCACCAAGCCTGACTGAATTTACACAGCTAAATAAATCACTTTTAAAGTGTGTAAATGTCATTGTGAGAGTGAAAAGATGAAATGTGCTGTATATCATCTCTACAAAACCAGAAGTAGTTATATTATAAATAAACAGAGTTTGCTTGGTATTAGGGACATAGGAAATTCCATTCAAGAACAGACAAATGGCACATCTTGTCTGGTATCCTGCATCTGGCACAGGCCTATAACAGATGCTTAAAATACTTGGCTCTCTTGGCTCCACAGTCTCCCCTGTTCCACCTACCACCAATGTTATAAATCACAGTTCTCCTAACCTCTGGTGAGAGTCTCCTTCCTGCTCTCTTGTATAATGTAGGAGGTGGAAGCACTGGCCAGGACAATAAATATTTGCCATCCATGACACATATTACAGTGGCTGGTACTGAATTTGGCTGAACTGTGGTTCTGACTACTTCAGAACATATATGGTATTACTGCCTGTATTGCCTATGCAGCCAAAGAAAGCAGCACATAGGTGAGGACTATGCTTGGCTCCAGGGAAAGGGAGAAGCAAACCCCTTCTCACCCTTGTTTACACATAGCAGCAAGTATGCCTACCACTAGCCCATTTTAATCAGCTGCCCTCTTTCTATCAAGGCTCTGCCACCTAGTTGCTCCCTACCACTTAACCACATACATATCTCAGTGTAGCTTTCTTAGTAACTTTTATAGTTCAATGCATGATGACTGAAAATTAAATGAGTTTGTCTATCAAGCAGAATTCACTGTTGTCTGTATTCCAGAGGTTGTTGAAACATGGCTCATCCGCCCAGGAGTTCACATAAAGCAGGTTCACCTCTTTAGTTGTCTGGTGCTTCTAGCCATTGTCACTAGTATTAGATGCCTGCACTCACTAAAAATGACTGTGGCACTCTCCCTTACTAGAAACGTACTTCCCACAGACCATGTCCCTTTATTTTCTACAATCTCATTCACAGCCAGCATTAAATTCAATGGCACAATCAGTTAAGGGCCTTTAAAACAGAAAAATGAAAAATGCAAATCTTTCCATGTGAAAAGCTGAAGTTTCAAAAAGCCTTTATATTAACTAGATTACATCCTCTTTGTGTTCCTTACTGAAATATAACAGGACTTTAAATAAGGCTAAAGAGAATTTACAACTATAGTAACTACCATGCAAAGCCTTTTCACATGCCATCTTACAGAAACAACAGAAAGAGGCAGGCAGTGGTAGAAATTATGACACCTCATGTCTAAGCTATACTGTCAAAAATTAAATTTGAAGGAAAAAAAAAAGTGTCCCTCAGTTTGAGCATATCATCTCTATAGTTACTGCTCTAAGGGAATGACCTAAGAAATCTTCATGTATTTATAAGGGAAAACTAAATCCTTATGGTGTGCCTAAGTTGTTAGATATAGTTAGAAATGTGAGCTTTTGCCGTGCTCCAGGATTTTCTGATTTTGGTTCCAGCCTACCAAATATAACGTTCAGTGTCAAAGCCCCAAATCTAGGGCAGACCTTTGATCTAGCTGCCCCAATTTGTACCCACAGTATCTGTCTGCTTGAAAGAATGTACACATGAAAGCTACTACAATACCTAGAAGAAGGTTGCATACTTCAACATATTCCAAATAAACCATACATTCAGGGATGGCCAGGCTTAATATTAGCAGAGGCTCTGTGACTTTCTGCACTTCTCTCCTGTTGTACAAGAGAAATGACTTTCAGAATATCCATTTTATTTCAGTCAGGAACAGAAGCAGAGGTTTTCCAAGGCAGACAAATGAGTCAGCCACTTGTCCCAAATAAATGGAAAGAGTGTTCCAAGTTTCCTAGACAGCTTTAAAAACTACATAGAGCAATTCAGCTGCTTAATATATTGTGTTCTACATCTCACATTTAAGAGGACACAAAGTCACATGCTTTTTTATTCCAGATATAAGTTGTTTTACCAGCAGCAGTCCAAAGCAATCTCATTTTGTCTCTGTCCTCAACATACATGGTACTCATTTTGCTTATGCCATCTCCCAGAACAAAAGTAGACCCCATCAGAGTAAAGAGCAGCAGCTGAGGTTCTCAGACTGCCATGGGTATCTTAAATAATACTGAACTAAGTGTCTTAATGTCATGATTGCATTTGCTGATTTGTATAATGAGGATCTTAATATTTTGCTTGCTAAGGAGGAATGTTGTAAACCTTGATTAATAAATCAGTGACCGAAGAAAGCCATGAGTTACAAATTTAACTGTACAGTAAATTGGAACATCTATGTGGATAATTATAAGCTGATATATGAAACTATAAAAATAATGTCTTTACTGCAAACCTTGCCTTAACAAGAAATGTAACTCCTTCCTCCCTCCAGAAAGCTGAATACACTGACTCATGTCTTTGTTTAAGTGTCATGGTAAATTTGTTCTTTTATAACATGTAGTAGTTTAGCTTTGAACTTTTGATTTTTGGAAAAGGCAGAGCGGAAAAATGTTTTCATGGGAGAGGAGTGCACATTCCAGAGCTGTCGACTGTTACTCGTTTATGAGCAGGGAAAAAAAAAAACAAACCTACTGAGGTTTTAGGCTTTGGTTGATGCAATTTGTTGTCTGATATTTTGTCATAAACCAAAAAGTTTACACTGTAAAGTGAAATATTTCAATTTTCTCTCTTGATTTTTGAGCTTTTGCATGTTGAAAACTCTGAACAAGCCTGAAACTGACTGCCACTGAGGATAGAAAAATTAGCTTTGTACGAACAGAAACAGTAATCCTTTGTAATATACAAAGTAGCCCAAAGAGAAAATAACTCAAAGTTACTGTGAATTATAGAGCTACACACAAGCATAATGTGGGAATGCAGACAATATTACTCATAAAAATATAACAAAATGTGAGCCCTTCATGGTGACTTTGTAACCTGAGCAACAGTTTTAAACACAATTTTCCTGTGTTGTTTCGTGTTTATTTAATGTATTAACATTTGATTACATCAAAAAATATTAAAATAGGAATATAAAATAAACTTTATGTACCTTATTTATTTAAGGAAAGTAAAAAAATATTTTTCAGCTGTTCTGCATATTTTGAAGAGTATTAACATACCTGCTTTCTTCCCTTCTCTTTCCAGAAAAAGGTGAAAATGCAGCTTGTCAGAATCCTTCAAATTTGATTCTCAGCACTGTTATGATCTCTTCATTACTGGATGTTGAGTCTGGATATCAGAATCGGTACAGTGAAGTACTCTCCTATTAAGCTGAGGTAATTTTCTTCCTAACAGTTTAATTGTTTAAAGCAGGAGTGTCAGCCTCATTTCCACCAGGCACTACATCAGCCTCTCGGTTGCCTTCAAAGGGCCGAATGTAATTTTAGGACTGTATAACAGTCCTTATACAGGAATAGTTACATTTATACAGTCCTAAAATGCTTTAAAGCATTACAAAAGATGCCCTTCTGCCCCCGCTATTCCCTGCCAGTACAAACATTTCTGGGCAGAACATTATATTATACAATATAGAATCAATTGATGTGAAAGACATGAGAACTGATGCTTTTGCTAACAGGCAGGGAGATTCAGGCCCCATTTATTGATATAAATTTAGCAAGAACGCATTATTTAAGACGACCACACTGAACTGGGTTTGGAAAGCAGTTGCAAGTGTCAAGTCCTTTTTCTTCATCAAGGGACCAGTGACACAATAGATGGAACATCCTGGATTCGTAGCCTGTTAAAAGACTAATGTACAACCATTATGGATATGTCAGAGACTTCTTTCTTTGCTGCATTAGCATTAAGAGCTAAAGTCATTGAGGACAGAGAGCATAATTACTGGAAAAGTCTAACGCTGAAACAATGCAATTAACAAGTCTTTCAAAGTTTCATTTCCTGGGGAAAATTATGGCCATTGAAAAGGATCTATCTTGTCAAAAAACCTTAACAGACAAAGGCTAGAAACTACATGAAAATATCAGCCCCAAGACAGAGATGAGGACAGAACTTCTCCATTCACAAAGCCAGAAGATGTCGATGTATTATGCTGATAGAGGCTGGCTCTGCTGAGGACATCAACTGCTTTTCAGACACACATTGAGATCAGTTTCTCCTTAGTGAGATGGGTAGGTTACTTGATAAATATTATTCACTCAACATGAAAAACTGCATTTATGAAAGCCTATCAGTCATTGGTTAATAGTGTCGTGTTTTCTCTCAAAAACAGAACTGCACACAGTACAGGCCTGATGTATTCACAGTATATTATAGGAACGTGCAACTTAGGATGCAGACAGGGAGGCAGTCAGTTGCAGAATTGTATTTAAAAAAAATAATAAAAACAACAAACAAGCATAAAAAACCAGGTGGCTCGAGGCTGGCCACTGGCCCGTAAGACTGCAGAGGTGCAATTAGCTTCTGAACTAAGGTACATAGACAACATTTTCAGAAAGTTTTCTGCCCTCACATGGCTTTAATGTATCCCATCCTTTCCTGGTATATCAGTAATCAAGATACTGTCAGTTTTCTGTCCACTGCCGTAACAGTATTGCACACCTTTCACAGTACGTTAACGTGAATCTTAAAGAAGCTGCAGTTTTACTTTGTAGCTTACTTTTCTCCCCCATTAAAAAAAATCTTCTAGAAATGCACACCGATACAGCTGAATCAGAAAAAAATAGCTAGTGTAAATAATTAATTGCTTTAGATAAGATGTATGGGTGGGTTATCATATAATCACCATGGCAGACAAGGGGCAAAGAGAAAAATACAGAGATAGGTGCACGGGAAGATCAGCTCGAGGATAGATACATTCTTATTAGTAAATCTAACAAAGCTGCCTCAGGCTCCACATTTGCTTTCAAAGTAATTGAATTCTGTTACAAGACAGCAACCAACGTGGCACATAATTCTTTGATGTTATTTAAAGCCTGCCTATTAAACAAACATTACTCTGATTTTTTTTCTTTTTAAGGATTCATAATATTTCCTGTATTCTTTCAGCAATTTCTGTCCTGTCTCCTAAACTATCATTTTGAAACACTGAGAAATGTTTGCCTAAAACCAGAACTCCATTTTCAAAACCTTTCTGTTATTAATATTCCTTAAGTTACATTTCAGCTTCCAATCAAGGTTTGCTGCAATAATTTCTCTTTTGATGCAAGTCCACTGTATTGTACCTTGGCTCTCAGCTAGAATGAACAGTGTGCCATGTGAAGAGCAAAAAACAGTGTAGTTCAACTTTCCCAAAGTAGGTTGAATCAGGAGTTTTAAGGATAATCAAAACCATGTTTTTATTAGCAAGCAGAGCCAATAAGTCATTGAAGCTATATAAATATATTCATACCCACATTGCAGTTCATTATAAAAAGAATCTCGCACCCAGGAACACAAAAATTCTTACTATGGAATACTGAGTGATTGTGGAACGAATAAATGGAAGAATATACTGATCTTTGCATGAGAAGGGCACTTTGAAAGGGCTTCAAGTAAAACAAGCTGAATCTTCAGACTTCTACGAACTTTTTATTATATTCTTAGCAGACATTAGAAAACTTGAAGGACTTTGTACAGAGCAGTATTATTTACAGGAGAAGTATTTGTTGCTTATATTCTTTAAGTGAAACTTATGTATGATTTCATATACAAATACATGCAAGCATGCAAATGCATATATGCTTTTAATAGTCTGTCGCTAAATATTTTAGACCAACTTACAGTTTTCCGTAGTGCCAATAGAAAGGTCCCAGTCAGTTTGGTATTTTATGTCAGCAAGTTATTCTACATGTGAGAATACATCTGTGTAAATGCAACAGTATATTTCTTACAGATGTTATTTATGTGCATGTGCCTTTACGGAACTTGTATCTAGACGAAATCTGGATTTAGACTGCTGTCACACATAAAACATAAACCTTTGTATATTTCCTCTCTTTGAATTTTTTTTTTTAATATTGGCTTTCTTACTGCTTACTACAAAGGCAGATTTATTGATATAAGTGGAAGTTATCTAAACAACAACTAACATGAAACACAGGGTCAATAGCAATGATTCATGGCTTTTTTTATGATTGGTTGGGGTTTTTTAATGCTCAGAGCCCATATAGACAAGAAACTATTTCCCCGTACCCTGAGATGGAAATATTGCTCACCTCTTTGTAGAATATAAAGCTGAGAAATGAAATTGAAATGATCTAGTCAAAACCAAACTTATTCCTCATTTCAGAAAGGTAGCACTACACAGTTTGGCTAAATCATGGTTACCTGAAAAAGAGAAGAATTTGCTCACCTATGCCTGGAATCACACATATTTAATTTGTTCTAAGCACAAAGTAGATACAGTTAAACTGGATGATTTCACCATGCTGAGTTATTTCCCACGTTCCTTTGTTACTCCATTAATGTAAAAAAATGCAAGAACTGGGAAGTCATATGATCTGTAGGAAAGAGAATACTGTGGTTTCTAAGAAAAATATTTATTACAAAGCAAGCTATTTTGATTTATTAAATGATAGCTTCCCATCACAGTGTTTTTTGATATGGTGCTTGAAACCACAATGGCTGTATAAAGCCAAGACCTTATTTGTTTATTTGTCTCCTACCACTAGTGTTTTTCTTAATAGAAATATCAGTTCATGACAACGCCAGGTTCGTAGAAGCTCATCCAGGAATAAACTCTTGAAAAATTATTTTTTTCCTAGAGTGTCTATTAAGCCAGTTCAGGCACTGTGTCTCACTGCTAGTCTTCTAACATTAGATTTATGGGATGTTATAATTAAGAACAGGTGATGGGCAGCACTACATGCACAGCAAGCAAAGTGAAAAGACTGGCAGCTCAAGAGCCACTTGTGAATCATCAAAACTTTTCCCTGGATAAACTCGGTAGTAACCTTGCTAGGTTTTCTGGCCTTTTTTTTTTTTTTTTTTTCAATTCCAGCACCACCACCCCCTTCCTCCTTTTTCATGTCAAAGACTGGAGACCATCTGTCTGTTTTTCTGTTTTTACAGTTATATAGCTTTTCCACTTCTATGTTTACCTATCTATAAAATGAGACAAATTACGCTTACCTACTCACAGAGGACTTCTGGGAGGGTTACAGACAAGTCCATACACAAAATTTTAAAAAGATGCACATTTTTAAGAAACACTTCTACATCTATTATTGCAGATCTGTCAAACTCACATTCCATACAAATAAGACAGCGGAAAAGGTTCAAAACATATACAGCCTCCACATAAATTTTAAGAAAAGCAGTCTTTCAGCTTAGGAGTGAAAAGGAGACAGGGAGACATGGAAAAACATGAATCAGGAAAAGAAAAATATGTCCTAAATGAGTTTTCATTGGTATAGTTAAACAAATACCATTCTTTGTTGTGTGGATTTGTTTGGTTTGGTTTTTGTTTGGGGTTTTTGGTTTATTTTTTTTACCCCTTCTGTTGTGAGAATGTGAGGCAAGGTATGTCGGGAAAGGTGATGGTTTTGTTTAACAAAGTGAAAGACTTGTATCCCAAATTTGCCAACAGATCTAACTTTTATGAATCATTTCCAACTTACTAACCTGATGTGATCATGATATTAATGAATTAATTACATGTAACATAATGATTATAAACAAAGGAGTACTTTTTTTAATAAAAAACCCTATGTTTTTAATAATTGGCTGCAACAGGGCCCCTTGCTACAGGAAAGACATTGAGGTGCTGGAGAGAGTTCAGAGAAGGGCAATGAAGCTGGTGAGGGGCCTGGAGCACAAGTCTGATGAGGAGCAGCTGAGGGAACTGGGGCTGTTTAGCCTGCAGAAAAGGAGGCTGAGGGGAGACCTGATTGCTGTCTGCAACTACCTGACAGGAGGTTGTAGCATGGAGGGTGTTGGTCTCTTCTCCCAAGTAGCAAGTGATAGGACAAGAGAAAATGGCCTCAAGTTGTACCAAGGGAGGTTTAGATTGGATATTAGGAAAAATTTCTTCATGATAAAGGGTTCATGAACAGGCTGCCCAGGGAAGTGGTGGAGTCACTGTCCCTGGAGGTGCTTAAAAGGCATATAGACGAGGTTCTTAGGGACATGGTTTAGTGCTAGAGTTGGGTTATGATTGGACTTGATGATCTTGAGAGTGTCTTCCAACCAACCATGGTATCCTCATTGACAGTAGTAAATACTTCAAATGTATTAACTGGAAGATGTAAATAGGAATGTTTAAAGAAAAGAAAAAAGAAAAATCAGTATTTGTACCATAGAAAGGATTGGAGATTTTTTGTGGCTACACTCCATACTTTCATCAATATAGTTCCCTGAGTTTCTTTACAGATAACTCTGATACATGAAATTAATTTCTACTTAGGCCATTTTAGGGTGTTTCCTACCTCCTTTTATCCTTCCCACCCCAAAATACATTTGAATCAGTAATCTTGAAGTTCTAAGTACTTATATAGTAGAGAGCAATGACTATTATTCTAGCTTTATATGACCAGGCTGCCAGCAGGAGCACATGGTGTTAAAAGTCCTTTACAATGCAGTGAGCTAACAATCTCTAATAACTCTTTTCACATTGACCATGGAAAAATATGTTCATTTTTTCCTGAGCTGATGGGATCACTGTAGGCACAGACTGGATGTTAGTACCTGAGATAACCCAGCTGTGACCACACTATATAGGTTTACACATACTAATGCATACAAGTGCACTTCCATAATGGAAATAAATCAGTTTTAACGCCTCTCATTTGCCTATGATTCCATATTTGGACTACTTGTCCAAATACTGGGCAGAGAAGAACCTAATGAAGTTCAACAAGGGCAAGTATAGGGTACCTCACTGCTAGAAGGCAGTACTACAGAGAAAGATCTGGGAGTTCTGGTCAACAACAGATTGACCATGAGTCAACAAGGTGCCCTTGTGGCCAAGAAGGCCAACAGTGTCGTGGGGTGCATTAGAAAAAGTGTGACCAGCAGGTCGAGGTAGTTTTTCCTCCCTCTCTACTCTGCCCTGGTTGAGGCCACATCTGGAGTACTATGTCCAGTTCTGGGCTCCCCAGTTTAAGACAGACAAGAAAATACTGGAAGGAGTCCAGGGGTGGGCTATGGAGATGATTAGGGGCCTAGAGCATCTTTCTTATGAGGAGAAACTGAGAGAGCTGGGTCTGTTCAGCCTGGAGAAGGCTGAGAGGGGATCTCATCAATGTTCATAAATATCTCAAGAGTGAGTGTCAAGAGGATGGGACCAGACTCTTTTCAGTGCTGCTCAACGATAGGATGAGGGGCAACAGAGACAGAAGCACAGGCGGTACCATCTAAACATGAGGAGGAACTTCTTTACTTTGAGGGTGCCAGAGCCCTGGAACAGCCTACCCAGAGAGGTTGTGGAGTTTCCTTCTCTGGAGACATTCAAGACCCACCTGGACACATTCCTGTGTGATCTGCTCTGGGTGAACCTGCTTTAGCAGGTGGGCTGGACTAGATGATCAGCAGAGGTCCCTTCCAACCCCAACCATTGTGTGATTCTGCCTTAAATCCACCAGTGAACATTAAAGTGTATGTTTACTCAGCACAACGCAAAGCAGTACTAACGCTTTAGATTATACTGTGTTAACTTCATTGTGAATTTGAGTGTCAGAAGTTTTTGTTAAACTGCTTTATTGTATAGTGGTGACTACAAAGTGAGATGGTTGCAATGGTAAATTTGTCATGCTTGCTGCAGAGTTCACACTTCATTAAAATTCACATAGCAGCGCTTATCTATAGCTGAAACACAAAGTTGCCCAGGGGAACACTTGTTACTCTGGGTAATTAATCAGAGGTGATGGGAAATTTTCCTTAGTGTTCTTGATAATCTCTAGGGCATCATCCAACTGTGAAATTTTGGCTTCACTGAAGTGGAAAGCAAGTTTCATCAGTAACTAGAATAGGCCAAGACATTTCTCACAAAGCACTTAAGGACCTGGTGTCATCTGGCAAAGTTTCGTTGTGCAGTCTTTTTGCAGAGCTGGAGAAATAGATCAGTTTTGTTAAATATTTCATATGTGTACATAAAAAGACCCTTGTTTTGGTAATCATAGGCACATTTTAAGGAAGGTTCTACACATTCTTTAGGGTAAATAAAATTTAAAAGGTCTTGAATCTATATTCAAATAATGTCTCACAGCTCAGTGAACCTGAAAATCACATCCTCAATAGGAAATATGTGGTTTTGCACATGCAGTGAGAAAATACAGAAGACTGTCAGAATGCTTGGAGATTGAAGTACATAGCTTGAATCAGCCTGAAGACTTCCACTTTGTCAAGTGAGGCTAGCCTCAAAGGCAATTTCTTATTTAAAAAACAACAACAGAAAACAACAACAGCAGCAAGAAACCCCAACACTCGCTCTGTCAGATACCCAGATTTAGAGATGTGTTACTGAATATTCACTTAAAAAAAAAAATCAACCTTAATCCAATAACATTTTATTTTAATGGTGCCGAGGCATAGATCGTAAATTTTCTATACATAGATACCAAACAGAGGTGTCTTTTTTTTATTGAAGTGCTCAGGAGAGTTCAGCTTTTGCTACACAAAAGCAGTAGGAATTTTAAAGACATGGAAAATACTTCCAATTCAAAAAAAGAATCTTCCTCAGTGCAAAGAACTATTCAAATATCCAAGTACAAAATAGAGCATGGTTTCTTAGACATTTAGACAAATGTTAAACCAAGTTGAAACCAACTCAGCAATTTTATTTTCTCTATTCAGCTCTTTCAGGTGTGACTTAATTAACACTGAGTCTAAAAGATGAATTGTCACTTATTTCACATTCTTATCAACTATTCATTACTTTAGCCATCCTTGTCCTAGAAACCATATTTTTGCCAGCTACATCTATTTAACAACATTATTTTAAGAGATATAGAATATACAAAGTAACTGAACAATGAAAAGTTATGGTATATGGGACAGGAGTTTACAGGTTAAATTAAGATGTGACTGATTTTTCATTTAAGTTTGCTAAAACACACAAAATCTTTTCAAAATAATAACTGCTGAACACAGATATTGATGGGCAGGTTTACCCAAGCTCACAAGAAGAACTGCAAGCTTCCTATTCCTTTTTTTGATTGACCCCCTGCTCACAGAAGGTTGACCTGATTAACAACATACTGTTATTGTTGAATGCTCCTGGTTTGAGTGCATCATGCTAGTTTCACTGTAGCAGGAGCTACCTGAATGGCTGTTTTCTCAAATTAATTAATAGCATCATGAATTCTAGCATGGGCATTTCAAAAGGTTTATTTCTCATTGTGATGACTAACTGAAGTTGTCCATAATAGATTCGCAAAGGGATCAGCAATTTTATTAATTTAGTGAAAGTAACAGGCACCGAGCATTAATTGCAGCCTTTAAAGTCTATCAAACAAGTCATTGTAATATCTCGGAGTTGAAACAGAACCCTTCTTTAAAGGTAGGTGAACAGCACAATGCAAAACCAATAGAATTTACAATTCAGCAAAAATATCCTCTATGTTTCTGTTCCCTTATTAAATGAATGGATGCTACCATGTCTGCTAAAGACATACAGGTGGTGTATGCTTGCCTTTAACAAACTCTGCTCACACTAACTCACATCTGTAGACATATTGGGATACTTGATGTCATTATATAAGGAGAAATCTGTGGTGGCAAGGGAATGGAGGAATTTACAACATCAAGCCTTTTCAAAGATTGTTATCCAAACTTCACAGGTTTACTTGCAGAGAATTACTAATCCCAGACCACCAGAGACTTATGTATGACTGCCCCCAAAACTCTGCAGACATAAACTGTAGAAATCAGCTGTAACTACTCATGTTGGCCTGAGCTTAGCTCTACACCTAGCAAGTTACAGTTCTGGAAAGTAGATTAAGTTACAGTAAAGATCAGAATTTGTTGAGCTTTAGGACTGATGAATTAAAAGCAATAATTATTAATATTATTTCTTTTAAAATAAATCAGTCCCAATTTACAATATTTTGGAAATTAGTAATAAAACGGAAGAAAAAAAAACAGCTAGAGAGATCTGGATTATTCATAGACTTAAATGAGTTAAAAATGGAAAATAATTAGATCATCCAGCCCATTTTCCCACCAATGCGGTATTGTTCCCTGTAGTACATTTCCTAGTGCTTAGTTTTCGAAGTCCCTTGAGAAGGGAGATACCAGCGTTTCCTTTGGACACATCCTGGCACACTCTGTCAGGGAAGTTTTGCCTCCCTCTGTTCAGCCAAGTACTTCCTATCTCTTCTTATTTCCTCTTCCACTGAAGAATTCTTCCTCCTCCTTGGTGCAAGGGCCCTTCAGGATTGCAGGTGGGACACTGAAGAGGAACAAACATTCCCAGAATAGGATATGCCATAGTATAGAAATCTATAGCAGACAATTTTAAGAGAATTTTCTTGTAGCCTCCTTTCGTTTACTGCTCTTTGTGTGCCAGATTGGAAGAATGCATCTGAAAGGTGTTTGGCCACCTTTGAACACTTTTAATATGATAATTCTTCAGTATGAACTTTGGGGAGAGTATCTGTTAAAACCAAAGCCTGCCTGCCTCAGCTGAGGTTAGAAGAACTCCTGTAAGAGCATCCTGTAATGAACAATAAATTCACCATATACCACGTCACTAGTGGTTTGTCCCTTTACATAAGAGGTCTGAAGAAAGAGCAGATAAAGAGAGATATGTTCTTGACCCAGTGGTGACTGAATACAGAACTAATCTTCTGTGCTGTATGGATGTAGTCAGAACAGTATCACATAGAGGTACAGTATTCACATGCAGCAATTACAGTCACACTGTAGACACAGCCCACACCAACTCATTCCAAGCAGTTCTGTTATTGACAGAGCTGTTGGGGGAAAAGATTTATTACCATTCAGCAGGCTGTGTGCAAACTCAGCATCATGAAATCCTTATGTGTGTGTGTGAAGAGATCCCTCTGCAGCTGCCACAGAAGCTGTGGTTCAGAAGGAACCACAGGCCAAATATGGTCTGAGTGTTTTTAGACATCTGAAGAGTCAGGTCAAGACAGGAATTTAAGTGTGGTTTGCTAAGTGGAAGTTTGGCCTTGTCACATTGAGTTATATGGCCTTCTAACATAAGCGGTCCAAGTCTGCTACCTTGATGAAAACACTATAGTATAGGTCATGATAAATATCATTATTGAACTAGAAGTTTAGCTTTGCCTTGAAGGGGCCTAGCCAGAGCACTTAGGGATATGTCCTTAGAAGAAAAACAAATGGGAAATATCTCTTTTGTTCTTCAAATTTGAGCAGGTGGGCTTCTTAGTCGTTGGTCTTGCAAAACAGTTTGCAGCAGGGATGAATTAAGTTTCCATTACCTAATTCAAAAGACTGGCCAAATATAAAACAAAAATTATGAAAGAATTTGGTTGTAATTCTGTCTGTCTCTTTGAAGGGATAGAAATATTCTTGGATGTGTCCTTTGTTTTGACAACATTTATACCGATTACAAATCAAAGGGCAAAGTTGGAGTACTATTTCCTCCAAACTGCCTCAGTCCCAATTTATTCTAGTACTGTCCCTGACAGAATCTCTTTGACAGCAAAGTAACTTTCTCTTTTAGTATAATTGTTCTCGAAGGTGTTTAAAGCATCCAGAAATGAAAAGGAAATATTTCTACAACTAATTTGCGTAAATCTGGAAAATATAGCTTGTAACTTATACGAGGCAGCGTAATTTTAATAAATCTTTGGTTCTCCTGTAGAAAAAAAAAAAAAAGTGCAGCAAGAAGAGGTGCATCAGTACCTTATTTCAACTAAAATTCAGAGAACTAGACCAGCATCTTCCTTTGTATATTACTGTAACTGTCTTGGGTGCTGCTTACTTCAACAGCATTCATTTGAGGAGTGAAAGCCAATAAGCAAGAAGACAAGCAAACCTGGAGTGAAAAACCATGCCAAATATTAAAGTGTATAAAGATCAAAAGAATTGTAAGAACATTCAAAAAAGGAGAAAAGCAGAACAAAAGTCCTGTGAAACGCAATATGTGTATCCTTAACTACAGAAAACTGGATGATCATCAACTGACCGTCAATTTATATTTTTGAAGACATGTGACCCTTCAAAAAAAAAACAGAGGGGGGCTTTAAGTTGTGATTTGAGTAGAAAAAAATATACTTGTTGTTTTTAAGAGAGAAAAATAATTCAGAATATTTGCAGTGCCGAACATGGAACATTCACAAATTAGCAACACAGTAGTCATTGGTCACACGAGCATGCAACGTTTCCTGCTTTCAGCGATGTTCTCACTGGGAAGGGGCAGGAAAGGCCCATTGGACACATCTGTGCTGCTCCACTTGTCGGGAAATTTAGGATTTCCATTAATTCTTTCCCACTAAACTGTGGGAAGGCACTGGAAAACTTCCACCATTTGAGTGGGGCAAGCTTCATCCATGCCACAGTGTGCTTCTGACTCGGACAAGTGATAAGGTATCCTAAACTAAGGTTTAATCTACACCCTGACAGGCAGTCAAGTGAAGAAAAACCATCCACTTCTGTTGAAGGTTATGTTTATGGATACGATTGCAGTTTGGGCAAGCCTCTTGTTAGATCTTGAGATAGCTTCAGCATGAAGACAGCACAATGAAACTGCAAGGTCTTTAAGATCTAGTCAATATCAAATCAGATTTGAGGGCTTTTACTCCTCTATAAGCACCAAAACACTCAGATATTTATCTGAGCTTGTGAGAGATGCATAAAATAGGAAAGGAAAAGATGTTTTTCAGGCACTTATACCACTTCTACTCCCACCCGGAAAAAGCAAAATCATCTTTTTTCCTAGTTCTAGTCCCTTCTGCACACAGAAATCAAATAATTCCTGTATCTGGTCATTTAGGAATTCATCATCAGAAAAAAAGAAAAAACAAAAGGCAAAAAAACCAGACACCACACACCCTCCAAACACACCATGGTCAGAGTTTGACAGGTATAAAACAGACACTGGTGAGCAATGTAAAACTGCTTAAAGCTATCTGATCTGCACCCTAACACCTCCAAAATAGATTATGCCTGTTTAATGAGCCAACCCATCACTTCTTAGAACACAGAAGGAACATTTTCTTGAAGTATGTTTCCTGTTTTCCTCTCATTATCCTTTAAACTGGAGAGGGATGGCACTTCCTCTTCTAGTTGGGACAGATAATTCCACAGATTAAGCTACTGCTTTGACAAAAGCAGAGGAAAAAAAGCTTCCTAAACCCAAATTCCCATGAATAAGTACATCAGACGTCCTAACATGTATTTCGCAACAGTTTCCAAGCTCATTGATGGTATTGCCTTAAAACAGTCTAGTGAAGAAGACAAAATCAAGTAAATATAATAAACTGTAATTTGTTTATATTTTTGTTCACAGTTGAAGTAACTTCTTTATAATGCAATTATGTTGCTCCTGGAAAGATTCACTGCAGATCCAGACTACAAGCTGTTTCATTCCTTTTTCAGCCAGCAAAGAATCTCCATTCACCAGACAGAACACTTGCAAAGCAAGTACCCTCTAATTCAGTTGTGAGCAACTTCAGGAACTTCACGATTCTATATTTGCATGTGTGCAAAACACCTTTTTTAATAATCCTTGGGGATTTTACGTTGAACAGAGCAATTGAAAACCTCTGTGCTCAGTAGTTGTTGGTATGTCTCTGCCAACAGAAGCTGGCTTGATATAAACCATTCCCATTTAAGCTTTGGGTGATATTCCATGCCATTTCTTTCTTAGTTGCTGCCTCATCCCAGCTCCTTTAGCTGCTCTACATCATGGAAACCAACTCACTAGAAGTGCAACTTGTGGCAAGCAGGAGAGGCTGTTAAAGCTGATGAGAACCTCACTGTTGCTTGTGCTGCCCATTGCTACAACAGCTCAACTCAACCTGCTTCCTCAGGTATTTTATAGCAATATTACTAAGGCCACAGCTCTCCCACCTCTATATACAGCAACATAAACCACCATCACTCTTTCGGTGTAAAATGATTGATGACAGTAACCTGACTGTGAGGAGTGGAGGGCAAGATTTGATTGTGGAGGTCATAGCCAAGTCCTCTAACAAAAAAATTCCAGTGAGTTTCTAACTCCCGCTCAAAGCAAACATAGTATTACTTGCTAATAACACCTGGTCTCCCTTCTCTGTCAGATCTGACACTTAAGCTCTGCCAGCCACATAGCAGTTGCTAAAATAAATATGCAGTCTAACTAGTGAGTACTCTTTCCACTTCTGCTCCATCCCCCAATCATGCTGTCAAGACAGAGTTTCTCCCAAAAGAAGAGAAGAAATCCTGTAGCCTTTTTGACAGAGAAAGACCACCTCAATTTTCTATCTGCTTTGATTAATTTACCAAAGCTTACACAGCATATAGTAATATTGTCCAATGATTTTATCATGAGTGACAGTATTTAGTTTAACACAGTCTCTGCAGAATAATTTCCTCAGATACCAGTGTGTGTGATTGCATGATATTCTGGCTCCCTGTATCATTTGTTTGACACAAACATCCCTCTTGAATGTTTGTCAGGAGGATATGTTTATCAGATACACTGCTCTCTCTTCTTTAAGAATATTTTGAGATGTGAATTCTCTAAAGGGCATAAAGAAATAAAAGCATGCAGACCTGCACTCCAAACATGTTCTTACACAACTGAATTGTCATCTTTCTTTCCTTCCTTTTTAAACTATCTTGTATTTATCCTATCATTTCATGTCAAAATTTTATAGTTGTCATGTATTTTGGACATAGGATACGTAGTTTCTTAAAGCAGGTTTCCATCTGCACGTTCAGGTCTACTGAACATTTCAAATGAAGTGTTTCTCTTAAACTATGTGTAAATTTGTATGTGATAGTCCACATTTGTTTTACTGGTTTGGCAGTCAGATTCTGCTTTTCTTATGAGCATCTGCTGGAAACATTCCAGTGTAGAAATACAGCTAAAGGAGCAACGAGAAGCCTTTATTATTTTGTAATTTATTTCCTGCAGCTAATTCCTTAGCTGATTTATCTGATTTCTGACAGATTTCACAGATCACTGGACTTGTTAACACATTTTGCTCAGAGTCACCTCCTTGCCAGACAAAAAAAAAAAAAGTCAGTCTTCAAAAAGGGAACAAGCTTGGCTTTCGGTCTTCCTACCTCCACTGCTGACTGCAGAACTCAAGACAGGAAATAACTATAATGGGCAACAAAAGGAGCACACGTACTTTTTGTGCATATCCACACGTGTACTATATTCCATGGAGGAGATAATTTAATGCATGAAATTCTAGGAAATATTTCAAAAACAGTAATACTTGACTCTTCAGTCATGGATCAATACTTCTTTATGGCACTTTAAATATATAATAAGAAAGCAGCCTCTGAACTAAAGGGCTTTGTATTCTAAACTAGTTCCTCTAGTTCTCCACCAGATGCCAATGCGATTCACAAATCTGTCAATGTTACAGCCCACTCATGAAAGTGAGGACAAGCCTTTTTGCATTTAAAACAAAATACTGTGTTACCAGATACTTGGGTAATTTCCTATTATAAATGTTACCGAAAACAGGACAGTACAAGTCCCACTTGCACAAGTGCTCCCTGAGAGAAGGTAAATGTCGTCTTCATAATGAGATAGGTACAGATTAGGCAATTGTTTTCACGTCATTTGTTGGGACACCGGTTTTCTATGGATATGAACCTTTGAAAATGTTAGCATTTATTTCTTTATACCCATACTTCATTTTGCACTGCTCATGAAACAGACTGGTTTATTGGCATCTGTTAAGATCTTAAATTTAGTAAAGGATAAACCTATGGCGAGTTTAAATGCTAACTCAATTAGAGTGTTTACATGGGGTCTTTGCACAATGTTTGAGATGAAGTTTGAAGTAAAACTCAGACATGTTGTTTTCTGTTTTGTACCACAAAGATTGCAGTGCAGCTATGAAACACACTTCAGTGAGTAACATCTTGGAAAAGAAAAAGATTAATGGCTAAAAATGCAATAATAGTAGAATATCAGGAAATAAACACTAACTGAGCTATTAGAGTAGTTTGTAGTCCTGCTCACAATAAATTGTATTCCATGCTCAGGATGTTTCTTCAGCTACCCATACCAAAAAAACCAAACCACAAACCAACCAACCAAAAAAATCATCACTTCTCTTTATGACATTGCATCCATAACAAAGACAAAAAGCAATAGAATTACTTTATGTTGCTCTCCTGTATTCAGCTGAGAAATGCTACAGAGGTTGAGTCTCCAGAAAGACGGGAATTTGCCATTTCAGCCTTTAGCTGATCAACGGCCCTTAACATTTACTTTATTTCAGATCTCAGAGTTCCTTGCAAACATAACAAACACCTACCAGTGCCAGTGCTTCAGTCTTGCAAGATAGGTAGCATTATACTAGCTTCCCCTGCTATGAAACTGGAACGGTCTAATTACCTACAGCATGCTCATGGTTATGTACTTAAAGTAGCAGAAGTGGAGAGAATAAGCACCAATAATTCTACTGGTATCATTATATATACATGTACAGCAGTTTTATTTACCCAGAGTTAATCATTACACGTGTGTAAACACAAAAGGAAAAAGCAGAAAAGATTGCAATAAGTCATTGAATGCAATTCATTTGTCAAAACTGAGGCCCTTGATGAGTTCAAAATCTTGCGATTCTAACTCTTCACTTCATCCCTACTTTTTGGCCAGAATGGTAAGAATGGTGTAGGAAGTCACAGTCCAGCGCCTCTCTAAAGCAGAGGAGTGTACTAGGTCCTACAAGTAACTTACTGGCAGTGTTTGGTTCTGAATGTCTCTTGTACCCCTAAATACATTCCCACAGTTGGAAGATTTTGAGTTAGGACTTCATCTCTTGTCACAAGAAACACCATCTTTACTCATCTCCTCTTCCTCAAGGCAGAGGTTTCCTGTCTTGTAGAGGTTGAATCAGAAACAGGACCAAAATAATCCTTACCTCAAGCAACCTTTTTAAAAGTTTATTAATAGAACAGCTGTTTGCTCCATCCATTGCGTTTGCGAGCATATACTGTCACCTTTTTGAAGTCACTGGGAATTTATTTTGAAGCAGAAGCAAAAGGAAAGATTTCCAACAAACCTGATTTATTGCAGTGACCCGCTTATATATACAGTGTTAAAGTGATATGGTTGGCTGCAGAAATGCTAAGTATTTCAATTCAGTGGAAAGGTTTAAAGGAATAAGTGATACACATATGCTTTTGTAATTATTACATCAATACATTAAAAAAAAAAAAACTAGTTCTTTAAAAAGTGCTAAATCACTGCATAGTAAATGCAAGCTAAACCAAGAGCTTACTTTAGCGAAAAAAGTGAAAAGATATATCCTCCAGGCTAGATAGCAAAAGTTTTTCACCTCTGAAGATCTGGAATGCTTCTACACGTAGGTGTGAGTCAAAGCAGTATACATGCATTTCCAACAGCAAGATCTGTAATTCCTCACCACCCTACCAAAAACGCTAAAGGACGCTGATAGTTCATACACTACCTTGGCTGAGCTTGTGTGTTCACTGGTGCCAGATACCATTCCTAGTGTTTTCAACCTTCTACATGGATTGCAGGACTTCGTATCCAAGAAGTCCCGCAATATTTAGCCCAGTATGATATTTCATTGTCTATCCATCAATTCCACCACCACCCCCTACCCCTCAATAATTCCTGAGTTTGCTGGCAATTTGAAACTCATCTTGGGAAAAGTCTAGAGTCTAACAGAAAATTATATCCTTGCACAAGTTCCTGAAAATCGGTGGGCAAGCAGTGGGTACAGACACAATTTGGTATCCCCACCGAGGGAAAGACAGACAAGATTCATCTGTTAATCATTCAGTTTGGCCTCAGGAAAGTAAAGAATGCAAATCCAGAAGAAATCAAAATTAATTGTTTTTGCTGCTCGCATAGCAACTTGGATAATCCATTTGGGTGATACAGCAAAGGAACCACTTGAGATCCAATTCTGCTCCCTCATTATTAAGATAGGAAGAGAACCTCAGTGGAAATACAATGAGAGAGTACAGTTTAGGAACTTGCTCTTATGTTCTTGTCTGACAGCACATCTACCAAATATGTTTTGTTTGTTGGGGTTTGGGTGGCTTGTTTTGGTGTTTTGTTTTTTGGTTTTTTTTTTTTTTTGGTTTGGTTTTGTTGTTGTTGGTTGGTTGGGATGGGGGGGCGAGGTTTAAGTGTTACAGGACAGTTACATGTTCCAGAATAAGGGATTGTTCTTTAGGAAATATCTTCTTCATGAGGCCATCCCTCAAGGACCCATTTTAGACTAATGACACTGAATAGAAATGGTAAACACATGATTCAGGTTTAGCAACCATTCCAGTCCAGGACACAGAAAAAAAAAACATATAGAAAGAGTTAGCTACATCACTTTTCATTGCCCTAACTTGTCATATAAAACAACGCCAGAATTCTCTTGTTGGCTAATTCAGACTACAGCTGTTGGGGTGTCATCTAAAGGTAACTTCCATTAACAAAGCAGGCATTTTTCTGGTGAGACCACAGATGGAGCAAAGGAGAGGTGGGAAAGGAAATTAGGGATAGGCTGGTCTTAGGGGAAAAAACTCTAGGAATAGCCTAATTTGAAAAAGCAGACAGGGACAGGAGTTCATGTTCCATTTTGAAACTAACTTTTGCTAACATCATTGGCTCACAAAGCAGATTAAGTTTTTAGCCACATGGAAGTTATGTTGGTTTTGAACACGACAGAAGAATTCACCAGCTTCAGTCCATTAATTAACCTGGTTTTGACTCCAGTTTCATCTTTCCTTGAATAAAAGGATATGATGACTGACAGAACTTCCATCCTCTGGGGAAAGGAGAAGTGTTCAAAGCTGCTTAAGTGATCCAAAAGCTTATTTTCAATTTTTTTTTTTCCATGTGTCTATTACATTCTGTATAAACACTATGACAAAATACAAATCCTGATCTTAGAATATCCTAGCTAGAAAAAGGTGAAATATAGGGGTTTTTTTTCCCCTTCATACATTCTACATTGTTATCTCCTACTGTTTACAAAGAGTTTGTAATCAGAATTTAAGTAGGGTTCAGTCTTCAGCATGTTCACTGTTGGTTACTTCTGATATATGGCATTCAAACTAGGAGCTGTTCTCATGGCATATGTTTATTTCAAAGATATTTTCTTTTTAACTCAGTAAGGGAATGCTTAGCGTCTTATTTGAAGGGCCAGAAGCTGCCATTTACAGGTTTAAAAGGCTGCTTTCATCTGGATTCAGCTGGAACTGACTGATACAAAGAACACATCCAAACACATTTGTTGTTTAGAACTAGTATCTAACTATTCTGTCAACTAGTCTAACTTAGATACGAGTGGGGAAAAAAAACCAAACCAACCTATTCAGAGAAACAGACGGAACAGGGTAGATGAATAAAATAAAAAAAAAAAAGTTGCCATGTTAAAGATACCACTGAACATGGCATATCCAACATATACACCACACTGTTGCTATTATGCTGAAATAGCCACGTTCTTCTCTACGTTCCTTTCCTTTGCACTGTCTGCATCCAGCATCCTGCCTCGGTGGCACATGTGCCCCACTGAATTGGTTGTGGGAATGGTAATTATTCAGATCATCTTAATTATTATGGCCCTCTCAGTTCAAGAAGGACAGGGAACTGCTGGAGAGAGTCCAGCGCAGGGCCACAAAGATGATGAAGGGAGTGGAGCATCTCCCTTATGAGGAGAGGCTGAGGGAGCTGGGTCTCTTTAGCTTGGAGAACAGGAGACTGAGGGGTGACCTCATTAATGTTCATAAATATGTAAAGAGCGTCAGGAGGATGGAGCCAGGCTCTTCTTGGTGACAACCAATGATAGGACAAGGGGCAATAGGTACAAACTGGAACACAGGAGGTTCCACTTAAATGAGAGAGGAAACTTCTTCTCAGTGAGGGTGCCAGAGCACTGGAACAGGCTGCCCAGGGAGGTTGTGGAGTGTCCTTCTCTGGAGATATTCAAAACCCACCTGGACACCTTCCTGTGTAACCTCATCTGGGTGTTCCTGCTCCGGTGGGGGGATTGGACTAGATGATCTTTCGAGGTCCCTGCCAATCCCTAACATTCTGTGATTTGTTCTTCTGCAGAGCACGTAGTTGCATCTGGTCCTTCCACTGCTCACTCATCTTCAGCAATGAGGTTCAGCTAGTTTTCCCATACAGAAAGTCTTTTGAATATTGTCCAAATCCTTACCATAGCAAATCAGGGACACATGTTGCCCAGGTGCAAGTACGACAGTAAGACAAACATAGAATTTATGGAAGGAGAACAACCTGATATTTTGCCTTTTTAAAAGCAGAATGAGTCCTTTCTGCTACTCATTTGGTTTTCCTCCTGCATAACCCTCAGTTTAATAACACTTTCTAATCTGCAAGACAACTTAAAGCATTTGGATTTGGAATGAACCAGACGGCAGAGCAACAGAGCAACCATCATTCGGGGCTATGCATATTCCACTGAAAGGAAAATAGATGCCAGTATGATGCCATTGTCCAGCAAGATGACTACATACTGAATTTGAAAGAACGTGTGAAGGATTCACCACTCTGTTGCCAAAGAAAGACTTGTAAGAAAAGTAATGTACAGGTAGTAGAAACCTGAAAGTTTATCATAACAATCTACTATACTTACTGCTATTAAAATACCAGTTTCTGTGATATTTTCTTTTTTTATTCAGTTCCGCTCACATATGTTAGGGATTAAGCAAAATAGAGTTATAAATGCCTCATAAGATAGTAAAATATTCTTTAAAATGTTAAACTCCACAAATTTGGAAATAAATAAATAATTGCCAGAGAGTTTAGCCGGATTGCAGGAAAAAGATGAAGTGGTCTTCAGCCTCTTACAGCAAATCTTTTCTTTTAAAACAATGTCAGAGTCCCTTCTGTCTTGCCTTTGTGGCTTAGAATCAGAACTTCACCCACTGCAGGCGTATTTCAGGCCTCGTAATTTTCAAACACTTGTATTAAGTCCTTACACTTTTACTAAAATATGAAAACCATCCACATCGGTCCCGGTTTACCACTTCGCCTTCAGATAACACTCCTACTTACTTAAAAAATAAAGCTTTGCTTAAGATGAATAGAGTCAGGTACACACACCTTTGACAGTATCCACAAGTGCTTTCCCACCTGAGGTTATTGTCAAGAACATTATCTCAGCTCACATGGCAATATTAAGAGGAAGAAAAACAGAAATGGGAAACTATGCTTTTACAACTAACTCTTTAAAAACAGAGGCATCGTAATTATACTGTGAGGAATAAAGCGTTCATATGTTGTTGTTAAACCCAAATGAGAAAAGGAAGGAGACAGGCGGCATCAAGTCAGGGCATTTCAAGAATCTTTGGTGTAAAGTGACTCTCTGTGTTTTGTAAATCCATCTCTATAGACCAGAAAAACATGGGGAACACCAAGTAGATTGCTTTGCCCATAGGCTGGGCAAACAAGACTCCTTGGAGTTGGAACACAAGCTACTTTTTTTTCCAGCCCCGGGAAGAGACAGACATAGCAAGGAAGCACAATAAGTTTAGCTCCCTGTGCTCCATCTTCTACAGTCACCTGCTGAGGTGGCACTGGTAATGTTTGTGAAGTTGATATGCCATCAAAGTTTATAAAGTTGTTGATCATTTTTCAAGGCTATTGTTTTAACCTCTTCAAAAACTATTGCATTTGGGTTACCTTTAGCTCATTTTTTCAGGGTTATTTCAAGCCTTCCTGAAATATGAGTGTCATAAGCAGAATTACTAAATAAAAAGTAAAATTTGAATGTAATCCTCTGATTCCAGGAGATGGGAAGCTATGCAATACCTTTGTAACATCTCTGCCTTCATTTTATTAACAGATGTAGGGTGGAGAAAAATTGTATTAACACACACGTGCATGGAATAGACAACAGGAAAGTTGTCAAGTGATTTCAGAAATGGTTAAATGGCCTCCCTGCCCCCCTGTTGCCACCAAAGGAAAAAATAAAAATAAAAATAAAGTCCAGGCCTAAAGATACAGAAAAAGCAGGAGGTTTTAACTATCAACACTTTTAAAGGCAGAAAATAATTTCATATAACTCTGAAGACTTTTTAAACTAAAGCAATAAATTTGATTTTTCATTCCCTTTTACTCAGGCACATCTAAGTCCCTAGTAACTAAAGAAGTCCCTTTTGTAGGCACAAAGATACAGTATATATCTCCAAGTATTAAAAGAAAATATTTTATTGGTTACTGTTCTTTTTCCAAACTCTGGTATGGCAGAAAAACAATATCAGCATAAATCTTTAAAACCATGTATATATATATATATATACGCGCTTTCTATTACTTTCCCCCTAGAAGAGTTACACTTAAACAACAAATACAAACCCACTTCAAAAGCCTTAGCATGCCTTCTGGTTCAGAAACCCATATTTCCAGTCTCGCTGTCTCCTTGAGAGTGACAGAGGAAAAAAAAGTATAAAAAAAATATAGCAGGAATCAAGAGCACTTACCACTTGGAAGAAGGAGGTATAGCAAGCTGCAGCCAGATCCAAAATGGCCTCTACAGGGCTGTAGCTGCTTAGCTCTACCAGTAGTGAAGAGAAAGCCACACACACACAAAAAAAAATAGTGGAGGGAAAAAAAAAAAATCTTGTTATACTCTTGCCAATTTTCAGATATGTTATTTTTCATTAAGGGCTAGATGTCCTCAAGAGACTATATGAATTTTACATTTAGAAATAGAAAAGAACTAAAAATGAAAAGAAGGATCCAAGTCTTTTCAATTAAAACATATTCACAAGAAGCACAAAGTACTAAACATCCCAACCGCATCAGGCTTCTGAATCACTTTAACGGCAGGGAGGTGGCAATAACTCACCACAGAAAATCAGCTGTGGGAAGGGTTGAGTGGGACCAGGTGTGCCTCATTACCAAGGCTTAGATCTGCACTGAAGGAGTTAGCAAGTGTTTTCTATCACCACAGTACTCTACGTTTCTTCCTGCATCTCTTGTTTTCATGGGTTGTTTTTGTTATTACATTTGGTACTAAGAACCATTTTTCAGTGGTTTTCAACTGCTGTACAAGTTCCAAGTCATTAAATAATTTTAAAGCTAGTCAATAACTAAGCAAGCTTCTATAAATCCTGGAAAATATCTGAAAATTATCTCTTAAGGCAAAACTAAGTGAAGTTAGGCCTAATTCCATGCAGGAGTCAGGGCACTTGCACATAGAGAAATGACTGGCAGGTCAGCTAGAAAATGAACTTCCAGTGCTTTGTCATGTTTGTGGTATCTGCCCATACCTGAACATTCAGGTAAACATACGATGCTTTCTTTCTCAACAAAAAACAAGGAATAATTACCTTTGATTTTATTCTTGAAAGATAGGAGTGTATAAATGCATTTGCATGGGCACCGTGAATAAAAGTCTCAGGTTATCTTACAAAAAGTTGTCCATTTGTCTGTCAGAGAATAAAATGAGGCTTGGCTGGAACATGCACACTTGTGACTGAAACTGCAATCCTGAAAACCACCACTGAGCTGCTGCCTAAGCATGGGAGGACCTAAACTTCACAAGTGTCTTACTTCTAGAACTTTTTCCTGTGATTGGGCCACTTGACTGGTAGAACATGAAAGACAAACAATTTTATTAGGAGACTAGTGATGCTTGAATTTTGACGTTAAATGAAAATAAGAGCCTATGTTTCTGGAAAGGCTGTTCCATGGTGCTTATTCCTACTTTATGACTTTGAGAGGATGTTCCTTTTAAGTAATACAAGTCAGACAATTTTGCAGGAAAATATCAAAAAAGAAATCAAACTTGCCCAAGAAGAGAGGCAAACTTTGAAATCTGAATGAAATAACATTTTGTAATGAATATTTTCCCATCCTTATACTCCTATGCTGAGAATGTGCTTGAATCCTGGAAGTTAGTCATACTTATGTGAACCCTACTTTATATTTCTTGCATTCAACAATCCTGACCTCTGATGGCTTCAGACATGAAATCTGAAGTCAAGCCCACCCTTCCACTTTGCATCACTTCTTCCATAATGAGTCAACAGCAAAGTTTGTTGCTTAATGTTATTCCATAAAACAGTTAATCCAGAACTGACCTTATAAAAACTGACCCCTGTACATCCTATTTCTGGCACACTTTGATTGGGGAAGAGCTGATCTCACACACATATGTGTATTAATGATTTGCTTTGGGTTTCCATGGAATCACTGCAGACAGGGGTTTGTGTTTGCTTTTTTTTTTTCCTTAGCCAGTTAAGGGAGACCAAGGTGAAAAAATCAAACAGCTCTCATGGTGACCCCTGCACCAACCTCATTCATACAACAGCTGTGGTCCTAAAACAAGAACTCTTCCATGTCAGCAGGCCTAGGGCAGGGGCACTGCCAATTACTCCTTCTGCCACCACAAATGAACTCATGCATGGTTCTTATGCATGAACTCATTCCACTCCATGGGTCAAATATCCGAAGTCCTTTATAACATACCTCGGGGCTCACATAATGCATTTCCCAACATGATAGGCAGCACCGTGAATAATGGAAGAATTTTTAGAAGAATTGTTAGAAAACCAAAAGACTCAGACACTCCAACTCTACCCTATTTACTTGAGATTTGACCCTTTTCTTTCTTTTTTTGCAGCAAATGGTTCTCCCCTTCTAGAATTGTTTTGGCTTCCTTCTGGCAAAAGCAGAGATATCCCTTCACCCATCATAGCTCTCACTAGTTTTTTAACTTAGAACAGTATTTTTCTGTTGGCTAATGTCCATATTCATGAGCATTTGGCACAATCTTGGTAACAGTGATAATAAAGCTGATTTCAGTTGTTAAATACAGAATTATGTTTACAAAGTTCTTTAACAATCTTTTATTTAGGTTGGTTTCACATCTCAAATTGTAACTTATCTTTTATTTGAACAATCAGTGATAATTCATAAAACTGATTTCCATTTTTGTTCTTGCAATCAGTCATTCACAGTTTGAGGGTACAAATTCCACACATATCAGATGACTGGAATACACATTAAAAGGAGAGAGTGATTTGGGATATTTGTACCCAACTGGAGACAGTGCAGCAAGGCCAACCTTCTCCAAGTGCTGACCACTCATTTCTGAGAACAAGATTGCCTTAAAATGTCTCAAGCTGAGGATTAGATGCTTTTCAAAACTTTGGCATGTTGTCATCATTTTTATCAGGTATAATGCTAGAGTTAGTGATAAACAAACAAACAAACAAACCAAAAAAACAGTAAGGAAGGTGAGACGTAACTGTTCATTGCTTTTAGAAACCAGGTCACAATTTTCTTTTTGTGACAGCATCATTGATTTCTCTGGAAGTTACGGCACTCTATAGCCACTACTAAAAGACTGAAATCTTAATCAGACAAAATCCTTTTCTTTGCTGCTGATTTAAGCTGGAGAAAGAAGAATAGAAGAAATCTATAACATATGAGCAAAATTATCTCTAAATGGAGTGTGTAAAAATGTTTCCATCAGGCATCAGCAGATGGGTCTTTAAATGAAAGCCAAGTATTAAAATGGCATCTATTTTGAGTCTTGCATTCCAAGAGAGAAAATATAAGCCAGATCAGTTAGTCTGTGTTGACATGAAAAGTACATCACTCCCATTAAAAGGACTGATGTGGATCTAAATGACCCAAAAGATGCTCTGTGGCTCAACTGAATACCAGAGAACGGAAGCATAAATGAACTTGAACGTTGGTAATTCAATCGTAGTCATTGTGCCTCTGAATCAGCCTGTGTGTAAACTTCCACTAGACAGAGAACACCTGGAAAAGCTCTGCGAAGCAGGCTTTATTCTTTGACAGCTTTGGATGACAGCCTACATAAACGCAGAGAAAAGAGAGACATTGTTTTGATGATCACTTCCAAAAGCCCAAATTGACAATTAGAGAGCCCTTTCTACAAGCACAGCATATAATTACACGCTTGGTGTTTTCAATGGATGCTTGATATTTTCATCACTCTTCACTCCAACTCATGCTGTTTTTCTCTAAGTGTTTATACCTCGTTGTCCCCTGAAAGCTCTAAAATTAAATTTTTTTCACACAGAAAAACTTTACTTCTCAGCTATTAATCTCATGTATGATATCACTTCCTTTTGTTGTTTATAAGCAAGAATATTGTTCAGAAATGTCCTGGATTTGTGTAATTTAAGTGAATTTTTTAAAAATTAATCTTTATTTAGACAAAATAATTAGAAAATCAACATGATGTCCAACTGAAATTGATTTCAGTAGTAATGACAGTAACTGATTTAACTTCAGTCTGCTTAACAATGCTGTTTACATTCTTCCTGCCTCTCCTTAAAGTCGGTTATTTCAAAACTCAAGGGATTTATCTTATGCACATCTGCAAATTCAATGTCAGTTCCAGATTCACATTTTGGTGGTGAATCAAGCTGGCCTCAGTTCACCCAGTGAGAGGCCAGTTTTTACCAGACAAACAAATCGAGGTGACTTAATACTTGTGGGGTTTAACTGACATATTTGCTTGCTTTCACCATCCTTTTTTCACTTCTAATGAATCAAACATATTACTACACACTGTTGACAAATTGAAGATGATAGGAGAGAGCAGATGAGATAGACATTAACAAATTTAATCCAAGGACGCCCACCTTAACTCTCTAATACCTGACACTACGAGCCCTTCAAATGGAGGCTTTCATTTTTTGGAAAGTGTTGGAAGAGAGAACTAAGGTTTAAGGATTTTCTTTTAATTTGAACTAAAGTCATGGGAAACCAGGCATGATATAAATACTCTAAATCACTGTGTCTTCAAAATTATGTATCAGTACCATACATATCATTACTTAATGATGCATGTATTCTCTTTTATATAAACATTGGTAATGAAAGACTGATCAGCATATCAACAAATAAAGAATTTCCTCAGATTCTTGGAAAATGAAAAAGCTGAGACCTTTTTGCATGTATACTAATCTGATACATATAGAGAGTTTTTTACCCACACTTTATATTAAACACAAAGTTTGAGTCAGCTTTTTAGTACAGAATTGAATGATACAAAAAAACCCCATTTATTACTTAGTGTCTAGTTGTGACCTAAGCCAAGTTAGAAATTAAATATGAATTGACATGAACTGGATTTTTTCCACTGAGTGGGAATGAGGTTGGGCTGCTAACATCTCTGAGCAAAGAAATACTTGCCTCTACACATTGCTGAGCAACAAGTCATGAGACTTAAAGCTTGGCACTGCCAGTGACTTGCTGGGAACCTTCAGGCAAACGATTCTTTCCATTTTCCTTTGTCTCCGTAACTCTAAAATGGAAGTAACAACATTTATTCATACTTAGCCTAGAAAGTCTTGTGGCTTTAAGCTAATGGTTCTTCAGCTCTAAACAGCATTAGTACAAAGCTGGCTGTGATTGGCACTGCATTTTCTCGAGAATAGAGACATTATTTCATTTTCTCCAGCTGTAGTACCTCAGCATGCTCCCAACTGAACTGATACCCACCTCCAACTGTTTTTAAATCCTGACTGGAAAACAGCAGTCTTATCTGCTAATGCTCCTTTCAGTGGACTGATTCCACCTTTACATAACATTTGTTGTTATATTATTGGTTCACAGGCTTTTCCACCAACTGAGTGGGAGTGAGATTGGGCTGCTAATATCTCTGAGCAGAGACACTTGTTTCCATGCAGAGCTGAGCAATAACAGCTCATGAGACCTGAAGTCTAATCTTGTGCCTCTTGCTCATGCTGGCTTGTACTGATCACTCCTCAAGTTCTTTCATGAGAGGCGGTGAAAATAATTAATGATCAAGTAATTACTCAGGCTGAAAGAAGCAGCAGCATCTGTGTGTAAGGTACAGAAATGCAAAGCACTAAGCAGATCACTTAGGCCAAATAGGGATACTCTGCCCTTGTCACTTTCTAATTCCTTTTTTTTCAGAAACAACTCTTTTTACCTACAGGCATTATGCTTCCAATATTTTCCTTTCTTTTCTTTTTCTCTTGGGCTGGTGCAGATGTTTTTTTGCAGCATTCTTCTCTACGTTGCTTCTTAGCCAACTGTGTCTTTTAGCTTCTATGATAATCTTTTGTCTTGGTAAGTGTCCATCTTTGCCTGTGGACCTACCTTCACTTTCACTGCATAGGCCACAGATTCCTGTATTTGTTCTTATCTTTATTACCTTTCCAAAGACCATATTGCCTTTTTTGTTGGTGATCTGACACCTTGCTGCAACTCACAGGATGCTGGAGATAGATGGGAGAACAGACCATGTCAAATTACCTTGCAAGACAAATGTCTTTCATGCTGTGAAATACACCGCGCACATCATTTGAGTATCCTGACCAAACAACTTGAAGATGCATTTTCGTAAAATTGCACTGTCACTGGTACCAAGAGCAAATGCCACAGCATGACAGCTCAAAGAAGTATCTCAGAAAATTGGTAGTAGATGCTGGAAGCTCTAATCCCAAGAATTATCATAGCATGGGAAAATAAATAGATTTTTTCAATAGCTTCCTACGAGATGGTTGAGATGAGGTGGCTGGTTTGTCACTTCTAAAAACCCTGGGTACCAAAGATTTTCAACTTAGTAGGCTGCAGTTCAGTGTAAGTCCCAATATCTGCCATAAAAATATAGTGCTTTCTGCTGTAAAGAGAGACTTACTTAAAATATTGTAGAATGCTTTCTTGGTCATGTAGAGCACAGAATTTTTTGCTGATATTATTTTATGCAGTGAAAAAAAGCCAGAGGACTAGTTCAAATAGAACCACAATCATTTCTGAGAAAGCAACAACTGCCTCAGAGCCATTGAACAGCGAGGTCTGCTTTGAAGAGCTAATGCAAGTTTATTTGCTTGGCAACAGGGCAAACCTTCAGTTCTGAGTTTTTTGAAACATTCTTTCAATAGTTTAGCCTGGGTTTTGCACAACCTTTGCAGAATTAAGCACCCTACCAGACTGCTGCCAACAAAGGTTGCTTAATTCCTCAGTAAAGGGGTAGTCTTGTTATTTAAATAAAGTAGCTACTGTAGTAGATTTGCGGATATGTTAAGAGTATTACAGGATCTAGAGGTAGATTTAGGAAGAAAATACTATAAAGCAGGAAAAAATTAAACAGTGTACTTATTGAAACTTAAAAGATATTATGACACGTGATGTGATTGCATCAGATAAGAGCAGGTGGGACTGTGTTACCTGTACGTGCAATGTAATGCATATTGCAAAATGACACGGTTATAGTTATACTTCCCTTTAAAACCTGACTGCCCACCACCACCAATTACATTAGGGGAAGAAAACAGAAGCCACAGGCTTCTTCTGTCCCTTTTTATGGACTGCAAAACACACTCTTGTTTTGCAAAGCAGCAGTAGATAACCACAACCTGTTCTCTGAAACTGGACTGGTGAATTAATCTGTCACACGCTCACTGTGACGGGACAGCAGCTGCTGCATGTCCTGAGGAATCACAGCAATACAGATTATCTAGTCTAGTGTCTCCACTGTGATGATGGGATCACTTTACAACAGTCATTCTGGAAGAAATTTTCAGAGTCAACCTAGTTTCCATTCCTCGTGTGAACACAAGCTTTCATTCTGCTTTAGTCACCAAAATGGAAGCACCTTCTAAGTGCTATCGTATTGCCTTGTCACTGTGAGTTCCTCTAAAACTCAGATTATAGCAGAAGTAGAGCAGGTACTGTAGTTTCTCTAGCATCTCTCCATCTTCAACCAGAAAGAAAGAGAGAATCTAAAGGCCACAGTCATGCACAGAAGGTATCGACGGTTTTAGTCCTAAAGCACCAGGAGAGAGAATCCTTGCTGCTGATGCACAGGAAAGAAGTGGCATGACTCTTCCACCTGAACCTTTCAGGCTTGTATTCTCAAGGGCAGACAATTTTATTTGGCCAGGATGTAAGTTACACCACACCAAAGCAACCAGACACTCTTCTGCAAGGAGCATAAGTAGAAACAGCTCAGTAGTGCTTTCTCAATGGTTTTCTTGTCTGTGGTGCATAATATAGAATCATGGAATCATCATAGAATCATAAGATAGTTTGAGTTGGCAGGGACCTTCAGAGGTCATCTAGTCCACCCCTCCTGCAATGAGCAGCGACATCTTCAACTAGATCAGGTTGCTCAGAGCCCCGTCCAGCCTGGCCTGGAATGTCTTCAGGGACGGGGCATCCACCATCACTCTGGGCAACTTGTGCCAGTGTTTTACCACCCCCATTACAAAAAAGGTCTTCCTTGTGTCTACGTTATAATAGACTAGCTGGCTGTTGCTGCAGGTTAATGGCTGACTGTGCATGGTTTGAAACGAGGTGTTAGGCTCTTGCCCAGGCTTTGCATAAAAGCCTCACATGTCTCTGTGTGTTGAGCTAGTGATAGATACACTGGAAGCACATAAACAGTCTAAACTTTTTCAGCCTGTGAAAGTTCATCTGTCAGACCAGCATCTTGAACAAGTGCTCTGAGATTTTACTGGAAAAGATTACCTCGACAGAAACATTCTCTCAGCATAGTCAAAAATCTGCATGCAAATTTGCTCCCTTTGGACAATAAACAGGGATGTTTTTGCAGACTCATCTGCAGAGATTTTATTGGCAGTTTATTAAAAGCTTCAAATTTTTGGATACAATTTCAATAAAAAATGTAGATGTTTACAGGAGACTGATAATACTGAAATATAGAGGAAGAAAAGAGACAATGGGCAAAATACACAAGCAAAAAACAGAGCTGGTTCTCCTCAGAGCTTGCTTTGGCTAAATTATTTCTGATCTCCATCAAAGCCCATGGATTTATGCACATTTAAAGAGGAGTCAGGCAATTTATTTATTGCATAAAGTCAATGTACAAGAATTTTTTCTACCCCTCAGATTCTTGGACAGTGGCCTGTCACTGGAAGTTACAAACCATCCAAGCATCGAAAAGTGCTTTTCACCAACCACCAATGCCACTGAATGGTCTGTTTTATGACTTCTGTGTGGGATGATATCAAACTCTGGAATCAATCCATTTTTAACACAAGGTGTGATCTATCTATTTTTTTCTACTAGGTAGTTATTATGCTAATTATATTCCTTTGGTATCTCAGCAACCCTGTTATTTGTAATTATGGACATCTGCCAGTGTATAAAAGTTTCATAAACTACCTGTAACTTTGTAGATACACATATAAATCATTAATCATTGTAACAGAAATTCTAGTGCGTTTGAAGTCAATGGCAAAACTTCCCTTGACTTCAACAAGGATCAGATTTCACCTCTCCCCCTGCAATGTGTCTAGCAGGTGCCATTGACTTTAATGCCAGCTGTCAGCAGGTGTCTTTGCTAGTAGTTCCAAACAACAGAATTAGCCTTATTATCCAGCTTATTAAAAATGTATATTCTGCTGGCTCACACTGAGCTTTCAGTCCAAGGTGGAAGTTGTGACATCTGCCCAAATGAGACTGTGTGCTGCTGGAATGAATTTCCAGCTCCATTCCAGACTCTAGCTCCCTGTTCCTTAGTGGCTTTGGAGCTAATAGAATCATAAATCGAGGCTGATTTGTATTCTGTATGGCCAAGTAGTTACAATAAAGCCTTAAGATGAGTGGATCTTCCAAAGCACCCTGCCAGTTAGAACTATTGTTTATGCTGTTGAGCTTCTCATTTGGTGAAGTGTCTGATACTGCATTGTATCCAGTAGGTTTCTATGCTGGCCTGTTGCAAACGTGAGCAAATCATCAGTGTATAGAAATAATAACATTAATAAATATTTTGGACCTCTAGTGCAGCTTTCAACCTAAGAGCTTTAAACAAGTACACGTTAATTAAGCTCTTCCAGCTTCCACTATGAGGTAGGTAAATGTTAATATAATAGTTTTGCAGATGGAGAGACATCAGCACTTGCCTGCTGGTTGATATGACTTCTGTTGGAAGATGGATCCTTTATCTAACAAGACTTTTTCATATGCTTTTAAACTGCTGAAGATAAGCTGACTACATATCTCTACATGTTCTGCCCAATTTACCCCTATCTTTTTTTCCAGTCTCAGAATAGGATCTACTATGTATGTGATACATGCGTTCTTAAAACCATTGCATTTCACATTCTCTGCTAGAGACATTTATGCTCACTGAACTGGTGACCCCTGCAAGAATTCATACATCTAATTAATGAAGATTTCATCTTTGTGAAAAAGCAACCAACAAGGATATCTTCCTATATTTCTTCAAATAAGTGCTCATTTTAGAAGAATGAAAGATTCATTTTCTCTTGTCATTTTTGGATGTCAAAGCGTATCTAATTTTCTCCATAATTTGTCAGAGTCATCCCATTATACTCAGAAATGTTATGCTTCTTTCCCCTATAAAAATTCACCTGGAAACAGTAATATAAAAATAGCATGCTTATAGCTGCAGAATTCTGTTGCTGGATTTGATCTCTAACAATTATATCTATCAGTCAGATTTGCAATTTGACCCATCTTCCTTCATCAGACCTCGTCCTATTCAAGTCCAATTTTATATTAAAATAACCATATATTTTGGTTTACCGTTATCATAACCAAATATGGTATCTACTAAACCTGGCAGCTATGCTGCTAAGATCTGAAATATCTTTTTAATGTTTGCCAGACATAAAACTTATCCCAGTCAACGTTGTACTGTTATTGCCTAAGAAATTAAAGGCATCAACCAGCTGCTGTGGAAGATAAGTAGTTTTATATTTTCATTTGCATTCATCAATTTTTGAGGGAAGGGCTGGTATTTTTCCAGTTTCCAAAAGCCAAAGATTCTGTTTAACTCCATGCTCCCACATAGGTTTAGACTATCACTTCCAAACATGGTATCTGAGTTCATCTCACATAAAACCAATAATAATATTCAAATCTATAGGAATTCCCCATATCCCTATGAATTGGACACCAGTGAAGGTATTTAAGTCTGTTAAATTCTCAATAGTTTAAGCCAGGGAAACAGAGGACAGATTTCTTTTCTACCACAAGTAACATCTACATTATCTACAGGTAATGGTAGATCCACCTTGGAAGTTACAACTGCATAGATCACTTTGATTGTGGTGTCACTTTGACATCATCTGGAAGAAAGGTGGAACCTACCTAGAAAATGGTTTTATAACTGGTGTAGTATATGATTTTGAATGAATTCAGATCAAAATAGCAGACAAAAGAAAGAGAAAGAGGGGTTAACTCCTGGAGTTGTTCTTCCATATACAAGCAAATTTTATTTTAGTACTAATTGCAGTGTGAACTCCAGAACAGATAAGTTCTATTGCCACGTTGTCGTGGTTTGATTGCAGGGTGACAATAAAACCATGGCAGATGTATTGTTAACCCTCTCTCCCTCCTCTTCCCCCATTAGCCCCTCCCTCTCCCCGCTTCCCACTAAGGACAGGCGATCAGGAGGGAAAGAAGGACAGAGAGAAGAGAGTTGGAAAAATTAAAAATGTTTTACTAATGCTACTAATAGAAATAGAGAAAATAATACAAAATATACAAAACCAATCTTGAAAGTCCCGGCCACTGCTCCGGCAGATGTGGGGCCGGCACCCGAAGTCCTGGGCTGGACTCTGCAGCCAACCGGAGCTGGATTCAGTCTGTCACTGGGCCTCAGTTCGCAGGGACAACTCGCAAGGTCCTCTCCCAATGTCGGCCATAAGGAAAAGGGGCGAGATCCTCATGATCTCCCACTTTTATATGAAGTGTAGCATGAATGGGATGGAATACTTTAATTGGTCAATTTACAGTTCACCTCCTGCCTGCACATCTGGCGGGATGCATCATTATCAATGACCTTGCCTTCCATTGCTATGTCTACCAAAACATGTACCTAACTTTCAGGAAAACTGCAGTTAGTAAGAAGACTTTAGCTGACAGGGAAATTCACTAAAAGAGAAACTTGTTTTTAACAAAACCAGGACACACGTTCAGATAGCTACAGTATGGACAACAGTTTGGGTGTAGCTAATCCACCCCACTCTATCAAAATCCTTTTTGCCACCTCCAGAAAAGGCTGACATTAGACTCAATTCTACATTTATGAAAATGTAAAATAAAATCAATGAGCTAACATCATTATGAACTTGTTCTCATTTAATGTAAAGTGATACATCTTATTTATGCTTAAGAATATTACTACCAATCTGCTGACCAGAATGTTGCCAGTGTCTTGCAATCCATCTTCAGAATCTGTACTTTCTACACACCTTCATAATTTCACAAGTTTTAGGATTATGGTTAGAAACATTCATATCACCAAAATCTTTCTGTCCAACACAGAAGAGGTCTCTTTCCTTAGAATCTGAGTTAGTATATCTTTACAGAATGCTTTCAGGAATTCATCAAAGCCTGGAATCCTGTGGCTTTTTATAGCTGAATTATTTCCAGGATCTGTGCTTAGTTATATTTCCATCCAAATGTTCTTTCTGTTTCTAGACTGTAGGACTTCAACTAAGTCAAAGTACTTACTGTATTTTGCAGTGCTTGTGCTCTTATTGTACAAATTTTAGAAAATGTTTAAATTTTTCTTTTGAAGTCATTAGTTAATGTTCTCATTTTTGCCAGCCCATTTTATTAATTAAAATATTCAATGGCATTTCTACTGTTTATTTCATTATTCATACATGACATCTGAGCAACATTTCTGACTCGTCACACACCTCACCTTATAACTGCTGTCTCTTTAAAGTCTTTAATTTGTGTAGCAGTACAGCTGGGAGTCTAGTACCATCACACCTACAAATACCACCTATATAATCACATCAAGTGTGATTTTGGAATAGAAATCACAAGCATGGTCAAAACACAGTGTGTACTCTCAGTTTTAATTAGCTAATGGCATTCCTAAGATAAAAATAATCCAGTGCTTGGGAAAGTGCAGGCTTTCTGGGGTTAGGGAGGCGAGGGGCAGGGGAACACAAGATCCGGCTGAGACCACAGGAGAAGTGAAACACAGCTCAAGAGGTGGGATGTGTCACAATTTCTTCAAACGCACAAGCAGCGTTTGTGCTGCTGGTCCTGGATAAGGCTTCATATTCCTGCAGAAAGGATGGCTGAGCCACTGGCTGAGGCACTGCCCTGGGGCAGGGAACACCTCGTCCCTACGCCTCGCATCTCTCACGCACCTCCTGACCAACCCTGGGGGGAGGCTTTAGCCTCATCCCAGCCACAAAATGGGGGCAGTACCTCTTCCCCACCTCACAAGGTACTCTGAAGATAAATATGTGAATATTTAGGTACTACTGTAGTGATGACCAAATAAGCCATTAGAATAAGCTTATCGGGTACTATATTAGCATGGAGAGGAATTCTCCTGCTTGCATGTAATGGGAAACTCCTAAAATCTTGCCTTAAAAGGAATGGACAACAAACAGCATGAATCCCTAAGGGGGATGAAGGGGAGGGCATACTTTACAGTCCACAGCGGCATTTTACTTCCAAGGGTGGCATTTTGAACATATTCTCAGTGCTTTTTCCCTATAAACCTGAAAGCGTTTTACTTTATGGTGAAATATACCAATATAACATTTCTACTTTTTGATTAGTAACAGTAGACCACATTCCTTTTCATTTCCTCATCACAACCTAAGCAGAAAACACACATATGTTTCAGTATGTTTAATCGCTTTTTTTTTTACTTCATAGAAAAAATATATAAAAAACCAAATAGACAAACAAACAAACAAAAAAATGCTTTTCTGTAATTGATATTTTGCTCTCTGCTAAGTACAGGGGCATTTCCACCAGTTTATTTAAGCCCCTGATTCAGCAAAGAAACTAATAATGTACATGTATAACACCTAATTACTCTCGAAAATAAATGAGATTCATGTTTAAATACTTCATCAACTCAGTGCGCTACAGACTTGGACACAAAAGTTTTGCCTTTCCTATATGGTGTGAGATTCTATAACACCAACATAGAAACTATTTGGCAATTTCATCTCCTTTACACTTTTTCCATTTGTCGAAGACCACAGATGTAGAGTGTCCAATATTCAGTTATCTGAGTATCAGTAATGGAGGATAGAATTTACTCTTGTCTGCTTGTTCGTTTCTGCCCATGCCGAGTACGCAGATGAGAGTCAAGGTTGTTCTCTGCTCTGATATTTCATGATGATAATATTTATGGTGTTTTGAACAATTCTTTTGAATATATTATCCAGAAGCTAGCATAGCTTTTACAGCTATCATGTAGCTTTTTAAGGCAAACTACATAAAAGGATGTGGTGCAGGTTAGGGAGTGTAGCCAAACAAATAAACAAAATAGCAAGAGTTGGCTCGTGCCAATTGGGGTAAGGAACACTACCTATACCTGTGGTAAACAGAGCACATTGGTCATTGTGCACTATAATAGCGAGCTGTGTGTTCTGACTTTTTATTAGATTATATAAAAAAATGTGCGTTTCACTTCATTTTTGCTTATAACATGAGACTAAGCTGATAAAAATTCCAAGATGGATAAAGAATTGATTTGTTGAGGCTGGCAGCAGAAAGGAACTGGAAAGTTTACTTTTCTATTTTTTTCTTTGTTTATTAAGAGTCACGCATAAATGACCTGACTAAAATTACACTACACCCTTTATACCTACTGTTTCCTTTTACAGGTATCTCTCCCAGAAATAGCTAGTCTTAGCTGGCACTGGCAAATCTTTGTATGTATTAGTTAGAATCAGGAAAAATTTCAAGAGAGAAATTCAGTAGTCTTAACAGAGCTTAGATTTCATCACGAATTTGAAATTCTGTCCAAGTTCATGGTGTAGAAACATATCAGAGAGAAACACACAGTGATACATAATTCTGTCCTGAAGGCCTGGCAAAATTTCTGTCTGGACCAATAATACCTCCTTATAATCTTCTTGGCACTCAGAGGCCTACTCTTTAATTGCAGTTCAGTGTGCTCCTACTAACGTTTCTGGAGAGGTGGTTTTGTAGGAATTGCTTTGGCTGAAAAGCCTGAGAAGCTTGTCATAATCATAAGCCACTATTAACAAGAAACACATCTTGTGATAGTTCCAGTGTCACTAAAGAAATGGCCTGCCATTACCCAGTGTCTATGTTTACCTCAAAAGCAAGCATCTCACACATTTCCAGGCAAACAAAAACTAAATCACTGAATTTTCATGGACTAAGAAAAGTACAACTATATTTGCAAGCAAGTTGTAATCACACTCTAATAGCCTCTGACAGCCTGCTCATAAAGAATCAAGTTACTGACATTGGATAGATGATAGGAAATGTGTTTTATACCTACAGAACAATTCCAAAGTATTGAATAAATTAAGAAGGTAGAGCTCGTGTAAGATGCTTAGCCATCTTGCTGACTTGAGCTCTCTGTTGGATACGAGGCCAAGAAGAGGGAATGAAAAAAGAGAATACTCAGGTCTTCAGAAACAGAATACCTAGTTCACAGAGCAGTAACCCAACTTACAGACAATATCGCCTGATCATATCAGATGGAGTGATTAATGTCTCTTCTCAAGTCCAACAGTGAGTGGTGACCTACTGAAAATGCACCCAATGTGACTGATCCTATTTGCTGTCCCCTAAATAGGAAGCAAGATAATGCTTCATATCCAGACTAAGTTAGCCACAGGCACTAAAACAGTAAATTACCTGTAAAAGGCAATCAGAATGATCCTTTTTCAAAGCCAGAATATACAAGATTTTTTTTAGCAGCACAGAAATCTGATAAATCTAATGGGAGTACTATTTGAATGATTCTGAATTTACTACGCTGGAAAAAAGAAAAAAGGCAAGAGGATGTCATGACATCCCTCCCTTCTGTTTTTATTATCAGCCACTGGTAGAAACTTGGCACACCATTTCTGAAGCAACTGTGACAAACTCAGTGTTTGTGTGTGTGTGAAAGAATATAAAAATGTTTTTACCTCAGTGTTGCTTAAAGTTTTGGTTATGACTCAAGCATCTCAAAATATTAAGAATAATTGCAACATTGTGTGCTGCCAGCATTCACAGTACAAAACTCTTCGTGTTTTTCTCACACTTTATTTGAAAAAAGAACATTTTGCACCTCAATAGATAGTTGTGGTTTTGGATCATAAAGCACTGAGGGTTTTGATCTGTTCTGATTCCTACCCCTTGTGTCTCATTTTTCTCATGACTTAGAACAAAATATTAATGTGACTCATCTGTCATAAGCAATTTTCATATCCTCTACCCTCTATTTTGGTGTCTGACTAGAGGAAAGCTGTAGTTATGTAAAAGTATTTGTATATTTTATACAAGGGAGGATGGGAATCATAGCTACTTTAAGCAAAAAAAAAACCAGAATAATGTCAAGAGAAAAGAGTGAATCATAAATGAAAGCAACTTATATATGCTGTAATTAAATGTAATAAATACTTTAAAACATGCTATTTCAATTTACTATTTCTTAGATTTTAAATATCACAGCTGTCATCTTTGGAACATTGGAAAAGGAAATAATAAATGGGAAAAAGAAATAATGTAGAGTTTATGGACTGGCTTCTCCAAAATGAGTCCCAAATTTGACACTGAAACATTTACAAGGACACTAATTTTGCTTGGAAAGTTGGTATTTCAAATTGCAAATGTCAGTTCCAGGATGTCAATGTTTTCTGGTACAGTTTAGGAAATCCTGTGTAGTGTGCTACTTTCAAAAGATGTAACTATGTGTTCACATTCCTGTCACTTTTCTTTAGACCAGCTTTCTATTCCACAGTAGTTCTCTTTCACAAAAATTTTTAAAATTCACTAGAAAATAGCACAAACAATGAGTACTGCAGTGATTTTGCTGCAAAGGCATTTGCAGCAATTGACCAGATTCCTCTTTGCTCCCTCAAACACCAGACTGAAATGCTTTACTAAGTAGATCCAGGTCAATGCAAACCTCATTCCACAAAAGTCATTTGCATTTGGGCCGAATATTGAATCAGCAAAACTTAGGTACATGATTAAAATAGAGGTTATATTTATGTGACTACTTAAATTAACCAGGGGTCATGCTATTGCTGTGTTAGAGAATATTGTGATTTTCTGCCTTTCTGCTTTTGCCTTTCTGCACTTGAATTGCAAACACGAAATGTTGTTTTCCACACTCGTTTAATACCTGCAGGCAGCAGAGTGGGAGGGAGAGGACAGCGGATGCCACCTTACTGTACTTGAAGATTTAGTACACAGAAAACAAATTCTCCCCTCTCCTTTCAGCTATAGATTTGCCCTAAGTAATTCTTAAAAGCAGAGCAATGAGATGAAACTCTGCTGATCGGGAAACCTAATGCTTAAGTTTCCTCTTAGGAACAGTTTCTCTCAATCTCGCTCTTTCGTATTCCCTCCCTCCCTTGCTTCTCCATGAAGCCTTCTTGGGGCTTGCTTTCTCCATAACAAAAAAGATTGTTACTTTTTGCCTCATATTGAAGCTACTGTGTCGCTTCATGTTCCTTAAGGCTTTAGACTTGGAACTTCTCCAGATAGTCCTAATATACATATCAGAATCTCCACGTGATTCGGTAACAGAGGGGAGACAGGGACCGTATCAGCAGGAAATAGTCATGAGATTTTTTTTCAGGTTTATATATATATATATTGCACCATTATAGGTTTTCAGTTCTGAGTTTTAAAGAGTTTTAAAGAAGATAACATCTCAAAGTAGCCAGGAGTGCCTCTCATTAAAAAATCAGTGGGCAACTGTTGAGTGATTTACTAGAGCCAGAATATGGTTTTTCATTGGTTACACTGTGAAGCAAAACCAAACTCTCAGCACCAGCCAAGGGCATCCTTGGAGCGGACAAAGCAGGCAGGGGGAGCAGTGGTGGTGTGGGATGGGGAAAGGCACGTGAGGGAGAAAGGTGGGAACTGTGTTGGTGATGTTGTGGAGGCTTTTCGAGAACTGAAGGGCCTGTGTGTAGGGAGGTTGTGAGGGAACAGGGCACTTTTTCTTCTCCTAGAGTTGCATTTTCTCCTTGGGACCACTTAATTTCCTTCCTTCCCCTCCTCCCCAGAGGCAGGACACTCAGAGACCTTCCCTTCACTTCCACTGTCTCCACCATCACCATCTACACATTTTTCTGTACATTCTTGATTGTCAAGGAGGGGTCCTGGAGGGACAGGAACCTGGGCAGCAAGCCAAAGAAATCCTGCTGCCACTGGAAGGAGAAAGGGCAGACGTGACTGCTGCTGCTGGTGCTGCTGTGCTGAGGCCCTCTGGTACACGCTGGCACCCCTTTACCCTCTCTCTAATCCCACAAAGGCAGCAACAGCAGTATGGATGGTACAAACAGGAGGCAGGAATGAGCTGTTTGCCTGAAATGCCTAATCCCTCTCTCCTCAGGCACGGGCAAAGTTGCTTGTCATCCCTTCAGTCTGGCAGCTCTCTCGTCTTGCTAACTATTCAAAGCTACTTGTGACTTTGTGACTTTCCTTCAGCCACACAAGAAGCCAAGCCAAACCTAAACACCTGCAAGCTGCAGTGAATTTTGTAGCTGGAGCTGAACTGTAGAGCCCAGAGCCGTCTCTAGAAGTGACGAATGGGTGTAGATGTGTTCTGAATTATTGACTCATTGTTTGAAGGAGAAGACCTGCTTGGCAGGATAAACAACAAAAAGCTACTCTTCGTAAAACTAGGAAGCAAATGGCAATGAGGTTGTGCATAATGCATTGGCAATTTCTGGCCTCCGAGCTTTAGAGTCCTCTCAGAAAAAGTGCCAAATGCACGTTTCTTTGTACAGCTCAAACGAATTCGATGAAACTAATTGCAAATAATCCACAGTACATGGGCATTATCTCCTATGGGTGCCTCAGCTGGCAGTGCATCTGCTAAACTGCACCACAAAATGAACAGGGTTCCACTTGCCAGAGACAGAGGAAGTCAAGAGAAAATCACCATGGATTATCCACCAAAGCAAGGGTGGATCAGGGTCCAGTGATGGATCTGATATTGACAGAGAACAGAGTTGGTAATCATTACAGAGATTTTTTAAAATAAATTTGACACCAGAAGTCAGAAGGCTTTGCCATCACTAAACTAATCCCTAATAGAAACCAAAGAGTTTGGAAAGCAGCCAGTTACTTTCTGAGAGGGCTCTGAGCTTTGTGAGGAAGGCACCCCCCTGGCTGCCATCATGTGGCAACTCTCAGAGCCCGTGCTGGGGCTGGGTGGGCAGCTGGAGCCACCTGAAATGGAGAAACAGACACCAGCCAGTGACCAGAATCTCAAGGGCTGGTTGGCAACAATGTGCTCTGGAGGTACCTGGCCTGATGTTTTGAGATCTCCTTTCCAGCAGAAAACGCTCCTCTGTCTACAAGATTCAAGCCTCTTTTGTGAAAATGTACTGGTTTTGACCAAAATTGAATTGATTCTTTTGTCAAATTTGAAAGAGAGACCTTACAAGAGCCCAGGTGTGGCATTCAGATGAAACAGGGGGTAGCGGACACATTTCAGATGAGCTGCAATAAATCTTAGGTAAAACAGCCAAGCTACCTGCAGGTTTCCCTTGTGAAATCAGTACTCCTTTTTGGCTCTCCTCCCTCTCCAAATGCTTCCTCCGTTTAACGTTAGCATAGTCTGGTGGCACCCAGGCCACCCAGGGCACAGCTCCCTGGGGCCCACTGGGTTCCTGGGGTACATGGCACTGCTGAAGTTCAGCTGTGCAGAGGTTAGGAGCCACTATCTGCGTTTTCATTTTGCCCTGGCTGATAAAATGTTTAAAGTAAGTGGAGAGAGACCTTTGGGTGTGTTTGGCTCTCTGGAGTTACTCTAACTGCTGGAAAACCAGCTCTGGAGAGTAAAAACACAGGCAAGGAAGATCTTGGGCCAAATATCTCAATTTTCACCACAAAGCTGATCAGCAGGTGAAAAGCATCACCCTGCTTATAAAAGAGCTGTTTTTCTAGTTGCCCGTGGGTTCATGCAGGGTGGACGCTGAGCAGCAAAAGGAGCGTCTTGTCAGCAGCTGAGGGCAGGGGCTCTGCAGAGAGGTGCTGGGACCTCCCTGGCTCTGATCCGGCAAAGCACTCAAGGATCTGTTCACACTCCAGCTGGAGCACAGGTCTCCAGAATTCACCATCCAGGACTTTATCACACCGAACCCTAAATATCTCTGTGGCAGCTGAGCCCACCAAATCACGGAGACTCTTCCCAGTCATGTCAGTGGGATTTGTGTCAGGTGAAGCACATATGACTTGGGAGCAGCTGCATGAGAGTGATCAGCCTATAAAATAGCTAAGCGTATTTTATATTTATAGAAGACATTAGCATTGTCTGTGGCTCCCCTTGTTAGCGTCCTCGCATTACAAGTGCGATCATGCTTGGGACCTTGCATGGTGGTTCCGAGCACATTGTGTCAATCCAAGCCTCTTGGGAGCTCATGGCTTCATGTTGCACATTGCATGAAAGGGCTTGCATGTACATTTTCATACAGGCAACGTATGTGGAGAAAGATGAGATTAAGTAGAAGTTTTTCAGCTGTCCTTCCAACTGACAATTTTATACCTACTAATCTGAAAAGGCTATGCAGTGTCGCTACAGTAAGGTGGGAACAAAGCTCAAGGCACTTTTCTTGAAATCCAAACCCATATTTTCATTTACAGCATAATTACTACAGGACCGCCAACAAAAATAACAAACGTTAGGATTTTTAGCCCATATTCAAACTGCCACATCAGTTTTCACAGGACTGAGCAACTAAAAAGGCTACTCAAGGTGAACATGTTGCCAGGTTTTCATACTTCTGAACAGTAGACCTTGAATAAGAAGCCTGAATATGGAGTTAAAAGACTATGTTAAGCCACTATGTCTGAATATCTTGGCCGATATTCCTTAATAAGCTTTCTTTTCCTCCTAGGGACCAACTTAAAATCAACAAAGTAACAACGGGCCTCACACAATCAGGAATTCTAGGTCTCTTAAAGTGAAAAGTAAACAACCTGTCCTTCTTCTGCCCTTTCCTGAAACCTAAATGTAAGTATAACCAGCTTTGAAATCCTAAATGCATTATACATAATGTCAAAAACAAAGCACATAGGCTTAAAACGGAAGTTGTCTTAAAGCTATCACCTACACAAGCTCTGATAAGTTACTGAAGTGTTTGCTATACACCAAAGCTTTTGAATTTTGATTAGAAAAATATACGGTACATAAATTTTGGTGATCAGCCTCAGCAGCATTTTTTTTTTCCTAGATAATTAAAGAAGTCCACTCTTTCAGTCATTCTCTATTGTTTAATAAAAGAGAACATGTAATTTTGGCATTTCATTTGTTTAAGGAATCTTGTTTTAAATTAAAGAATCTTATTTTAAATCTATTTCTACAGTCAGGAAAGAGTAAGGACAGGTTTCATTGAAAAAGAAATGTCAAAACCCAATATATCCTGGGAATAGAATGAACCATGTTATTGATGTGCTTTTGATATCCAAAATGCATATGTACACATGTCTGCTTCCATACGTATGCACATGTAAAAATAAACAGCAGTAACATTCATTGGGAAATCCATGTTTGATATAATGTTTAGTTTAGCTCAATAATGGGAAGAATATGTTAAACATCATTCTGAGCCTTAATGGAAAAGTGTCTGACAACTAGACATTAGCTCATAGTATCCACAGTCATCTTATGCCTATGACTATTGTTTGTTATCAAGTGTGACTTTTGGAAGAAAAAATGCATTATTGCTTAACAAGCTGCATTGCAGTAGCGTCCTGCACTCTGGCTTTCTAGATAGCTAATTAAAAGACTCCACATGTTAAGAATGAATCACATAAATTCCTCAGACTTCTGGAACATCTTTTAAGGAGGATGAGCGCCACATTTGGTCGTGTTTCTCTCTTGCAGAGAAATCCCCCTCAATTTGTCTGAAAAGAAACCAGTAGAGTCACACAAAACTGACTCTACAAACAGGTGGCTCTAGAGCATCAGCCCTGGCAGAGACTCCACTCTGTGAACCCGCTGAACTTCTCCAGGCACTGGGGTGGACTGGTACCCTGCCAGGCTATTTGGGTCTCTGGTGGTGTCCACCACCGGAGCTGGCCCTGGTAACCCATTCACCTGGCCTCAGCTGCTGTGACCTGCTCTATGTTGGGTGTTTCTTGTTATAAAAGCATAACAAGAAGCAAGCAAAAAAATTTTTATATATATATATATATATTAAAAAAAAATAGAAATTGTACAGCCCAAGGCTCCAGCCTATAAAATATTAATAGAGAATAAAACACTTTCCAGCTAGTATTTACATTCTCCCAGAGCATCCATAAGGAAGTTTTAGAGCCCAATCCACCTAGCAATAAAACAGCCATCCAAGAATGGCACAGGACTTCGATAACTCCGCTGCAAAGTTTCTATAGCAGTTGGTAAGAAATGTAGAAGAACGCTGCTTTTTTTATTAGTCATTTCTTCAGACCTTTCAATGAAGATCTTCTGGTGTTATATAATAACATAGATCACCTTTTAAAAAGTATCCCATGTTCAGTATTTTATAGTCCTTTACCTACAGCGGGTGAAACAGTAATATGAGCCAGTAAATATACTTACTGGACAGAAAAAAATAACAGTTAAGCTAAGTGTTACAAGTTAGCACCAGCTACTTTTCATGGGTGGCAAAATTGCTTTGAGAAAAACAAACACTGTCTTCACCAATTCACAGATATCAAGGAACACAGAAATAAGGGGCGAAAAGCCTTAAAAAAATAAAAAGTTGAAAGTTCTGGAAGTTGTAACTATTTCCTCTTTTTTTTTTTTTTTAATCTACTCCAGTGAATAGAGAATAATTTCAGCAAAACATTCAGATCTGGATAGAAATATCCCTCAAATTAAAAGGAAACAAAGCCCTTTATCTGTAGCAAGAATAGAGAAAATTTTCAGACTTGAGCATCAACTGGCAGAGAGACTTGAAAGGCATTTGGGTCCAATAGAAGTCCTGAGCTGCTACCAAAATCAACAGTCTAATTGTCTCAGCTGAAACTGGGGCTGAGCTTTTGGGTTTCCTGTAACTAAATCTTGCCACAAACAGCTCTGCTAAGTTTTTTCCTCTAATACAATAAAATACAGCAAAATTAAGATAAATACAAGAGACAATGAAGATGAGTATGTAGTTCCCAGCACCAGACAGGGAGCAGATGTTGGAGAAAACTTTTGAAGACATCAAAAGGGTACCTGTCAGTTTTAAGTGGTTGATATGACAGTTCTTTAAAAATAAACAATCAAACATCTGAAAGTAATTGCTAGACTAAGGGATTTAAGTTTATTTTATTTAAGCAATAAGGTATTTTAAAAATGTACTCAGAATGTCTAGCTTGCTTCAAATTGCTTTGGTTTTCTGCACACTGTCATGGTAGTCACTACCCACCCAAATGTGGTATTTTAATAATACAACTGAAATGAAGAAAGCAAAACTATCCAGAGAGGTTACCAGAATGCACAGTTCAACTTCAGACACTTTCTAATGTGATAATGAAGCAGAATGAAAACAATGTATTGTGCTGGATTCAGAGGCACTGTCAGGTGATGAAGTTATACAATTTTATGTGGGTTTACTGAGGTCACATCTCAAAATCAAAAGAAAGCCTAAGCAACTGAAAGTCATGTTCTGGTTTATATAGTCCGATATTCTTTCTGTCTATCCTTTTTCCTGTTGAACTGGCTTTTATGCCTCTCAGTGTATAAACTTCTTGAACATAGTCATCTCCTCTGTACTCGGCTTCCTCATTTTGTCGTGCTTTATGTTCTTCCCCTCAATCCTTGCTTGTCTGATAATAAGGATCAGTTTACCAGTCTGCCTTTTCCCTGTCTGACTTGGGGAACTGGAAGTACTGGATGATTTTTAGTGGAACTTAAACCTCAAATTACTCATTTGTTTATGGAAACGTTACCTTACATTTCCAGGACCATTGATTTTAAACAGGAGTCAATTGCTGGACTCCTTTAGTCACTCATGAAAACTTAGCTTCGGATTCCTTTCAGTAGCTCTGGATGGGAGGAAATTAAAGGGGAATTACAAAAGAAAAATGCTTTCCAAACATAGCAGTGTTATTCAATAGCTTAGAAATTTACTTCTCTTTTCCTGTTGGTGAATGTGGTTTCTTTAACTAATCCAAGCATTATTTTGAATAAACCCAATGGTTGTTTTTGTCTGTGTTTTGAAGAAGAGGGGCTTGTTAGGGCTTCAGCAGTGATAACTGACACAAGTAAAGCTCCAGCACAGAAGAACACAGAAAAAGAATGAGACGAGCTTGCCTCCACAAATCATTAGAATTGAGGATATTCCATGGATACCTCCTGCATGCTGTTAGTAACCATGATGACAAGTTTACGGTCCCAGGCTGAGCAAAGTCGAGACCTGAAGGACCTGCTGCTTGTTAAATTCTGTGCTTCTCTAGTCTCCTGCTCCCCAGACAACCTCACGTGTGCACACGTGTACACACCTGCTTCTGGTCTTTGGTGACAAGTTCATTGGCAGCACTTTGGTGATACGCAGCGACGGCCCCTTTGCAAAGTGAGGAGAAGCAGCTAAATCCACGTTGCTTGGGCTGAAAAGGGCCTTCAAGCCAGCAGGCAGCAGATTTTTATACTGGTGACAGTTCATGGAACACAAGAGCAATGTACCTGTCTGATTTGGGAAACAGTTGTACCAAACAGTAAGTCTTTTTACGGGTTTTGCATTAAGCATAAATCCTCCTGTTTATGTGCTGAAGCATACAGTTTGTTAACAGCTCGTTAACAGCAACATATAGAGCATATAGCTGCAGTCATCACTTGGCAAATGTTTTCCACACATTTTCCATGGCTTCCACGTTTAGGGAAAAGTAGCACTAGGTGAGCAGTTGTCTTTTGACAGCCCCATTGACATAATTTATCAGTGTAATGATTCCCTGTGAACTCACTGAGTTTCTCTAGGAAATACCAATGTATTTTCTATGCAGAGATCTCTCTGGAAATGTCACCTTTTAAGACAGTTTTCTAGTCCCTAGAGAGTCCAGACACAGAACTCTATTAATATCTTTGTCTTGTAAAGTTCAGGGAATGCTACCACAGAATGAAATGAAATTTGAAATACAGTCGGAAGAATTACCCAGCTAATAATGATAATTCAGCTAAAATATTTGTTACATAATTCAACCTTCTATTTAGTTTCAAAGGAGTTCAATGTAGTTGTTTGGTTTATTTAAGTAACAGGTTAAGGACATCCTTTTTCAATTGCAAAAGTTAGGCAACTACTGTCAAATATTATAGTTCTAGTAGTCTTGCATATGAACAACTTCACAGAATTGCAGAACGGTTGAGGTTGGAAGGCACCTCTGGGGGTCCTCTTTTCCAGCCCCCCTGTTCAATCAGGGACACCCAGACTCCTTGCCCAGGACCATGTCCAAATGGCTTTTGAATTATCTACAATGAAGGAGACTCCACAGTCTCCCTGGGCAACCCATGCTGGTGCTCAGTCACCCTCACTTTTCTACTCAGTCTACTGAGTCTCAGAATTTCTACTTTATATATCTGAAATTTCCCCCGTACTTTTTCTTGCAGCAGTCTACCTCATGATTTACAAGAGGGGATGAATGTTGGAGCACGATGATGAAATCAGGGATATTTTAGTTGAGAAGCTGACATGGTAGTTTGCTGAATGCATTTTTGGACCATTTACCCTATAGTTACCTGTGGATTCCTGGTGTAAATGGGAGCTGGTGTAAATGGGGTCAGCTATGCAGCAGCACGGCATTGGCGCACAATGTGGGAATGTGAGCCATGCCAGCTGATGGCAAAGCTAAAGCTTCCTGTAGAATACTTGCTTTGTGTGCAAACAGCATATTTCATGCTACTTTGCTTGCATTACAGTTATTTTTAAGCAATCTGCAACATGGAGACTTAGTATTTTGAACATGCAAAAGGTCTGGAATGTGCTCAGGTCCCCCCTCCTGTGCAGTGTTTGTGAAGCTGTCCCTCGATACATGACAAACTGGAAAGACAAAGAAAAGGCAACAGCATGGAGCCTGTGCTGACAGTGTAAATAGAAATTTGAGTTCAGCAGACAAAGTTCACAGTTTGCAGTGAAAGGTCATAAGGATTTCAGGCATTTTTGGTATTTTGTCTCTGCTGTCTGCACAGTATCAAGCAAATAAAAAAAAAACCCACCCTGATAGACAGCTTCCAATTCTGTATACTTGGCATCCCTGCTCAGCCTGAAGGAACATGGGAAGCTCTGTGTTTGGCATTCTGCATTTATTTGAGGACACGCCATCCTAACAAAACTTTAACACTTACTCAGCCCCAACTTGCCTGGTATTTTTTCATGTGACATTTGATAAGTTAAAGGGCTACCCAGCTTCAGCTAAGCCAAGTGGCCTGCAGGTTTTTTTCTGAAAATGCAGTATTGAATTTAGCATGATGAGGAAGAGTCCCAAAACATTAACTCTCTACAGGTTCTGTTCCTCTTTTCCCAGCCACTGCACAGTCACATTAAATTATCAAATGCTTTTATGAGAAATCTCCTACAGTCTGACATTGAACCAAAGGAGACTTGGAGGAGTCTGATTTTTTATTATTATTTTTATTATCATTTTTGCCTGCAGTGAGTTCATTCCCTTCTCTGGATATTATAACATCTCCTTTAGGAAAGGTTTAGCTCTGGCCCATGAAGTACTGACATTGATATTTTTATTTCCTGGACTCAACTACATTTAGACCAAGTGGAGACTCTTCCTGGAGGTATATAACCTCAGAAATCCAAAGAAGAGTTTTATTACCTATGTACCTAAGAAGTGAGGGCAATCACTGCTTCTTGTGAAATCATTACTTCCAATATTCAGGTCGGTACCGCTGAAACAACAAATGAGGAAAAAACCTTCTGTATTAATCTTGTCTTCGGGTGTGTCTCTCCTGGGCTCGGAATAACCAGAGGTATTTTAGGAGCATGAATGCGATTAAGTAGTAAAACCAGGACAGTACGTCAGTCAGATATTGGGTAAAATTTTTTGCAAAGTGTATTCTTTTAATCTTCCAAATGAGCTTTTTCTTTGTGTTCCTGGCTTTGCAATCCCTGGCGTATCCCAGTGGGATCATACAACAGGGGTTTGTTGCACACACTATGAGTGACAAATGCTCAAGCCTATATTGTGCCTATAGGTGCTGAGCGGTGCCTGGTGGGATTTTCTCTCTAACTCCCACTGCCATAACTAACAACGTCATGAGGCATCTATTTCCAGTCTTAGGTGCTTGGATACTTTGCACACCTTGTCCTTGAAGCTCAGGCTGAATACCTGTTCCTGCTGCTGTGCAACATATTCCTTTGTACCCTTCTTGAGACAGATATTTTTGTATCTTGAAATACAAAACTTATTTTGTTGTTGGTCCCTTCATTAAATTTTCTTTACTGTACCTGAAACCTGTTGTCTGTTCTACCTGGCTTAAAAGTAGAGTGGTTACCTGCGAAAGTATTCAGTGGTTGTGAAGAGCTGAAGATAGAAGGTCTCTCCAGACAATCCTCCTTTGACTTCCTTTTCCTTTTATTTTCCTCTCCCCACTCACTTTTTACCTAGATATTGGCAATTTTGCTCTGAGATTTAGTAGTGCCACATGGAGCAGAATAGACGCTTGAATGTACCATGGTCAGGTGTGGAATACAAACACTATTTCACATGTGATTAAACCTAGTCAGGAATTAATATGATCCCTAAATGGGAGGTATAGCTGCATAGGAACTGCAGACACACTCAGAATTCATTCACTTTCTTCCCTACATATAGAAAGATTAGGATCAAAGGGCTGGTGCTCACCATTTTCTACCCCCCAGCAGAAAAATCTGCAGGTTTTGATGTGCTCAGAGCAAAGCACATTCCAACACTATACACTTCTGGAATAGCTAGAGAACGAAGTCCCTTGCCTCTTAACAAACAAGAGACAGTGTCTGAAAAACTAAACACAGACTAAAAGAGAGGAAGCCAGAAAGGACTAAAAGGAAAGATATTTGTTAATGCTCAGCTTATACCATATTTACCCTGGCCAATACCAGGAATAAGCTCCTTGTACTCAACTGTCTGTAGCTGAGTGGAGAAACTGGGAGAAAAGAGGACCCTTCTCATTCAAAGACGCAGGTGAACACTGTCTCACAGTAAGATTTTACCTTTAGCAGAAAGAAATATCTTTATAGTTTATCATGACGTGACCGTTCTGACTCAAAGGCAGCATAACACAGCTGTGCCCCAGCCAACACAGGCAGTAGCACCTATATCAAGGACAATTATGTGAAAATATTTTTGTTATTTTGCCTTTTAAAAAATTTTTTTCTTCCAAAAAATGCAAGCAGAGCGTTAGGCTGGAGTGGATGGCTCACGCCACCTATGGGGCAGCCTCAGCAGTGAGACGTGGCTGCTCTCAGGGGCTTCCCGTGAAAACCCAATACAGTTTCCATACTGATCAAAAATTGCTCCAACAGACATTTGAATTGGCTGGAGCACCTGGCAGTATTTAAACAGATATACATCGATAAGACACATTTGATCTCCAGATGCACTGCTGCAACATTTGACATTCAGTGTGCTTGATTTTATAAATATATTTGCTAACAAGCTGCTTTTTATCCTGGTTAAAAATAAGGTTACATAAACATCTAATTCTCTTTTGATTATTGCCACAAATTAGTTACGGTGACTGCATCTGGAATTAGAAAAAATATACAAGATGGGTTTTAAATGTCGAGCCCATTTTGTCTACTGAAGACTGCAGCAGGGAATCTAATTGAAAACCCAAACAAAGCTTACAAAGCTAACATTGCTCATAACTATCCCTGAACTGCTCGATGCAGTGTTTGCACTAAGCCTAGATGAATACCAGCGCGTGGCTTTGGTGCTGCACAGAAAAATGTCTTAGATTATAGCTGTAGAAATAGTACCTTTTCCTCAGGAATAACAATATTTCCTTTATAAAACTGTGCAAGTGCCAGACTTTCTGCTGCTTTCTGAGGCTCATTTCCATCAGCCACTTCAGCTCTTTTTTTTCCACATTAACACTACCTAGTCATTAAGTCCTAACAGGTGGGCTCCAAAAGCAGGATACAGCCTTGAGGCAGGCTACAGCTGAGCCTTGAGGTGGGGGCTGCTGATGGCAGTACAAGTCCTTCCTTCACCCAGCGCCCTCCTAGCAAAGGGCTAATCCGCAGAGGACAGCCCCTGGGACAGCCCCTGGGCTTGTTCTGCCACCCTGGGAGAGGGAGGAGCTGGAGGGACCAGCACCTGTATGGATGAAGGCACAAGGACAGCAGCATCCCTTCTCTGCCCAGCTGGAGCACTGGGAACAGCCTGTGCCAGGAGGAGAGTGCACAGGAGAGATGTGACCTCCGCGTGCGTCTTACCCAAATCAGGGCCCGTTTTGTTTTCTTCCTTCGGCAACCTGAGCTGCTTACAGCATGACAAGGACCGATGTGATTAAAATTGAAGTTATAACAAACAATTACTCCAGACCTTATTACGCTCTTTCTTCTTTGAATGGGCTAATCCGCACCAGACTAGTGCGATTTTCAGTCAGTGCTTCTTTACCCTCTTCACCTCCTTCTCCCCAAGACTCTTATAGTCTCACTGAATGCCATACTGGAAAGTTGGCAGTAAGGAATCCTCCTCCGCTGTTCCTCAGGAGATGGACTAGCTACAAACAAGAAGCAGTTGTTGTTTTTGCTCAGCCATGTTATCCCAATTCGACACAGGTATGATGCCATCAACACAAAGGAAGATTCTTCTAAATTACACTACTCAGAGATGAGTATCACGGCCTTAAACTTTACTCCTCTCTCACAATGTATAGGGTTGTTGTAAAGTTTCCTTTCCATAAGATCCATTTCTTCTCATAGTTTTTAGTTTGGTTTTAAGTGAAGCACACATTTTTCTAGGATTGAAGCATTTCTGAAAAAAACACTGAAAAAGGTCACTCTGGTGGTTTTAAAACTGGAGTAAATAGGTACCTTATAGAAGAAAGGTAATTTCAAGTGGCTCCAAAACATACAAAATAGTGACCTAATAAATGGTAAATGATAACGTCAAGATAAATAAAAGTGTCCCTTTAATTGTAAAGTACTATTCCATCTCTTAATGGTATCATAGACTGCGAAGGCAAATTTTCTTGAAAGCTGTTGTAATTAAAGGTGTAGGGATGATACTTGTGTGGAGGTTAAAATAGAGTTAATGAATTGCATTTATTAAAACCAAGCAGTTAATTCAGAAGAAGCAATACCATGTAGAATTTCAGTAATACAGTGAGGACTTAAGGAAAACTGGGGATAGCACCTCTGGTTTCATATTAACAGAAACTACAGTTGTAACTTGCATGGATGAAGTCAAATAACTGATGTAATTGCTTTAGACACTATGATATATACAAAAGCAAGGCTGGAAAAAGAGCAGGCAAAATATGACACCTAGCATTTAAAAAAAAAAAAAAATTTTTTAAAAATAGCTCCAGACCTGGGGTCCCCAGAGACAAATCTATGTGATTTTGCCTAAGCAAACAATACGGGAGGACATCCTGTTTTAATTTCTTTTTTGGCCTCCACTATGTTGTTTATCTTGAGCACTCATCTTCTTGACAAATATATTTTCAGGCAACTATTCTTTCGGGTCTCATAGCCCTGAAGAGAGCCTGAATAAATGTGTCTGCTCATCACAACTGACTTGTGGTGTCTTTGTGGCTGAGGCCTATAAACAGTCAACTGTAGGGACTGGAGACTGTGAGAAACAATGTAGTATATAAAAGAGCTTAATGCAACCAGAAGTTTCTTCTCTCAGTAAATTAGTGCGTTATACATTCTTGAACAGGAGAAAGAGAAGATTGATGATGTAGTTCGGCCCTCATTACAATTCTTAGTGTACTTCTTACAGCATCTCTCAGTGCTAAGTAAGGAGTTTCAGACCCATTTTGCAAACGAGGACCTGAATGAAGGAGATCGGCAAAGCATGGCAACACCTACATAGCAGTCCCAGAAGCATCTGCAATGTTTTGCAGAGGCATCAAAGATTTAACTTTATAAACAAGCAGCATGGGTAACACTAGCCAGTCAGGCTGCACCATCTGATGCTCACCACAGGTTGGTTTGTCAAGTTATTTCTATCCCTGCATTGTAGACCCCCTCTGGACTCCTGAACTCCAAATATGTCCTAAATTATATGTGTGAGCTGAGGGACCTTAAGACACTACAAGAAACTTCACTGCCTGTTGGTTTGCATCTCTTCATCACACCTTCCTTTCTCCCATACAAACTGTAACGCTCAAGGTGGAAGAAAAGGGAGCAGGGGTTAGAACATGCCGAAAAGCAGGAGCTGGGAAGCAATAGCAAGCAATATACACTTGTGCGGAGAGGGAGTAGGGGCTGGTAGATCAGGCCTGCCTTTTCCATAAGAATGAAAAAAAAAAAAGGTGCTCTAAGTAACTTGCCCGAGGTCATAGAGGTAGTTGTGAACAACCTTAATCATGTGCTTAAAAATCTCTAGGTCTTTTAAAACCTGAGCCTGCTGTTTGAGTGATGGTATCTGGATGTACCGGATCAGGACTCACAACCAGAATTCTGCCACTCCCTACAATAGCCCTGTGACGTGAGTAAGCGGGCAGGATTTAAGTTCAACATGGGAGCTTTTCTCAGAGCCAGGGGCCAACCCATTATTTAACTCAGCAATACCAGACAGTTCATAATCTGCCTTTGGTCTTTTTCAGGGATACTAGCATGTCTAAGCCTGTCCTTAGGAATTCATTTGGAAAAAGTAAAAGCCAGATATTTGCTTAGTTCTCTAGGGGCAGGATGTCCTCATAGGAGGCAGGAACAGTATTTCACAATTATAATTTTCTGACCCCCTCCCATCCAGCACTGTAGAAAAGAAAGAGTATCTTATGAGAACTGTAAACGTTCAGCATGTGCCTGTTTCATCATTCTGATTCAGAGCATCAGCCCCACGTTCAGAGATAGCAACTGTGGGAGTCTGTGTTATATCTGCAGGAAAAAATGTTGCTTTTCTGGATCTGGACACTGCCACCTCAGCTCATTTCTAACGTGCGTGCTTTGGCAGCACACAGCTGAGCAAGGCCATAGATGTGCATTTAAAAATATGGTAACGCTCAAACTGTGTTTTTCTTGAGAATCGTTTATATTATAATTTCAAGGAAAAAAGGTGGCACCACTGCATTTCTTTGCAAAACAATTCAAATTAGGATTATTACTTTTAGTAAGTGAGGCATCATCACCAAGAGAAAACAAGACTAAACGATGAGTACATTAAAGTGTCTTTGTAATGAGCTTAACACATTTGGGAGCCCTGGGTCCTCCCATGCTCTTGTTTTTTTCACCAATTTTCTGTGGTTGAACAAAGATCAAACATAATAGTGTGTGTAGCCAGCACACAATGTATGTGATCACTTTGGTTAAATTATAAAAAAAGGCTAACATCTAACTTGTCCATGTCATGTTATTTGGCAAAACTAATGATGTAATTAAATGGGTTCAAATATCAAAACCATATGTATCAGCTTACATTTATACTTTTTTTTCCGTTTACAAAATAATGGTTTTGTTAGAGAATAAAATTCAATGAGCTTCATATGTAATGGCGGAATTCTGCAACTCAATTATTTCTTCATCACAATGGCAAGAGAAACTCCAGCACACAAATAATCTAGAAGATTTATAGACCTGATTTATAGACTGACACTTGGCCAACAGAGCTCCCCAGCAGGCCAAAGAGAGGTAGTCTTTTCTGCAGGTATGAAGCGGGTTGGCTGATAGCATCAGCTAAGCCACAGTGAAGGATATGGGCAGAACATTTACAGCCCTGTTTCTAGCTAAACTAAGAAATCCTTGAAGTATGATATGTTGATTTCATGAGTGTTTAAAGCAAACTTCAGCAGGAAATGGGATCCACATGCACGCTTTCTTGGGAGTTCCTTGTAAAACAATAGTCAAGTCTGAACATAAGTATGTATTTTTAATTTCATAGAAAGGTTTACTTTACAGGTTCTTCCCTCACTATCCTACTGCCCATAGGACTGTATATCAACAGAGACATCCAAAGTCTGCTTTCATTTAATTAAATGGGATCTTCGTCGCCAGTTAAAGAAAAAAAATATATCAGATATATGAAATAATGTGTGTTCTCATGACATCTCCAGCCCAGTTTCCAAGAGGAATTTGGGATAGTTTTGAATAGATGAAAAGAATGATAAGAAAAACATTTCCTTAAAAAAAAAAAAAGGAAAGCAACACTCCCGTTTATCTTCCAACTCTTCCATCTTTAGAAATTTTCCTTTTAGCTCAGGGGGGCTAGGCAAGTAAAGCTGTTCATCTGTGATATCCCATTAAATATCATCATTAGCAAGATAAAATGCAGTAAAATGGACTCAATAAAAATCACTGCTGTCCACTTCAAGCCAGATCCATTTAACCACTATGATCAATTCCACAGCAGAACAATACCAATATCGATAAATTGAGCACATGAGAAAGATGGGACTCAGGGACATTGATCATTCTGCTTATAAATGGGAATTACCTCCACTGCAGTAAAAATACTACTATAACTGAGGACAGAATCTGGGCCAGTAGTAGATACCTGTTTACTTAGTGGCACAATAGTAGGCCAGGGTCTGGGTATTTTTAAGCTAATACAGACCAGAGCGATTCTAATTTTACTGCCTGAAAATGGGAATTTCATAGATCTAAACTGACATTTGTTCCTCGCCAAAATATTTTGCACTGGCATTCACTGTTGGAAAGACCAGTTTTTCCTGCTGCCAAGAACTGAATAAAACTCAGCTGAATTCTTCAGTTCTTAATTGAGCAAAATTTTCATTGTAGTTTTGCTTGATTAAGAAAAACAGGCCATAGTCTACTGCAGGGATAACTGGGTATACATAGGTTTATATCCATTTAAAAGTATTTAACAACTAGCAAACTTCCTACAGGTTATCATTCTAATTAAAAAATAATGGGGTTATCTATATATGTTGAATTGCCTGTCTGCAACCAGTGACCAGTTCCCTGACTGCTGAATTTCACAACCTTCTAATGTGGCTAATTGTCACATGGAAGCAATTAATTGAATCACTTGAGAAAAAACTGTTCCAGATCATGTAGCGTTTTTCTTTACAATTGTGGAGGCCTGAATTACAGAACTCTAAGAAATATTCCTTTTTATTTTTTACTGTCAAAAATTGATATTTACCAGTGTAATTGATACACAGGAACTGATGCGACGCAAGTTTCTCAAAGTTACAGTCACTACTGCATATAGTTTTCCATTCGTTCAGATTTCTGCATTTGTCTGTGTCACAGATCCTCCCAAGGAGAATTACTAGACCTTCATAGCCAGGAGGATTCATAAAATATTGAATTCGGCAGTCATTTTCAGCCTGAGTCAGCTGAGGGAAAACCAGCCAGGAAAATTGTTCAACGACCTTGTGTTAATAATTTTGCATATTTGAAAAATAAGTATGTTTGTCTTCTCTTCCATACCAGTTGTCACTACACTATGAAAGCCACACCACTGTTGTATGATCACAACACACTGCAAGTGAATGAAAACACAAATTTCTCCCCTTCCTCTGCATGATCTGTCATGGCTTAGTCCTTTGAAGACAAGTTCATTCCAGGTGTCACATTTAATCAAGACGAGGACTTCATTCCAAACAAAAGACATAACGGCACATAATCATTATTACAATACCAAAAAAAAAAAAAGTTTCATCTGGCCACTGTTAGGACACTCTTCATCATTCGGGGAATACATATAAGTACAAGAAAGAAAGGATAAAACACGGTATAGCTATTATTCATAAAGAGAAGAGAGAAAAAATAAGAAGGTGAGTGGGAGCTGGCATGTGTCACAGCAGACCCAAGGAGGCTTGGGGAGGAGGAAAGCCATGAGAGGCTTTGTCTGAAAGCTTGGAAGGTGTCAGAAGGCAAAGGGAGCCTCAAGTCCATGCCCTGCATTAAGAAAGGTTTGTGCACTGGGACCAAGCAGTCCTTCAGGAGGACTTCAGTGGCCTGGCAGCTCGGGCAATGGCTAATCAGCCTGTGGCCAAGGACTTGGATTTAGATTATGGACTGAAGTGCTTTAATTTCCCCCTCCAATCCTATTTCCTCATCTGCTTCCAGCCCCACCTCTGCATGGTAGTGCTGCTGGCAGCTGAAGGGAGGCTGGTGTCCTGCTTTGGTCCAGTTTAGCGCTGGGTAGCAACAGGTTTGTCAGCTTATCACTGCTGCCAGAGTCCTTCATCCTGGCTGCTGTACTGATGGAACGCAAGTGCCAGCTCCTGCTGCAGATGTTATACCAGTTAGACAGGAGAGCTGAGCACGGACCAGTTTTTTATACCCTGTGTTTTTGCTGGTCTCACAGTTACCAGTGATCACAGGTCCAAATGGCTGCACTGAACGTTTTGTATTGTTTCTCTTGGAGTAGCGCTGAGACACTTGCGCGAGCGATAGTATTTGCTCTTCAGTACTTGGCTTTGCTTTTCTTTGGCCTCGGCTGGGTTATTCCAAGGTGACAGATACGGTGATTTGAAGTCCTTTAAACCATAGTACACTGGATTGCATATAAGAAATTAATTCTGCCTCACAGCATCTTTGGAGTTTAAATGACTATGTATTTTCATGGATCCAGGATAAATGTGTGTGAGTGGTGGGGGCAGGGTCTTTTCTGTGTATGTCTGTTCCAGAAGCATTCTTTTTCTTCACTGGGCTTTTGAGAGATGCAGCAAACGTTTACTGTAAGTATTCACTGAATCAAACCTACGGGGAGTATTTCACAACTCAGGTTGGAAGGTTTGTTGGTGGCGTCATGCTATCCTTATTTTGACACTTGCAGAGCAGGAAGAGAGTGGCATCTGTGTAGGCCTGTCCATGTTACACTTGTTAACAAGTAACAGTGATTTCAATCTTTGTCTCTCTGCCCATTGACTAGTTAAGTGGTTACCTGCTGAAGCAGACTTGAATAAGAGGCATTTCTTACCTGTTGTGCAAGAAGAAAAGACAGAAGGTCTGTCTGGTATGACACAAGGATGTGTGTGTGTACAGTTCAGCCACGGTGGCAGTGTAGAGGGGCACACTAGAGTTTTTGGTGGTGATTGCACTCAAGTGCCAGATTATGAAGATATGTACGTTGGTAGATCCACTATCAACCTTTTAGCAATTGCCGACTTCATGTCCGCTCATAGACATGACCCAGCGAACAAAGGGTCTTTAATTTTGGACTAGATGACCTTTGAATGTCTCTTCCAGTCCAAACTATTCTATGATTCTATAAAAATTAAAAGCCCAGTTTTGAAACCATTTTAACAAACTGAGGGTTCAGTTGTGCTTATTGTCATGTTAGTCTGTATTGAGAAAAGTAGCATGAAAAATAAAATTCATCCACTTAGGAAACATGATCGTGAGATAATAATATCTGCTTGATTTTTGTGAATGGAACAGTGTCAGGTCATGACTAAGACATCCTAACAAATATGGCCATATCTGCAATATTTTATTTTATTATTTATTTTTTATTATTTATTATTTATTTATTAGTATTATTAATAAAATAGGAAAATTACTGTTTCTGAATAATTTTAAAACATCCTCCTGATTTCTGTTTGGGTTGAGTAGTCTAGTATGTTTTACCTTCCAAAGCAAGATGATTTCTTCTGCTGTTTGAGCAAAGGTAGGAAAAGTAAGCAAAAGGCAGGAATCTTTTTAATGGCAAATAACCTTCCAATAAAAAGTGTCTGAGAGACAGAAGTATTTTCAAGAAAAAGTATTTTACAGCCATTTGCCATTGTTTTCATACCTCCCTTGGACTGGGACTTCAGGTTTCCCAGGAGCTGCAAAGTTAGAACACAGCAAATAAAAATAAGGGAGAGAGAAGCTGCTGTTTCTCTTGACAGGCTCATCAAAGCAGTGAATGGGAATACTGTAAGTGGTAACAGTTCATCTCCAAAACAGAGCCTCCAAAGCCTTTTGCTTGTACTAAAAAAAAAAAAAAAAAAAAGTCACGAAGCAGCATGAAGGCAAGAGCCAAGAAAATACATTTTGTACGCCATCAAAGTGAGAAGAGGAACAGAAATTCTATGCCGTGCCAGGTTCAGAAAGGCAATCAAGCAAATTTTATGGCAAGAAAGCAACATGTAAGGCCACAGGATTGCAACAGGAGTCACAGAGAACAATAAATTGTTTCAAATTAAGATCAGGCCAAGTACTTCAGAGTCCTGCACAGATTTCTTGCTTTCTAGTTCAAGAACTCCCAGGACTGTTAAAGTAAACACTCTCCGGGTTGCAAATGCTAGAGAGTACAATGCCTATGAAGGGGCACATGAAATGAAGTTTCTCTATAACCAAAACATTTCAACCAAAGAACTAGTGCACCCAGAGTTAGACTCTTTTTTCTTAATGAGATTTCATTATCTTGATGCCTTGTCAGGGGTTAATGGCTCCCATACAGATCACTCTAAAGCATTTGAATTTAATCAGTACACATGCAGGGCTAAAAAGGGGAGGGAGGAGGAGGGGGAATATAGTTCTAGACCTCAGAGAAGTCCCTACTTCATCATTGATAATAAAGAGGCTAAAACTTACCCCTTTCCAAAGAGCCACCCTAGAGGTGCCAGGAGCCCTCACCTCCCAAAACACCCCCCTGCAGAACACTGGCCAGATTGCAGTGGTAACGGAGACAGACACCTGCCTTCACAAAGCCAGGGCTGGGCTCTGTCCAGCCAGAACACAGTGCAGCCTTTTTACCCCCAAAACGAAGAGGCGGTGATATTGGTCGTGGCATGGCAGGAGGTCACACTGGGGCAGAGTGCCCGTAGGTGGCCCATGGGCCATGCAAGGCCAGTCAGACCTCAAGCGGCACCAGCAACTGGTCCGGCTCTTGCTACAGCCTTGGGATCAAGAGAAGCACAAGAGCAGTTTCTGGCCACTTTTCCCTTGTCTCCTCATCTGGTACCAAGCGTAGCTTAGCTAGTCTGAAAAGTCAAGCCTACATGAATGTTACATCTGCAGACACCTGTACTGCTTTACATAATGTTTAATTCAATAAAAAGACAGATTTTCTTCCCTGCGACATCTGTAACAATCAGTCATTGTCATTACCAAAGGCAGTTTTTTCATCAGAATTTTCCTTTCTATTGCCACTTCTTGGGAAGTGTCTAAGAAAAACAGGTACTCTAGCACCTATTTTTGTCTTGCAGATGTTAATGAATGGGATTCTTGCATATACATCTAAGATTTCCTAAAGGCATCGAGATCTACTAATTCACACAGTGCTCCTCCTCTAAGAAATCTTCCCAGACACATGAAAGAAAACCTGAAACCAGGCTGTATTAGAATAAAATATATATAGCCTGGGTTGAACTTTTGTGTCTCTTTAGGATACAACACACCTCCACAATGAATATATTTTTTTCTGCTTTTAGTACAATGCTTTGATTAATCAAATGAGGAACTAAGATTTCTCTGAGCAGTAAAACTGGTATATATCCTTCAGAATAAGACTCTTGCACTTCTGAGTATTTGGGTGAGATTCAGGATACATTTGATTTTATTAATTGCCACAGAAAGAGACAATCTTCTTCCCTCACTTCTGTCTACTTTCATAGATCTGATAAGATGGAGCATTTCACTGATTAATAAGCTTAACACTAAACTGTGCAGATTGTTCGCTTGTCATTTAGAGCCAATTGCTAGTGTGTGGCTTGTTCACAAAGCTGTAGCCGGCTGAACCAAGACGTAGCAAAATGGAAACTTTTTACACTTTTAAGTATAATTCATAGCAGCACTGCTAGAGGCACTGCTTTGGATTAAAATAGTAAAATGCTGTAATACACTTTGCAAACCATTGTACCATAATAACATACAAACAATTTGTACCATGAAAATTTGGGAGGCTTCTACTGCACGCAGCCAGCACAAGCTGTCCCAGGGCAGAGTAAGACCAAAAATGATGAGTGACAGCTGAGAAGGGAGGTTTCCAAAGAAGCCTGTCGTTCCCTGTCCACACTGGTTTGCTACCAGTAATCACCATAGCTCACTATCAACACCTTGAGGTTCACCCTGCTGGATCCAGCACTTCAGTCTGAAGCGCATCTCCAGTTGTTTGTCTTTGCATTTATTTTGGGGTCAAGGACTGGCAGTAGATGTGAAGAGTTTTTGTCAAAACAATCCCCAAACTAACAACACCCGCAGGAGACAGTTGCCTACAAGAGCACTTCCATGAAAACCAGCTTCGTTGCCTGTGGGCTGCAAACAGCAAACCCATTACATCTGATAACGTAAATTCCGAAATTCCTTGGAGGGTGACAGTGCCTGTGCCTCACAAAGAGCCTGTTCTGCAGTGCCCAGCCACACCACTGCTTCAGAGAAGAAGCCCTCAGTTCAGTTCCCATGTTGAACAAACAGCCCATGCCCAGATGCATTGGCTGCCAGTCCCAGGCTTTGCGCCAGGAGAGCGATTTCGTGCTGATAAGCGGGGAGGCAGCTCAATGCTTTGATCACTTTATGTGTTCCATACTGTTGGGTCCAGGTTTCCGTGCCTCCCGCAGCCGATCACTGAATGGGCAGCTAGTGGCAGTCGCTTAAGTATCTCCATCAAAGCTACCTACCACCAAGACTGTAGGCAAACTGCCCAGAAGAGAGCATTAGGCAGAGGATTCAAGCACATGCCGTATGGCAGAGAACAGGAAAATGTATTCAAAGGCAGGTATTTGCTAAATCCTACCTATAATTAATTCTAATCCCATAATTAAAGTCGCATGCTTTTCTGCAAACGTTCCCCCACAACGGTCCTTCCTCCCCACCCCAAGGTCAGACACTGATTCGTGCAAACATGTACACGCCACCATGCGAGAGAGCTGCATCCCTGGTGCCCGTGGTCACCCAGCTGGCGATGCCCAGCTTGCTGATCCTTGTCACAGCTCCCTGCTGCCTGACAGCACATCACTTTCAGGCATTTTCCAAACAAGAGCTTCTGGGCCAGATCCTCAAAGACAAGCAAGAGACCAGCTCCCCTGGAAATCAATTGCTAGCGCCAGGCATCTGAACGCCACCGTAAATCGTGAGCTCCGTGTTTATGCTGGGTCAGCAGAGCCCTGTGCCTGGGAGTCAGGGGTTGTGGAAATGCCAACCTAATCATGCCCAGATTTGCAGGGACAGATGGAGATGCCTACTCGGGCCCACATAGGTCACAGCAGACTGGGCATCGGGAGAAGACTGAAGTCAACATAATTATATCTGCATGGCCTAATTTTTCCTTCTCATCATGGCTGCTTCCAGTCCCAGCATGTATGTTTCCACATCTTTGCACACATAAATAAATACCTGCATGCAGACGACTATTTTCATATATAAGTAGATACAGACATACATGCAAATATACTCTGGAAGTAAGAAACAGGGCAAGTCCAAGGGTACCATTTTCATACAGAGAGCTGGGTGACCATCCAGACTGAGTACATGCATGAATGTATTTGCAAAACATTGGAGCAGAGGAAGTTGCTTTGTCTTTGGAAATGTATTTACAAATGGATAAGCAGAGATCTCCCCAGGCATTGCAAGAAAAGATTGTATAATTACCACTGAAGCCAAAGATAGCTTATAAATGATTATCAGTTTTTAAGATGAAGCCACTTATTTAGATGCTTTCATGTTTCTCTAAGAAAATAACTGTAGACACCATTTTGAATTAAAAAAAAAAATAGAAATAGGCATCTGCCACATGTTGAATATTCCCCATTAGCAGCAGGTTTATGTATGTGTGCATTTTAAAATGTTTATTATGACAATCCTTGTTATGACTGCCTTAGATTTAGTAAATACCACATGATAATCAGACACAGTTGTTAGACCTTGAGCAAAATATGATTTAATTTATTTTTAACGTACTGAACTATAGCTGTTTCTTGGTAATCTAAACTGAACACAGACACTCAACACGACTTTGTTTCCTTGGAGGGGACAGTGAAAAGCAGCGAAGGAAAAAATAATAATAATAAACCTGATCTCAGTGAGAGAGTTTCACAAGAGGCAAGAAGGCAGGATTATATTTACAATAAATCCTACTTTTCTCCATACTGAATACACAGGCCCTTAGAGACCCTTTAGCAATGTAAACTCTTCGCCTACTCAGGAAACAGGTATTGCCTTTGATGAAGCTGTAGGCACTATTAAAAGTAAAATGATGCGGGACCCCAAACTTGCTTGGGCTAAGTCTGGCATGGACCATATATCTCCTCCCAATGGCACAGCTGAGCCCTGTCACAGGGACTGCACTCTCACTTACAATGTTCTGCTCTTTACTGCTGAAAACAAGATTAAATCAGCGTAGCTAGTCTTAATTTGCGTTAAGAAACTGGTTAGCTTTCAGAGGAAATTCATGCCAAGTTGCATTTGGTTGCCTTCTCTCCCTGGTTTTATGTGGAGTATGACTGATCTTTCACAAATAAACCCCCCAAACTGAGTTTAATTAGTTCAATTGTGAATTCAAAAACATCTGTCCAAATGACATAAAACTTTGTTTGGCACAGAAAAGCAGAAGAGTGCTTTATATTCAAGGGGTGATATGTACATTAAATGGCACCCTAAGATCTGAGCAAATACCAAATTATCTGGCAAGCAAAAGGTGGTTGTTTTTTCCTGCCCCTGAAAATAAAATTCCCACTAAAAGTCAGTCTCTGTGCAGTACAGGGTATTCTCAGATCCCTTCAGAAAGTACTCACCAACTGACAAGTTAGTCCCCAAAGGAGTTCAATGATTCAGAGATTAATTTTGGCTAAGATTAAGTTTTGAAATCATGCCTTTGAAAACTGTGGACGACAATGTGCTCAAAAGATCACTGCTCAAGTCACAGCACTGCTGCTGGAAATGAAAACCAACATTTACTTGACTTTTCACATATAAAGACATCCCCCAGCTGAAGCCACCCCAGCTATTCATTGATGCTGAGCCACTACAGAAACTAAGGCCTTGATAACTAATTTTCATAGAATCGTTTTGGCTGGAAAAGACTTTTAAGATCATTGAGTCCAACCATTAACCTAGCACTGCCAAGTCCACCTCTAAACCACAGCCCTAAGCACCTCATCTACATGTCTTTTAAACACCGCTAGGGATGGTGGCTCAACCACTTCCCTGGGCAGCCTGTTCAAGTACTTGACAACCCTTTCTGTGAAGAAAGTGTTAACATTTCTTAGAAGACAGGTAGCAGGCTAACAGAATTAATTTACAAACACCAAAAGAAAATTATACACCCAGAGATTAATCTAATGTGCTTCAGGTGGTGGGGACCTTAACAAAAATATGTATGGGCTGGGCAGACACTTGCATGTATAACCCAGCGGTTTAAGGGAACAATATTGTACAAAACAGGAACAGTACAGGTTATTTGTTACCAAAGTAACACTAAAAATGAAAGCAGAAAAAAAAAAATTGTTATTGCTTTGTGAAGACTTTGTAGCTTTCTGACACAAGCCCTCCTTTAACTCAGCATGAGCTGCCACGTCGCTCTGCCCGTGAGCTGGGGGGCAGCCAGGGAGCTCCCCATGGAGCGCAACTGTGCATCCAACCCACCAGCTCCCTGCAGCCCAGTGGTGTTACTCCTTACGCATGGCAGCACCTTATCTGCCATTTCCATGGCATTTTGCCATCCCTGCACATCTCTACACGACAAAGAGAGACTTTAGTGAGGTTTATAATGTTCCTGTGGGATTGGACCCCCCATCCCCATGAGCAGAGCCATCCCTGGCTACACCATTGTAGACACTTGGGAATATGATCCATTATTAAGTTTACGCCAAAAGTTGCCATGTTCCTGACCACTTTTGATCTCAAGTCAAAAACATGCTGGAGCATTCAGCTTTTTAGCATCAAATAATTTTTGGAAACCCTCTTCTGGGCACAGAATCTCCAGAGTCACTTGAATTTTCATTTTATGAGTTTTGCAGCAGTCATTTTCCATGTAGAAACCTGAGCACTAGCAAGTCCATCCCCTCAGTACAGTGGGGAAGGGTCCCTGCAGCTTTAGGCACCCCCCATGGAAGGGACTCCAGGGCAGAAGAGTTCAGGTCACCGAAATCTGCTCATGCTTTATGCCTCTTCAGGGAAATGCAGCAGTTCAAAAGCAATACGTGCTAAGTTAAGCCCACAGGGCTAGTCTTGGGGTGATCATCTTAGAGGTTCTGAGACATGGGCAAATTTCATTTAACCCCAAAATTGGTTGCAGAGTGATCACTTCCCTGTAAGAAGTGGCTTCCACGCTTTGCATGACCAACTATGATTTCAAGTCCCACATGGATGGGCATCACTCTTTCCATACATTCTTTATGTAATTAGGCTAAACGAGCCATTATTTCTTCACACCAATTTAAGCATTATGACTGCTGGTACATTTTGTTTTGTCTCCGGTTTCTACTGACAAACGCAAATAGCCAGAGGAAGGTCCTTTCTAGTTTTCGCAGGAGAACAGCTCTACCAAAGAGATTATTGAGAAATGTTCTCACTTGAGCTTTGCCTGTAAAAATATGTTTTTTCAAGGACTCTCTCTCACCCACAGAGCCAACCACATGTGTTCACACACAAGCAGCTGAACACTGTGGTTTAGGATAATGTTCCTAGGCTTGCCCCACCCTAGGTGAAGCAAAATCATAGAATCATAGAATGTCCCGGGTTGGAACATACCCACAAGAATCATCGACTGCAACTCATGTCCCTGCATAGGACCACCCCAAAATTCTGGTTGGAGGCCTGTATCTAGTGGAGTGCCTCAAGGGTCAGTACTGGGACCAGTACTATTCAACATATTCATCAATGACTTGGATGAGGGAACAGAGTGCACTGTCAGCAAGTTTGCTGATGACACCAAGCTGGGAGGAGTGGCTGACACGCCAGAAAGCCGTGCTGCCATCCAGGGAGACCTGGACAGGCTGGAGAGTTGGGCAGGGAAAAATTTAATGAAATATAACAAAGGCAAGTGTAGAGTCTTGCATCTGGGTAGGAACAACCCCAGGTTCCAGTATAACTTGGGGAACGACCTGTTGGAGAGCAGTGTAGGGGAAAGGGACCTGGGGGTCCTGGTGGACAGCAGGATGACCATGAGCCAGCACTGTGCCCTTGTGGCCAGGAAGGCCAATGGCATCCTGGGGTGTATTAGAAGGGGGGTAGTTAGTAGGTCGAGAGAGGTTCTCCTCCCCCTCTACTCTGCCCTGCTGAGACCTCATCTGGAATATTGTGTCCAGGTCTGGGCCCCTCAGTTCAAGGAGGACAGGGAACTGCTGGAGAGAGTCCAGCGCAGGGCCACAAAGATGATGAAGGGAGTGGAGCATCTCCCTTGTGAAGAAAGGCTGAGGGAGCTGGGGCTCTTTAGCTTGGAGAAGAGGAGACTGAGGGGTGACCTCATTAATGTTTATAAATATGTAAAGGGTGAGTGTCATGAGGATGGAGCCAGGCTCTTCTCAGTGACAACCAATGATAGGACAAGGGGCAATGGGTACAAACTGGAACACAGGAGGTTCCACTTAAATATGAGAGGAAACTTCTCAGTGAGGGTAACAGAGCACTGGAACAGGCTGCCCAGGGAGGTTGTGGAGTCTCCTTCTCTGGAGACATTCAAAACCCGCCTGGACGCCTTCCTGTGTAACCTCATCTGGGTGTTCCTGCTCCGGCAGGGGGATTGGACTAGATGATCTTTTGAGGTCCCTTCCAATCCCTAACATTCTGTGATTCTGTGAACAAACCAAGTGACTTTACCTGCTCCTCTTATGGCTTCCCTTCTAAACCCTTCACCAACCTTGTGGCCCTCATCTGGACACTCTCCAGTAGCTTTATATGCTTTTTATACTGTGGTGCCCAAAAAGTTTACTGTGTCTTAATCTGAAAGACTGGTGCAAAATGACGCATCACACAGTATGAAGGCCCAGTAGCATCTACTCCATCTTCTCTCAGATGTTCAAACAATTCGGGTAAAGCTTTGGTTTCTCCAAGCTTTTGGCTTCTCTAAAGGAGGACACATACACTGATTTACCTGCCATAAATATGTAGACACATTCCCATTGCTTTCTGACAGAAAAATCCCATTCCAAAGTCAGCTTACTGCTTCACTGACGGGCACCTTTGAAAGCACATCGGATTCCATTAAATGAATGTGTTTGGAGATAATCCTTAAATTGCTGGGATTTGGGTGAAGGGTGTGTGAAGTCTTACACTTTGGCTGCATCTTCAGCACAGATTTTTCTCTCCTCACTCTGGTAATTTCCTTAAGTCCTGTCACTGCTTTGAAGATCTCCTTTTGCTATTCATAAACTCTGGAGGACCTGTCCAACATTTAAGATCTATACACTTTTAAAAACCAAGAGCAAGATTTTCAGTAGCTTTTAGGCATTTTAAGATCCTGGTGGTTTCCTAGTGAGGTCTTCAAACAACTAGAACTGTGCACCCAGGCATTCAGAAACAAACTGCAGGGCAGAAAAAAAGACCTTCGACTTCTCTCTTCTTAATATATAAATAACTTTTTAGAGTAGGATGAGACAGGCAATGAGCTGCAACACTGAAGGACTATCGCAGTCATTCCTCATGTTTCAGGGCAGGCTCGCCTTACAGCAACAGTATCTGATAGCGATAATCCAGCTGGACCCATTAGAAGCACGCAGGGAGCGGTAGCAGTCACACACAGGATTTCACCACATTTCTCATCAAGACTAATTTTGTCTGATCCCTCCTTCCTTTGGGAGCAGGGGGAGAGACGAGCCGCACGGCCGGCGCCAAACATGAGCCGCTTCCCAGGTACCCGTGGCAGCTCCCAAGACCCAGACAGCCCACACGAGGCCACCGAGGAGGCTCTGACCTCCTCCACAAAGACGTCAGCCAAGTCCTATCCAACGCAAGGTTGTTCAGTAAATAGACACCCACCTTCCACCTCAGCTAGTCACAGGCACCGGCCCCAGCCAAAATCAATAGACCAGAAGCAATCTGTCATTTCCAGGCTACACTGTTTTGGTTATGATGAGTCAAAAAGCACTGAGGGAAACACAGATGGAGTGAGATCACCTCATTTTCTGGAGCCTTCCTATCTCTAGAAGTCTTGCCTGATCTCCCTCAAAATTTCCATGTGCGGACACAAAAACATCTCGTGTGCTGCGTGGTCACTCCTGTTCCACCGCAGGTGCCTCGCGTGGGGCTTGGCAGGGCCCAGGGAGCTCAGCTCCAGCGGTGGGAGCCCGAGTTCACCCTCGGCTAAGGGCAGGCTGGTGTCTCCTGATAGGAATTTTTTTTCAATTGTTGCAAATAGCTCCGGCTGGCACACTAAGCCCATGTTTTGTAATAAAAACAAGGAGAAAAATCACATGCAAAGGAATTTTACCTATTTCTCTCTCCACTTATTCCACTGAAGTTATCTTTTTAACAAAACAAACCCCAAAAACTGGCCGCAAGAACAACAAAGTAGCCAAGAAGCTAGTTTAATAACCTTATTCTTCAAAATCCACCCTGCCCTTCATACTTGTAGGTTTCAACGACAGTCCTAAATCATCCAATATCTTTTTTTTGAAAAAGAAAAGAAAAAAGGTTTCACAGCCTTTCTCTCTTCACACAGGCAACACTTTTCATTTGGGAGAGATGCACAAAAAGCTGCAAATTTTCCAGCAGCTGGGATTTTCCCTCTAACGTGAGGCAGGTGTTACCCTACCTGGCTACAGAGAGCCAAAGCTGCAGCCAGTCATGGTACCGAAAGGAACAGAAAGGACAGAGACAAGAATGGGGATACCCCCAGATCCCAAAAAAAGAAAAACGTCACTCGAGGTCCATGAGCCCAGATGAAGCTGCAGCAGAATAAGAATTTACCATGTCCCAGCTGAGTCCTGGTATCTGACCATGCACAGGCTGTCCTCGCAGTCCAGTGCCACTGAGCTTTAAGCAGAAATACCACGTCTTAAGGCCACAATCCTCTAGCTCACAGCAAAGCAGCCAGCCACGGGCTAAGAGCCACGTTAAACTCACTGGAGACGAAGTGTTTGCTGAAATGCTTTGCTGAACAAGAATGACCGACAGTGCTTGAGCTTTAGCTACACTTAGAAACTCCTGTACATCTTGGCTCTGCTTTTCTTTGCCACATGGCAGCTGGCTACATCCAAGACCTTAAATTCCTGGGAGAGAAAGTGACTGTAGAAACTCAGCAGTGCAACATACACTCCATCTAGTGTTTATTCACTAATATTTCGTTTACTTAAATGGTTTGTTTTGGTGTTAACACATAGCTCCATCTTTTCTGTAGTTTGTTCGGCTATTTAAGATCATTATTGAAAATATTAACCTTCTGCCGGTTGTTTTAATTCAACAGTTTTGATTTAGCCTCCACTTACAGCTTCAGTAATGATGATACACTAATATCCATTGAGAGATTAAATCTCATAGGACAAAATCATAGAATCATAGAACAAAATGAAGGAGAAACGTCTGAAAAGAGCAGCAAGTGTTTCTCCAGGTGCTTTGCTAACACAAAGTCAATGGAGAACTTTGAGCAGGAGTAAAACATAAAAACTAAGTGACACCCCATGTTACCACCTGGTCAATAACCTTCACCACAGCACAGAGAGCAGCAGTTTCTCTGAGACGGTCCATGCCAGCTCAGCTGCTGCTCGAGCCAAGCCCACAGCAGAGATCAGGGAAACCATGAGCCACGACTCCAGGGCTGGATGCCTGTGGGGCCACCAACCCAGGCCTGGAGTTTGGCGAGCTCCACAGCCGCCCTGCAGCCTCCTCACACCCCCAGCCCACTGGGCATGAGCCCCTCACAGATGTGTTGCAAAGTTCCGCCCTCCCACGTTATTTCGAGGCCCATTTTGGAGGCATACTGTACACTATGCAGGGTTAGAGGAGGCAAGCAGAACTGCTTGCTGCCCTCTCCTCCATAAATACATTTCCTCCATAAATACATTTCCTCCCTCTAACCCTACCCACCTCTCGCACTTTCCCCCAGCTCCCCATGGTGGCCTCACCTGCCCAAAGCCAGTTCTCCATACAGCCCCTGCAGGGACATGTCTCAGCCCACATCAGGTCATGCTGCCCCAAAAAGCGATTTGGGTCCCAGAATCACAGAATGGTTGGGGTTGGAAGGGACCTCTGCAGATCATCTAGTCCAAGCCACCTCTAAAGCAGGTTCACCCAGAGCAGATCACACAGGAATGTGTCCAGGTGGGTTTTGAATGTCTCCAGAAAAGGAGACTCCACAACCTCACTGGACAGCCTGTTCCGGTGCTCTGGCACCTGCAAAGCTCCTCCTCGGGGTCCTACCACACGCTGCAGAATCACCCTGCACCAGGGAGCCAGGGCTGCAGCCATGCAAGGAGCTGGACTTGTCAGGAAACAGCCACAGCAGGAAAAGGAGGAAAGGTTCTCCCTGCAAAAGATCCTTCCCAAGGCACAGGGAGCATGGTGCTGTGCCCCTTTGCCACAGACCAAGGGACTTCTTTGTCCTCTTTGTTGACCCAGGCTGTGGGGGGAGGACAAGGAAATAAGCAGGCAGCACAAAGCCCTCACTGCCTCCTCAGGCCACCCTCATCATACATGGGCTCCATGGGGTCCAGCAGCTGCTGGGAGTGAGTCCTGACAAGGGGTTTGGCAAAACTCTGCTGGCATGTGTGTGGTGGGGGCTTTTCCAGGTGTCCAGGTTGTGTGCAAGGTGTCTTTGCTTTGTGGAAAAGCAGGGACAAGGGGACAGCCATCAAGCCTAGCAATTGCCAGGTGCATTTGAAAAGAGCAGGACTTGCCTACTGGGGTCTGCTTTGGGACAAAGTGCAAAACACTGGAACACATGGAGAGTCTCCTTGTTACCTCAGGCTGCCCACAGATTTGCACTTGTTTAGGGAGTTCCCGATTTGCTGCTCGCCTGCTAGTAATGTCCTTACTAATTTCCTTACTGCAGAAAGGAAAGCCAAGAGCAGATGGGACAGTAAGTCCTAAGCTTATATTCTGATAAGGAAGAAAGAAAAACAAAACAACACTCTTCTGTTGCGTTAGCAGGGGTGGTGAGGTGCTGGGATGGGCTGCCCAGGGAGGGAACAGGGTGTGCAACAGAGGAGACCTTTAGTAAACAGCTGAACATCCCTGGAGAAAGGGATAGGTTGGCTGGTGCTGCCCAGAGGCAGTGTTGAGCCAGACAGCCCCTAGATGGCTGTCTTCTTCTGGGTGAAGGCTGGGATGCTTGGAGCCAAGCTCAGGAGGCAAGCTGGCGAGGAGCTGTGACAGAAATGGAGAGCCCCTGGAATTTGCAGCTCTGGGGCACCATTCTAGGCACAGATTTAAGCTGCACAAACTGAGCTTTGATTGCTATGGAAAGCATAGCGGAAGAGGCCTTGATAATTTAGCTTCCTTGGGCAGAAAGTGTCTAAGAGATGCCCATGTGTCCCTGCCTGCTCTCCCCCTGTGCTGGTGCTCACAGCAGAGCTCCCCAAGCCTTGTGTTGTGGCACTGACAGAAGCGAGAAAGCAGCAAATTCCTGCCTGGGGACGGGAGGGAGCAGGTCCCCGCATGGATAAACCACAGAGGGCACTACCAGGGACATGTGCGGGAGCATAAAAGTAAATGCATATAAGGACATTTGCTATAACAGTACTATTGGAGTACGGGCCTCCAATAAACCAGATACAGGCCGGCTGCAGGATGTCCCTAGGGCAACACACAAGCCAGAACCAGTTTGCAGAGGTTTAGGTCCAGTTTGCCACAGAAAATGAGAGCAGGTCGGCCTCAATGGGAGATGCACGACACACACAAAAACCTGAAAACAATCTTTTCTGCCAACTGTGGGGTTTTTGTGTTTTTCACAGGTGATGACCATGCTGTTCTTCCCTGTGCAGCTGCTGGCAGTGGCTGTCACCATTTACCTAGAGCTGGTGAGGTCTGCTCAAGGCGGCGTCTACTATGGGATCAAGCAGCTGCCACCCCAGGTGCCCCAGTACCAGCCCCTCGGACAACAAGTACCTCACATGCCGCTGGGCAAGGAAGGCATCCCAATGCAGCACATGGGAAAGGAGGTCCCCCACATGCAGTATGGGAAAGAGTACCCCCATCTGCCTCAGTACATGAAGGAGGTCCCGCAGATGCCTCTGCTCGGCAAGGACATGGCTCCCAAGAAAGAGAAAGGTAGGCTTGGCACATCCCTCGCCACCCCTGCACCATCCTGTCTGGTGCCTCACAGCACCATCTGCCTGGGGGGACTGAATCATAGAATCACAGAATCGGTTGGAAGGGACCTTCAGAGCTCATCTAGTCCAACCCCCTGCAATGAGCAGGGACATCTGCAACTAGATCAGGTTGCTCAGAGCCCCGTCCAGCCTGGCCTTGAATGTCTCCAGGGATGGGGCATCTCCCACCTCTCTGGGCAACCTGTGCCAGCGTTTCACCACTTTCATCGTAAAATATTTCTTCCTCAGATCTAGTGTGAATCTCCCCTCCTTTGGGTTTAAAACCATTACCCCTTGTCCTATGCAATAGGACACTGCACAATAGGCCCTGCTAAAAGTCTGTCCCCATCTTTCTTATAGGCCCCTTTTAAGTATTGAGAGGCCACAATAAAGTCTCCTTGGAGCCTTCTCCAGGCTGAACAGCCCCAACTCTCTCAGCCTGTCCTCACAGCAGAGGTGTTCCAGCCCTCTGATCATTTTTGTGGCCTCCTCTGGACCCTCTCCAACAGGTCCATGTCTTCCCTGTACTGAGGGATCCTGAGTTGGATGCAGAGCTCCAGGTGCAGTCTCACCAGAGCAGAGCAAAGGGGCGGAAGATGGGGAACAAGCTGCCACAGGCTGGGCACAGCACCCAGATGCCACAAGGGCTGGCCAGGTTGGTACCTGGCCACGCATGGATGAGATGGGCTCACATAAACTATGGGGCAGCTCAAGGTCACCATAGCAAGGCCACAGTCATCCTCCAGGCTGCAGCACAGCCTCTGAGCAGCCCTGCCTGTGACCAGTCCTCCAGCACCCAGGCAGGCCCCACGCTTGTTGGGGTGCTCGTTTGAGGCTGGGAGAAACCTTGTAACCCACCTACCTCTGAAAACCAGCAGAAAACCCTCTGATGGCGTTTCAAATGACAGTCCAGGTAAACAGGCCAGGGTCCTGCTTGGAGGTGCTCCCACTCTCACTGCAGCAACTGGACATGAAAGAAGAGCGAAGAGCTCCGAGATTTGAATTTACAGAAATATCACGGTTTTGCCTGGATTCGTCCAGACCCTGTGATTTAGAAGTTTGCAGATAAAAACAAAAAATTGTTCTTCTGACTCAGCAGTCCTCTTTCTGTAGGTTATTTAGGGGAGTAACAAAGGCACTGAAGATACAGGGCATTACTGCATGAGTCTGCACGTGCAGGCACTTCCAGTATTCAGTAAAGGAAGTTTGGACACTATTAGGATATTTAAGAAAACAACAAAACATGTCCAAAATACAGAGGGCAACCAGGAACACCCACTGTCATAAAATCCTTATGGGGACAGTGAGCATCTGTGCGACTACAGACAAGCTGGTTAACTCTGTCTTATTGAGGGTTCAGCGTAACCACAGCCTTCGCTGGCTTCAGAGGGAAATGGAAGATTTCAGGGCCTATTTTTGGAGTGTCTGAACAAACACGACTGGCTGTAGCAAAACCAACCCATCCTGTGAGCAACAGCGGTTTTCTACGTGCATAAAACGCAACATGTGCAGAGAGGGAGGGTTTCTGCCTCCCAAAGAACAGTTAATTCTCTTGCCTCTCCCCTTCCCCCAAACCCCTCGCTTCTTTATCCATTGTAGAGCTGGAGAGAAGCAGACTTTCCACTTCGCACAAAAAGCCTGCAGCATGAAAAGCAACCAACCTCAGCACAACCACTCCCATGCAGCAACTCCCTCACCCTGACCTGCAATGCTAAGTGGTCACATACACAAAAATGTGGGCTTGGACAAAAAAAACATTTTGTGAAGTGTTTAGAAGAGCTCTAACTAGACATGGCTATGCCAAAAACCTGTGGGAGCTTAGCAATGCTGGATAAGGCTGTAGGTTTCCAGTACTATCTTAATGGAAACCAAAATCTTGGTGAAAATGCAATCATACCTACGTACAAACTTCTTACTGATTCAATCTTTTTTTAATTGATCTTGCTCATGTAAGCCTCTCCAGCAAAAGCACTTTTATGCCAGAACTCCTCCTACAGCATGAGAGCCCTGAGCAACTTCCGCATCCTGGAAAAACTCTTAAAAGTAGATCAGTCAACAGCAATATGGGACAAAAATCAGATTTCACTGCTTAAGATTGTAGGGGTAGAAAATACTAGTAAAGTGCAAATGGCTTTTGCATAAGGAAAAAAAGCAAATATTACACAAAATAATTATTTTACTGAAACAGAAACATGCATGCAAAGTTTGGGGTATGCAAAACAGCAGGAATATCCTCTTTGTTCCAAACACCAACCTGTAACTCGCTGGCCAGCTCTGCCTCCCCACATACCACGAAACCAAGAGGCATCATAACAAGCACATTCAATTCAAAACCGCCTTTGTGTTTCTTGAAGGATGCGACTGCAATTACCCTTTGTCTCTCCCCTTCCCCTTTTTTTCTTTTTCTTTTCTTCCCGACTCAGAAATGCCTGTGCGCAGTCTCAGGGGCGAGCAAGGTCCCCCCGGTGAGCCTGGACCAAGAGGGCCGCCAGGGCCACCCGGATTACCAGGTCACGGTGTGCCAGGAGCCAAAGGGAAACCCGGCCCGCAAGGATATCCAGGAATTGGGAAGCCGGGTTTGCCAGGAATGCCGGGGAAACCAGGGGTCATGGGGCCGCCGGGGCCAAGAGGCGAGATGGGGCCAAAGGGGGAGATCGGGCCCATGGGGATACCCGGACCACAAGGGCCACCGGGGCCTCACGGGCTCCCTGGCATAGGAAAAGCAGGTGTTCCAGGACTGCAGGGACAGCCGGGGCCTAAGGGTGAACCCGGGATGAAGGGGCCCCCCGGACCCCCTGGGATCCCAGGGCCGAAAGGGGATAAGGGCGTCGGGATCCCAGGTTTGCCAGGGCTGAAGGGTCCGCCCGGGCTGCCCGGTCCCCCTGGCCCCGTGGGGCTGCCGGGGGTCGGCAAGCCGGGCATGGTTGGCTTCCCCGGCCCGCAGGGACCCCTGGGCAAACCCGGACCCCCAGGAGAGCTGGGACTGCAGGGGCCCCCGGGTCCTCCTGGGATCCAAGGCCCTCCCGGCCCTCCCGGCATCGGCAAACCCGGCCAGGACGGCGTCCCCGGCCAGCCAGGCTTCCCGGGCGGCAAAGGGGAGCAGGGCCTGCCAGGCCTGCCAGGGCCCCCTGGCCTCCCCGGGGTTGGGAAGCCGGGCTTCCCTGGGCCCAAAGGTGAGCGTGGGGTGGGTGGTCTGCCAGGCCCTCTGGGGCCGAAGGGGGAGAAGGGGCACGCAGGGCCGCCAGGCATGGGGGGGCCGCCTGGGGAGCCAGGCCAGCCGGGACTGCCGGGCATCATGGGCCCCCCAGGGGCCGCTGGCTTCCCGGGACCCAAAGGAGAGGGCGGTGCTGTGGGGCCACCGGGGCCAGTTGGCCCCAAAGGTGAACCTGGCCTGCAGGGGTTTCCGGGGAAGCCAGGCTTTCCTGGGGAAGTGGGGGCCCCTGGGCTGCGGGGCCTGCCGGGCCCCACAGGGCCCAAGGGGGAAGCCGGGCACAAGGGCTTGCCGGGGCTGCCGGGCGTCCCAGGGCTCGTGGGGCCGAAGGGTGAGCCGGGGCTCCCTGGCGCCCAGGGGCTTCAGGGCCCCTCGGGCATCCCAGGCATCGCAGGACCCAGCGGTCCCATCGGCCCCCCGGGCCTGCCGGGGGCAAAAGGGGAGCCCGGCCTGCCTGGACCCCCTGGCTTCCCCGGCGTGGGAAAACCCGGTGCCGCGGGGCTGCAGGGACCCCCGGGGAAGCCTGGGGCACTCGGTCCCCCTGGCCAGCCAGGCCTTCAGGGGCCGCCCGGCCCCCCCGGCCCCCCAGGTCCCCCAGTCATCATCCCACCCACTCCGCCTGCCGTGGGACAGTACCTGCCTGAGGTCGCGCCGGGGATCGAAGGCCTCAAGCCCCCGTATGGCTACAAGAAAGGCAAGGCTGGCGCCGCTGTCTACGAGATGCCCGCGTTCACAGCAGAGCTCCTCACCCCCTTCCCCCGGGTTGGGGTGCCCGTGAAGTTCGACAAGCTCCTCTACAACGGCCGGCAGAACTACAACCCCCAGACGGGGATCTTCACCTGCGAGATCCCCGGCGTCTACTACTTCGCCTACCATGTCCACTGCAAAGGGGCCAGTGTCTGGGTGGCGTTGTTCAAGAACAACGAGCCGCTGATGTACACCTACGACGAGTACAAGAAGGGCTTCCTGGACCAGGCTTCGGGCAGCGCCGTTGTCCAGCTGATGCACGGAGACAAGGTTTACGTTCAAATGCCATCTGAGCAGGCGGCAGGACTCTATGCCGGGCAGTACGTTCATTCGTCTTTTTCAGGATATTTATTGTATCCCATGTAAAACAAAAACCAGACACACACACACACACACATGCACACAAAATCAAAACCTCTGCTTCAAACTTTTATACCATGAAAGATGCATTTTATGACCATTACAGACCATCTTGTACCAAAAAAAAAAAATAATACGAAGTTTAACATTATGCACAGCTAGTTATATAAAAAAAAAAGATGCAGAGAACATATCTAAAGATGTGCATCAGGTTCATAAACAGTTGTTTTGCACCTGAGGGGGACATATTAGCTGTACATTATATATTTCTGTGATGCCATGCTTACTTAATTTCATTCACAATAATTCAGTACTAAGGTTCAAATCAGTGTACATCACTCACTCCTGTTGCATAGATCAGTTATGAGATGAAAACCAGTGACTTAAACCAGAGTAAGTCAGTCCCAAATCACATAGAAAAATTTGAGTGGCTTTTTATGTTTGAGTGAGTTGTTTTTTCTTTTTTTTTTTTGACAGCAGGTCTGCCTGACAAGCAAAGGTTTTCTTAGCTAAAGGCCTTTATTTCCCTACCCCCCCCACGTAAAATATTCCTGCAGGAGTGTTTTTTCCTAAACAAATTATTTATGATGGAAAAGGAGTACTGGTGGTCTAACTATTCCCCACAAGCCTTCTCCAGCTGTCACTGGACCCAGAACGCCACCACTGACTCCAGCCCTGGGTTCACCTCCAAATGCCACAGCACTCGCAAAGTCTCCATCTGCATTTGCACGGTCAAAGTAGATGAGGTAGATCAGAGACAAAAATGAAGGGTTCCCCATTTGCTTTGTGCCACATGATTGAGACATCTTGGCAAACACGTAGCAATACAGCAGGGCGGTATAAATTTGCTTGGATTTCTGTGGCGGTGCTAAGAACTCGCATCTGTTTGGCTTGTCAGAAGAGACACTGTTCTGCCACTCAGCAAAAGTTAAATCAGTTTACTAGGCAAAGCAGAAATAGCTCTGTTTGCTAATTAACTAATTTGTTGTTTGAGGTTAACCAATAACTTTACCAGCAATACTGATCTTGCAAATTTATCTGAGAACTTCATTTTATATAAAAGCTGATTTCCAATCGTTATTTATATGTTACCAATTGCCAAGGAGAACCTGCAGGCCTCGATCTTTTCTGTATGTGAGGAAAGCAACTCTCTGCAAGAGCTGCCTGCTCACCAGTGGTGCTAATCTTGCCTCAAAAGTATTCGTTTCCAAAGAGCAGTGTACTTTGCTGTGGTTCCCTGTACAGTGCTGCACACCACATACTGTTATGCTAGTTGAAAGAGTTAAATGCTCATCACTTCTTCAGTGTCTTTAGCTAACGCTACCGCTTTTGATTCAAAAATGAACTAGATTTTTCATGCAGAACTAAGATTGGATTTAACTGGCATTACCATTATTTAAATGCAGAGTTTAATGCAGTCTAACATTGACTAAGGACTCCAGTGATATAATGTGGTGCTTTATCTCAGAAATTTTATGGAACGGTGGCAGGAACGGACGGACAGTTTACCAGGCATTGGTGACTTCGGTATGTTCCTAGAATATATGAGATATGACAAAAGCAAATAATTTTGTATTTAAAATTTTTGTACTGATTTGAAAAAAATATCTTATTAAATATCTTTTAAAAACCCCATTGAATTAATGTATTAGACCCCAAGGACTCTGAAACCACTGATGGCCTGAGAGAAAAAAAAAAAAAAAACACAACAACAGAGATGACCACCTATCCTTTTCTTTAGTTCCCGTCTACTGGTAAAATCTGCCATAAGATATTGGGGGAACGTGCTGCCCTGGCATCACACGTACTGGGAGAGCGCAGCTGGGGCTGGGAGGAACGCGCTGAGCAAGGGGATGTGAGGGATGCTCAGTGTGAGCCCATCTGGGCGTGTAGCGTAACAAGAGCGGTTTAGAGGGGAACAAGGGTTTGGAGAAGAAGCCGTATGAGGAGCACCTAAAGTCATTGGTTTTGTTCAGTGCGGAGGAGACTGAAAGGAGACCTCATGGTGGCTCCAGCTTCCTCACAAGCGGAGGAGGAGGGGCAGGCACTGATCTCTTCTCTCTGGTGACCAATGACAGAACCCAAGAGAATGGCAGGAAGATGTGCCAGGAAAGGCTTAGCTTGGGCATTAGGAAAAGGTTCTTCACCCAGAGGGTGGTGGAGCACTGGAACAGGCTCCCCAGGGAGGTGTCACGGCCCCAAGCCTGACAGTGTTCAAGAAGAGACTGGACAAGGCCTCAGACACATGGTGTGAACTGTGGGGTTGTCCTGTGCAGGGACAGGAGTTGGACTCGATGATTCTTGTGGGTCCCTTCCAGCTCAGGACTTTCTATGATTCTACGAAGGCAGAGGGGCAGCGTGTGGGAAGCCAAGAAACGGAGGTCGTACAGGTGCGTGGTTAAGGGTTTGTGCTTGCCTGAAAAGCCAGAGCTGGCTGCCTGGGCTGGGAGATGCACACCACAGCCCTGGCTCTGCATGGGATTTGAAAACAGCTTTTCCCATTCCTCCCCTCCTCATTTTTTCACCTGCAGCAAAAACCTGATGTGAAAGCAGCAACATACTTGTCACTGTTCTCCATCACTGTTCAACTGTAGCTCCACTGCAGGGAGTAAGTCATAACCCATGATTTGGCTTCCCCCATCTCACCTCAGGGACAGGCATTTCCTCCAAGCTGGTGAACTCCTAAACTGTCACTGCTAAAATGAATACATTGAAGACCTACTTCTGTCAGGTAATCATTTTCTAAACCTCCCTCAGACTACCTGATGCCGCTGGCTAAGCAGCTCCCTGCTGCCCAGCATCTCATTTTTACTGCACAGAGGAAAACAAAACATGAGCAAAGTATCACGATCAGTGTCTTTCACTTTCTATCTAAAGTCTTGTGTCACGTACCATCTTAGATGAATGTTTATTATAGCATTCCTCTGAAAGGCCCCAATAAGACAGGCAAGATTAAAAAACCATGAAAAATTAAAATCAGGAGGATGCTGCTCTTGGATCTTGCCCACAACAACTACGTCGCAGCTTTGTTGTTACTCAGCCTGGAGTGAGACATCCACCCGCAGTACAGCTCAGCCTACCGGACTTCAAAAATTTTCAGCTCTGTTTGCTCTCCTAAGCACCAAAGTTTGTTCTGAAACTCAATACTGTATCTGACACCACTGCGTGTACTTTACGCACCATTAATAATGTTGCTGTGTGTGTGCACGCATACACAGACACACACACACACACACAGACCTTGCAAAAATAAGCCTGAGTGCACCATCTTTAACACAGTTTATTCACAGGAAAAGAATCTCTTTCCATTTGTAGCATCCAAAATTTCACTTGAAACAACTTTAAGAATGTCTTCAAAATACAGCTGGCACTTTAAAGGCATATAAAACTTAAGACAAATAGCAAATAAAATAAGTATTTACCGATACCAAAAATGATGTTGAGGTTCCTAAAAATCAGACTCCACTTAAAAGTTTACACTACCTCCCAGGGCATTGTTATAAAAAGAAGTGTGACACAGAAACAAGAGGTACCACAGACTAATTATTAAACACCAAAGTTGTGATTCTGTCTTATTATCACCAATACAGTCACTGGACATGTAATTTAGTAATATCTTTTAGGCACTCTCAGATTTGTATTTAGTGCAATAGTTGGTGACCTTCCTTGTTAAGTAGTTATCTCAGTACTTCCCTTAATTATTACAGCAGAGGGAAAAGTGGAAAAAAAACCCCAAAAACACCAAAACCATCCACAAACAAAAAACCACCCACCACAAAAACAAAAAAACCCAACCCCACGACACTTTCCTGACAGAAACAAAAAAAAACCCTTAACAATCTGAGCCAAGGAGAGCTTTCAGCTGACACGTCATCCTGCCTGTTTCTGTGCGTACTTTGGTACCTCAGAGCTGTGTCTTTCTGATGGTGCAGCATTTTGAGGGAGGTGGCAGACAGCAGGAGCACCTTTGCTGTAAGATGCTGCTGCTTGGAAATTCAGCAAGCTGCAGGAGAACAGGCCAGAAGGGATGAGACTAACTTTGCAATTGATACAGGAAGAAAATTGATGGGAGACACTGGGTACCTACATAGTTACACCATTACCAGATACAGAAATAAAGCTGGCAGCACACCCGGATTCAAAATTTGACAGCTTTGTTCCTGACGATATGAGGAAAAAAATGAGTAGTTTTTAAAGGGAGGTTTCACTGCAGAGACTTCACTTTCAGGAATGGCAAAAATGGAAAAAGAAAATCTTAATAGCAACTTACTCTCAGAAAAGTTTTGAGTATTTAGAGTTTGCATTATTGCTTTTTTCAAAAAGTCCTAAGGGAATTCTTTGGTAATGCAAAACACCTGTGAAAACATGCACTCAGGTAGAACACACACTGTTATCTGTGGGCATTCCTGAGAAACACGCTACATGTAGGTATTCTTGCCTACACAAAGTATAAAATTGATATAGGTTCTCTAGGCACAGGAACAGAAATGACCACATAAAGCAGGTGACAGTAATGAAGGAGGGCAGGTATACACAGAATCCTACCAAAACATCTCACATCGGGGGAAATGATGCAGTTGCCTCACTGTTTATAGTTGAAGCTAAAAGTCACTGTCCTCTAAGCTGTGCTTTCAAAAAAAAAAAAAAAAAAAAAAAAGCCTGGGCTCTAAATGTTACTCAGCCACCCTGCAAGGGCAACCTTGGCACACCCGGACTCAACACCAGTGCAGGAGCACAGAAGTGGGAGGAAAAGTATCCCTGGGAGTACTGCTTAATTTCAAAACCAAGTCATACAAATAGGCAGGCTTATTAGAAGAAATAAAAAGGGGCAGCTGATAGAGATAAATGCTTGTAGACAGCATATTAAATGCACTGGAGAATAGCAAGCACATTATTTAAAAAAAAAATCTTAGGCCAAAAGACCCTGATGTGGTTAAAAAAAAAAAAAAAAAAAAAGAGTCTTTTAAGTAAAAAGAGTTTGGGGGACATCATTTGTTTGCTATGAAGCCTTTTTTCCAATTATTTTGTTTGGATTCTAACCATAGCGGAAACAACCCCACCCCCCAAAAAACAACTCCTAAAAAAGCTGGGAGAAGGAATCAGTTCAGATCAGTTGGAAGAATACCTCTGGACTAGAAATAAAGCAGAGAAAATAACCACCTCCTCAAAAGCAGAGCTCCCTACTCACCCCCTGCCACCAGGGACAGGTGGCAGCCTACACCATCACAAGAACCAGGCACTGCAAGGAGAGGACAAACTCAACAGCTCTCCTGGAGAAAACCCCCCCAGTCAGCATACTGAGATGTTACATGGATGTGGCTGGATCTGCGGCAGCATCCCATGGGAGAGGTGGGGGCCTCTGAGAGCAACTGTGGGTTTTGATGGGGAACAGGCCCCCTCCACTTCTGCCTGGCTCCGCTCTCAACAGAGTCCAAGATTTACCAAGACTTCTGTGCAAGAGGGAGCTCGGACAACACTGTGGCCTTTGCAAAAAGCCTTACCTCAGCATTTTTTTCATGTGGAATTGCTAGTGTCAGTAGCCTAAATCACTGCAGGTCTGAGGCTGCAGAGTCACATACCTTTTTAATTAACTGAAATAATCATAAGAAAGAAATGCTGGTAGAGACAAAGACAGTAGTGTCACTGTTTTCTGATGCATCCAGAATTTTAAGCAAAGATCTCCCCAAAGTCTGAGAAATGTACATGTTTTAGGCAAAGAAAAGGAAACAAAAATAACTAAGAGCCCTTCCGGCACCTGGTGAAGAAGTTCTGATGTCCTCTATTTCCACCACCACAGTCACCTGCTCCAGTGCTCCAGGAGCTCCCATGCTCCCCTTTCTCCACACTCTCACCTGCCGCCCTGCACACAGATGGACAAGAGGCCACCCCCCACAGCATCCCCTTGGCCCAAAGGACACACATCCAGCCAGCAGGACACAACGGCAGCGCCTGTCCCTTGCTGGGACATGCCTGGGTCCTTCCCTGCCCCCGTCACAGATTGTTATGACATCCAGAGTTATTTCAAATACGTCCAATTTGCTTGAAATGCTCGGGAGTCATCAGGTGAAAGCCTCTTTGGCCATGGCTCGCCTCTGAATCACACTGCCCTCAGCCATTACCAAACGGCAGAGCCAAGGAGCTAAAGAGAGAGAGAGAGAGAGAGAGTGATGAGAACCATGAGAAAGTATTGTGTTTGGTGGTTTTGTTTGTCTGGGGTTTTTTTTAATACCTATTGCACTCCGCAAGAGAAACAGGAAAAAAAAAATGACTCTTTGGTCACTTGAATGCTTATTTCTCTACACTGCTACAGCAAAGTAGTTGCGTTCAGTGCTTTTGTCATCCTTGGCTTCTGAAAACATAAATACTGTGCTCTTGACCTGCTAGAGTTTTGTATTCATATTGCAATTGTTTGCACTGCTCCTAAATGTACTAAAGCTCTCGGTATGATTTTATTAAAAAGCACCAAGGGTTCTTCTACCAACTTTAAAGACACTTTTTTTTGGTGGTGGACTTCTTTGTGCTTTCTTTAAGCATGATCGATCAACATGATCACAAGATCTTCAAGCAAATCTGCCATAATTAAATACACATATATACATACACACACACACATCCCCATGAGAGAACTGGAACAGTATATTACTTGTTCTTCTTCAACAGTTGTCAAGGGCATATCCAGGCAGATTTATTCATTCAGCAGGCTTGCCCAAGGCAAACCAATACAGGAAACAAACATCCCACTAAACGTTTCAATTAAAATCTTGAATAAGTTCCCACCACTAAATGATTTAGTTCAGCCACATCCTTTAAACTTAAATGTCAATACAGGAGAGATAAACAGAAGCCAAATGATAATTCAGTTGAGGTACATCTTGGATGTTCCCTAGCACACTCTACTGCCAAAAATGGAAACATTCATTGCTCATATTGATGCATTTCAAAGGTGGAAATGCATTACAGCATCTTAGAAAGGAGTGTGTGCTGGCTTGGAAAATATATCTTGATTCTTGGGGAGTGAACAGAAAGATACGTAAGATTCTGTCCTGGAGGTCTAGGAATTCAGCACATGTTGCCTGTAAAATTAAACTCTGGCATGAACATCTCTGTCCCAGCTCACGTTCCTGTTGTGGTCTCGAGGAAGCAGCTGACACACAGGTAGGTAGGACAACTCTTCAGCCTTTGGACTCCCTCTTTTCTCAGTGAAGTCATCAACAGTAAAATTTACTGGACGCAGAGCCCGAGGAGGATGGTTTCCCACAAACCAGGTACAAGACGAGCACTGTCCATACCAATGTTTCCACAATGTCTTCACCTTTGGCAAAAGCAGGAAGCACTCCAGGGTCAATGGCCAGTGCCAAAGCTGTGGCTTCTTTGCTGAAGATGGACATCCCCTCCTCAGGAGCAGGGCAGAGCAAAACCTGTACACTCTGTATGTTCCCCCTTCTCCCAGACACACAGTAATGATTCCCAGGCATCGTTTTAAAGCCATTTTCATACTTCAACATAGACATTCAAGATTTTACATCCATCTGCTAATTAAATGCTGGTCACCTCAGTCTCTTGACAGTGTAACTCTTTTGGAGGACAACACCAGAAACTAAAGTATTCCAGAGAAATAATAATTTGGAAGGAGTTCTTGCTGATAAATAAGTGATCTGCATCACATTTTTATATATCCCTGATACTTTCAGCTGAAAGTTTCATGGTTTTAGTTAATTAGTTAAATAGTTTCACAGAAATTCAGTTTATTCTGTTTGCAATAGTCCATTACCCCCAAGTTTAGAAGCTTCTGTCTTGGTGAGGTTTCTGGGTTCTTTTTAAACAGTAAACAGTTATGCCGCACTTAAAATATAAAAATGTCATACAAAAAATAAAAACTTTTGAAATCATGAAAATAGTGATTGTTCTTCATATTTTCCATCCAGCTTTCATGTCAAATTGACTACAAAGTTCTTGTCTATAAGTTTCTTCAAAAATTTCTGCTCAGCATTGATGTTGTGGTATTCATTCTAAAGAGAGGTGAGGGAATAATTAAAAAAAAATATCAAATTATTACTAGAAGCAACACTTCAGTTTTTTTTCCTTTTAATTACCTGCGATACTTGGAAGATGTTAATAGTAGGAAAGCTCTGGGGAGAAGACTTCTTAGCAAAGGCTGTAGCAGTCTCCCAAGAAAACAGGTGAGTGACACTATTGCTCAAAACTAGGGTAGATTTTCCATTAGGAAACAAACCAAAAGGGATGAGCCTTCAGTGGCCAGAATGGGTGAGACATGATCTCACAGAAGTCCTTCCATTACTAACCCTCCCAAGTCCTCCCCGTGCTTAGTGGCAACAGCTGCATAACCACATTTACAGCACAAGCAGTCAGAAAATTACTAACTCTCAAAGCTCGCCACAGGTTCCTGAAAAGCACACATCAAGCATCTGTAAATAGGATGAGTCCTGCCAATCAGTTTCAAGAAGTCAAAACCATCTTCTGTGCTATATCCATATCACGGATATGTGAGAGACCACTGAGGTTAGTGTGACAGCACAAGGGAACTAAGTCTACTATCTTGGACACTGAATCCAGTAAATTGAAATCAATACTGCATAAGAGATTGTACATATATAGTAAAATATTTACAACACTACTAAAGAATTAATGATAAGCTTTTTGTTTAATTGTTTGGTTTTTAAAGTTTCAAGATTTTATAATATTTATGTCTATTCAACTAGCCATCAGCCTTACCCTAGCTTCATACATTGCAAAAAAGCACCTGCAGGAAGGAACCTCAAAATGAAGGTAAGTTCAGTGTCAGAGGAAAATTATGTCAGAGCAGTGGGCACCTAGGAGTCCTCGGAGAGACATGAGAGGCTCTTATGGACATCGCCCCCATCCTCCTTCTTCAGGAAAGTGAGGAGGAGTAAAAATAGTCCCCACATGGACTGGGCATGCACATGGAAAACTGTTCACATTGAAGTAAAGGGGTGAAATGGAGTTGCTCAGACTACAGAGCTGAAGACAAGAGCAGAGACAAAAGCAAGCAAAGCCATGAGTAGCAAAACAGGAGGCCCTTCTCTGCAGGACAGTAGAAGGCATCCCTGATACTTGCCAGCCTCCTGCTGCTTGCCTAGCCCCAGCGAGTTGCGGCTTCCTACTCCTGTAAGCAGTTCCTCCTCTTCCTAACTCCCTCTAAGAGCTACTTTTCTTTTCTGCTTTCCATTTCTGAAATTCAGCTCTTTTCCTAACTGTCAGTTTATAGGTCTTCAACTCCTTCCTTTCCACTTCACTTTTTTTTTTTTTTGGTAAGAAATTTGGCAACTATGACAAATTGTGCAAGTAGCTGCCAAGGAAAAAAAGAATGCAAAACACAAGCACAGAAGCAACACTATTCACATTCTGATAGTGCTAGCAAATACGTCTCTATGAACAAGAGCTGCAGAGCCTAAGGATAAAGCCAGTAAAACAGAACATACAAATGGATGCATCTCATGCAGACGTTGCAGAATATGGTATAGCACAAGGGGACAAATATCACTATCTGCATCATTGTACCTGCATCATCTGAGACATCGTGTCGTTGCCGTAGTAGTGCAAAGAACTGTTTCTGTCAGTGAAGTCGTACTTGAAGCCTGCCAGGTGAACTTCGTGGCATATGTGAAATGCTAGCGTAATGGCAATGAGCCCCGTTGTTGGATGCTTGGGTTTCTAAAAAGGAACAGAACAAGCACAACATCCATAAATACCTGGCAGCTTGATGGGAACAACAAGCCTAAGAATCAAGGAAATCAAACTGGTTTTTCTATAGACATTGGGTTTTGTGGTTCAATCCCCTCACGTCTCATAATGAATAAGGTGCTGCCCACAGGTTTTCCATAACTGGGGTATCTGCTGTGTTGGCTTTCCCTGGGATTCTTTGGTTTCTAGTGAGGTTGACCTCACACTGTATTCCTCCCCCTAGCAGATGCATCCAGGAAAGTTTCCCCATGCCTCTCTTCAGCAACCCAATTTCATGAAACTGGTCAGGCTTCAATATGTTGGAGACCATTTCACCCCGTCAAATTGGACTGAATCAGCAGATGTGTTCAGAAGTTTCTAGATCATGGAGATCCAGACAAAAAGAAAATCTGATGCCTCAAACATTTATAACACTAAGCTAAGAACACACAAATGCTACTGCTGCATTAACTTGGCTGCATTTGAACTTCTTCAGAGCAGGGAAATTCCAGAAAAACACTGCTTTAGACCTCCCCCCACTATTTCCATTAGAAGAAAACAAACTGTAAAATTGCTTATTTCTCCCTACAGTGAGATAGCTCAGAAGTAAATGCAATGTAAAATATCAAGAGCAGGTCATAAATAGGTTTTAACTGTGCAAAATTAAAAGCACCTAACCAAAAAAAATCAGCATTTCACACAAGAGCAGAGAACACCTCATTGCAACTACCTGTCCTATCTGTGATTAAGTACATGACTCTCTAACAGCAGCAGTGGTGGCTAAAATTATCTAAGGAAGTAGAAGAGACAAGCTTTGTACAAAGAGGTGAACACTGTCATTAGTCTAAGTGACAAAGCTGAGGGGAAAAAGTGGCCTCAGAAATCAACAAAACTTTCAGGCACTAATGCCCTTCGTAGCTAAAATAACAATTTTACCAGACACCAAATAAGCTCAACACTTTCAGTAGCTGCAATCAAACACCAGCTGAGCACAAAGTCATATGCTTTTTTTGATCTCTTACCCAAGGCTCAGTTCATTTGCCTCTGAAAATAAAGTAGGCAAAACAGTGCTGGACAACTCTGTGCATAAAGGCAGCAGATGCACTCGATACAGGAAAATATTTCTTTGTATCGTATGATACAAGAACAAATTCCCATCAAAAATTACTAACATCAGCACTGTAAGCATAAAGTCACAGAATTAACTATCACCTTTTATGTAGAATTATTTTTTTGAACCTTTATACAGCGTTTGGAGTATTCCAAAAATGACATCAACTTAAAACACACTGTTGCTCAGGGCTCTTGCCAGTTAGCAAAATAACCTTCTTCCTGGGAGCCCAATAGCATAAACTTAATGGTGACTCTGTCACAATATCCATACTAAACATAACCCAAAAATTACGGCAGGAATGCTATATGTCAGGATTAGTGCTATTTGGAATACTAGACGTTGCAACTAGCTGTGTTTACCTTTGGCTACCATCAAGTTCACCTATAAAGAATATACTAAAAAAAGCAACACTAGTTATTTTAAAATGTATTGTCACGCTAGTGCCCTAGCAATATTCAGATATCTGCGGCCTGTAATGAAATTTGTTCAGCCAGTCTCATTTAATGTGAACAGGCGCAGCCCTGGAATGATTCTGCAACGCTTTCCGACTTCAGTGCTGCTGGGGCAGCAGATCCTATTTTACGGTTGTTCTTCCCAGCTCTGCTAACACCATCTTAGTTACTAACAAAGAAACATAAATGTTTGTGGGACTATGCAGAAACATGCACACAGGGAACATAAGCCTGGTGTAATGGAAAATACAGAGACAGTCAGGAAAGCAACACTGGTCTTCTGTATCTCCTGCAGGCAGAGGGAGCTGAAACACAGGACAGCGACGGCAGCACCAGCCCTCCCCAGGGATGCACTACAGGGATAGAGGGCTCCAAAGCTGGTCCTGCAAAAGGCCATCCTGCCAACAGGAACCCCTGAAGCACAACCTAGAGGTTCACCAGACCCCTACGCATCAGTTGTGCCAGAGCAACAGCAGACGTGTAGGCTCCCAGACAGGGAACACCTCCAAGATGGGGGAAAATGCAAGGACAAGGGCACCTGAGCTTGACCATCGCTGCCACCTGGGACGAGGGGCTGCAAAACCCCTGGGATGGAACAAGTGGAAAGTGGAGATGGCAGAAAGGGGCTCCAAGCATGGATAGACTCTGCTCCAGCTCTGGGCAGGGGCGCCCAGGGAGCAGGAGGGGAGCAGAGGGCACCTTACCCAAAGTGACAGAGGGGCCTGTGGTACCACCTCCAGGACACCACGCTCTGATAGCACTGGTCTTACTTTTACCCACACTGAGAGGGGAGCAGAGGAAGAGAAGGGATTTCTGGAGCCATGGATGTTCCATGGCCCTTCAGGAGATCATGAGGTGCCTAACTACTATACTGCTTTCTCCTCACGTTCAGCTCAAGAGCTGAAATGCCATGGAGCTCTGGCAAGCACACAGCCAAACTGGGTATTCTAGTTTGAGAGTTAATATGGGAGGGAAAATCTACTAGTAGGCTCAAAAAAAAAAAAAAAAAAGGCACGAAAACCCCCCAAAGCTAAAAAAAAAAAGCTCAACACCCTCAATTATTAGAAAGATTAAACCAGAAAAAAGTTGTGGCAGATACTGCACAGCAACAGCCTGTCAAACATTTCCACACGTGTCAGTTGGTTGATCCAAATGAAGTGGCTTCCTGCAATGACATGACCCCAGGGAACCGTATTTGTGCTGAATAGCACACAGTCAGCCCTGACTGCATAAGGGAGGTCTCCAGCTTGAAGCCTTACCTTTCATCAGAAACATTCTTCAGTCATAAACCAACAGTTAAAATGTATTTTTACATCCAAATTGCTGGTTAACTCATTACAATGCTTGGCATTGAATCAGTAAGCACAAGAATGCTGCTAGACATATGTCATTAGTGCTGGGCTGGAATATCCTGTATGCACCCAAGTCCCTACCCACCCTTAGCAGAGTGCAATTGCAGCAGTATTAGAATTACAGGGTTATTGGGTTTTGTTTGTTTGGTGTGGAGTTTTTTTAGTGTTTTCTTTCTGTTGGGGATTTTTGCTGGTTTGGGGTTTTTTTTGGTTTATTGATTTCATGGTTTGGGTTTGTTTGGGTTTTTTTTTAAGTAAAAACTATAAAACACTCTACATTTAATAATTCAAGACTCCTTAATATTTCTAAAGGCTCTTCAGATCTGCATCTTCCAACGCCTGTCTACTTTTCCCAATTTTGTAAAAGGAATTGTCTGCCCACAAAAAGCGTTCTCATTTAATACTACTTACAGAATCCACAAAAAGCTAATTTTGGCATACAAGGCTATCCACTCTCTGGATTTCATTTTCCCACCATTTTTGAGGATCATCTGAATACAAACTAATGCAATGTGAACCTAAAAGTTGTTCCAACACAGTCCGCTATAATAAAGAGATAATTACCTCTAAGTACACATTTAGTTGCACGAAACTAAAACGTTCAGAAGAAAAAAGCCTACCTCCTTTTTGGGAAACCTTGTTGGAAAACGAAGCCATTCATAAGCTGTTTTTCTGGTGATGCTGGGATCAAGAATTCTGATTTGACTAGATTTGTATATCATGTTCAGGGCTGGTTTCTTCCAAAAACCTTTAGCACTCTGTAACCGGCAAGGAAATAGACATTTTTTTTTAACAGCTATAAACAGTTGGGTTTGTAGCTACTCTAACCAGAGTAAAATCCAATAGCAGGAGTGTTGAGGAAGGAGTGTTGAACCACCCAGAGTTCAAATGAACACATGCCAAATTGTGCTCCTGCAACAGGATAAGCCACTGCAGCAGCAGAGGTTGGGGCCAGCTGGCTGGAAAACAGCTTTGCAGAAATGCTCCTGATGGACAACACAGAGCAGCAGCAGGCCCTGGAGACAGTAAACACTCACTGTGTGCTTGGCCACACTAATAACAGCATAGAGAACAGGTAGGCAGAAGTTACACTGTCAAGTCACAGAATGGTTGGGGTTGGAAGGGACGTCTGGAGATCATCTAGTCCAACCCACCTGCTAAGGCAGGTTCACCCAGAGCAGATTGCACAGAAATGTGTCCAGGTGGGTCCTGAATGTCTCCAGAGAAGGAGACTCCACAACCTCTCTCGGCAGCCTGTTCCAGTGCTCTGGCACCCTCAGAGTAGTTTCTCCTCATATTCAGACAGAACCTCCTGTGCTTCAGCCTGTGCTCATTGCCCCTCATCCTATCATTGGGCACCACTGACAAGAATCTGGTCCCATCTTCTTGATGGGACATTCTCAAGTACTTTGTGCCTTTCTGCAATCTCACAAATGCTGTTTCGGGCTCCCTCCTGCGCAAGAGAGAGTGATGAACTGGGGCAAGCTCAGCAGGCAGCCACTAAAACGGCTGAGGGGCCACAGCACACAGCAAAAAAGAAGGGTCTGAGGAGGCTGGGTTTGTTCAGCCCATCTTCAACTATCTGGTGGGGGGGGTACAAAAAAGAGACAGGATGACACCCTTCTCACAGTGAAAGGATGAGGAGAAATTTTTCGTGTGAGGGTGCTGCAGCACTGAAACAGAGGTTGTAGAAATATCCTTGGAAATACTCAAAACTTACCTGCACGATGCCCTGAGAACCTGGCATGGCTCTGAACTTGGCCCTGCTTTCCTTCAACAAGGTACTGGACTAAAGACCTCCAAAGAGAGGACCCGTCCAACATTATTCTGCAATTCCACCAAGTATGCAGGATAAAATAATGTGGGGAATGGCTGGAGCATGCACATCAGAATATGAAACAGCACTAGGAAGAGGATAAAAAGGTATTTCCAAGAGAAAAACTGCTTTGGGGCAAGGAACTGATCAATTGTGTGAGAAAGAGGACAAAAGCACTTATGGGAAAGGGATATTGAGCAGACTGACTAGGAGATACAGTGCTCCCCCCAGCTAGGAGGACTACAGTTAAAAGCAAACCAGGCATTTTCACATAAGCGTTGTGTGGCAAGCTGAGCCAAAGTGCATGAATAATTAAACTCACTATTTTCTGACCACCTAGTATCTCCCAAAGCCACTTCAAGTCACGTGGTTTGAAGACGATGAGAACAACAGTCGTATTAGGGTCATAGTGGATCGGATCCGAAAAGATGGATTCCGGGTAAGAAAGGCGGAAAGTTGTCCTCCTCCCAACATCATCTTCGTACCCTATAACAGGGCCATTATTCATTCTACAGAGGACAAAGACACAGAGACAGCCATGACCACCCCACCCACGTCCTTCCTGTATGGCGGCTGGCACACACACCAACCAGTCTGTGGGACAGACAGCGCGTCCAGGAACAGGAGGGTTTAGTGGCCCGGCATTTACTTATCACATTACATGGTAGATGAGCAATTATCATGGGCACTCACCCTCTAACTCTGAGGGATCAAGCACATATGGGATGCTGGCCAAGGCGGTTTAGAATACAATCACGCGATTGCTCATCACGTGTCACTTGAGCAGAAGGCCTTCTGATTTGGCTCAAACACAGAAACTGGAGAAGACCGAAGAGAATAACAATCCTGGAGAATTACCCATTGCTCCATTCATGCTACTAGATGATGCAAGTCACACAGGAGCCAATTCAAGGATGTTATAATACTCTTTACTGTCTAGAGCATACAGGAACAGGGATTATGACTGTGTACCTGATACTGATATGTCTTTGCTTTTATTTGTTTGTGGTTTTTTGGATGTCGAGTTTTTTGTGGGTTTGTTTGGTATTCTTTTTTAAAAAATTACTTCCACAGCTGGTGGGTCAGGTCGCTCTGCTCTAAGGTGTTAGAGGGGCTGTGTTTAAGTCTCCATCTTGCAGTTTTTGCTTGGTGAGTGTGTTGCATATTCTTTGGAGAATTCAGGCAGTCTCTGTGTGCTCCACTCCTGCCAATGCAACTGACCAGAATAGGAGGCACGCTGCTAAGCAGCAAATGTTTGCTAAACAAGGTAGGCAAAGATGGAAATATTTCGAAGTTTTATCAGAAGTTGTCATTAAATACAAACGCAAACACCACCTCTTTGTTCATTCACAGTAAACAAATGTGCACTATATTTCTGAAACAGTTCTGAATTTAGAGCTGTTTTTAAATGTGGGACACCAGTCGACATGAAAAGTTCCATTTTAAGAAGAGTAAATAGATCTACATGGAGCCCAAATACTTGAAATAGCTTAGAAATAAACCATGGAGCTTCTTTGAGTCATTATCCTACAATGAAAATAAGTGCAAGGTGGGTTTTTCTGTAAAGCACGAAGCTGACAGGCAAGCAAAGTTTTCTAAGAACAGGGATATTATCTGGATCACTTTCTATAGTTTTAAGTTTATAAGAAGAGCTACAACTCGAAGAATTGCATGTATTCATTTCCACCTTATCAGTATATTTGCAAATGCATGTCAAACTCCAGGCTTTGCATACAACTTTTTATGGTAGTGCTTGAAGACTGAAAAACTATTACTAAATCGAGCATTAGGATTGATAGCAAAGTAACAAAAATTAGACTTTGCTCAATGTTCAACACAACGTTGAAGCAGACAAACTGAAATGGCAGCTCAGAGGTTTTAGTTCAAGAAGGTTCAGGCACACTGTCTAACAGGGTAACTACAGGAAGAAGGGCTGTTTAATCAGTTAGCATCTCAGTTCCTGCAAAGGAGAAACTGACTTATCTTTTTCTTAATGTACAGAAAATTCTGTTATAACCAGCCAAACAGTCCATCCTCAGTTTTCTTGGTATTGGAGCTTTTTTCCCCCCCACCCCCTCTCCTTGCCTGTTCCTCTCCAAGCACTTCCCCAGTTTCCCTAATCCAGACACCTCTTCATCAGACCCAGCATCCTCTGGAAGCATCTCATAAGCTTCCAGTATGAAGTAACAAGCTTGAGAAAGAAGGGCAGACACCAACATGACCCTCCAGTTGACGCATGCATTGAGATGGACTTCCCACCATAAACGTTACATTTAACCCACCCTGAGCAGCGCACAAGCCAACATAGGGGCAAGACATGTGCGTGTGGAGGGTACGAGGCAGGGCTGCCCAGGCTGCTGGCTCACAGCAAGGGGCACAAGCAGGGCTCCGGGCTGTCACAGGCTTTGACCCATCCCCAGTGGCAGCATCTTGCACGTGTGCTACCTGTACACAAGGCAGATGGACCACCCAGTGATCCTTCCTCTCCTGGATCAGTCTGATCCATTTTTTCCTACCTTTTTTTTTTAAATGAAGGCTGTGACAGAGTAACTAAGTTTGGAACAGGCTGCCCAGGGAAATGGTTGAGTCACCATCCCTGGAGGTGTTTAAAAGATGTGTTGAATCATAGAATCATTTCAGTTGGAAGAGACCCTCAGGATCATTGAGTCCAACCCTAACCTAACTTAACTCTAGCACTAAACCATGTCCCTACAAACCTCATCTAAACACCTTTTAAACACCTGCAGGGATGGTGACTCCACCACTTCCCCGGACAGCCTGTTCCAGTGCCTGACAACCCTTTCTGTGAAGAATTTGTTCCTAATTTTTTCCTAATATCCAATCTGAACCTCCCCTGGCACAATTTGAGGCCATTTCCTCTTGTCCTGTCACTTGCTACTTGGGAGAAGAGACCAACACCCTCCATGCTACAACCTCCTGTCAGGTAGTTGTAGACAGCGATCAGGTCTCCCCTCAGCCTCCTTTTCTCCGGGCTAAACAGCCCCAGTTCCCTCAGCTGCTCCTCGTCAGACTTGTGCTCCAGACCCCTCACCAGCTTCATTGCCCTTCTCTGAACTCTCTAGTACTTCAGTGTCCTTCTTATGATGAGGGGCCCAAAACTGAACACAGTGTAGATGAGGTGCTTAGGGACATGGTTTAGTGCTAGTTAGGTTACTGTTCGACTCGATCTTAAGGGTCTCTTCCAAGCAAAATGATTCTAGAAGTAAAACAGGAAGTTTTATACATTTTCATTTGCAGAATAACTGAACTCTGAAGCTACTGGCTGACAGCAAAAATTTGTTAATTCTTTGCATGTACACAAAATAAAAAGGGAGATACCATTTACCTTATTATCACATCATATGAGTCAATTTTCTCCCCTAATGTCTTATTTCGAAGTACTCCTCCATTACCGACCACAACACACCGTCGACATGCAACGCTGTGGAAAAAACAGAACTTTTAATATGCATGACTTTCCTTGCTTCCTGTTGTTATTAATGATATATTTGCATTTGGCTGGCTTATTTACTGAGGTCCTGCATCTTTTACACTCCCTGGCCTCTACAGAGACATCCCAATCCTGTACCACATGCTAAGGCTGCTTTCAAATAATGCAGCTGCGTTATTTCAGGGACTGCCAAAGTCAGGAAATGGCTTCTCTCATGAACATGTATAGAAACAATTTTACTTTTTCTAGCGTTTTGCTGTTTAAGATCATCTAACCAGTAGTGATATGGGTGCCATTGGACAAATTATCTTCCACAATGCTTCAAAATTGTTCCAGTCTAGGGGTACACCAACCAGGATAGAATATGTCTGGAAAAACAAACTCAAATGAAAGTGTTTCTGCAATATTGTACAACTCCGCAACTCCAGAGATCTCCAACATCAGCTAAAGCAGCAAGATTTATGTTCACAATTTACCTTACAGACCTCTGAATTGTACTTGTGAAAAACCTCAACCAAATGACACACATGATGGCTCTTCAAATTAATATAATGATGATGATTTTGCTCCCTCTACTTTGAAAGTGCTGTCTAAACACGTTTAAACGTGCTGAAGCGTATACTGTCATGACATAAGAGAGGTACACTTGATTAAAAGTTGCATTCCCACATGACTAGATTCAAATTAGACAGCATTGATAAGTATATAAAACACTGTGAGCTATAGATTAGATCATCTACTATAGTCAAAATAGTAATTCCTTTTGGATTTAGGATATATTCAGAGTTAAAAAGCAACCATAAAAGCCAGCACGCAAATGTTGAGCTTACGAAAGTAAATTCTAACGTTAAGATTTAGATTTTCCAAGTTATCCCAGGTTTTCTAAGTGTATCTTTTGCTCTCTACTGTCTTATTTCAATGCTAATAAGATGTGTGCTTTGCTAAAGAAAAAGGCACACAGACAGGCTTGCTGGTTTTTTACTCAAGAAATTTTGCCTCAATTAGAGATGGCTTACATCCAATGCATAAGATTGCAAACTCCTCCTTACAGAACAACCACATGATTTTTTTGTTATAAAAGTGTTTCTTTATTCACAGTAAAAGTTGTATAACTCGGTTGTGGCAGAACAACGGCAAAATAAAACCACTGGTATTTTCTTCAGATACAAACAGGTTGACAGCTTCCTGAGGATGAGCCACTTCCCAGTGTTCCACTCCCATGGTTCTTCAAGTAAGAAAAAGGCTCCATGCCATTTCTTACTGTAGTGGACCCCAGGACTGTGGCCCAAAGAATACTTTAATCTGTCTTAAATGCCCAGTGTGACACTTTTTGCAGACTAATTAACACCTTTCTCCTTAGACAGTCCAACCTGCTTTTTCAGCTGAGGAGAGTATTATTCAACATGAATGAAAACAACCTGTTCCAGGTGAGACTGACTGACATGTCAGTGTACAAAGCAGTTCCCTATATTTCCTACAGATTTGTTAGTTAATGCAGTTATGTTGTACTGCATGTGGGCAAGGGAAAAAGCAACTGGGCCTCAAAGCAATGCTGAAAACCTGAAGCTTACAGAAAAGGTGAAACGAGAATAAATGCCAACTGCAATAAGCACTTTATTTCAAAAGAAATCCTGGGATAGCACCTCCTCACTTGCTGCTCTAGGACCACATCTGCAGAGGGAGTTGCCTTTAAAATTGGTATATATACATATTGCTGCTAAATGCAGCTCTCAGGGTAGGGTGACACGGAAAAAGCTGGCACACCTTTCTCTAGTGTTTCCTGAACAGCTTAGTAGAAGCCAAACATTCATAAAAAGATTTCCAGCTAATGCAAAAGTCCGTGTGACTAAGTACCTTGGAAATCAGAGGCGTTAAAACCTGTGACACCATCTGTCCTCAGTACGGCCATTCCCTCTACACCCACAAAACCCTTTCCTCTCCAGGACTGCTTGAGCTCATTCATTTTTCCAATTAGTTATTCAGCTTGATTTAAGATATCCTGAGAAAGCAGGCTGATGAACATATGCCTCTTGCAAAGTTTACAGTGGGAGGAAGGTAGCAGAAGTTACCTTTTTCCTGAATGACACTCTGTTATTTGCAGCTGTATCACAGAGCTCAGAGCAAGATCCTGAGCTACAGAGAAGCAATAGCGAGGAGAAACAGGAAGGAAAAAGGACAACTGGACAAAACTCCACAATCAGTAAGTGATGAAGACAGAATGAAAGAGAGGGGGGAAAAGCACAGAATTATTGTATCACCTTTTCCCATCATTTACAGCATGCCTCTGTAAATCACTGAAAGTTTCAATCATCACAAATCTCTGCAGCTGGAAAACTGAAGTATGAACCTCATCATCACAATGCAAAATCCTAAACAGCTACTCCCAGGTCCTGGTGATACCTCCTGGCTAGAGCACACCATGCATGAACTCATCTTCAAGTCTCAACAAAAAACAGAAAAAATTGCTCCTAATCTTGTTAAATATTTTCTTTTATACTCTCTATTTGGTGTGAATTTACAGAAACTATGTCAACTCCATTACAAATTATAAGCAGCCAAAAAGTTACTTTGAGGAGGCCCTGTTGCTTCTGTCCCATGTAGATGAACTTTGTGATTCCTTGCTACATACCTTCCAATTTCTGGCAGGGGCTATGATTCAAGCAGCTTCCTCACCATGTCAATCCCTACCTATTGAAATAATGCCTTCCATTCTGGCACAAAACTGAAGAGTTCTTTGGTTTCTCCTCTGCACCGTGTAGTTGTGATGTAGCAAGAAACACTCAGGGCAGGCAGGTTAACACAGAACATGACTTCAGAGCTGGGGAACTGAGGTTCGCGCAGCTACAGAAGCTGGGTAGCTGCTCTCAAGTCAAATCCGAACTCTCTTCCCTCTTACTGACAGATGCAGACCAGATCTTGTTCATGGCTACGAGCTGACTAATACTACTTAGATGGAAAACAGAGTGAAATCTGAAGTCTGATAAAGCTTTCAAACTCCAGTGCCCTTAATAACATGCAGACTCAAAAATAAAGTTATCAGCTGCCTTCAGAAAGTCAACAATGGCATCTAACACTGATAAGTGAATTTTGAAAATGGATTAAGTCAACAAGCAGATCAAACACTCCTGACGAATTGTAGATGAATACAGTAATAAATACAGTCAAACCAATTAGAAAGACCAGCTTTTAATCTCTGACAAGCTCAGGAAGTCGAAGGGGGCCAACTCAAACAGGAAGCCTGGCACGAACATGCTATTTTTGAATTGTCTCCTCCCCTTAGCCTCCCCCCAGCATGCAAGCACCTCCAGTTATGATCATAGGTCTGCTATGATCATAGTTCTATGTCCATAGTAGCACATATTCCACTGACAATGATAAGCACAGAGAGAAATGGTTCATTCTAGAGAGGACAAAAAAACAAAACAAGAGTCATAGGAAACTGATACATGAAATGAAGATAAAGAATATGTAAGCAAGGTTGGACTGTATTCAAAGATATTGAAGTTAAATAAATTGACCTGTACTTAGTGTAGACCACAGAAATCAACACATTGATTTTCAGACTGTTACTTCCTGATATTTTACCAACTCCACTTCTTAAAGTTGCCTATTTCATAATGTTTTCATACTAAAAAAAAACCAAACCCAAACACTCATCCCAAAGGGTAACTCTCAACCTTTCTCTAAGTCAATAAATTGGCAAGGAGATAAATAAATTCAGATGTCATTAAACAACATCAGGTGTACTACAAGTTAAATATAACAGACTGAAGTGTCTGGAGGTCCAGCTTACAACCACCAGCACAATATTGATGAAAGTGAAAAATGTTAAGACATCAGCTGTAACAATTGCTGTAACAACAGTTTGAGTGACTAAAGGATTGCATTTAGGTGTTAGTGGTCTACTTAAGAGTATCAGTGATTCCTGACGCAAACTGCATGGCAATTGATCTCCAACATCTGAACGCAATTCCTTTAGTCACTCAAACCACTGCCCTATTCACACTGTGTACATGAGCCTCTTAATCTCTAGGCCAGGCATTAGTTTACATATTTTGTTTATATGGTGAAATGGTAAAAGAAACATTTTCCTAGTTCATAACAGAAAAATATTGTTAAGTGGAAATGTAGCCTTTCAAGGTCAAAAGGCTTTGCATCTTCCACATTCCACTGAAATACTGTTTCTCTGCAGAAGGAAAAAAAAAGATCTCAACCTCAACTCCTTCAACACACACCCCCATAGTCAGTTGAGGAATGCAAATTATTTCCTTGGAAGTTATTTCGTAAAAGGAGGGTGCGCAGGTCACATTTTGTTGACTCAGGATTGCGAAAATGTATTTGTAAGAATTTATTGCTGTTGAGCTTAGAGCCCTGCGAGTGCCCAGCAAGTAACTATGAGGACACCACGAGAACACAGCCATGACAAAGAATGCCACGTGGGCAGAGCAGTTCAATGGAAGCTGGGTGCCAGCATCAGTAAGGCTGCTGTTGTAGATACACACTCTTGCAGTAAGTTTGTTTCCCAGGTGAGTCTGAAACAAGCAGTCTTCAGAGAGCCCGTGAGGCCACCTTATTACGCTAGTTACTGGGGGTCTCTGAAAGGCCAGTGAAACTCCAGAACATGGCTGTTCAGGGGTTACTCTCTGCATATACCCCTAGCCTGGAAAACCCTTTCTCCTACAGACTATTCTACCGAAGTCAGTGACACTATTCAACTCCAGTTTTGGAGAACTAGACCTTTATACAGTGACGATTCCACCTGAGTTTGGAAAAAAATCCCTTGCAGCTGACTATGCACAGTTTTATCTAAGTCACACACAAACACAGTCATATAAGCACCATAGACTGGGTGCTCAGGTAGACTAATATTTGTTAAAATACATTATAGCAGGTTCCCTCACTCCACTCCAAGAATATTTTATAGGGAAATTCGCTTTGCATTCTGCCAAGAAGGCTGAATTGGGCAACAGCAATATAGAGCTGTATAATAATTCTGTATTACAAGAGAATGTCATTAGGATTGATTTCCAAAGTGTTTCACATTTAAAAGCCACTGTATCTTGGTTAAATGTATATAAAAAAGCCCTTCCTTACTACAGTGTTATACACTAAACCTGATGGAGCTAAAAAGAATACATTGTATGAAGTCATTGTACACTTGATTGTTTATACCACTGCCTATTAAATGGTAATAGTTCTCACTTTGCTTCAGTACTACTGAAGTATATTGCTTTTATTAAAATGAAGCCTACTTCCCAGAACCACTAAACATATCTGTATGTCAGAGAACCTACATTCAAAGGATAAGACCAACTACTTTATTTTTGATGGATAGAACAGACACTCCCATTTAAAAAGTGCTATGCTGTACTGCAAGCGTCTCTGCTTTACATCCAAAACTATTATAGTGCTGAACTTGTGATTTCAGGAAACTTCTAATACAACATTTGGCATTTTCCTCCGAACTCCAGATGAAAAAAAAACCTAGCCTTTGGCAGCCAATTCAGTCTAAATTTCCCCAGTTATCACACTCCTGATAGAAAATACAGTGTTTTTTCCTTTTTTTTTCCCTGAACATCCCAGAAATAGATAATAAACAGAAGGAAAGGAAGGAGCACAGTAGGTGAAGAAAAGGAAAACTGGGTATTAAAACCAAGATAATTCTTAGGCTTGAACTCCAATTATTTTGTTCATATTCCACTTAAGTTTAATTAAAATGTGATCCTGGCATTTGCCTTGAAGCAACAATCTTCTGTTTGATCTCCTTGATTAAAAACCAAAACCAAGTACAGCCAACCTGAGCATTATCTGCATTCAACTCTATTAAGAAGTCTGCCTATTAACATGACATATTGCAGGTTGTCAGCCCATTTGCTAGACTGCAAACCTAAGAAGTCAGTCACACTACTTGGTAAACACTGGAATTTAGTATACTAGCCAAGTCTACTACACCACCTCAAAAAACCACAACCAAACCGCACGCAAAAAAACCACACCACACCAAAACAAAAACCCTACACCACACAAAACACACCCCAACAAGTCACGCACACAGCAAGACCCTCCAAAACCAAACAAAAACTCCCAGCAGAAGTGGCTTCTAACCAAGAGATTTAAACAGGGCAATCTAATGCACAGGAAGCAAGTTATCTAAGGCATGCTCTGCTCCGTGCCGCACCCCAGTTACCCCGAAATGCCAGGAACGGCCTTTCTTGGCCACCTACATCTCCCTCATTCATGGGAAAAGGAAGCTGAGTGTACATGTGAACAAGGGCGTGCAACAGGCTGGTGGATGCAGGGGCACGGGCATATTCGTAAGATTTTATTTGCGTAGAAACAGTCATTGGTTTGCATCTGTTTATCTCAAACATTTTCCAGCTTACACTAATAATGGCTTTGAAAGAGGAGATCACATTCCATTTTTAAGGGGTGGTTTCACTTTCCTTGAGTATAAAAAAGATACTACAGGAAAGTGGGACTGCATTCAGCTAACAAATTCATAACACACTTATAAAAAGAAATCTAAGTTTAAGCTCCCTTACAGAAAAATTATTCTGAAATGCTGGTGCTATTTATGTTTAAAACCAAACTGATTTAAATCTTGGTATCAGTTACATACTGCTTGAACACTGTCAGTCAGATCTGCATCTTGGCTAACTTGAGCAATCTCAGGATAAAGACGCTGACATTCTTTTTCAGATAAATATTAAATATTGAAAATGCAACGAACACGGACAGTAACAAATAAACCATCTCACCTGTCATCTTCATTGGAAAGTCCGCAGTTCTGCAGTCTTGAAAGAGCTAAATGAAAAAATTGCTCTAGAAAGCAAATATAAAGACAATTAATAAAAGTGTTCAGTGCTTTCCAGTATAAAAATAATCATGCCACCCTGACTACAGCATTTTCAGACACAGTTTTTACACAATGGGTATAAAAAACTCAAAGTAAGAATGCTTGTAATTTAGTGCCACAGGTCAACCAACGATGCCAAAGAAATTTATCAGAGCTACTCTCTGGGAAGCTTTTCTTGCCCCAACACTCCCTTGTTGGAAAATGGCATGGGATTTGTATTTTAAAAAGAAAAGAAAATTCTAGCTACATTAAATAAGCATTGGAAGTGTTTCCAAGACATGCATCCTAATTCACTTTGTTTTTTCCTCTACACACCTTTGAACTAAACGGAAGCAGCCTTGACCCAAGAGGAGGGGCTGCACAGCCAGGGACAGTAATATCATCACATCTTAAATATCTTTAGCACTCCAGCCCACAGAAAAACAAAAGGAAGCTGAATAAGCTCCACTCTTTCTCACTCCCATCTTTTTGGAGCTCCTCTGCTAAGAGAGGCAACGCCAAGATGGTGTTTTATTTGTTAAAAATAGGAAGGTGCCAGGTCAGAGGGACTAAAGGAAACCTTTAAGTCACTGCTAAATATCCCCAAAAGGATTGGCATCAGTGAACAGGAAAGACCAGGGCCAGAGATTCAGGTGGCTTTACATGACATTTAGGTATTTCTGTTAAAAAAGAAGGTACAAGGGGAACACAAACCTGCTCTCTTTATTCCATAAGGCAGCTCAAACTTATCGCTCCCGTGGAACTCTGCCACTCTGATAAAATCATTAGCGCACAGGAACGGGTATATTTTGTCAACACTAATGAAGGAAAAAAGAAAGAAGTTTCAAAAATCCACATGACATATTTGAATAAGCTAATAATTCATGCAATTTCTTTTTAAAAGAAAGCTTTCTTTATCCTACCTTCAAGTATTACCGATTTTTAAAAGGAGAAAACTCATGGACACAGGGAAAGAATGCAGGTGACAGAAAAGACGACTTTATGATGGAAAATATCAGTAGAGAGTGAGATAAATGATTTCTCTGTTAATTTAAGTTATATAGAGCCATTAAAATTACATGACAAAGCTTACACCATGAAACAGCATATTTAAGAGAATGCATAACCCAAGAAGACAATAACTTCAGGTTTGAAAAGTACATAACAGAGGCAGCAAGGAAAATTAAGAGTTATTATTATATACAGCAATTTAATAAATAAGAATGGGATTTGAAACAAGGTGTTTTGACCTGAAAATATCATCCCCTGAAAATATCAGCTTATTTGAGATGTGCTCCTACTCCAAACAAGTGGCACTTCATGGCTGTGTTTACATTATTAAGCAGTTTGGGGCAACAGGGGTATAGCCATACAGCAAAAAGGTATGGAGTTCTCACATCCACATTATACACATCTCACTGGTTTTTAACTCTAGACTAACTCCAGCAGGGTCCCAGATTGAACACTGCAGCACATTGGGTATGCTCCGGCAGAGCATCTTCAGGTGTCTGAAAGGTCCCAGGTCAATGTGCCAGGGCTGCCCTGTCATGAGAAGTACAGCATGTGTGGATCACAAGGAGGTTTGCCTCCAAAGCCCATTCCTCCTGCAAACTAGGGCATGACAGTATCATATCTTATAAGCATCAAGATAGAAAGAACAGGTCACTTCTTTCTTCAAACGACAGTAACCACAGACAAGGGTTATTTTAGAGGAGAGAAGGGACTCTATTACCTTTATCTGCCAAGTCAAGGCAAAAGAATGAACAGGAAACCAAATCCTGTCACATGCTGCTGTGCCCCTGGCTTTACCTTGGAGTTAAGTGGACATGCACTCACTGAACCAGCTGACATTGTAGCAATCCTGCATACTAGGCCTTATATTAAAATGTTAATGCAGAAGCATACAGTCACAGTGAGAAAAAATAGTGTTGATCATAAATACCCACAGCCAGTATATAACTTGCTTCTCCTTTAAGAATATTAATGGCTGTTAAAAAAAATCCCCTGCCTCTCAGCTTCATAAATCAAGTATCTCTCTCTTTAAGCTCTACATATTCAGAAGATACTAACAGTAAAAAACAAAACAAAAACAACACACCCCCACACAGCAAGAACTGTGCCATAGGTTAAGTAAGAAAGATCAGCCAACTTTGAGATATCATGCACTAAGCACCCATATTCCCATATTAAGTTTTGTAACTTGCCTTGCTGTTCAGAAGCAGCTGGTAAGCTTAGACATAAATAATTCACCTAGTGCAAAGAGATCCTTAATTCTAACTCTTCTAGCTCTGGTTGCTTTCCAATAAATAATTCTGCCAGGTTAAAAAACCTTTCAACCTCCCCAAGCAATTACCGAAGTGCGCAGACCAGATCTTCAGCTCACACAAACCATCCCCATGAAGGAGCAATGGAAATACACCAGAGACTCTTATTCTAGCTCTGCACCTACCTTCTTCTTGCTGCTCATCCCCAAGTCCATCCCTGTACCCTCACACAGCACCAGAGCTGCTCTGACACAGTGACAGCCTGGGGGACATTGGGTGGGTAAGGGACCCAGGACCACTGCTCTAGGCCCAGCACCTAACCAACACTCAAAGACTACAGGACTGCTTCAGGAGAGAACAAACTGAGATCCTTCCATGTTCTTTAGAACTATAACAGCATTGAAATAAAGCCATGCTTTCTTGTACACTAAAAGGAAAAAAAAAAAAAAAAAAAAAAAAAGGCAGGAATGATGTCTTTGCTTAGAGCTTCCACGACTCCTTCAGACAGGACTTGGCCTAAACATCTTCCCAGGCTTTCTCGGGGACATTGTTTGCTCTGGTAAAACACAAAGCCAACAATACAGCCTGTCCGCTTCTGGTCCTGTAGCACTCCCTTGATCTCATTTAAGACTTGTATTTCTAACAAGAAAAACTTCCTCACAAACATCTTGGATGCACTTTTGTGACTGGACATCTCCTTTGTTTTGGGTTGAAGCTCTTGCTTTTTTCATCTGACTGCTTCTTTACAAAGGAAGCTTCCTATGAATACTTTAAAGTGGAGGACACCTACACACAATTCAACAATACTATCAAAAGAGGAAAACCATGAATAATCCCAAATTTCTTTAAAATTAAAGTCCATTAAAATTAAAACTCCATTGAAGGGGAAGAATCTTATACCATTAAGGACTGGGTGAATTTTTGCACATTTCATACTCTTCTTTCCAAATAAAATCAAGATATTTTCAAAACTTCTCTGGTCCCTGGCCGCTACAGAAATACTTAGCTACTAAAAAAGTCTTAAAAGTCCAGGTTCTTAATAGCAGCATGACTGAGTTTCAGTCTTGGACATGACAGCTCCTTTTACGGGGAATGTAAAAACAGGTAAAAAATATTAGGCTTGTATTTCAATAATTAAAATTGTTTCACTGTTATTAGCTACAATATCTGAAGAGGAAGTCTGTCTTTATTCGGTACATCACCACGTTAAACTGGTTGTGTGGTATTGTTCAGATGCTGAACAATGGCAAATTAAACCATTTGTGTTGCCACAACCAGGAAAATCAGCAATGAACCCCAGCCCAAAAGTTATACCTTCCAGAAGTGAATCAAAATGTAAAATAGTCCAGAATATGTAAATAGCCCATTTTTACCTCAATCAGCACAGCCTTTACCCTCCACCTCCCACAGAAGACTCACCCCAATAATGATTCAAATGCTGGTTTCAGGAGACAAGTGTCCAGTACATTCCTTCTCTCCACATCTGTAGGTGGCAGCCTGCAAAACAATTTAAAATAAATAGCAAGAACAGTAACGGGCAGCAGCAATAAGGTAGGGAAGCTTGGACAAGCCAAATTAGTAAGCTGATTACTGGGTTAACATCATACCAGATTTTCATTATTGCCTCTATCTGTATTCTAAAAAATGGATTTTTCTAGTTTTACTGGTAAAGGCTTTTATCTCATGCTGCTGCTCCAAGGCATCTTCAACCTCCCTTGCTCACCAGCTATCAAAGCAGCCATAACTAGACATGAGATCTCATGCCCACCAGCAGAGAAGCAAGACACCTGGACTGAACCACCCCCTGCAGCCATACCAGATAGCATCACCAGCGCTCCTCAGAGGAGTCTTGTTTGGAGAGGGGAATAGACAGCACCTCATAGGGTTCTTCAAGGAAAATGAGATTCTTTGGGGATAAGTCATTCCTCTCATAATAAGGCTAAGACTTACACTTCTAAGCACATTCCCGCCTTGGCAATCTAGCCCAATTAATAACAAATACGAAGCCCAGAAAGGAGGGTAAAGTTCAGTGTGAGCAATGTGTGCATCTGGGCTGCATAAAGAACAGAAGGATGAAACCACCACATTAGAGTCAAACAGACCATTAAGGTTAATTGCTTTTGGTAACCTCAAGTTGTCATGTGAATACTGACACTGAGGAAGCATTCTGCGAAATCTATCAGCTGGCCAGCTGGTTGCTTTCCACCATCAGCCTCACAGACAGCATTTTACAGACCAGTTTCAGAGAGAACAGAGCCTGCTTTTAAGTTTCAGCATAGGCGCTCATTAGCCCCACCACTCTAATTGCAGGAATTTAATAGCACGAGATCTGCTTCTACGCATACTTGCACATCACAAGTGAACAACACCTTTGATTTATTAAATTTTACACACAGAAGTTGCCCTCATAGCTCTGCTAATTTTATTCAGGTATAACTCAAAATTACAGAAATTTTGATGTTGTAAACAAATGTCCTTCAAACAATTAATTGCTTGTTACAGACAGTCACTGTAAGTGGCCATAAATATTAAACACTGGAAACATTACATGGATAAATTCTTTTCTGCCAGACATGTTACAATTGTGTTCATAACAGAAACAGCCAATGGACATAGCTGTACAATAACAAGTTGAACAGGGAGCCTACAAACAAAGGCTACGAATTTTAGTCTCAATACCTCCCACCTGCCCAAAACCCAACCAACCAACAAAACCCACCACAAAAATGCTCAACTGCTGAACTTACTGGGTAACTCCACTAGTCTCATAGGAAGGAGGGGCCCTCACAGAAGAAGACTGTCCATAAAAGCTAATCCTGCAAAAAGGGAAATGTCACACTGTGGTTTGCTAGAAACAGAAACCACAACAAAAAGCCACTTGTATCAATTGTATGCTATACACAAGACAAATAGAGGCACATCAATCACTACATTTGAAAGCTATCACTATTATCTTCATAACACAAACAATCTGGTCAGTCCTGGTCACAGCTGTGCAAAGGCCAATGGAAACTCAAGTTCTTCAACAAGCACCCTGAATTTTAGGTCCCAAGCCACCTGTCCCGTGCAGCCTGGGGGCAGTGAAGACTCACTTCCCACACATTTGCCACCGGGACTTGGCAAATCTCAATATTTCAAAAGGTGCCCACTACACCCGCAGTTATTCCCATGTGTGGAGCAGGTCTCCCCCACACCATTTATCAGACATCTAAAGGAACACGCTAACACTAAACACACATCGGGCTGGGGGGAAGACATGGACAGACGACACACACATATAAGATCCCTCTCCTCACCTGAGCACTTCTTTTCACAAAACTCAGAAGGGCTCACTGTCTCTGAGGTCCTGACCTCTCCAAACAACCAGGCTCAAATCGACTACTAGGTTTTAAGAGTGACACAAGGGAAGGCAGGGACAGGACAGAACAATCACATTCATTCCCTCACAGTACAAAACCAAAACAAACACAAAAACCCAACAAGCAAACAAAAAAACCACAACAACAACCACCCCACATCCTCAAAACAAACACACAGAGTAGTAATCACTTCTGTTGATTACTAGTAAACAGCTGTTCAGTGACACAGCAGCTCACAGCCGCATTTCTCACACAGCCATGAGGGTGTTTGCACTATAAGCGAACAAGGCATCACCATACCAGTAGAGGTTATTTCTCCACAGATTTCCATGCAGTATACCATACATAACGGCAGCAGCCAGGATAAAAAACAGAAGAATTCGTTTCATGACTGGTAGATCTGAAACATAAGAAAAACAAGAAAAAAATTCAAGTTATGGTATTAACATGAACTTTCATAAAGCATCTTGAAACCTACAAATGGAAATCATCATCAATACAGCCATCCTCTATCACCACAAATTTGACAGGGGATCACCCCAGCTTGATTTCTCACACCAAGTGCCAATCACAGAAGCTGAACGCTGCTCTGCTCTTACCACACGTGCATACTCTTCCACAGAAACATTAAGAGTGGCTCACTCTAGGCTCTCTCTGTAGACACAGGAGGAAGATGGGCTCTTCCAGAAGCATGTCAGAGTAGCAACTCCTTTCTGTACACTGGCAGCCCAAAGAAACCAGCCCCTTGGTTCAGAAGTTGGCCTTCACAGGTATCCGCACTTCCCCTCTTTATTGCGTCACCCACTATCGGTTTCCGTAACTACACACTTAAGCACTGGCACATTGCAGGAGGCAGACAAGCTGATGCTGATGAAGTGGAACAGCATATGAACTGTCACAAATTGCTACCGGCTTTGTTAGGATCACTGAATATTCTTAGAAGTCTGGTTTGGGACATTTAAAACTGCACTGAAGCTGTGTGCTTATGCCCTCATGTCCTGTACAGTCTCCAGCTCTTGACTCAGGCCAGACCTCATTGCTTCAGTGACAGAAGAATGCTGTCTTCACACATCACAAAGCAAGGAAACAACGTTAGGACCCAATTTGTGGAACTTGCTACGTTATGGAGAAATAGCAGGGAAAATATTTATTTTTCAAATAGAGTTTTCACAACTCATTGCACAGTCTAGTAAAAGAAAAACAGAAATATCAGAAACTCATCTATCTGGCAAGATACACTGGGGGAAAAAAGCAAGTTCTGCACTGCTCACATCTAACCTTCTGAGCTGCCCTTTCAGGAGATACGGATTAACTATTCACAGAATCACAGAATGTTAGGGATTGGAAGGGACCTCGAAAGATCACCCAGTCCAATCCCCCTGCCGGAGCAGGAACACCCAGACGAGGTTACACAGGAAGGCGTCCAGGCGGGTTTTGAATGTCTCCAGAGAAGGAGACTCCACAACCTCCCTGGGCAGCCTGTTCCAGTGCTCTGGCACCCTCATTGTGAAGAAGTTTCCTCTCACATTTAAGTGGAACCGCCTGTGTTCCAGTTTGTACCCATTGCCCTTGTCCTATCATTGGTTGTCACCGAGAAGAGCCTGGCTCCATCCTTATGACACCCATATTTATAAACATTAATGAGGTCACTCCTCAGTCTCCTGTTCTCCAAGCTAAAGAGACCCAGCTCCCTCAGCCTTTCCTCATAAGGGAGATGCTCCACTCCCTTCATCATCTTTGTGGCCCTGCGCTGGACTCTCTCCAGCAGTTCCCTGTCCTCCTTGAACTGAGGGGCCCAGAACTGGGCACAATATTCCAGATGAGGTCTCAGCAGGGCAGAGTAGAGGGGCAGGAGAACCTCTCTCGACCTACTAACCACCCCCCTTCTAATACACCCCAGGATGCCATTGGCCTTCCTGGCCACAAGGGCACAGTGCTGGCTCATGGTCATCCTGCTGTCCACCAGGACCTCTAGGTCCCTTTCCCCTACACTGCTCTCTAATAGGTCATTCCCCAACTTATACTGGAACCTGGGGTTGTTCCTACCCAGAGGCAAGACTCTACATTTTCCCTTGTTATATTTCATTAAATTTTTCCCTGCCCAACTCTCCAGCCTGTCCAGGTCTCGCTGGATGGCAGCATGGCCTTCTGGCGTGTCAGCCACTCCTCCCAGCTTGGTGTCATCAGCAAACTTGCTGATAGTGCACTCTGGTCCCTCATCTGAATCGTTGATGAATATATTGAATAGTACTGGTCCCAGTACTGACCCTTGAGAGACTCCACTACATACAGACCTCCAACCAGACTCTGCCCCATTGACCACGACTCTCTGGCTTCTTTCCTTCAGCCAGTTCACAATCCACCTCACTACCTGATCATCCAGACCACACTTCCTCAGTTTAGCTGTGAGGATGCTGTGGGAGACAGTGTCAAATGCTTTACTGAAGTCAAGGTAGACCACATCCACTGCTTTGCCATCATCTATCCACCTGGATATGTCCTCATAAAAGGCTATGAGGTTGGTTAAGCACGACTTCCCCTTGGTGAAGCCATGTTGACTGCCCCTAATGACCCTCTTATCCTTGATATGCCTTGAGACGGTGCCAAGGATAAGGTGTTCCATCACCTTTCCAGGGATGGAGGTGAGGCTGACCTGTCTATAGTTACCCAGGTCCTCATTCTTGCCCTTTTTGAAGACCGGAGTGACATTTGCTTTCCTCCAGTCCTCAGCCACCTCTCCCGTTTCCCAAGACTTGGCAAAGATGATGGAGAGCGGTCCAGCAATGACTTCAGCCAGCTCCCTCAGCACCCGTGGGTGCATCCCATCTGGACCCATGGATTTATGGATGTCCAGATTGCTTAACTGCTCCCTAACCCAGTTCTCAACAACTGAGGCAAACTCCTCCATTGTCCTGCCTTCCTCTGGGGCCTCAGGGGTACGGGGCTCCTCAGGACAGCCTCCGGCAGAGTAGACAGAGACAAAGAAGGCATTCAGTAACTCTGCCTTCTCTGTATCTTCTGTCACCAGGGCACCCACCCCATTCATCAGTGGGCCTACATTGCCTCTGGTGTTAGCTTTATCCGCCATGTATTTGAAGAAGCTCTTTCTGTTGTCCTTGACCCCTCTCGCCAGGTTTAACTCTAAGGAGGCCTTAGCTTTCCTAGTTGCCTCCCTACATCCTCTGACAACAGCCTTATATTCTTCCCAAGTGGCCAGCCCCTCCTTCCATGATTTGTAAACCCTCCTCTTCCACTTGAGTTTGCCCAGCAGTTCCCTGTTTAACCACGCAGGTCTCCTGGCTCCCTTCCTTGACTTCCTACGTGTCAGGATGCTCTGAACTTGAGCTTGGTAGAAGCAGTCCCTGAATGTTAACCAACTATCTTGGGTCCATTTACCTTCAAGCAGCCTTGCCCATGGGATTTCCTCCAGCAATTGTTTGAAAAGGCCAAAGCTGACCCTACTGAAGTCCAGGGTTGCAATTCTGCTTGCTATTCTGATCCTGCCACATGAGATCCTGAACTCCACCATCTCATGGTCACTGCCACCAAGGCAGCCTCAACCTTTACCGCTTCAGCCAGACCCCCCTTGTCAGTGAGGATGAGATCCAGCAGCGCTCCTCTCCTAGTTGGCTCCTCCACCATTTGCATCAGAAAGTTGTCATCAATGCACTGGAGGAACCTCCTGGACTGAGGCTGGCTGGCTGAGCAGTCCTTCCAGCAAACATCAGGGAAGTTAAAATCACCCATAACAACCAGAGCCTGTGACTGTGAGGCCAAGCTCAGCTGCCCATACAAGGCCTCATCAACTTCCTCATCCTGATCTGGTGGCCTGTAACTATTGTTGCTTAATCTTCTGAAAGTCCAAAATAGCCAGAAATTACTGTGGAAATTTACTCGAAAGCTATATCCCTCTACTATTTTCACTTCTCCCCCTATCATGGTAAGCAGGTTCAGTGCACCCGAATTCATAGACACCTCCTTGCATATCTATATTTTAAAGTGAAGGTAACAAACAGCTGTCCAGTAAAAACAAGCCATATCCAAACCCACTGTTGCATTTTCCAAGAGCAGATCCTTTGGCATTGTGGTTTGTTGTGTTTGGTTTTGTTTTGGTTTTTTGTGTGTCTTTCTTTATTTGTTAATTCCATGTTGCTTTTTAGAATTATTAAAGTTGCTGTTATTTTAAACCTGCGTTAAACAGCTCTAAGGCAATAAAACTCGAGGTAGATATGGTCCGACTGATTCACAGCAATATGCTTTATGCTAGTAACATCTTAACATCACACCTTATATTAAAGGCCAAGAAACCACTAGAAAAAGCTGTATTTTCCTAATAGAAATTGAGAAGCAAACTACCGCCACTCAGCTTCGCTCCTGAAGAAATACCGAACGGTCAACTATTTGTTACCATTACTTGAGTGCAACAAGCCACCACTTGCTTATTTATCTTCCCCACACACACACACATTTTCATGGGAGTTTAAGTGTAGAGTTAGAGATGGAGTTTTATAGCAGCATCTACCAGTAACAAAGCCATACAATGAACAAGCTATAATCTATCAACCTTAAGTATATCCTCCAGGCTGTCCTGCTCTGTTCTGGATGAAATACTCAGAGGCTGCAGCTGTTGCAATTTCAACCTTTCATTCCCCTTTAGGAAGGAAGGCTGCCTCCCCCACAGCTCCAACTCCCTTGACTCTTCATGAAGAGTCTCTGCAATTTTTTTTTTGCAGTCATCCTCAATTTCTAGACCAAACCCTGAGCTTTTGCAATAATTTTGTAAGAGTGTTTCCCTAGAACTGCAAGAATATTACAAGAAAACTCACCTACTGGGTTTAGTCAAGTGTCATTAAAAGCAATTGGTTTATTTACTTGAAAAAAAATCATACCTTAGTCTGTATGTTGGGGTTTTTTTTGTTTTCCTTTCATTGTCAGTATTTTTACCCCCTCCCACTTTGCAAAAGTTTGCTAAAACTAAAGTGGAAAACAACTGTTTACTTTTTACTCAGTAATTAAATCAACCCACACTTCAGTTAAACAAAGAACATGATGAACCAGCTCTTCAGATAAAGTTGCTAAATTAACAACTGATTAAACTGCTGATTTTGCTGACTTAATGCAAAAGAGAACCTTGCTGAAGAGTCGACCAAACTACAAAACAGAGAAAAGAGAAGGCAAAGCTGCCTATAAAAGGTCTTTTAAAATTAAAATATTATTCATAACAGTATTACACACAAAACATTTTCTGTGAATAAAGTATTTATAAAGATATTTGTACAGCCTGCAAAAAATTCATTACAACAAGAAAACAGAAGTCAACATTGTTCTTCAAACAGGATCATAAAGAATCTGTAACACGTGAGAATGCAACATCATTAAGCATGTAGCTAACTCAGCTTTTAGGAACATAAAATAGTCTTTAATTATACAAGTGTCTTCTTACCATCCCATATCCCAGTGCTTGACTTCATTCCCTGTTTTGAAGAGAAAGTTCTGTAGTCAAGAAAAGCTGTCTTTTTAGTGAAGACTTTCTTAACCTGGTTTAGTAAACAGAACCACTGCCTTGTTTACAGAAGAAATTATTCTGGGTGTATTTTTAATGAGGACAGCATTTTCCAGCTCTCCCTTCTTATTTGAAATAGCTAAGTGTTATAGAAACTTAATCAAAGGAAAACAAACTCCTACGATGAAAATATTGCACTAGAAAATTCCCATAGTCAGAGATGCAAGAAAAAGAGGCAACTGAGAAGACACACTTCAGATGTACAATGGCAGTCATGTTCCAGTTTATTTGTCACCACACAGACATGGCATCTTGATTTAAGCTCATCAACCTGACTGACAGAGGTCATAGTACCCTTAGGTCAAGGTCGGTCAGGGCTAAGCAAAACAAGGAGTACAAAGCTGGAACTCAACTACTCAATTCCCTCCTCTTTCTGAAAAGCCTACAGTGAGGGGCAATGAAAGCAGAGAGAAACCCAAGGGGCCAATGCCCAACATTCATGGTGTTAGCTGGTCCATTTTCTGAAAGCAAGCAGCAGGATGCATAAGTGTTGCAAAAAGATTCGTGACCACTTTTTAATAGGAACCTAAGCTAACTTCCACTGTTCAACTTCCCAGCCCTGCCAAGGCAGAGCTGCAATTACAGCATTAGACAAGACAGCCTGTAATGGTATTAAGAGAGCTCAGAGGTCAGCCTCCATCTCCTATGGACAGATGGGTCCACCCCAGCTCTGACCAACCCACCGCAGAAACACCTTTGGTGTGTGACAAGTTCGCTACATAAAGCCCAGAGGCTAATTTTTTCTTCCTTTGGTGGAAGTGGAGAACCAACATCCTTCTCAGAGGTGCATCTTTACTCACTATTCATCTTTATTCTGCTACTTTAGTAAGTGTGGTATCTGATATGAGCCATGATCTTGTAGCCTCTGTTTATCTTTCCACTTACATACGCAGTTGATGCAGCCACAAAAATTTTTAAAAAAAAAAACAAAAAACAAAACAAAACAAACCCACACACACCACACAGGAAACTACAGCTGTTAGACTGGGAAATGATCTAATCATACTATGATCGCCTTTATTCATAATGCTTGCAAGCCTTCCTTTTGCTTTCTTGCTTAAAATTAGGTTGGTAATAATACAATGCAGGAGGCTTTTCCATCTGCCCCACTTATTTGTAAATCACCACTGACTATTACTAAAATAAAGAGTTAATAAATATTTAACTAAAAAGTGGTTACTGCTAAATCAAATCCTACTCATCTCAAAGCATTCTTAGCTCCATACCCAGTCCTGTGACAGTTTAGCTTCTTCCTGCTGCAATTCACTGACAGCATGAAAATTTCAGCTCACTCAGACCTCACATTCCTAGCCCTTGTAGCTGTGGGGGAGGAAGGGAAGTGAGCTTGAAAATGTGCTTTGAGTTAACCTTGAAATTCAAAGGGACAGGGGAAAAAGCACACAAAAACCCTACTAAAAGTTTTAAAAAGAAACATCAGATTTTTTAAGATGTAGGCAGTATTTTGTGGGCCTGCTTGTGATCACCAGTCCTGCAGCACTGCTGCCTTTTGGCCAGGATGTATCACACGCCTGGTGGAACAACTACACAGCAGAAGGACGACCAAAGAGTTTTCTCATGCTGTCATTTGTCTCAAGCTGTCAAAATTTAAGCACATTATGGCATGTATCTCCATATTTCTTCTGCCAAATCTATACACTACTTAGCATTAGCTCTTCCAGTTCTTGCTCTAAGTATGTGCATAGTTCATTAATTCTCCCCCTCTTCAGGAAGGAAACACTGCAGCAGACAATACAATAGTCTTAAAACTACTGAAATGGCTGAGTTAGTCTAGTGCCTTCCCCTCACACACTCCTTAAATTTTTTCAATGGTCCTTTTGATTTTAGCTTATTAAGAAACAGAAGTCCTCAGAAATATTGTTTAAATGAGGAAGGTAGACATATTGGGTTATCCTAGCAAAGTGGCCCTGAATTAAGACTACATTTCTAACTCTCCCACAACAGTGATTTGGTTTTGAAGTGAGAAGTTTAACAGCATCTTAATTGGAAAAGATTCTTATTAACCTGCCCCACCCCACACAAAACCAAAGCAGTTATTCCTGTTCCTGGAGGCCTGCGCAAACCATGACACCAAAAAAATAAGGTTTTACTGTGTCAAAATGTCATTGAGGACTTCCGCCATCACACCACATGGACGATCTTTACCAGCAGTTAAAGATTTCTCCTGCACTGGAAGATAAGACTTTTCAGGCTCTTTCTGCCCTAATCTTTTTCAACAACAAGGAGATAAGCAGCAGTGTCCACTGACTATGAAAACAGAGTCTTCTTCCCTTCCAACAACATACCAAACTAGCCATTTACTTTCACACCATCCTAATAACTGTGGAAAAAAATACGTTCTTCCTCCAGAGACAGCTTCCCTTTGTTAAGGCAGGTTTCCAACGTTTCCCCTAACACTTACCCTTTCTCCAACTACCGCGGAAGACCTGAAAAGAAATAGCAAGATAGTCTTTTCTCCAAGTACTCAATAGCAAGCAGTGATGTTCAAGAAAACTATCAGAGTAGTAGTGATGTTTAGTATATTTAGTCAGCCCTTGTTCTTTACCAGCTACTACAGCCAGAAACGTAGCCGCTGCTGACATTGATCTACTAGGGAGAGACATAGACTAGAGCTGTGTCCACTTTTGACCTTTTGTGTGGCTGTACACTAATTCAGGACAGGCTGCAAGAGTTAACAGATTTAGTTTAGAGCCTAAGTGCTTGCCTCCCTCCCTTTCATCATCCTGCTAATGGTGAAACCTATTCTGTACCACAAGAGACAGCAACACATTTATCATTTTGTGGACAATTCATTATTATTTTATCCCATTTTTGTCTTTCAAGCAGAGACAATAGTATTTTGCTCCTCATCAGAACATGCCCGCCAGCTGGGTAAAACAAAGCAAAACAACAACTTAACCAGTATTTTTCATTTATAATCACCATTTCAGTTTGCTCCTGTCCAAAAATCTTCCAAGATCTCTGCCATCACTTTCCCTCCTGTGTGACTCTCTGGTCCTACTTATAAGCTCAGGAACTCTTCCCAGGCATGGACATCCTTCAGCGAAAAGGTATTGTTAAAGAATCTGAGTAAAGTTAAATCCATTTTATTTTCGCCCCCTGCAATCCTAATTTACCTAGACAGGATGGCTGGTGGAAGAAGGCTGCAGGCAGGCCTGGAAGCAAGCACAGTTTCTCTCTTGTCTTGGGCGTAACAGGCAATGCAGCACCTACACCCCTTCAAACCTTCACCTCCAGCCCCATGCTCTCAGCTCTTTCCCATTATCACTTCTAAATGCAAAAAATCATGTAGGGTGGCTTGTTCTAGCCAAACAGTCCTTCAACATTTCAGGCAAGATCTGTAAAACAAGGGTTTGCAGCCTGCTACTCACATGCAGGAGACACCAGGAAGACACACTAGCAATTGGGAGAGTTTGGCAAAAGCTGCAAAGGGCCTGCAAGTCTTGACTTAAACTCTTATCACCACGCTCAGACTCTCTTGTTCTTCCCTCCTTTTTATCTAGTGCAATATCATCTGTTAACTCTTTTTTCACTCCCCTTCCCTCCCTTTGTTTGAACACCCAGCAGCTTTTTCATGTGTGCCACACTGGAGGCAGGAACAGGAGAAAAATGCAAAGGCCAAAGAGAAGTTACACGCACTCAGACTGTTTCTTGGACAGCAAGAAGACACATATACAAGCCTAGGTCAAGTTACTAAAACCTTCTTAAAGCTTACTGAAACGGTCCCCCTTTCGGCTGCTAAAGACGGCTGTGATCCTGTTCTCAGAGGTATCGCAATCAATGATGCGTGTTGTTTCACAGAGATATCACTTTTAGCAAAACTTCATGTCACTTATACTGACAAAAATTACTAGCTCCAGGGATGAAAAACGGGAGTACAAAGCTTCAGCCAGTGCATCCTGCCAGAAAACCCTGATGAGCATAATACAATGGAGCACAGGTATTAGGTATCACTGAAATGGTCCTCAAATATGAGCAGTATTCAGTGCAACTGTGTGGTGCAGAGTTAATTGGTCCTGCTGAGAGGCAGAACATGTTACCTCCAGGCTGGGGCTACAACAGTGTTGCTATGCCATCCTTGAGAGCCGAGCTAATATTTTGGCTTGGATTATCACAGTGCAATGTGGATCCCTGGCACCAGCTCAAGATAACAGCATGTTCCACTGCATGGTGTAGACACACAACTAAAACTGCAAGTGTAAAAAAGAGCTGTTTTTTTATTTCTCAGCTGGTCAATGCCAGTTTTAAATTCTTTTTGCCCTCCAAGTTAGAAAACAATATTCCCTAATGTTCCAAAATGGTTTAGGGCTCATTCCAGCAATGGACACACTTTTTGTAGCACAGTTAAACACTGCTAACTTGAGTTTAAAAGTCAGCCCTGGGTAGATCCAAATCCCACTTGTAGCTTTGAGGGGAAGCAGAAAAATAACAATTACTAGATCCTCATCTAACTGGTGCTTTCTAAGCATCACAGATTTCCAGAAACCTTGCCTGTAATTACAATCAAGAATACGATCAAGTCCACAGCCTCAGCTTCTCACCCACTTTTGTGCCTTGAGATGAAGACTAGAAGGAAGCAGCCAATTTATGCAAAGGTGCACAGATGTTGTAAGGAAACACTTCCATATGCTTTCCCTGTCCTGTCCCTCCACAGGCCTCCCCTCAACATAATTTGCCTTTTTCCCCCCACCACTTCTTTCTTCTTCCAGTGCACCTGAACACAGACCAGCAGCTACTGCCATGCCCAGTAGCCACAGAGCTGCAGTGCAGTACAAAACCCAGGATTTTGGGTTCAGTCAAAAGCTAATCTATGCATGCAAAGTCAAAAGCAGCACAGATAGCTCTGCTTCCCCAAATCCCAAAGCTTTAATCAAAGTAAACATGACAAATCCAGCTCTAACTACACCTCTAAAAAAAAATAAAAAAATAAAAACCAAACCACACACCAAAACACAAATTCAGTAACACAGCCTTAGCTGAAAGATTTCTTCCAGTCCTGTTGTACTCTCCCAGATTAACCTTTAAAGCTTTAGCCAGTTTAAGCTAGGCTGCTATTTATATATTACAGATCATAGGTGTCAGTATAATACACGATAGGACAAAATACAGAAAATAGCTGCTAAAAAAATCCATGCAGCTCCTCCTGCATACTGTGGTGACAACACTGTGCCTTCTCAGCTTATGTTTCCCCACTCCCTTCAGCTCTTCTTCCAGAAAGACTGGAATATAAACAAGCCATGCAACATGTTCTGGGGGGCAAAGTTCAAGTCCTTTTCTCCTCATACCTTGACTTGCATAACTGACAAGTTTTCTATCAACTTGACAGCTGCTCTTCCTGAAGGAACAGAGCATCGTGGTTTTGAGTTGTTTTGCGTCTTCACCTCCTTTTAAACAACAGACTACAGACATACTACACAATGCTTGAAAAAATGGAAAATTATTAATATAAATATATACATGCCACTACAACATCAGTTACTCATTCACACTTACTGTCCTTTGTCCTACAGACTCAGATGCTCGAAGTTAAATGAACACAATCCTCCTTAGATTTCCTAGAGAAAAAAATGGGAAAAAGTGGAAGAAGAGGCTGGAAATAGCCAAAGTAGTCAGGTTTCAAAACAGTTCAGTTACAAACCATATCAGATCACTTGTCCACCTGCCTCCCCCAAAACCATCATCAATCTAAATAAAGGTCCATCATATAATTTTTTCTGTATTATACATGCGCATTCACTACAGCATTAAGTTCACCTTAAAACAAGGCACACTTTGTCTTCTAATAATGCCTAGGATACCTACAACAGCTAGCTCTGTCTGATTTGGAGCTAGTGATTTAACCTCAGCTCTCACCAAAAAAAAAGCTGAGAATTACAAAACTACATCTACCAGTCAAGCTTGGAGAAAATAAATAATGTCAACCCTAGGCTAAAATAAATTAAAAAAACCAACCAAACAAAACACACATACACTCGCAAAATTAGGACTCTAAAGGCAGTGGCAGAAGGAATAGCGTAGGGTTTAAAAAAAAAAAAAAAGGCTAATTTGCTTTCTTCACTACCAGCACCTGGAGAATGAAATACTCTCCATCTACATTGACAGTAAATCCCAAGTAAATCTGACTAACTTCTTCTTGCTTAGTCATAACAGTAAAATATTGATCTATACTGGTGTCAGAATCTGTCCCTGAAAAGACACAGGTGCTTTTTGTATGACTAGTTTTCACAGTAGCATTTGCAAGCTCCCATCACGGTTTTAGTCCAAATATGCACAGACTGCCATCACCTCATGCCACAGCTCTTTTTACTAGAGTTTTTAGTTCCCATATTTTAAAAAGTAACAAGTTATGTTTTGCAAGTAAGAGGCCCAGCAAATACGTATGAACATGCTCCCAGCAGCATACTAAACTGAACAGTTTGCTTTTCAAGTAAATAACACGCAAAGCATGTCTGTAGTCAGAGCACCAAATATGTTTGCTGATCTTTGCTGTGTTGCTCTCTGTCCTCCCTTTGCTGCTAAAAAGAAAACAAACAAACACCACACACCCAAAAAACCCACCCACACCACACACCAAAAAAAACCAAACCAACCCAATTGTTTGAGATGGAATTTACCCCAACAGCAGATTCTGCAAGTCAATCTGCCGCAATGCACGTGTGCCAATGGAGAGCTTTGGAGTCTCAGGAATGTAGCAAGACAAGTCAGTGAAAAGTGTAAAGCTAAATAAATTCAGTGAGGGAGGAAAACAGAGATAAGTGGTAGCACTTACCCCACACACTACTATCAAGTCTTAGAAGTTTCCCAGGGCAGCGATCCTGCCAGCTCAGGAGAAAGCTTCAGGACACCAACAGTCTGAGGAGCTTCTCTGACAACATTAATGCCTTGCACCTCCAGTGCTCTCAATGCAGAGTGGCAATGAACACATTCACATTGCCTTTGGATCTTGAAAATTGATCAGAATATACACCTTAACTGCTAAGTACTATAAGAAAGCTAAACCCAAACTGACAGTGTCAAACTGGAAAAGCTCAAATATTATAAATATTAAGGCTGTTTTCAAAAGCCTTCTTTATACACAGCTTTGTTTTCTTAGTATTAATTCTCAAAGAGTTTTATTTACAACAACACAAAACGCTCTAATAAACAACTTTGTAACTAGAACAATGTTTCGTGTACGTAATGCGTTTTTGAGCCAGCAAAGAACTGTTGTACAGGTTGCAGCAGAGCGTGTATCTGATCCCCTAAAGGCTTTTAATGCTTTGTTTCATTTCTTAAATGTGAATAAAAGAAAACCTAACACATACAGTATCCAAACAGCACTTACCCTGAGGATTTTGAGCTACAAAATACATAGCATAGTTGAAAAACGTAATCCTAAAGAACACTTAACGCAGCACATGAAGTCCTAACAAACATCTTTTCTGAATGGGAAAGGTTGCCAGTAAGTCAACATGTGTGGTTCGGGTTTTGGTTTTTTGGTTGTTTTGTTTTGGTTTTAACTAAACAAAAACAAACAACAACAAGCAAACAACACCAAAAAACCCACCACACACACAAGGAGTTATTTCCAAGGTAATGCTTTCCAAGGGGAACGAAGACCTAGGTGTACCCAACTTCAGCATTCAAAGCATCATTAATGGTGTGTTTTCTCAGACAAAGCTGAAACCAGATTTACAATAAAAACCCAGGACAAAGGAGTCGGCTAAAAGACATAAAACCAGAACTGGAATTCTTCACAGAGCAACTGTTAGTTATTATAAGTGAACTCAGCTCCTTATGGAAAAGTTTGCACAAGTTCATTTACATATTTCTGTGTTTACAGAGCTATAAAATGGTGCTACGACAGCCCATATTGCAGTGCTAACATTTAGGGGTTATTCATCCTATAGCAGAGTTCATAGCCCTGAATTATGCACCTTGTTTTCTTTACCTATACATGAGGAAAGCTAATTATCTCTGATGGTAATCTTCAATTGCCATCTGTCTGGAAGGAAAGCTGCCTAAATTAGTCAGAAGGGAATGCTGGGAAAGCTTGTATGCTTTTCTCAGTGCTACACAGAGATGCCCGTTTAGGACTTTCAGACCTCAATCCTCACTGAAGCTTAAACGCAACCCACTTCCTCCCCCAAACTGATGTATCACTGTTTTGGAGGGGTTTCCAGTTGGGGTTTTTTTTGAGTGTGTTGTTCTGGTTTTTGGTTTGAGGGTTTTTTGGGGAAAAAAAAAAAAAAAAGAGAGATAAAAATAAAAGGGACAGTCACCCTTAAAACTGGAGGGAGTAGCATATCATCAACTCCCTCCATCAGTTTGACTTGTTACTTTCTCAGTCCAGTCTGGTTTGCTGTAGGTGAAACAGTGTCTGTCTGTACTATTTAAACCTCAGTTTCAAACAGTCCTTAAATGCTACAGCAGAACGAAAAGGAGTTTCTTCAGGACTGTAGTATTTTTAGATAGCTCAGCTGTCCTCCCCTTCCTGATCTTTGCTGAGCGCTGGATTTGCCCAGGGCTGTATGTGCGAGTAGCTCCTCTGAGTAACAGGTGAGCCCTAAGACAACATGAGGCTCATCTCCCCATGAGTCACAGCAGGGTGACCGACTTTTTTTGTGGTCCAGATCTGCTTTTCCATCACCAAACTGCCCCACCTGCAGCAGGGATAGAACAAAGACTGATATTTGCTTCAGCGTAAGAGCGGAAGTCCTTTAGAGCAACACACGCGGTAAGCAGGACCGGCTGTGTTGCCTATTGACATCTTTTCTTTGCTACCCTGACCACACCAAATCCAGCTCAGCCTCCAGCATCACTGCGTCCTTCCTCTCAGATTGGTATTCCTGCCGCGGATGACGCTCATGTCCATTAGAGCATGAAATGCAGTACAGTAAAAGGCTTTTTGTTCTCTTATATCACATGTGTTCTTAGCGTGAAATGAGATTTATGCACTCATACCCTGTATACATGCGTGCACGTCCTTTCCTTCTCCACAGAACTTTTGAACCCCTTTGGCTAATTTCAGTCAAATTTGACAGGAGATTAGGAATTTAATGCGTTTGAGACCTCTACAAGTTTTGTGAAAATGAACAGGCAGCTGCGTAGAACAAAGACACTGTATAGGCTCATCTTTCATTAAAAATAAGGAAGTCTGCATGCACAAAGACATCAGAAACCTGGTTTCATTATACCTGCTTGTCACACAATTGTGTGGCAGAGATATTAGAAGAGCCTCTGGCCATTCAAAAAAAAAAAAGTGCTAAAATGTTGAACACCTTGCACAAACATAAGTCTCCAGATTTTCCAAAACAGCTGGCTGTAGTTAAACATTTAAAATATCCTTTACAGCCACTTAATAGATAAACTGTTAGCTGACTTCAGTCACTCAGCTTCAAAAAAGGTCACTCTGACACCAACCACTCTTTACCATAGAAAATATTCCCTGAAATCTGAAGGAGATGCATATTCTATTTCACTCCACGGTTCTTTCCAAAAAGCTCTAAACAACATTCTCAATTTAGATTAGAAATCTTTAAAGTAACACAAAACCTAAGGTTTGAGTCTAAGCCATCCAAGAACAGATGTCCCAAGTTCAAAACAAATTATGGCATGCACAGAAGGAATTAAAATAGCTATTCCATCCAAATTGCTCCAGTGAAAATGAAGTAACAGTATTTCCTTAACATGTTTTGCAAGAAAAGGCGGTCAATCTTGAGAAACTGTACAAACAGTGTTTACGCTCACCAGTATTTTAACCATCTGGCTACTTAAAACCCAGTTTACACACCTGGCCTGTGCTCCACTGCCCAAGGTGGGCAACAAAGGCACAAGAAGAGCTCTGCTGTGTCAGACGTATGACCATCTAGTCCACTAGTCTGTCTCCAGCAGGGACAGAGGGAGATGCTATTTAGGGACACCACATTACAGACACTTGTCCACACATTCCCCTTTAGCAGCATCTACAATTGTTCAGTACAGGAGCTGGAGGATGACATCCCTGCCTACTCCTTTTAGCATCCTTTTGTGGACCTGCCAACATCTACACTTGGGAACCAGGGCAGAAAAAAGGCCAGGAAACCCAGAGGAGACTGAAGTGGTCCTGCTACATCAGAGCTGCTGAACCACGGCACCTCACTACACAGTCCCGAGGCCCTTGACTTTTTGAGAATGGTGAACTAAAACTGCCATGGGTGGTTATAAAATTGGAGGAGGGAAGGATACATAGCCTTCCAGATTCTCAGTTGAGGCAAGTAACAGTCACCTTGTCTCATTAAATATTGCAAAACATTTAGGCAAGCAGACCTAGCTGTAGTTTTCCCTTAACTGTTTCCAGAAAAAAAAAAAAAAAGGCTTTTCCCAGCTAACCAAATTAGAAGGCAGCAACTTGCCTACACAAGGGGCATGAGCAAGACTTGCTACCACATGCCAGCAAGTCTTGTATGCATTCACCAGTGTAAGCAAATCCTAACTTGCTCTGGTACTCCATTAAGTGGATTTAATACTACGGCTCCACTTAATCTTCTGCAAATGTTATGTTCAAACAAACGCTACAGGGTATATTTCCCATTTACACCACTAACCCTCCTCCTGGTCTCAGTCCCTTACCCTGACTACCTGAAGCACCATGGAGATCACGGTGATAATGTTTCTAGGGTGGTCAGATGGGACACTGGTGGAGGACACCTACACATGGATTCAAGAACATTAGAGAAACAGGAGATATGTATTTTGACTGCCAAAAGATGAACAAGGTTGTGATTTCATTCAGCAACAGCTCTTAAGCAGCAAGCACCTTCCTCTCTTTTCCTTGCAGGGAGGAAAATCCACAAGTTCCTTCCCCCACACTGTCCTCTGTGTTACATTAGGAGGCTTGTATGCTCCTTTCCCTAAACATATAATTTCGCCCACACAGGTCATCACATAGCCAAAAAAACTGTGTCAGTGCAACACCTGCAAAAATTAGCTGCCCAGGAGGGAACTACGTACACGACAATTACATTGGAAGAAACATAATGGCAAAAACACAACTTTAATTCCTTTCTTACCCTGGGAAAGTGACAACTCCTCCCCCCATCTCACATGTGCTATAATTTGTATTTCACACGCCCACACACGTTTTGTACCAACTATTAAATGGCCATTACATATGCACATTTCCACTGCCTGTCTCTGCTAAGGCTCCAGGTGAGCCAGTGATGTGTCCCTCACACTGTTCTCATTTCCCTGCTGGCCACTGGGCTCTGAAAAGCAGCAGGGAAAGAAACCAGCGGCCAGTTGCTGCTGTGCCGCTTAAGTGTCCGTCTGCAGATCCAGTCTAACAAAGAGCTTTCCTGAGCTCTGCAGCAGCTGATCCTTACTTGAGTGTTTCCAACCTGTATCCACAAGGGCAATAAACTGTTCTTTTACAAGTGAGTTGAAGAGTCTATGGAAATCTAAGACTGCTAGCCACTCACCTCACAAATAAAGTTTCCTACTGGCTAGAGGCCCCAAAAGCAAGCAATTTTCCTGTTAAGGGAATAGAAACTTGCACTGTAAATCAAACATTAAGAAGAGCTTCAATGATCAAGCCTGAGCTTCATTTCATTCCTGTCTGCTCTTAAAACCAGTTCCTTGATTACTCCATCCCTGCCCTTCTAACAGGAGGGAGGATCAGCTTTGTGGCTCCTCAAGTTTTCCAGCCTTCTCTTCCCAGCCAGGGCAAGTGGGGGGCTATTCAAGTTTTTGCCTTGCCCTTCCCAGCTCCTCACAGATGCTGGAATGTAAAGAACAGCCCTAGCACAATGTACACCAGCTTTACTGCTGCTGCCGGGGCTGGGAGCAAAGGCAACACAAAACAGTTACAGGCGAACTTTGGGTATTATCTGGTGGACGCTTAAAATTTGTACACTGTGGGCAGCGCTGTAAGGAGTCTCCTTGAGATATCAAGGCTTTGCTTTTGCCTTCAAGACCAAAGAATGTCTAGTTTTAAACACTGAAGAGCCACTCCGCCCAAACAAAACCAACTTCAAAAGGATGTGATATTTGAAGATGACAGGCACAGAACACAGCAAGAAGCACCACCATGAAGTATTTTACCACATTCTGCACCTGCACTTGTCCAATGCATTTTTAAGAAGGTAGTGATACTGCAGGCAAAGCACATGTTCCCTATTTTTGCTTCACAGCACATGCTAGCTAACGCTACTCATCACGTTACAGCTTTCTGCACAAATAGCAGCTACTGATACCAGTGGTTAATACACTGAAATGCAAAGAGAGAGCAGATTAACTTCCACACACTACTGAAAGGTGACTTGGAAACAGCTTGCACACCACATTTTCTTCCCAATCTCAATACACATAAAGAAAACCTAAGGTTTAGGTTCTTCTGTAGCAGGAGGATGAAAGAAAGATTTAACACTTCAAGTTCACACATCAAATAATAAAATAAAGTTGTATTTTAATTTCCCTTGAAGACTATGAATACATACAGAAGTAGTCATACATAGCATAGCGAAAATGGAAGCAAAAGAAACTGGATTAATGGGGAAGCTCAGTGGTTTTTTATTCTGCTATGAAGCTTTTAGTCTTTTGAGTAAATAGATGGTAGAAAATAGAGACTCTGAAAGAGAAAAAACTCTGTACAACCAGTTACCCCATAAAATAATTTCCCAATATTATTTACTAGCTTCTCTATAAGGCCAGAGAAACTGAGCAACAAGTTATTCAAATGAATGACAAATGAGTTGTCCTAAACTTGATAAATTAAAACTCCTCTTAAAAGCACAGTGCACATTTAAACCAATTTAACTAAAACAGTGCAAGGATCTGTAAGGAAAGATGTCTGTAAAAAGAGATATTTCAAGTAATCTTAAGTCCGCACCTAAAATGCAGTTAACTAGGGAGCCATAGCAGAGTATCTCCCATCATACACGCAGTAAAAACAACCTTAATGTTAATGTACAAAGACAAACCATGAGCCCGTGCTAGAGCTCAAGCTGTACTGTGGAATCAAAAAAAAAAAAAAAAAAAAAAGAAAAAGAGCCTTTCCTCAAAAGCCCCTTTGAGTCAATGGTGTGGACTCACGGTGGTCTTGCAAGTTGTATCTTCAAATGCCCATCTGATTGCAGCCTGTTCCAGACCAAAATACTCAAAGCAACCCTCAGCAGCATATGAGGCAACACGCAAGAAGCAGAAAACCACAAGCCCAAGATAAAAGCATTAATGGCACAAAGAAGCTATCATAAGAAAGACTATTGCTACTCCCTGCTGCTTTCTATCCAAAAATAATCACATAATGATTCAAAATCCTCTAAAACTGTCTCTGTTTGTCAGCCTTCACAGGTCTGAGGCAGCGGTGAAGGAGAAGCACCCTCAACCACTTGCCACTGTGAATGAGACCCATCACCACTCTAGCTGCTGTACTGCCCCCCTCAGTGAGGCAATTCCCCTGTGTAATTGCTAAAGCAGCACACTGTACATATCAAAACAACATCTCGCCAATCACCTTGTCTAGCCAAAACACCATAACTCACCTATTTCCCCACTTCTTTACAACTTAGGACTGGGACACTTGCGATCTTCCTGACAGCTTTCAGGTTTTGCTGTCCTGCCTACACACTCTGCAGCTGCTCCCATGAGCCCTCCCCCAACAAGTCACTGCTTCCACAGAGAAACTTTCCTTTTGAACAGAGGGGTATTCGGTCACTGGGAGTCTCACAGGATGATTCATACATCCCACATGCAGGAGAGGTCTCCTACAGCCAAGATGACCCTCAGGGACACCATGGGACTCATCCACCTTTATCACTGCTGCTTTAATAGACAGCTGTAAGCTTAAAGAGTAACTTAATTATCTCTTCTTCAGTTCCGCAGAGAGGCATGCTAAAGAAGCAGGTACTGCATCAAGCTGGAAAGAAAGATCTGTAGATTTCTTTCATGTAGGTGGGAAGAAAAACAAGGGTACGGCTGGTGCAATCTTAGATACGAAAGGAAAGTTAATTTCGTTTCAGAAATATCACTTCTGTGAACTAATCAGAGAGGACTATTTCCTGCTCAGAACAGATGAGTAGGGAGTCTCACTTCATACGCTCCTTTTTCCTTTAAGCCCTCTCTGATTTTTTTTTTTTCTTTTTTTAAGTTTAGGAGTGACCATGACATTCTCCACAATAGAAGCTATATATCTTTCTATATAAGAGTTTTACACAGTTCAGCCACAATAGAACTGCCAGGTTAAAACGAGTAATCTCGACCCATCAGAAAGCTCATCCTTTCTAGTTTTGCATCCATATTGTACATAACAATCACTCAGCATAAAGCAGGTGAAGAAGAGAGAGACAAAAACCTGAAGAAACCCGGACAGAAAGTTTCAGTTGGGTAAAAGCGGCACAACAGCCACAAATCCCAAGAGATCAGCTGTTCATCTCGCCAGAAATTTTAATTTGAGAAAGGACAGCAAGACTCATCTCGCAGCTTGCAATAACTAAAATAGAAACACCACCCCCACTGCCAAGTAGGACTTAAAAAAAAAAAAAAGGCAGAACACATAAAACTTCCAGCGTTTGTTTCTTCCCTCAACTACAAGTTACGGCTTTGCACAGCTTAAAGCAGAGTCTACCCACAGAGCCATTGTTCCTTCCCCTAGGCCCTCGGCATTTCCAAGGGGCAGCTCCTCTCTTTCGGTACCCCCGCTAAAAGCAATCTTTTATCAGAAACTGCCTGACCGGCAGCCATGGCAACACGGTGGGATTACCCGGCCCAAGCAGCTTAACAGAAGCCACGCATCTCCCCTCAAATTTTATTTACGGACCGCTGCGGTCTCCGCTAGCTCTGCCGAGAAGCAACCCGAGCGCGGCGCTGCCCTGCCCCCATGAGCTCGCTTTCCCTCCCGCCTTGCCCGGCCCCGGAGCCCCCGGCCGGCGTCCCACCGCCGCCCACCCCTCATCTCCAACCCCCCCAAGCTAGCAGGGCTCGCCGCCCGCAGCTGCGCCCGCCCGCCGCGACTCACCGCCCGCGGGGAGCCCCGAGGTGGCGGCAGCATGCAGCCCGGCGCGCCGGCTGGCTGCGGGCTGGCGCCGGCTCTCCCCGCCGTCCCGACCCAGGAGCTGGGCTGCTCCGAAATGCCGGGGAGCAGGCAGCGAGCGGCTCCAGGCACCGCCCGGCAGGCGCCGCCGGGAGAACGGGACGGCCCCTTCCCTTACCTCTACCCCCCGGAGCCCCCGGGCCGCCTACCTGGCTGGGCGGAGGCGCCTGGCAGGCCGCCGGGCCGCCCCCCAGCGCGGCGGGGGCGCTTCCTCCCGCTCCCCACGGCGGCGGCCGGAGAGAGGCCCCGCTCCCCACGGCTGCTCCCGCCGCCCGCTGGGGAGCGCCCCCCCGGGGGGCCCTTCTCCGGCCGAGGGCGAGACCCGGCGCCGGGCGGCGCCTCAGCCCGGCCTCTCCGCCGGCGCAGGCGGCCCCAAGCACCAGCCGCCTGCGTGCGGCATTCAAGCGCATCCAAATGCCGCCTCTCCGGCTTCTGCCAGGCTCGTCCCCACCGGTAACGTGGTCCTTGCTACCCCGCGATGTTAATTTTTACCAGGAAGTTCCCAGGAACCCCTGGGAAAGGTCCGGGACATTTCATCTCACCAGTTTTCAAGCCGATTAAAATTATGTTCTCTTCAAAGGAGGCTTGTAGAGGCAGGCTCCATCCCTCTTGGAAGTTCAACTAATTCCTTGAACATGTTCATCGAGGAACACGCTGATGTATCAGAATAGCCAGCTCTGCCTTTGAATATGTGGTAATTTACACTGAACAGCAATGTTGTCGACAGCTGCTGCCATCAGTACTTACCTGAAAGAGGTTTTGATATTGGAAGCATGTATAAACTCTACATGAGGTTAGCTAGAAGCTTTCCCATCCGAAATAACACAAGAGCGTGGTGAGAAGATGTCTCACAGAAGAAACGCCATCAAATTCGGTGACGAGCACTTTCGGCATACCTAGTTGTACGGGCTCAGGCACCATCCACCAGCCTCCTAGCCTATGCACACAGTTCACAGGGCTAGCTACACTTTGTAAAGCAGGGGTATTCACTTACCAGTTGTCAGCCGTGCAGATATTTTATCTTCAAACCGTCCGAGACAGGGGGACAGAACTTGTCGCTTATCAGAGCCGTCCAGCCTGTTGTTGGCAGCCTCTCGGTAGCTTCAGCCTTATTCCCACCTGGTGGTGTTTATGATAAGGATGAAGAGGAAGGCTTGTTTCAGCTTAGCCCCCTCTGTAAGATAAAACATAAAAGGAAGCACGTTGTATGTTTAGTCAGAGATGTTCCTTGGCTCGAGTCTGCTGAAATTCCTCCTCAATTTATACCAACGCCTTCCAGGGGGAGGAGAGACTCCCATGAAGAAAGCTAAAGCGTCTCCCCCCCCCCCGCCCCCCAGTAATGAGTGTATCTCCTCTGACTTCCATCTGGAGCCGCAGGCACTCTCCCTCCTCGCCGAGGGCCAGAGCCTTCCCCCTCCGCACCCGCCCCGACAGCCCGGGGGGTGCGAGACCCGCAGAGCTGGGGACAGCAAGCCACCCCCGCCCCACTAGCCACCTCCTCAGCCTCCACGAATTAACAGCTAATTAACAAACTGTCACCTCGGGGGCGTAGCCAAGCAAGCTGGAAGCCACAGCAGTTATTTCTGAGTATCCTGCCTCCTTCGAGCCAGCCCCAGCGAAAGCCATCGGCGGAGGAACTGCACCTCTGTAGAGCTACTGCCAGGGGCAAAAAGTGAAGCCTCACCCTGTATGAGCAACCCAGGACAGTCATGGGGCTCGTGGAAGATCTTCTCTCCACGCTACAGCAACCAGCCACGCGGGACTGGGCATCACTATTCGAAAATGAAGTTAATAAATAAATCTGCCGGTTATAAAGGGAATGCAAAAAAACAACAGTTTATCTGGAATCGTGTGCTGTATTGAGTGTATCATGCTAGAAAAAAATCTGAGGCATTGTTAGTAATTGAATTGTCCTCTTCTGTTTCAAATGTTACAATCCTCATCACTTCTGATGCAAAACTTTTCTATATCATACTTCTGGAAGCTTGAAATACGTTTTTAGCGTTGTGTCAGAACAAGATGCTTCCTTTATTAGAAGAATAGCTCCTGAGTTTGGTGGCTATCACTGGGAATGACCAGAGGTCAGTCCGTTCTCAGAGGCAGTTTTATACAGCCTATTTCTACACGTAACAGAAATAACATTAAAAGCAGGGAAATTTTGTCTATTCTTAAGGGACTTTGTAGCCCACTGAGATGGCTTTCAATGTTTTCTGGGCTGGGAACCAAAGTTAAGTCCACTATAATTTGTCTTGCCTTGAGGTGAAAATACCTTTGTACTTTTGCCCCTCTTCTCCCACAATGTTCCAAAGGTCTTCAACCTTCCCATCCTGGCCTTTACAAAATCAAGGCACTTCGAAGTGTATTAGCTAAATTATCTGCCTTCTAAAATTAGTTTATTTAACTCTGCTATATCTTTTTCCTGTTAGCTCTCATCTCTTCTGTCCTTACCCTTCAATTAACCTAAGTACTATACGCACAAAGCCAATTAAAAAAAAAAATCATTAAAGTTGCACAATGGAGGCGTCAGAAGTTAGGAGATATGAGAAGATGGGTTATGTGACTTCGCTTTGGTCCCCTTGCTTGTACATTTCATGATAGTCTTAAATTACGTAGTCCAGTATTATTTTGTTCTGGCCTTGCTTTATTTTGCAAGGCCTCACCTTTGTTTAGGATACAGGATGAACTTACTCTAGGGATGTGCCAGATTATTGGAGAACAAGATACTGGGACTTTTCACCACAGAGGAGTGTAGGAAACCTTAAGGAAATGGATGCTCTTCCTGCCTCTGTTCCAGACAGGATGTGTGTGCTGCAGCTGCGTCTTTAGCGCATGAGTTCATGGGCATGAGCTTATTTCACACCAGCGAACCTGGTTGCTGATAGCAGTCTAGCATGGCTCTTTGGGCAGGCTGAAAAACACAGGGGTGAATAACATGACCGTGCTGTTAGTAGAACTGAACCACTGGCTCAGAGAGGCCAACTCAAATTACTGACGCACCTCTGAAGATAGTTAGACATGCAGTGTTCCTATGGTGATACTATGTGATGACTTAGAAGAAGTCATTTGACTTCACAGCTGGCTCTAAGTTTTGTGCTTGTCAATTTTGTGGGAGTCTTGCCCAAGGCATCTAACTCCAGGAAGAGCTAAGCATTCACATTTGCAGCCAAAGTCCGTAGGAGTGTAGCGTTGTGAACAGAGGACCTGTTGCTCACAGTTTTATTCCCTTGCATTAAAGGCAGTTTGTGTAACAAATAAAAGGAATTGTATCTAAGATACTCAAATACACCTCTGTCTGGAATATCTACAAAATATCTGCAAAATCACAAATACTAACTTCAGTGGTCAAACAATGTAATAATCTAATCTGTAGTAATGTAATTTCACAACAGTTTTTTCTGGCAACTGTAACTGTCCAAGACCAGCAATAGAATGAAAACTGGTGTTTGTTGTCATCTAAATATTTCAAAGTAAATTCAAAGATTCAAATGACAATTTGAAAAGTTAATATAGTGAAAAAAGTTTAGTTCTTTGCTGTTTTCAAAATGATATGTACAAGCAAGAAGTTAATAACTAATCTGCAACACCAGTTAATTTATTTGGCAGAAAGTATAAGGAATCACTTATCTGGGACATGTTCTGTTGCACACAAATAGTATCAGCAATGATTTTACAACAACGAGTAGCCTTCAAAATGCCTTGGAAAAGGATGACTAGCAGGAAGTCAAATTAATGGTCCTGCAAGCAAGAACAATGCATGTGACCAAAAAGTCAACATGTACTTTTTTTCTGTTTCAGTCCAAAATAAACTCTCCTGAGACACAAAACTCTCCCCAAACCAAACATAGAAGCCTCATAAACCTTTACATGCAAAGCAGTAACTAAAATAAATGCAAATGAACTGGAGCCTTATTTAAGTTCCAGCAGAAACTGTGTACCTCCTGAGTCACTACTAAACTAAGAAAATGCTGCAGCCAGACTCTACCCCAGCTTGCAAAACCAGAGAAAAATAAAGAGAAAAATGACAGGAAATGGAACGAAAAAACTGTTGAACATGGAGAAAGCAAGACTGTGGAGAACATGGAATAAACAGAATAGAAATTTGCAGCATCATGAAAGTGATTTCCTCCCTGGCAACCCAATAAGCAAGATGACTGAACAGGCTCTGTATATGCAATGCACCCCTCTGGTCCTAGAACTGAAATGCCACAGAACTGTCCCCCTTTATTAATTACTTTAGGAGATGAATGCATTTATAGAAATACAGACTGTCACAACATCCTTTCTCCACTCATTTTCTAGCTTTGGTACCTACCATCATAGTCTGATCCTGATCTTCCTTATGTTGACCATGAGAACAGCCCTGAGTCCCGTATATGTCAAAATCTCTGCTACTGAGCTCTAAAACCTGTTTCAGCACAACTCTCTTTCATAGAGTTTCTCTCAGTCCCCTTGCCCCAGATGCTAGGGGACTGCTCTCCACTGCACTGACCACTCAAGCTGTAGTAAACACCAGTCCTCTCATATAGTTTGTTTAGTCACCGATTTGTGGTCACTTTATGTTTCTTCCAGAGTCTCTTTGCTAGGAGACAACTTGCTAAAGCCTTTCCCAGGAGCTTTAAAGAATCTGATTAGTTGCTGTAAGACAACCCACAGCATTTGTCATGAGTGTACAGCACACAACCCCCACCTACTTCAAGGTCACTTTTCCAAAACCTGGTCAACCAAAGGGCTACTTTAGGCTGCTCTTGTGGTCCCTAGGGACTGCTTTTTCTGGAAAGTGCACAGAGAGTTTTCTCCTGACCTGGGCCGTGCAGTGCTCCTGTACATTGTCTGGGAGGGAGGACAGAAGCAAACAAAACATGATGGCAAGAAATGTCAAGGAGGTAACCCAGGCAGGCTGAGACAGCCTCCCTGCCGGCTAATCCAATGCAATCTGAAGTGGTGAGCACATTAGGAAGTGCCATTTGCCAATGAAAATTAAGCCCTCAAGGCATGAATCTATATATAAGAGCATCTATAAACCCATGAAGAAATACCTTATCCAATAGGCACCAAACATCCTTGTACTTACTAGGCATGTGCAGGGAAAGAAATAGGTAAAAGCACACCCACTTGAAGAGCATTGCTAGCAAAACAACAGGAAGGAGAAGGCGAAAGGGGTTGCAAAATTATGGAATAATGCATCCTAAGCATCTAAGTGGTTTTCACCAGGTCAAGAACAGCATTAAATCACAGATTCCTCCTCGCCACTTGTTGTCTTATTTCCATTAAACTATACCGTCATGTGGAACTTGGTTTTCTCACTTGTCCCCTCCATTCTTCCCTATTGCCAGTATACTGGCATCACTGAACCTCCACATGCATCCAAAGGTAACCCAAAGTGAAGCCTAACAGCACTGAAAGCAGCCCTCCCCTCAGGGAAAGACGGTAAGAGCTGACACTTCCCCCCCGGACAGGAGACAAACCTCTCAAGACCCATCTCTCCCACCCATCTGAGAGGCACACGGCAGTCACCTTCCCACCCTGTAGCTCAGGATACACAGTGGACTGCTGTTTGCAGAGGATGCTGGCTGTGGCACCTGGCACAGGGAAAGACTGGGAGAAGGAGAGAGGTGAAGTGGTGCACAGGAGGGACTAACCACTCAAGGGGTAGCAGGGCAGTGGGAGACTCTCATCTGCAGTCTGCTGCTGGGTCCCAGCCCTGGTGCAAATGCAGACAGGCTCTGAGCTCAGAGAGAAGAAGAAATCCTTGAGCCTGTGGCTCCCTACCCACTCGGCCTTGTCTGCTCAGCTGACTGACATAAGCTGCTTTTGGAAGAGGAAGCACCTGTCCTTTTATGACAGCTCTGTCATTCCTACAGTACCACGCCAGGACTCACGGCTCCCTGTCTCCTTCCCATGGAGAGGCCAGCATGTGAGATGCCTTTGCCATTTTAAGCCCAGCTTAATTCCCAGTTTCTTTCTCTGTGCATTTTTAAAAAAAGACCTCCCTGTTTTTCCCTCTGGCTCCCCTTTGCACAGACTATCATTCTGGCCTCCAGATCCCCAAGTTTCTGTCCTGTGTCTTGCTGGCTTCACCTGTACAGTCAAGTCATTATTACAAGTGCTAAGGCAGCTACTGCAGCTCTCAGATATCTAACTTTACAACTTCAAACTTTTGGCCCACTTCTTTAGCCAGTGTAAATTGGCCTGGATTCCTTTACTGGTTCGCAGCAGCCAAATATCTGGGAACTGGTCCACAGTTATTCCTCCAGGTACTCTTCAGATCAGATCTGTGGTTGAAAACATGATGTAGCAAGACCAGACACAAAACAGAGCTATAAAAGTGATAAAAATAGCTATGATTAGACTCCAAGAAGAAGGAGGGTGGGAAGGCTAGGTGAGCCACTATAAATCAGGAACGGTATGATAGAAGCTGCTAGAAGCCTTGTCATACATGAACAGGAGGCTAATTTCAATGAGAGACAGACACGGGCTGAGAAGGAGAAGAGTGCTTTGCATGTTAAGAATTCAAGCTGCACTCTAAGCCTTGGAGGTAGGTACAACAGCTGGGAAAAATTTAAATGCATTTCTTCCCTTGATTGACTTAATCTGCTTACAACTTCTGCCAAGTAATGGCCATTGCTATGAGCCAGATGGTCACTTGCAACAGGTTGGAAGACTCCAGTAGGTACCCACAGGAATTAGGGCTGGCAGTGCAGAAGAGGGATTCCTTCCTGAGTGGCACTCCAGGCTGAACTGAGCAGCCCTGTAGCAGAAAAGGCTGCCTTGGTCTCCACAACCAGGCTTTTCTTTTTTACTGCTCTGCTCCTCTTCCAAACGGGAGCCAGACCTGACCCATATCAATATGATCAACAGGCCAATATCCAAGACATTTGTAATCTTAGTACAATAGTCCCTCTATTTCAGTGTTTAGCCACTTTATCCAGACAAGTGGAAAACACCAAATGATCTTTGCAATTTATTAAAAAATAAGCCATCTGTCATTTAACTCATCATCATTTAATTCATCATAAAATTCTCCATTGTACATGAACAGGAAGCTCCACTTCCAGCAGTCCAGACCACCTGCTCACAGCCTTTGTTCTTTGGAAGGTATATGGTTTTTATTTGGACACCTCACTGAAACCTGGCCTTTCTTGTCTGCAACTAAAATATAATGGTGCAAGAAGAGGTCTGTCACTGAAATGTTATTATAGAAACACTACTGGGAACTGTGCCATGGTCAACTTTAACTTCCCAGATACTACTTGGGAAAGAAAAGCTTCTAATCATAAACTTGGGCCCAGTGAACCGTGTGTATGATAGCTGCCAGATTTCTTCTCAGTAGTCCCTAAGACAAAAAGAGGTAACTCCAAATTAGTAAGTACTGAAGACCCTCAAAAAAAGCTGGTCATAGAAAACAGCATTGGGCTGAGTACTCAGCAACTGTTTCCATTGACATTGAACAGAATAATAAACAAAAGCAGGTTAGCAATTAATTTTTTTACTTCTGTCAAATTATAGAAACTCATTAGTGAATTTACATGGACTGAAGAGCTGGGACACTTGATCATGGAGGGAGATTGGAATGTATCTAGGTCAAAGGTATAAAAACTATCCCATGTATATATTCCAAGGAAGAGAAAAATCTTAATGGGAAGTACTCTGGGCCTGAATAAGTGGGGAGGGGGAGTAGGAAGGAAATTAAAAAAAATTTAAAAAAATTTTAAAAGAGCGCACTATAGGGAAGTGCTTAGGAATCACAAATAGCAAACAATCCTGATCAGCAAAGATATCTATGATGTAAAGATAGAGGTGCATAGCATTAAGGCCAGATTTTTCAGAAGTTAAATGAGCTAGGATACACAAAAGATGATTGAAATAAACAACAAATAAATCTTCGACTATCACAGAAAAGAAGCACATGCCTTGGGTAAGACTATTTCTCTACTAGAAGTAGGGAAGCACTGATGCAGTTGTACAAAATTCTGGTGTTTCCCTCAGAACACAGTCGATGATCATGGCTCTCACACTCGAGAGTAAATCAGTTCTGCAGAAGATGCAGAGAAGGGATACACAGAGAATAGACAGCCTGTCTTGTGAGAGTAGCTAAACAATGCTGGCACGAGAACAAAGGGGTACAAACTGGCTGCAAATTTAACAAATTCCTTGTCATAGCAGAAACCTGGAGACTTGCTGGTGCTTGCTCTGCTTTCTGCGACACGTTACACTTGGGTTCCTTGGCCTTTTCCTACAAGACTCAAGTTTGTTGTAAAGCATTAGAAAGGACCTTGTGGCACAGAATAAAATGGTAGTGTATAAAGCAAATGTTTTATGGATGTTTTTGAATGCAAAACTCGCCATGCAAAGTCACATGGCCATGCCTCAGACCTTCTAAGTCCCTGAGTACTATGGCTCTGCTGGTGCAAAAGCTCTCCTGCTCTTCACATCCACTCCCATAAACAACTCCACTCCATCACCTGCAGGTCTGGCAACCATCACCTTTGGTCATGCTAGAGAACACATCCCCTCTTTCTTGGGAACTCACTTGTACTCACCTTTTTTGGGAACTCATGCTCCTAAAAGGGCACAGGCATATCACCTCTAGCCTTTTCCCACTTTGTGGGATAAAAGCTACCAGTCAGGAATCAGAGCCTGTGGCTAATTTCCTTTCTTGCACCTACAAAAACCAAGACAGGTGCCCTTCTGGGTACTTAAATGCCCACATGCCTGTTACATGTAAGTTGCCTATGGTAGTAGGACGATTGCATCTGATGACACCAGTGGTCTTTTTGGTCCTGGTGAGCACTTATTAATGCAGTGAGAAATTACAGAGAGAAATTACAGCAAATCATAAGGACAAGCAATAAGGATATATGAGGTTTGGGGGACACCCCCCCGCCTTGCAGCAGAAGGGCTCTAGGGGTGCAGCAAGAAGCACTGCTTATCTCCTATTAATTGGCATAAATAAGTGAAACAGATACCTGTGCTCTCGGAAGACTGGACTCAAGATGCCTCTCCTCTTGTCTTTGTTTCTATGGTATTTTTCTCCATGCTCTGGATGTGTGTTATAAGCAGGAAAATGATGGTGATCCACTTGAAATTAATAAAACAAAAAATTTTACAGCAGTTCAATATAAAGAGGTGATGTCCTCAATCCAGACTCTCAGTGGTGCTTAGACAAATCGTGCTGTACAAATGATTAAAACCAGCCTTTAGCTCAGCAGAGGAGTCTTGCCTGTTCAGCCAGCTCTCGCTGGGTAAAGGCTAAAAGCACTGGCTGCAGCTTTTAGGCTGCTCAGGCAGTCCCCTGCGCTGACCTTGGCACAGGCTTGAACTACACTCTACCAACTACAGGCTACTGCAAGCACATTTAACCTTTATCCCTAACTAAATGTGGACTTTTCTGGCAGTAGAGGTGAATCCAGGGCACTTGGAGGTGACATTCCAGTCTCCATGGAGCTACCAGTTTGGAAAGCACAACAGCGGTATCAGTGGCGAGACCTCTGTTACGTCATGAACAGTCATCTCCTTCAACTAACAGGGAGGTGTGGGGAGAAGCTCCCCTCCCCCACAGCTGGCTCTGCAGGGAGCACAGCGTCAAGGTACCTCTCTAGTGCCTGTTTTCGGAGCTGTCTTGGAAGCGGCCTCTCCAGCAGACATTTAGTATGGCTCCAGCACAGTGATGCCAATGAGGTTTCACAGCCCTGTTACAGAAATTATTTGCTACCTCGTTTTGTTTTGCTGGAAATGAGATACAGAGAGCAGATACAATTATCCGCCTCAGCAGACTAAGCGTTCAGGTAAGCTGGTGAGAACTCATCAGTGTGAGATTCTCCCCACACGATGGGCATCATTTGAAGCCCTATGGGCTTTCACCTTCCTCCCTTAAAAGCATGGAAGGGCTAAGCCAGAATACGTACAAACACACAAAACACGAGATTTTTGTAACTGGCCAGTGTTTGTAGTGACCTAGCTGAGAAGAGGCTGCAAACTCGCACCTTCTCTTATGGGAGTATGACCAGAATTAAGTAACTTGCAGTGTGTTGCTCTTCCTCTGGCACAGCTGATGTTTGCATTGTTTCTTGTGCAATTGAGCTGGTCACTGAAGTCAGTATGACCATCTGGAAGTGTCTGTTTTGCCCAGCAAGCCCACCTGAAGCCCAGCTGTCACTGCAACACATGCAGTGAACCAGATGTAGCCCTTCAGTTATTCTTATATAAATCTAGTTTTCATGTCACTGAAACAACTTCTATTTAAATCAATAAAGCTAAGAGCAGAATCCACCTCATTGCCTATTTTAACAAACATGTTATATTTTTTCCCTGAGGATTCTCTTTTTTTCACTTGCTTGTGAATATAACTGAACCAGAACCGATGCTTGATTTGCAGGTATATAGGAATAGGGAAAAACTAATTACAGAATTAAAGTACCTGGGAAAAACAGCCTCACTCTGCCAGTTTAACCAGCTATCCCATGAGCTAGAGCAATTTGGGTAACAGTATCTGGGACAGTCAGAAGTCTCTATTCAAATCAACTGTAATGTACATATGTAATAGTTTTTTTCAAAATAATTCCACTTAGATAGCTCTGTTAAGGATTTCTCAGTACAGTGCTTGGTAGAAGCAGCTAGGAAGTAGCCTTGTATCCCCAGAGCAAACAAAGACAATCTTGATGGACTGTTGGCTGTAAGTTTTGCTTAAAAAACTGAATTGAGAAAACAGAGGATGCTTTATAAAGTGAACAGCTACCTTTAGGTGACAGAAAGATTGACCTGAAATCAACAGTAGCGTCTACATCCTGCAAGTAGATATGTTCTCATAACTCCTTTGATATTACAGTGTCATGAACATGTGGAACAAACAAGGCAATTACCTCAGTGCTACCATGCCACTTGTTGACAAGTAATCATAGTGGTGAGAACAACAGAGAGACAATGACAGAGAAATTTGAGAGCAGAATCTGAAACATTGACACTGCAAGTCAGAAGGTCCACTTTATTGGAAAGAGGGATCCTGTGACCTTTCCAGAAGGAGCACATAGCACACAACACCAACAGCTGCCATAGTTATATGCCCTTCATCTCTCAACAGGAGCAGAGGTGGTCTTTGCAGAAGTCACATCAAGTCACAAAGAAGTATTTTCGGAAAGAAGAGGACTCATAAGACTTCTACCGTTTCCAGACTGAGCTGCTTTGCCTTTACTCTTTCCAGTGTTTCCAATTTTCTACTCTAACCTGAGGCAGTTCTTCCAAAAGCGATTAATCCACTGCTCCGTCTGCTTGTGAAGATACATAGTGTTTCAGTACGTGTGGTAGGTAACACAGCCTGCTTTCTGGGCAGGTTTTCTTCCATTTAAAATGCCTGCAAAGTGGGTGATTACTAAAAGCTTCATACTACTACATATCACTTGTCACAAGAGCTTGGTATTTTTAGAGTCTTCTCTTGAAATTTATGTCTTTCAGTGTTAAGAAGCTTCCACAAAATAAATGCCACTGTAATGTGCTGTAATGTGCCAGCCTCTGAATGGAAACCTTTTGCTTTCTAACAAAAAAAGGTGATTTCTTTCCCCTCTTCAAAACACATGTCCAGTTGCGTCCTGAACTAAGACACCAAACTGCTGCCACACAAATGACCACATATGTCTTGATTGTTCAGGTCTTTCAGACCAGTAGGCAAACATAGAGGAAGATGACTAGGCTACATGAAGGGAAAGAAAAAGGGTGGCTTAAAAACAAACAAAACCGGTACTGAAACATATTTTTTGGACATAGCACAGATTTAGTTAATTTTTTCAACAAATGGTACCTGTTTCTTGATAGTAACTTCTACCTATGTGCAAAGTGTCTGGAAAAAAAGAGAGTTTGAGCTAACACTGCAGTTTGGTTCAGATGCCTCATGGTCCTTTGACTTCTGGGTCCTGTGGACAACTGTCAGATGACTCTGAAAGCATCTCAGAGCTTAGTAATAAGATCAGGGAAAGCTGTAGCTATAAAACTGAGGAAGGAGATCAGTTTTGTTTTAAGTCAGTGCAAATCTGATGTCACTATGAGACACCAAAAGGCAGAAATTTTGTGAGAAGTTTTGTATTAGCTGCATCTGACTCTGCAGCTGGCCACTGCTGGCGACGTTCCCTGAGATGTTCAGCCATCATTATGCAGACCGCTTGCTTTTCCTCACTTACAATTACAGTTGTTAGTGAACTTTTAAGGAATACATTTTAAATCAAAGAGGCACTTTTCCCTTAGGATCCTGCTTGAACTCTTGCTGGTTTAGTCATTGAGCTCCTTAGAAATTCAGCAGACAGGCTTCAGAGAGTGCTTTTCGTGTCTTGGCTTGCAGACAGCCTACTAAGCTTTTTTTTTTTTCCCCAAGTCAGGAATATCAGGAGCCCTACAGATCCTGGCAGCCCCTCTGGAAAGTAATGTCCATGATTTTCAGATTACTTGCCCCAGTAGTCTAGAAATCAGAGAATCACAGATGCTCCTTCCCTCTCCTGCCATCCCACTACCTGGGCCGAAAGAGAACAAACAAGCCTCAGCTTCCACAGCAAATCCAGGGGGCTTTTGAAATCGGAAGCCTGCACTTTCGTAACCTTCCTTGGTCCTCATTTGTCGGAATTAGTAAAGCGACATTTTTCAGATTGCTGTTCTGTGGAGAGCTTAGCAGTTACCTTCCACTGCAGCTTGGAATGAAAACAGAATTGCTGATTTTCAAAGTCATCCACAATGTGATTTACTGGTTTCTCTTCCTGCCTCTGGTTTGGAAAGTGTCAGAATTCTGTCTTTGGAAAGACAGATAAGAAAATACAAGTCTGAACAAGAGGTAATTAATAATTTCCTGCAGATATTACAGTGGCTAGTTTGAAGAGGAAAAGCCTCTGACAGATTTAAAAAAATGCATTTCCAAAAAAGGCTCTGACCTTTGCCATGAGAATAGAAGAGATTTAAAGGAAAAAACCAATATTAAAGCTACAGTGAAAAAGTTGGATGTTAAGATTTGCCAAAGTATATCTAGTATGACCACTGTTACAGATGGTTTTGCCCTACTTCTTTAGCTCTTATTTAGGGATCAGTTTTATTGAAAAAGTTGACTATGCACTATGTTTGGCTGTTGAGCTGAATAAACTGAGCAAAACCAGCCTTCCCTAAACAACAGGAGAAAAATAGATGCCACACTTTTGACTAGGAAATGATTTCTTGAAACTCAAATTCCATAAACCAGGATTCAGAGAGCCTGAATCAGAATATTTTATCTACCAGCCTCTTCAAGATGAAGTGTATCCACGGTCCTCTGAGGCAACAAAGAAACAGCCAAGCTGATTTAAATACTGGGCAAACAGACAGAATGCAGGTCTGACAATCCTGATGTTTGCTTGTGGTCTAAAACAATTCTACTGCCACACATGTGTTTAAATTCTATACTATGAACTATAAACGACCTTTTCTTTTTTTCATCAAAGCAAAAAAAAAAAAGGATGAAAGATGCTTCACTTTGGAGTAAGTTTTCATTGGATTACAGAATCACAGAATCACAGAATGTTAGGGATTGGAAGGGACCTCGAAAGATCATCTAGTCCAATCCGCCTGCCAGAGCAGGAACACCTAGGTGAGGTTACACAGGAAGGCGTCCAGGCGGGTTTTGAATGTCTCCAGAGAAGGAGACTCCACAACCTCCCTGGGCAGCCTGTTCCAGTGTTCCGTCACCCTCACTGAGAAGATGTTTCTTCTCAAATTTAAGCGGAACCTCTTGTGTTCCAGCTTGAACCCATTACCCCTTGTCTTACTGTTGGTTGTCACCAAGAAGAGCCTGGCTCCATCCTCGTGACACCCACCCTTTATATATTTATAAACATTGATGAGGTCACCCCTCAGTCTCCTGTTCTCCAAGCTAAAGAGCCCCAGCTCCCTCAGCCTTTCCTCATAAGGGAGATGCTCCACTCCCTTAATCATCTTCGTTACCCTGCGCTGGACTCTCTCCAGCAGTTCCCTGTCCTCCTTGAACTGAGGGGCCCAGAACTGGACACAATATTCCAGATGAGGTCTCACCAGGGCAGAATAGAGGGGAAGGAATTAGTATGTTCGATAGTTATGCCTGCTGAAAATGCAATTGCCAGTGTAAAAAAGAGAATTAAACAATGATTGGTATCCAGTCCATGGACCTTTCTGCCCCCTGTAGTTGAAAAATCAATTCTGATTGTTATTAGTTCTTATTTTCAGCTAAAGAAGCTACTTTCTTTTGGCAAAATTGGTACAGGTTTCTTTGCAGGTTTCACCTGTGCAGGATGGTCAGGCTCACATTTACTAATACTTGGACCGATTGGTGTGCTTTATCAACTATGAGAAAAAGTGCCCATGATATACTTCTGTTAAAAAACAAACAAACAAAACTTATTCATACTTACAATACAAATTTTCTGCTGTTTGTTTACATGCATGGAGACCCAGCTACATCTAATGGTTTATCTTGCTATGTGTTTTATCCCTGAACACAGTATGGTCAATTTGTCAATATCAAATTTGACGATAATTTATTTTGTAGAAAGCAAAAGACTCAAACCTAATTATTAGAGATAATAGCACATTTGTAGACTAATTAAATATGTTTGATAAGTTTATCTATTTGTTCTGTTCCTCAGTTGCCTACAAACAAATCGTGATACTGTAAGTTTCTTGATTTGTAATCACTGCTGTAATTTTGTAGCAAAAATTACAAGCAGATTTGTAGCATCTTGGTTCAAAATTTGTTTTAGTTGGCTTATACAAATGTAATCTCTAAAAAACTAACAAACAACAAAACCCCCCCAAAACCAAACGTGCTGGGGTGAGGAGGTGACAAGTAGCAAGAGTGAGGTCACCAGTGAAACTTTGAATCAGGAAAGGACATGACTCAGATTTTCAAGAACGGCCAAACAATTGTAAAAATGTGTTCCTGGGGTAACCGAACAAATGTTTGTCATACTCAAAGCCCTGTTCACTCCCTGAGAAGGAAATAACTCAAATACATTGTTAATGTAAGTAGCTACAAAAACAGTAAAGTTTTCATTGCTTGAATCACTCAATGAGTGTGAAGTTGGACTAATGACTCCCACAAATAAAAACGCCCTCAGGAAACATGAGCGGTCTGGTCTGTGCCACTTGACCCAGCTGGCTTCTGATACCAAAGGTGAGTGTCCATGAAGTGTTGAACACAATCTCCATAACACTAGCAGCTTTTAGTGTGCTTCTTATCACGTACCACACCCCCAACCCCCTGGCACCCCTCCTCAGGAAAGGAGAAACTGCAATGAACTGAAAAAAATGAGTTTGTTTCCCTAACACAGCCTTGGTGCACTGGCTGGCCAGCACAGCTTCACATCCCAGGTATTTCTGTTTGAACTTGGATCTCCCACTAACATCCACAGCAGACGACCACTCAACACCACTGAATGGCCAAAGTTCAAAGGAATTGAGGCAAAATTGATCTTAAATCTGAAACTCAAGTTAACAGTCCTGAGTATTCACATTCTCCCTCTGCTCATGGAGTAGAAGCTCTGAAAGTTTCTATACAGTAAGTGGCCATCTTTAAAAAACAGTTACAGCTGCCTGGAAAAGCCTTAAGCTCCTCTTGATCTGTCTTATCTACTGGATCATGCTTTAGGTTTCTGTAATAAAACCACAAGACACAATCCAAGGGCACAGTCCACTATACATACTTAAGGAACCACATGCATACATTCATTATTCCCTCTACTCCATTATGGCCATTTTGGGTTTTAAATCAGATCTCTTGATTAGGGTATAGCTGGTATGCCACAAATTTATTAGCAGTTGAAGATCAAACTAACAGAGGAGTCTAGTAAAGCTATTCTAGGCCAGCATTTCCACAAATGAAGAGCTATACTCACTATGACACCAATTTGTTCCACTTAGTGATGACTGTATTTACTCATACATGAGCTGCAATCTACCTTTTATTTTGGGTGACTGTTTTCCATGTGGATGCCCTTTCAGTAGTCCTGTTCTCTTTCATATCCTCTCACCAAGCTCCATCTTTTCTGTTCTGCTCTAAAGCATGCCCATTTCCATACTTCAGTTCTTCTTCTCATGCATCTTTCAGTACATTTTTTATTTTCCTCCCTGTGAAAAAGAATAACACATGTATAAAAGGCATCTCATCCTCCTCAGTCACCACTCACATCCCCGATTTCTGTACAGTTCTTCAGCCACTTGGAAGGAGACTTCCCTGACCCCAGGATCTGCTCGCCTAAAAAAGCCCCTTGAAAAGCCAACCCTGTATTGTGCTCATACCCACTGCTATCCATTCTTAACCTGGTGCATCACTTTGTCCGAGGTCTTCTGGTTCCAGTCTTTGCATATCTTTGAACAAAAATTTTCGACAAAACTCTTCTACTTCTATCAGTCGCATTTTTAAAAGGTCTGTTTTACCTGCAGTTTGCTATTCCTGTTTATGTGGTACTGAATCCACAACGCACTAATGCCTGGTCTGTATTTAGGCTAAAAAGAAAGAGCATTGCTGGTGCAGTGGACCCATCTCTTGCAATGACAGTCAGTGGCAGACCTACAGTGTAACATTTCAGCAACTGTAGCTTCAGCTCTGGTTATTTTCAAAACAAGTTTAACTGAACTGTTTTTAAAACTAGCTAGGAGTTTTAGAAATTTTTCATTTTAGACCAGTCCTTCGTGTAGATGATCTACCTGTTCCTGCAACAATTGTCAGCACTTCGGGCACTACAACTGTGCTATATATAACTAAATACTGTTCTGGAAGATGGTATGTATGCCTCCATCAAGAGGTTATCACTGCTGTGGCATCCAAAACAGCATTCATACTGATGATTAGTGCTCATAAAAGATTTCTTGCACAGAATTTATTAAAGGACAAGTTTGCCACTTGGTTTACAGACACACATGCAACTGAAAATATCACCACCACTAGAAGCTGCTCCTTCAGCTTCAGTCAACAAATTGTGGAACTTAGCCATTTTCTTCTGGTACCCTCATCAATGTAGTTGGAAATGAATATGCAGTTTTCCACAAACAGTGCCAACATATTCCTTGGGTTCTGAGAACCTTTGATAATGACCCAACCTGTCATCCTAGTCAGGAACAATGCCAGCAGACACTTTTAAGCATGTAACAACCTCTGAAAGTCAAACAAGAAATACAAAATGGGACACAAAACAGGAGAAATATCCTAAAGAATTCTGAAATGGCTTTTGCTGTGTGGTGTAGAACTTATGAGCCTGATGAAACCACCAAAAGCCTCACTACAAGAAAGACATTGAGGTGCTGGAGAGAGTTCAGAGAAGGGCAATGAAGCTGGTGAGGGGCCTGGAGCACAAGTCTGATGAGGAGCGGCTGAGGGAACTGGGGCTGTTTAGCCTGGAGAAAAGGAGGCTGAGGGGAGACCTGATCGCTGTCTACAGCTACCTGACAGGAGGTTGTAGCATGGAGGGGGTTAGTCTCTTCTCCCAAGTAGCAAGTGATAGGATGAGAGGAAATGTTCTCAAGTTGCACCAGGGGAGGTTTAGATAGGACATTAGGAATAAATTCTTCACAAAAAGGGTTGTCAGGCACCGGAACAGGCTGCCCAGGGAAGTGGTGGAGTCACCATCCCTGGAGGTGTTTGAAAGATGTAGAGATAAGGTTCCTAGGGACATAGTTTAGTGCCAGAGTTAGGTTAGGGTTGGACTCAATGATCCTGAGGGTTTCTTGCAAATGAAATGATTCTATGAAATTATAAGTGGGCTAAGAGTTAGGCTTTACAAAGTGAAACAAAATAAGAAGATACAAAGGTACAAAGTATAAAGCCTTCAATATATATTTAAAGCATATTTCATCTCAGCTGAAAGATGGGAAAATGGATGACAGAGAAGCCCTTGACATTAATAACAAACAGGATTTTCACCCAACTCTCCTGTGATGACCTTGATGAATGTGTCTTGTAATAAAATGAAAGCATCAATATTGCATTATGATTTTACTTCAGCATCGCTGGCGTTGTTGGAGGATGTCTACACTAGCATTTGTGTCAAAATCAGGAAGGTGCTTTTCAGACAGTCTCTCGTTTCATGTCACAGAACAGTCTCAGAGCACAGGGACTGGATTTCTTTTGGACAGAATGAAATCGGAAGATGTGCTTGATAAGCTCACGTTTGGTGCTCCAGCTGCTAAAGGGCAGTCAAGTCCACAGGACATGAATAGAGCCGGTCCAAACTAACGGCCTTAGAAAAGCACTGGGTCTTCAGCACTGTTTGGCTCCACAAATCAATTTGTATTGCACTGTGCTACTTGCCAATGTAGACATAGTCATAGTTACCTTGAGGCAAGATAGATCCGTATTTGCACAAGTACCGCAAGTACTGCCTCCACAACTCCCTCTTAGTGGACACAAGATCTCATTTGGAGTTCTTCCAGCCTTTTATTAATTAATTCTTCAAGAACCGGCAATTCATTTAATTCGCTTTTACCTGGAAGATGATTTTCACTGAAACAGTATTTGAAAATTTGCAACCAGTAAGACTTGTACAGACTAGCACTTCTGTGAGTCAGTGAGTAGAAAACTTGGGTTGCTGCACTCCTCTCTGTAAACACTGTATGCTGGAATAAAAAAGTAGCATATTACTGTACCATGCTCTTATTTTTCTTAACAGCTAAAATTTCCTATTGATTTCATAAGCATCTCTCTCCTCTGCTTTGTAGGCTTTGTTTTAAAACTGTGGGAGCAAATGCCCTTTTCTGATTTAATGTGCAAATAGAGAACAGCATGAAAATAAGGCTTTTAGTGTTCCAACATAACTATCACATGCAAGTTTGAGAAATATGATAAATCTCAACAATGATCCTCATGCTCCATGGATGAGGACAGCTGGCCAAGATTGAATCTGCCCACTCATTTGACTCTTAGTTGTAGTGATTAAGCTGAAGTAGTTACGTATGTAGACTGACAATATGAAATTGAATTAACAACAGATGATAAACTGAATCAGTTTCAGCTGGTTTTGACTTAGGAAAGAGCCCACAAAAGGCCCCTGCACTGATTAAAGTAAATTGACTGAGTCAAACTGATGCAACTGTCTTGATCATCTTTCTCCCGGTTTTTCAATCCTACGTTATTTTAAGAAGGACTCTGACATAGGATTCTTCCTGGAAAGTGTAAATAAAACAATCCTTTTCATCTACTCAGAAGACTTTTCTAATTAGAGTGCATGTGTTGGTCACCTGGAAAAGATCGTGACAAAGTGGAATCAACAGAGACAGAAGGCATAAAAACCAGTTATACTTAAAACCTAGTGCTGCTTGGGAAAGCCTGCTTTTGTGTGATTTCATTAATTGAGGTTAAGCACTTGCTGCACTATGTCAGCCAGACTGCTGGTTAAAATATTTAATGATGTTTCCTTCAGATCTAGGCCCTTCCCAGTCTGTCTGGGTCAATAAAAACTGAATAATGGCAAAGCTAGAGGAGTGAGTTCAACATGTCTGGGTTAAAGTAGTTTTCTACTTGAGACTTCACAGTATTATAGCAAACGTACATACAAGAAAAATCAATGTACAGTTCTACACAGTTTCTCTATCATACCATGTTGTTTCGTCTATTGCCATTATGCTATGATCATATATATGCAGTACATACCACCATACTAGGGTTAGCATACGCTAGTGAGAGAACTGATCTGGCAGGAGAGTAGAAAGAACAGAATGAACTGAGGTGAGCTGGAAGAAAAAGAGAGCAATAGGAAGAGATAAAGGAAAGGAAGTAAAAGGTGATAGAGGAGGAAAATGTGCATGAACTGAAGATGTATTAGAAGAATAAGACCGAATTAAGAGAAGAAAACAGCAAGACACTCCAGAGTTTCCCTGATAATAATGCTTGCTCTCTGAATGGCTAGAGAAATAATAAACTCATCACCCAAACGATTACTAGGGCCAGAACTATCAGTCCAGGTCTGCACATCTAAGCAACCACTTGTCACTTGTGAAAAATTTACCTGGGATACAGGCTGTTTTCTGCTGGCATTAGAAATAATATGGCTCCCTGTTGCTTACTCTTCCCATTGCAGGGAGCAGATTATGCCACATGGGCTAAGCAGTCACTTCAGATTGCTTATGTGATCTAGCATTATGTATCAATGAATGGTCCAAGATTAGGGTATGTCTAGGAGCATCCTCAGGTTTGGACCTGAATTCTGCTGACCAAAAGGAAGAACTGAGCCCTATATATCTGAAAACTTGCAGACACAGCCACAGACTGGTTGTGAAATAGTTGCACATGCTCAAGAATAAAACAGCCTCCTCTCTCTCTCTCCCTCACACGTGTTTTTTCCTGAGTTACACAAACACGTAGACATGATTAAACTGTGAAAAGCAGCCAGGAGATCTTGCATTCTAATCCCTGCTTTGCTAGGGGCTCTGATGTGACCTCAAAAAAGTTATGTCACCCAGATTTCAAGTCTTCCCATCCAGAAAACTGTAGCCTTCTCTATCTTGTCAGCAGCTTTTCTAATTACTATTTCTTTCCTTTTGTCCGTAAGGAAATAAAGCCATCTAGATTCTTTCACGTACCCTTCAAAAAAACCTCCCAAACCCCACAACTAAGGGGGATCATAAATCAGATTAAGACAGCCATCAGGCCAGTGTAACTTAGGCTGGCTGCAGTACTTAAAGTTTATATACAAGACCACAGTTGAACAAAAGAGGCTTACCCCTAGTTCCACCTGGAATTGCTCTATCTTCATTGCTATTTTAGCTGAGTGCCAGCATAAGTTCACCACAAGCCACTTTCTGGAGCATAAATGTATCTTGTATCTTTTGGGCAATGATAAGAAGTGATACATGATGTCAGCACACAAATTTCGCTTCACTAAGGAGAAATAATTTAAGGTATATTAGTCTAATTAACCTAATATCATCTGATGTGGTGTAATGTGCACACTGGGGAATGGAAATAAAGTGTAGATACAGTCATGATACTCCTTCCCTGTGTAAGTAAGGTTCACATGCCCCCAAGTCCCAACCTTGAACTCAGATCTTCAGTGCTTTTGAGTATGTGGCCACTGGCATGACAGGTTGTAGACCTGCCGTGAGATCCACATGCACTGCCAGTTCCCTCTGCAAGGCCCAGTAAAGAGGAGAGGCTGACAAAAGTTTTGCATTTCACCATTTAGGAACATGCATCTTTTAGAAAACACCGAGGCCACCAAAGAGATTCTGTAATCAATTCACTCAGACTCCATTTTAATGTCATGAATGTTGCTGCTTACAGAGGATGAGGCATCAAGATTAGATTAAAAAGAGGATGTTTACATACTATAGTTCTTTATGGTTCTCAGCAACGTTCACTTTTATTCTTCCTGTATCATGAGAGTGCCTGAATCATGGCTGGTATTTTGCAAGCCCTGTTTTGACACACCTGTAGCCCCTCAAAGAAATGTGGGAGTTCTGTTAAGGAAGCATTCACTTGCACACAAGCATGCTGCTCTAGTAAGTGGTTTTTCCTTGCTGCGAAATGTGATCTCCCTACGGCTATAAAGAATATTCACTATCGTTTCTTGAGAATACAGCAACAAGAGGGTCTATTCATATTCTTCATAAGAATTACAAGAAATAACATCTTCACCTGGTGAAGAAAAGCAATTTAGAAGAACAATAATGCTACTCCATGTTGCTAAATAATGTAATATCCGCTGTTTCTTTCTGAAGACTAACTCATGCAATCACATGACTACACATGATATTCAGCTCCCTTGATAAAAGTAGTCTTTCGTCTGCCTGGTTAAAGATCTAAAGCTGAAAAATCTGAACCCCTGGGCAAGATGGCAAATACAAAAGAACCCCAAGTTATTACGTATTTTAAACAAATCTTGTGACTTTGAGTCATCTTCAAACAGATGGCTTGGGCAATGTTGCATCTCCTCATCTTTCCTCATGCTTTGCTGATAATCTCAGTGTCCCAAGTAAAAAATTTACCTAACAGGCAATATCATTTTAAGAGAATCGTGTGGAAAAGATTGTACCTTCCAGCATGTTTGCATAGGACATGGCAGCAGGAGGTCTCATTTCCAGTTGCAAACGGTAGAGTTGTGAATGCCATTTGAGCAAACGAAACATCAGGCACTGCATCAAGTATCTGTCTTCCATCTAATTGTTTTTAGTTTACTTCGTGGGGGACTGCTGTGCACAGAACAGAATAGAACAGTATAGAACAGAATAACTACTGCAGTGATGGCCTGCTGCTCAAATAATGAAGGGTGAGGTCTAGAGACTCTGGATTTCTACATTCAGCGCTGCGAGATTTGAAACGTGGCTCTCAGATCAGAAGCAGCCAAACTATATCCCTTAGCGATGACTACTATTAATATGTAGTGTACTGAATAGCTCACAAGACACTCAGATCCAGACCCCTATAATATCACACCCTGCACAAATGCAGAAGAGGAAAACTGGCAGAGCCCTCAGACTGCTTACTACCTAATGACTCACACAGCCATTTTTGGCTCCTCAGCTTGAAACACCTTATGCCAGTTTTCAGAAGTCCCAAGGGGAAGTAGCTCTCAGCAGTAAGAACTGGGGCTGCAAGTCCTCAGCATCCTTTAAGATGAGGCTGAAGAAGTGAACAAAATCTAAGACCCCGTGGCCAGCATTTCTGGTTGGCAATGTTTTTTTTAAAGGTGTATGGCGGGGTGTCAAACTCATTTTCACCGAGGGCCACATCAGCCTCGTGGTTGCCTTCAAAGGGCCGAATATATTTTTAGGACTGGATAAATGTAGGAATAGTTACAAATTACATTCGGCCCTTTGAAGGCAACCACGAGGCTGATGTGGCCCTCGGTGAAAATGAGTTTGACACTCCTGGCGTATGGTCTGCCAACAGGCAACTAAGCTGTTTTAATAGGGCCCAGCACATAGCAATTCTCCCAGAAATTGAAGCTCACAGCATTAACAAACATTCTGAAAATGCTGGTATAGTTGTCCTTCTGATCATCAGAATATGATGTGAAGCAGGACTCACTTGTGTTCTCCAAAGGGTTCATTAGCTCGATGTTTTACAGTTAGTACGATTTCACCAGCACACCTCAAGAACACTAATAAAAAAATATGAACAACCAACTTCTTCTCAGCTACAGCACCCCATATACTTATCCAGGCTGTTATAATTAAACAACTGTAAACATGAACGACACAAAAATACTTAAAAAAAGGCAAAGTAGTGTGAGTCCCAAACTGCTGCTATTTAATTTCATGCCAGCACTATGCAATGGAACAATATGCTAAAAGTGGGGGCGAAGGCTTTTTACCAAATCTGCACAACATAATGTAAGAAGCAGAGAGCATCACTACAGAGTAACTTCCTAAGTGGAATACAGGTGATTACCATAATTTCCCAAGGGGCTATAAAGTATATCAATGAACCTGAAGTCCTGAAATCCTATTCAGTGCCTTATAGAGTTGTATTTTGGCAAAAGTCCACCAAAGTCAATAATAACTTCTGTTTAGTTGAAAGACAAGTTTAACATAAGCAAACCAGCTATGTTTTCTCTCTCTTCCTTCAGTAAGGCTTGCCACTTTTTTGCAAAAGGAGGTTTGGGCTCCTCTCTCCCTGGATCCTCCTATGCTGAGTCTGGAATCTACTGGAGGCTTTGAATTCAGTTATTGAATTTGTGTCCTCCTCCTTTCTTTCCTTCTTTCTTTCATTTAGCTCTCCAAGCCTATCTGAGATTGTGTTCCAAGGCTTAATCTTGTTTCACTTTTCATCTTGTACACAGTATACAGGAAAGAGGCCAGCATTTCTTGTTTAAATGCTGGGTGTCTTGCTTCTGCTTTCAGTGAAGCTAATTATTCAATATGTTTAGTGGGTCTGCTTTAGCCTCAGATACCCCATGTACTCAACTATTTATGTATTTTAATCACCCACATTACAATGCCAACTTAACACTGTTTGCAGTACAGGCATGTACATTTGCTGTCTTCTGCAGTCCATACTCCTTCACAGGTGCCCAGCAAACATGGCAATTGAAGAACTGGAGTTTACTTGAGGGTCTAAATGCCTTGCAGAAGAGAGTCTTTGAAAGGTATGTTTTTTCAGCAAGTGTACATAACTAGCTTTCATATACTTCAAATTAAGCATCCAAGGTTTTGAAAACAGAGGTCACAAAACAAAATAACAGCTGTATGGAATTAGCTGACTAGGCTGTCACTCAGTCACATAATATTTTTGACACTAACAAGTAAGAAGCCTCCATTTTTTTTTTCTTTGCCAACGCCACTGCTTTGCCACTTTTCCTTAACATTCTGACCAGTTGCCCTGGGTATAGTTTTAACAAAAGATTCTGCACTCTTCAACAACAAGAAGAAGATATCATTAGTATACGGTTAACAAGAAAAATGTATCTTATGGATTCCTTTAATGAAAATAACTAATGATTTATAACTACAAGGAAGAGGAGCTCATGTTTAGAAAGCAATGCTGTTGTATTTGTAAGCAACTTTAATGTTGCCAGTGACATTTACCTGAATACATGTCCAGCTTCCTCTGGAAAACTTGCAGTGGGTTTAATAAGCCTTGTGCCTCCAAAGCTTTCTAGAATCTATATCTACCTTTTCACAAGATAGAGGCAGAGTGTGCATTCTCCTCCATATATTTGATCTGTCTGTCACCTTCCCTCTAGTTCTGGTGTTCTTTCAAACCCTTTCATCTGAACAGAGCTGAAAAAAGAATAAAGATAACAAGCTAGGTGCTGTCTCACATTTAGAATTATCAAAACTCAAGTAACAAGTGGAAAATGTGTCCCATTTTCTATTTGTGGCTGCAATTGTGTATGTGATACAGGATGTGGCTTCTAACATATATGATGCAAATGCAACAGCACATATGGGTCTTTTAAGCATCCTAAAAAGTCAATCGGCTTTGCAAGGTAAGACACGCAGCCACAGGTGAGTCCCAGCTGTCAGACATAAAACCGGCCCAGAGCAAGAAAAAGCAAGAAAGATAAGCATGAAAGCAGCTCTGAGGTCAACACTTCCTCTTCTCCACCCTTTCCTGCCACCGCAGAAAAGCGCAACTGTCTGATACTAGGGAGAAAAGTGTTTTTCAGCCACCCGTTTCTTCACAGAAAATAAGATACTGATTCTGTGATGTTTATGCCTGAATTAGGACACTTGTTGAGTGGGAGGCACCAAAATACAGCACCACCCATGAAGACTTTTTGGCATTGGTACGAAACAGCACGGAAATAAAATATTGTTACAAGCTCTATGTAACTACATTATTTTTTGTTTGCATCACCGGACCCAAATGCAGTAGGCATGGAAAAAATCCAGAGACTGAAGCTCAGACTCCTCTTACTTTAAAATAATACCCAATAAAGAGACATCTGTGTACCCTTGGTATTCTACAGGATGTGTATTTTGGGTAAGGTACACCTGGAATTTCTAAATTAAATCTCTAGCTGATCTTAAGGACAGTTCTTCAATAAAGCATGAGGAAGAGAATACAAATAGAGTGACAAAATTCAAATATATTACTAAATAAATCATCAGTGTTTCTATCTCTTGCATAAGCAACCAAAGTATTGCCTTGAAGGGATGAGACTGCCAGACACTCCTCTGCAGACCCTGGAAAAGCAGTCATGTGGGACAGAGAGCAGGAAAAGAGGGAAAGAAGAAAATGTGTCAAAGTTAACATGTCCGATGTAAAATGAACTTTTTCCAATATCAACTAAATAAATAGTTTACAATTTATCCTTTTCTCTAGTGAAGAGCTCATACCCATTAAAGTACCCTAGTATAACAATTTCATCAGAAATGGCTAAAGAGTTACTCTCTAAAGACAAACAGGACTTTCACCTTGACAAATAAAGAAAGTATTGAGTTGCATGTAATTCTCAAAGGAGACTTGACATACATAAAACAAGACCTTACAGTTCTCTAACTCTCTCTCCTTGGAACTCTTTGAATAGTCAAGGATTTATTTTACAAAGGTGTAAGCACCTTCTTATGGTAAATTCAACAAAACCAGCAGTCTTTGAAATCTGGCCTTAGCTGTGTAAGAGTGAATCTGAAGCAACCCCACTGTGTTCTGCAGGTTCCTTCCGACACACAGAGAAAACAAAATTCAGGCTCTGGAGATCAGGTCCCAGCCTGAGCTGGAAATGAGGCAGATAAGTACTTTTAGCTCCATAAAAGAAAAGCTCAATACACTGACAAGACAGTCACCTTCACTTACCTCCTTGAGTTGTCATCATGCACCAAACAGTGTATATTCTAGTAGTAGGAACTAGCTGGAATGGACTGCTCTAAGACACTTACGAGAAGTTGCCTTTTAATTTTTTTTTTTTCCCTCAAAGTAATCATTGATATTGACATGCCATTTTGCTCCTGCAGAAGCATAGTGTAGGGACATTGCTTTTACTGTGAACCTTCCTTTTTCTGTTTCTGGCAAGTATCCTAGATTTTGTAATTTAATATTCTTGCCAAAAGCACTGGAAACATTTGAGATGATCCTCATGAGATTAAGGACAAACTGTGGATTACATTCTTGGCATTGGACAACACTGGAAGCCTGCATTTTTCTTGCTGTTCCTGAATATTTGTGAGCTAAGCAAGTAAGACCACAGCAGAATTAAGAGTAAGTTGATGTTGGTTTACTTTTTCTTCTCAAACCATCCTGGGATCTAATGCACTCCTGCTCTTAGTTTAGGGAATGTATTTAGGTCAAGCAGATGTGTTTATGCTCAGTAACCTTGCATATTAACAAAGTGAAAACAGGTTGTGGTGTGGCTGAGGACGACTCTTACCTTTTTTTCTGAACACTAGAAAATGTGTAGTTAGCCATGAATTCTGCTCCTGTTTCACCGATGCAGGAGGTCAGTAACATAAAGACAGCCACAGTGAATCAGACCAAATCTATAAAAAGCCAGGCTCCTTCCTCTGAAAGTGGCTGATTATGGGTACTTTGGGAAAAAGTACAAAAAACAGGGCAAGATTGACGCTCTAACATACCCTAGTGAGATCTGGTAATTTGCTCTTCAGGAACAGCCAGAGCCAGAGGCTGGTTTTGCATCTGTGCATTTAAAAGCCTTTCTATAATTTTGTTCAGTTCCTTTTTTGAGCCTGTTTATACTCCTGGACTCCATAGCACCCCACGCCCATCAGTCTCATAGTTTATCTCTGCTGTGCTATGTAAAAAGAACTTGCCTTTGCTTGATTTAAGTCTGCTGCCTGGTAATTTCAATAGGCACTCTAACTTCTTGTCTTGTGATAGAATAACCCACTCCCTAACTACCCACAGTACCAGGTCATCACCAGTAGAACCACTCTCTGTTCCACCGCCCATCTGGTGGGGCAGGGGCTGGATTTAGAAGCATAGAAGGAAAATAGAGACAAAACAAAGAACGTAAGTTTTATCTTTTTGCCGTCACCATACCCACATATTACACAGAAAACTTTCAGAAAAAAAAAAAAATTGAATGTCAACAGTTTCTGAGCTTACTAAATAATAACCAAAGCACTCAGACAACTGGTAGGTCTCTCTTGCAGAATAAGCCCAGGGCTTTGTACTTGAAACAAAGAAACTGCTCAAGCTAATGAAAGACAGCTGTTAAGAGATCACCTCCCAGTACTTCCAGGCAGGGCTGGAAAACACGCTAGCTCAGACATTTTTCAAGATCCAAAGAGCTCAGCACTGAAAAAGCCAAATATACCAAACTGCTTGAATGCAAGCTGTAACTTGCTACCTGAGTTTATGGAGAACTTGTCAGAATGTTATACAGGAAAGTGTACAGCACAACTTAAAACATATTGAAACATATACAACTTTTGAACTGTTTAAGTAATTTGTCTTTTACAAAAGTGCAATTGAAATAACTGAGCTACAGAGAGCGCATCCAAAACATTGACTTCAAATTAGCAAGAAATCAGTCAGTTTAAAAATTGTAGGAGCTTAAGAACCTTAGCTACTTCCTATTTGTGAGATTATTCTTCAAAAAAAGTGTAAGTTCTCTAAATGCTCTGATTTTCATGAAGCCCCCAGATTCAGCCAGTATATAATATTATTGCTGTAAACCTGTGACAAAGCTGCCCTGAAAATGCAACAGGAAGGAGTCAATATGTTTTTAGTGCAGTACCTTCCAGAATTCCACAGAGAAACAGAGAGCATTAACACTGATAAATATTTTTGAATGATCTAGAGAAATGCTACAGCAGTATTAAAAATAACTCACTTTTTTGGGTAGTTCAAATTATGCTTCACAGGTTTACAGGACTCGATGCACAAGTCTAGGACAGGTTAATATTGTATGTCTAATATCCTTTCCTTTACTTCTTATAGCTAACTATAAAATGAGAAATAAATGGATCACAACGATAGAGGAAGGTCACACTGATGCAAGGTTGAGGAAACGGAACAACTACTCAGCTAGGGCATCATGCCTGCATCCTCCACTTTCCCCAATTAACAGATGTAGCCCTTTATCTGTCTAAGATAGAGACTGTAAAAACACTCATGATTAAAGCCCAGTTTTTTAAATGCATTTTGATACTATGCTACTCAATTTTATAACCTAAGAGACAGCCTATCTTAAGAATCCATAAATTCAGGTAGGGCCCTATGTCTCAGGGTTTTCACACGGCCCCTTGTTTTAAAAATAAAAACCATCCTCTTACATCTTCCTTAGATAGGTGAAAACAAGATAACTTTTCCAAGGCCTCTTATTAAGAAATTTAGAGGGAGAAATTCTGTTTCTCCAGGCAGCAGGCACAGTGCTGCTGTGACTTGTCAGTATCTCACATTAATGGAAAATGCGGAAGTCTGGAAGAGAGAAAAGTATTAAACCTGTGGGAGAGAAAAATTTGCAGTTTTCCAAAAGTAATAGTAGAAAACAGCTCTCCTGTGAAAAGTAGACAGGATAATAACCCTAAGGAGTTATGTTTTCACAAGAAACAGGGCCCTTGGAGAAAACCAGTGATGAGCATGTGATAGTCTAGCCAGGGACTTTCAAGGCAGTTTTGAAGAATGGGGGAAGGAAGGCATCAGGACAGAGCTCTGGGATTTATTACACTGAAAAAGAATTAAACTGAAGAAGTACCCAGAAAGAGAAGGTAATGCAGTCCTGAGATCCAGTATTGTTTGGGACAGCATTTCCAAGTTGAAAAGACAATGAAATCTGACAGAACTCAAGACAAGGCATGCCCTGGCAAGACGGCTGAGTTATATAAATAGACAAAAAAGGAAGTCTGATGCTGAGGTGGTGGTGCAGCTGCTCTACAACATCCTACACCTTGTCAGCATTTTTGAGATCTCTGGTAAGGAGTCTCATACAGTAAGTTCTTGCCAGACACTAGTGCCAGTCAGAAATTGATTCTGTGGCTTTCAATATGCTGGCTTTCTCCTCAAATTCATTTTAGTCCTTGCAAGCCACACCATACCCAACACGGCTCCCCTGAAGCAGTTCAGCCCACTTGGGAAAACTAACTTTTAAAAAACACTAGCAGTTTCCAAACTAACAGTCACAACCTGCCCCCAGGAGCTGCTTTTCTCTGCCCCTGCTGTCCACTCTCCCTCAAAGTACACCACCTACATTCATCTATATGGGAGCTCCTCCACTTCTCCGCTCCAGCCCCGTCCTCAGAGTCCCTGCCCATAGACTTGCCTCTGTGGTCCCCAGCCTCATCTCCAGCGTGATTATTTCTGCTTTGGTGACATTGCTCTATCCACAGAGCTAGACCAATGTGAGATGAGAGATGAAGAAACTCGGGCAACAAAGGAAGTGAAAGTTGTGATTCAACAGATGGTGATTCCTCTTAGAGAAGACGAAAATCAGAGTGCTGCCAAGACATTTATTGACTGGTCTTTTAAGGTGCACTTTTTCAAACCAGACACAAGAATAGGCAGTATCAAAACATTGTCCTTTGTTTCTCAGAGTTTTGAGAGAAGAAAAAATTGCTCAAGACAGTGGGTTAATTTAGAAATCCACTAACTTATTGATGAAGATCACAGTGTTTCACTTAAGCAACACTTGCTTTTCACAGGGAAGCAATGTGTGCCTGACACATACTTTGCATGTGGTGGCAGTGGTCACCATACCAGCAGCTAGTGGGCTACAATTCTCCACCTTTGGGAGGCCTGACAGCATGGATAGGAACAGCTCTTCATTGTCTCTTCAGATATTCAAGAATGGGGAGCCATCAACAAAGATAAGAGAAGCTGAGTTCTAGACAAGCCCTACAGACCACAATGCTCCCTGCTGGAAGATTTTCTAGCTGCAGTAAGCTCTCAAGGGAGACTGAACGAGCATTTAGGAGAGAGTTCTATTGATAGTCATTAACCAGATAAACTACAACAGCTTTGAGAAATCCCTAAAGTGAAAACACATGTACACTGGGAGGGTATCCAGCAGAAGTATCGGGCCTCATTCTTCTGCTTCCCTGGTGTCTGCTTTGGTGTTTGGCTTGCTTTTAATCAGCCAGCTCAGTTTGTACCTGGTACAACACTACCAGTCTGTTCTTGTGCACTTTACAAGGGCTGAACCTGTCCTCTCAGCACCATTCCTGCCCTGGGGGACATGGCAAGGCCCACTGGCCCGCTCCTAACTATGCTTCGTGTGTGCTAGAACTACTTGTACAAGAAACAGATCCTCTTGCTGAGTTTCTCACAATTCTGCTCTGAGAGGCTCTCCCACCATCTCTTCTTGCAGCTGCACCTCTGAAGCTCTTTCTCTTGGTAGTCCCGTGACCACCCAGCAAGGTCCATAGGATAAGCGTGGACAATCACAGGTTGAGAGATTTCTAGACTGTCAAAGATCCTGGATGAGGCTTGCTTCTCCACACACTGATCACCTCACCAGTGACAGTCACTCCTCCTGGAAAAGACCTCCTTTTTAACTATCTTCATGGCATGAGCAGGGGGAAGGCCACAGCCCAGCAGCCTCTTCAGTAGCAGCCACCATGGAGCCACTGCAGCCACCCCGCTGTCCCCATAGAGCTCGTGTGCTTCCTCCCCTCCTGGCCCGGGCAGGTTAAGTAGGCAGAGCTTTCCAGAACTTAGACCAGATGCTTCCCAGAAAGCGCCATTTCAAATGATAAGCTCCTGGCAAACCATTAGAGGTAAGCTCGGGGCCACTGCTGGAAGTGGGGAGCAGGCAGATGCTTGGTCTGAATGAGGAAAGACAGACCAGCCAGGCGAGGTGGTGGAGTTGCTCTTTACACGAGAGAGTAACTACAATGTACTGTCCAGGCACGGATGAGGAGCGAGTTGAGAGTCTGTGGGTGAGAATTAAGGGGCAGGCCGGCAGGGGCAATACTGGTGTGGATGTCTATGACAGGCCACCAGATCAGGGTGAGGAAGTTGATGAGGCCTTCTACGGGCAGCTGAGAGCGGCCTCACAGTCACAGGCCCTGGTTGTTATGGGGGATTTTAACTTCCCTGATGTTTGCTGGAAGGACTACTCAGCCAGCCAGCCTCAGTCTAGGAGGTTCCTCCAGTGCATTGATGACAACTTTCTGATGCAAATGGTGGAGGAGCCAACTAGGAGAGGAGCGCTGCTGGATCTCATCCTCACTGACAAGGAGGGTCTGGCTGAAGTGGTAAAGGTTGAGGCTGCCTTGGTTGCAGTGACCATGAGATGGTGGAGTTCAGGATCTCGTGTGGCGGGAACAGAATAGCAAGCAGAATTGCAACCCTGGACTTCAGCAGGGCCAGCTTTGGCCTTTTCAAACAATTGCTGGGGGAAATCCCATGGGCAAGGGTACTTGAAGGTAAAGGGACCCAAGACAGTTGGTTAACATTCAGGGACTGCTTCTACCAAGCTCAAGTTCAGAGCATCCCGACACGTAGGAAGTCAAGGAGGGGAGCCAGGAGACCTGCGTGGTTAAACAGGGAACTGCTGGGTAAGCTCAAGTGGAAGAGGAGGGTTTACAAATCATGGAAGGAGGAGCTGGTCACTTGGGAAGAATATAAGGCTGTTGTCAGAGGATGTAGGGAGGCAACTAGGAAAGCTAAGGCCTCCTTAGAATTAAACCTGGCAAGAGGGGTCAAGGACAACAGAAAGAGCTTCTTCAAATACATGGCGGATAAAGCTAACACCAGAGGCAATGTAGGCCCACTGATGAATGGAGTGGATGCCCTGGTGACAGAAGATACAGAGAAGGCAGAATTACTGAATGCCTTCTTTGTCTCTGTCTACTCTGCTGGAGGCTGTCCTGAGGAGCCCCGTACCCCTGAGGCCCCAGAGGAAGGCAGGGAAATGGAGGAGTTTGCCTCAGTTGATGAGGACTGGGTTAGGGACCAGTTAAGCAATCTGGACATCCGTAAATCCATGGGTCCAGATGGGATGCACCCACGGGTGCTGAGGGAGCTGGCTGAAGTCATTGCTGGACCTCTCTCCATCATCTTTGCCAAGTCTTGGGAAACGGGAGAGGTGGCTGAGGACTGGAGGAAAGCAAATGTCACTCCGGTCTTCAAAAATGGCAAGAATGAGGACCTGGGTAACTATAGACGGGTCAGCCTCACCTCCATCCCTGGAAAGGTGATGGAACAACTTATCCTCGGCACCGTCTCAAGGCATATCAAGGATAAGAGGGTCATTAGGGGCAGTCAACATGGCTTCACCAAGGGGAAGTCGTGCTTAACCAACCTCATAGCCTTTTATGAGGACATAACGAGGTGCATAGATGATGGCAAAGCAGTGGATGTGGTCTACCTTGACTTCAGTAAAGTATTTGACACTGTCTCCCACAGCATCCTCACAGCTAAACTGAGGAAGTGTGGTCTGGATGATCAGGTAGTGAGGTGGATTGTGAACTGGTTGAAGGAAAGAAGCCAGAGAGTTGTGGTCAATGGGGCGGAGTCTGGTTGGAGGCCTGTATCTAGTGGAGTCTCTCAAGGGTCAGTACTGGGACCAGCACTATTCAACATATTCATCAACGATTCAGATGAGGGAACAGAGTGCACTGTCAGCAAGTTTGCTGATGACACCAAGCTGGGAGGAGTGGCTGACACGCCAGAAGGCCGTGCTGCCATCCAGCGAGACCTGGACAGGCTGGAGAGTTGGGCAGGGAAAAATTTAATAAAATATAACAAGGGCAAGTGTAGAGTCTTGCCTCTGGGTAGGAACAACCCCAGGTTCCAGTATAAGTTGGGGAATGACCTGTTAGAGAGCAGCGTAGGGGAAAGGGACCTGGGGGTCCTGGTGGACAGCAGGATGACCATGAGCCAGCACTGTGCCCTTGTGGCCAGGAAGGCCAATGGCATCCTGGGGTGTATTAGAAGGGAGGTGGTTAGTAGGTCGAGAGAGGTTCTCCTTCCCCTCTACTCTGCCCTGGTGAGACCACATCTGGAATATTGTGTCCAGGTCTGGGCCCCTCACTTCAACAAGGACAGGGAACTGCTGGAGAGAGTCCAGCGCAGAGCCACAAAGATGATGAAGGGAGTGGAGCATCTCCCTTATGAAGAAAGGCTGAGGGAGCTGGGTCTCTTTAGCTTGGAGAAGAGGAGACTGAGGAGTGACCTCATTAATGTTTATAAATATGTAAAGAGTGTCAGGAGGATGGAGCCAGGCTCTTCTCGGTGACAACCAATGATAGGACAAGGGGCAATGGGTACAAACTGGAACACAAGAGGTTCCACTTAAATACGAGAGGAAACTTCTCAGTGAGGGTGCCGGAGCACTGGAACAGGCTGCCCAGGGAGGTTGTGGAGTCTCCTTCTCTGGAGACATTCAAAACCCGCCTGGACGCCTTCCTGTGTAACCTCATCTAGGTGTTCCTGCTCCGGCAGGGGGATTGGACTAGATGATCTTTTGAGGTCCCTTCCAATCCCTAACATTCTGTGATTCTGTGAGTCAGATTATTTGTACATATGCTACTTTAAAGGCACAGCCCTCATTGACACACAGGGTCATGCATGTGGGGTGCTGATTGCATCAAAAAGTGCCTTTGGATTCTTGAAAATTGTAATTGTTTCGAAAATGGAATAAATACTGATGAATTACCTTACAATTTAACCAGGTTTCTGTGCTGAGGTATCAGACCTCATTCTGCCCTTCCCTGTCCTGCATTTCATACCCATCCTGCAGGAGAAGAATGGCTGTATAAGATTTAAACCAATGGAGACAATCAGACCTAGTAGTTATATCTAATAATTGAATTATGGTCACTGCAAAAGCTGTAGTCATAAATTATGAATTAACAGTAAGAGGAAGGAGTATCTCTTACTTGGCAGTAATTAATGTAAAAAGCAGGCCTTATTATTTTTCTGGAGGCAACACAGGGAAACCAGTTTATCTTCTTTTCCATAGAAGTCCTTCCTGACCTTACCCCTGCAGTACAGTGTAAGGATTCAATTAAGATGGTGCATTAAGTCTACGCTTCCACCAGATGGCAAATCAGCACCCCAGCATGAGGTTAAAAATGCCACAGTCAGGAACCATCATGAGTCTCAAACTGCCAGCTTCTAAATGACCACAACACCCCTCTTGTGTACAGTCTCCTCATTCTTACACTGGTCATCTTGCTTGTCAGCAAGGGTGAGCAGAGCATCTTTTTCCATGGAAACTACTTTCCCACCCTAAAGCTCTGTTGATTCTCCACACAGGCATCGCAACCCTCCCTGCCACTGGTCTTCTTGCTAATGCTGTCTTGGGTGGTGGCACTGATACAGCTGCTACTTCCCCAAGATTTCTTTTCTAATAACTGCAAACATTAAAAAAAGTGTTGAATACTATATGACGTTCACTTACATGTGCCTTACAGAAGTCTGATCAGGAAGTGCAGATTATGAGATTCTCTGATTTTAAAATCTTGAAAACCACAGCAAGCTGCACAAAACAAATGTGAACAGTCACAAAGTTACTGGTGTAAATATGATTTAGTCCAGTCGATTAAAGATCAACTAGAACCTAATGACATAGATTTCATTCTGTCACCATGCCTTACACCAGGAAAGGTTTGGACACACAAGATACTAAGACCACTGCAGCTCTTTTAACCCAATTTGCTGAGGTTAGCACACCCACAGAGAAAGAGTCTAACAACTCTCTTGTGAGAAAGATCTTATTTTACACTGTAAAGAATGTGTAGTGCTTTCTCACACCCTTAGAATCAAGGCTTCTTGATGGGCACTACTGAACTTAAGGGAGCATAAGCTCACGATTTTAGATCTACAAGTTCGAAGTTCAGTTCTGTAGTTATACAGGAGCATTTCAAAGACTGTAAATCTCTGGAGCTCTGTAGAGCTGCCCAGACAGTAGAGCAGTTTCAACCACACTATCACAGTGTACATCTGTTTCTCAGAAATAGCTGCAGACACAAGTCTCTTAAGAGACCTGTGAGCTAACTCAGCTGGTCTTTTAGCTTAACCATAAACAACGTACCAGTTATTCCAGGGAAGATGGAAGGGTGTGTATTTTGGCTTCTGGATTGCCTTTCATAACAGCAAATGTTACATTTGGTCTGTATAAACAGCTACAGTGGCTGCAAGAAAAAAATATTTATGACACTAGAGCAGGAGAGCAGGGTGTTTGACCTGGACCTCAGTACAATAAAAGAAATAAGGAATCCACTTCAACAAATCACTTCTGCTTGATCTTTCCTTTTCCTTGTGAGCCTGACAGAGAGCTCATGCTTTGGCTTTTTAGCCTTGATGAAGCCACATATGCAATAGCTATGGTTTTGGAAAATTCCCAATGTTTTATGAAGACTGTGTTACATCAAAAGGCGTATAGACGAAGTTCTTAGGGACATGGTTTAGTGCCAGAGTTAGGTTATGGTTGGACTCGATGGTCCTGAGGGTCTCTTCCAGCCAAAATGATTCTATGTAATAGCAAATCTGAAGGCAGAGCTGCAGGAAGGGTGCAGAGGAAGTGGGAAAACAACAGACGGACCTCCCATTGCAGGAAAGATTGTACATAGTACCTGAGCTGGAGTACTAGCACATTTGCAGAGCAGGTTGTATGCAACACATTTTGGGGCCCGATTGTTAGTGCAAACCTCTCCAGGGGACTCGCTCTCTTTGGGCAATGCTACATTTCACTTTTTCTCTTCTATTTTATTAACTCCGTAAAGGTCATCAAGCGTTAGAGGAAGAAAGGCTTTCTTAAAGCATTTCACAACTTCTCTTACCTTCCAGGAGATAGCCTGAAGCAATTTCAGGACAGCAGCTTCTTGTTCTATGGTTATCCCTTCCCTCCTTCATATACCCAGGAGAATCAATCCCACATTAAAAAAAAAAAAAAAGAAAAAGAAAAAAGGGGGATTCCTATGAACCTGTCAAGTTATTGAGACAGATATAGATGTAAAGGTTTTTATCTTTCTCTTACAGCCTTCACTTGACCTACAATTTCAGCTCAGTCCTCAAAGCCTTTCTTCTCCCTCTGACCCATACTGAAATACTAATTTAATTCAACTTATACTGTCATGCAAAAAACTTTAAGCCAACCTTTGTTAAGAGTACTTGCCCAACTTTGCAAGCCCTCAGCATCACTCTGAAGTCACAATCAAGGCCTTGTGTGATACAGTAAACTGGATGAGATTGGCTCTTTTAACTTCAGAAGTAACAGAAATCCCAACTTGATGGGGAATTTTTCTATTCTCAACTAATCTTTTTCTTCCAATTTTCTGAGAAGCAACTGCATTAATTCAGTGCTTAAAACAAAAGTATCAAACAGCCTCAGTGGAAACATTGTGCCTCTGTGTCTGAATCAGACCTGATCATGCTTCACTACCTTAGAACACAGTCTCTCTTTTTCTTTTGTTAATGCTCTATTTGTACATAAATTTTCATAGAAAAGAACAACAAGGTAGATAGCACCTAAATACTTGCAGCAGAGAAGCTTCAGAGCTCTTTTAAAAATACAGGTTAAAAACCCCAAACCAACAAACACCTAGCAATATTTTTTTTTTTAAATTGGAGTTCACCTTACATAAAAATCTAGATAAGAGTCTAGTTCTTCAAATCTTCTTGAAATCACTGTAGCTCTACAACCTTCTCTAGAATCACACTGGTTTGCATGGGAAGAGGTTTTGAGGTTTTGGCTACAAAGTAACTCTCATTGAAAACAAAAAAAACAGCTTCACTCTCATTGACAACCAAATCCACCACAAGACTACCACACCACATACAGGTATGAAAATTGATGACCCAGTAAGTGATTCAATATTCAAAGACATCTTGCCATAAAAAAATTCAGTCAGATTTTTAAAATTGACATGGAGACTTCAAAGGGAAATCAAGACCTTGGAATTTCAGCTCAACCACTAAAAAAGGACAAGGTACATTTCTTCAGGTTCAATTCTTGTTCAAGCAAATACAAGAACCAATTCTAGGTTTCCCTTTCGGCTTTCATCTAAGCCCTGGGTGCTTTTTTCATCTTCCTTTTCTATTTCCAAAGAAACAGAAGAGCATAGAAATTAAACAGCACACACACAAGCTGAAAGCCCCGACCCTTCATACTAACACAATGCACTGAAAATGCAGATCAAAATGTAAGTTGTCATTTTCTTGCCTTATATCACTGTTGAGTTGTTGAGCATCTCACACACATCAGTACATGCTCCTGTTCTCAGTACTGCGGAGAAGTAAGCTGAAATAATGCGGTGAAGCATGCTAGTTCAAGTACATTAAAGGAAGCTTGAGCTACTCTCGACAATGCTGTTTTTACTGGCAAGCACAATTTGGTTGTACACATATATACCCAAGGCTACAAAAAAAAAAAATCTCTCCAGTGCAAGGCGCCATATTTGATGCCTTGTCTGCTAATTGTACCTGCAAAGTATATGGCATTTGACTGGCATTTCAACCTTAAACTGCTGTTAGAGAGGAAGCCCTCAGAAGAAGTTAACGTGAGGATTCAGCACAGAAACAGAAGTCTCGATTTTACACTGTCACTCTTCCTCACCTCCACTAGAGAGTGCAGCCTGACTATACTCCAGCATCCAGCTGGAGAAATCCCAGTCTGTAAAGAAGCTGTGTTTCTCAGATTCAGCAGCAAGACATGGACCTGAAAATGTGGTTGCAGTAAAGTCAAGTCTCACTAGATACAAGAAAAAATTCTTCCTCATGGGAGTGGTGCAGTGCTGGAACAGGAACTCGGGCATGATAACAAACCGTCCTCCCTGTGGGTTTTCCAAATGCAGCTGGACAACCTACACAACCACCTCCAGCCTGGGAACACTGAGCCCCTGGTGTTGGACTAGAGACGTCTAGAGGTCTCATCCAGCTAAGTTACCAGATGTTATGAAAGTTTGCACTCAGCACAATACAGAAAAAAATTTATGCAATGGTCATCAGCATGAATGCATTTTATATGCCTTTTGGCCTCAGCATTTATTTTTTCCATTATAGTAGTGTCTAAGAAACTCACTAAGAGAGCAGAGCTTTCTATAGTAAGTAGCATGGAAGTGCACAATGCACACTGGTTACAATGAAAATCTTTAGGTAAATCCAGTGGATGCAATTCGAGAAGAAACTGAGCTATCACAGCCAACCCTGGATAAAGAACTGTGGAAAGCGCTGCTTAGTGCAGCCAAATTAAGCAGACTTACCACAGCCCCTAAGATGGTAGTGCCCTTCTCCCTCAGCCACAGATCTCTCCTGCAAACAATGACACGCTCCTTCCCTCACTACTGTCACCAGCGGCTCAGGTCTCCTGGCTCATCGGGGATCCTGTCCTCCCGCTGATGGCAGAAGAGAGTCCAGCTCAGAGGTTGCCTTCCCTTCTTAATTGCAGAGCTTTGGCAGCTTCACAGCATCCTCTGCTGCCAAAGAGCAGAATTAGATCAGAAATGAGGAAATGGACTAAACCTTTGAGTGAAAGTTACCGCTTTACACAGACCTCCTTTCCTCCAAATTACCCTACAATGAAAAGAGACAGATAATGAAGCCCTGATCCATATTTGGGACAAATCTTGCCTTCCACGGAACCACCCTTGAAACTGATCTCCTCTTGGGTACTACAAGCTGCAAAACAGTCCTAAGATACCAGAAGCTCACTGTTCCCAAGGTACAGTCCCGTACCAAAGTATCAACCTTGCACGGCTGGGCTTTTGAGGTAGCTGTTATTTTTAATCAGCATAATGCTCATATAGGCCCTCAGCCAATGACAGGTTTAATAAACGTCATTACTTATTAGAAAATAAGAACCCGCTTATTAAAAAAAAATAGTAAATCAGCTGTTTGATTTGAAAGAAAATTCTCATAGTTTGGTTCAGCACAGCACCATCATCAATGGCTACAGGGTCATGTGTTTGCTCAAGGAAAATTGTTGTTTTATTTGTTTGCTAAAGCCTTTTGTCATTGTGTTAGCTGTTTTGTTGTACTGTCCCACTGTTGATACAGCCGATGTCGAGGCAGTTGAGGAAACAGAAAATCAGTTTAATGGATCTGGTGCCAACATCAGCACCAAGAAAATCAAACTCTGAACTGTAAGTTGGTGCTATGCAGTACCTTTCAACATCTGGCTCTACATAACCCTTCTCCTTATTACTCTGAATTCTTATTTTATTAGGAAAACAAACAAATACACACAGTGCTTCAACTTCAGAAAGAGCAAAGAAGGCATAAGCATGTGCCCCCTCAAATCCACGGGAAATACTTCCATCGCACTAAACTGGCGGTACCACAAACCGGTCAGATTCTAAAAAAATCGTTACTGCAAGTGTAAAACCAGCAATGCCATACAGAGGTGAGCAATTCCACTTGGTTCACGGGACAGCTCAAGAAAATACACCTTTACTCCTATTCCAGCCACGTCTGGCCCGGCACCAGCCTTTTACTCACACGACTCTGCAGGCTCAAGCAGCTGCATTGACGAAACCGGGTTATTTGACACTAGCGCGCAGAAGTGTTTTACGGGCGCAAGGACAGCAGCCCCTTCTCCCAAGGCCGCACCGGCCGGGCTGCGACGCCCGAGCCTTCCCGCCGCTGCCTCTGCCGGCCGCAGCATCCACACGGGGCGGGCAGCCCGGTGCCAGCCCGGCGGCGGGGGCAGGCACTGGGCCCCGGGGCACCCGGCCGGGACAGCCCGTCCTGTACAGGCGCATCTATGCCTACATACACGTATTTATACACCGCGCGGACGGGCGCGGCCCCGCCCCGGCGCGGCTCCCGCTCCGCCCGGCCCGGGCGCGGCCCGCCCCGCCGGCAGTGCGGCGCTTCTGCCCGTCATGGCGGCGGCCGCTCAGCTGTTCCGCGGGGCCACCCGCGCCGCTTGCGGCTCGCCCGCCGTGGCTCTGGCCCTGGCCGCCGCGGCGGGCCGGCGAGCGCTGGGCTCCGCGCCGCCGGGGCTGTCGGCGGGCCGGGGGTGTCGGCGGGCGGCGCTGGCGGCGGCGGGGGCGCTGGGCGGGCTGGGGCTGGGGCTGTGGCGGCGGCAGCAGGCCGCGACGGCGGCGTCCGAGGAGAAGGACGAGGATGAGAAGGAGGAAGAAGAGCTGCGGCAGCGGTTCATGGCGCCGCCGGTGAGCGGGCTGCGGGAGCTGCGGCGGCGGCGGCGGGAGCTGCGGAGCCGCATGGAGCTGCTCATCATGGAGACGCAGGGCGAGGTGTGCCGCGCCCTGGCCGCGCTGGACCCCGGCGCCTCCTTCTCCGTCGACACCTGGGAGAGGAAGGAAGGTACGGGGGGGGCCGCGGGGGTCACCCCGGGCACCCCGGGGGGGCGGTAGCTCCGGCGCGGGGTGACCCAGGTGTTGGCAGGCGGAGGCGGCATCAGCTGCGTGCTGCAGGACGGCGAGGTCTTCGAGAAGGCGGGTGTGAACGTGTCCGTCGTGTTCGGGCTCCTGTCCGAGGAGGCAGCGCGGCAGATGAGAAGCCGGGGGAAGTCTCTCAAGGCCAAAGACGGTGAGGGGTCCGGCGGGCAGGTGGGCGGGGGGGACCGGGATGTGTTCACCCGAGAGTATTCCCGTGCGCGTACTTTGACATCGGAATCTGGCCTTCGAGCAGAAGGTGAGGAACGGCGGCCTGATCAAGGCTCAAGGGAAGATTTCATTTGTGTCGTGGTGGTTTCCAACCAGGCAGCCTGGCAGGTGGACTTTCCTATCTAAAAATCTAGGTATCGGTGTTCTTCTCCCGCTGTCTTGCTGCTTTAAGCAATGTACTGTAGCCACAGGTTGTTTCTCAATGACAGTGTAACTCAGCAGTGAAACAGCACAGGAGTTATGTACCAAAGGGGTGGACAGAGAGAACCAAAAAGACCTGAAGACCAAAGACTAGAAGGCCAAAGACGGGAGACGTGAAGGCCAAAGACGGGATTGGACTAGATGATCTTTCAAAGTCCCTTCCAATCCCTAGCATTCTGTGATTCTGTGACTATTCAAACCACATACGTGTAGCAAAGGATAATTGTGAGGACTGGGGGTGGTGGGAAGCCTTAGCAACGCTTTATGTTTTAAGCGATCATCATCTAGTGGGTGCTTATGTCAGGCTAGACATGAAAAAGAAATTTTTGACAATGAGGGTGGTGAAACGCTGGCACAGGTTGCCCAGAGAGGTGGGAGATGCCCCATCGCTGGAGACATTCAAGGTCAGGCTGGACGGGGCTCTGAGCAACCTGATCTAGTTGAAGATGTTGCTGCTCATTGCAGGGGGATTGGACTAGATGAGCTCTGAACGTTCCTTCCAACCCAGACTATTCTATGATTCTATATTGTTGCATTTTAGGACAAATACCAAAAAAAGCATTTAGTCAGGTGCAAAGAAGTGTGTGGATGAGAAGTAGATTGCAAATTGATCAATAATTATGGTGACCCAACATGAGAAATTTTCTTGTAGCAGAACAGTAGCTTGAAACCTCAGGAAGTTATTTGAAAAACTGAAGGTTTTCTGTGCATCTTTTTATCTAGGGAAACTGCCTTTTTGTGCCATGGGTGTGAGCTCTGTTATCCATCCAAAGAACCCTCATGTTCCAACCATGCACTTCAACTACAGATACTTTGAAATTGAAGAAGCAGATGGTAAGAATTTTAATCCAATGAAGTGCGTATGAAATGTGTGACTCCACATGAAGGAAGCATGAATGTGTGGTGAGAGTAAGAGGTTAAGAACCAGTCCAGGCTTGTTCCCAGCGATGCCAAGAGTCTGTTGCGTAGCACTTGATGTCTTAACCTCTGGGTCTTCCTTTGTCCATTTGTAAAGTCAGTGTGATGTGTGCATCTGGTACAGTAAAGCTGTTTGCAGTTGATGTTTTGCAGCATACACTGCGTGTTTCAGACTGAAGTTAAAGCATAGCTTTAGAAAGCATAGCCTCAGAAGCCGGGAGGATGTAGTCAGAGTCAGTGGTCCAAAATAGTGAACAAATGGTTTTCCATGCTTTGAAATTTGTTTCATGTTTTCCTGAAGTCACTGGTCACTGCACTACTTTGAATTCAAATTTTTCCTTGTCAGTGTTTAGGAACACCACTGAATAATGATTTTGTTTTGTATTATAAAAGTAGTTACTAGTTCTTGGTGAATGACTAGCAACATATTTCTGTTCGGAAGTTTTTTTTAAAAATGTTGCTGCTTGCCTCTCTCCTGTAGGAACTAAACAGTGGTGGTTTGGTGGTGGGACTGACCTCACTCCAACTTACCTGAATGAAGATGATGCTGTTCATTTTCACAAGACTCTGAAAGAAGCCTGTGACAAGCATGATCTGAAGCTGTATCCCAAGTACAAGAAATGGTATGTGGGGAAAGATGCGCTTTAGTTCTTTTTGAAGAGTATCAGCAGACCCTAATGAAAATCGGCAAATGTGCACTGGGACAAAATGTAGTCTAAAACAATCTGTTATTTACAGAGGCCTGAGGTTTTTTTCAAATCAGAGGGCTGACAACTAGGATCATAAGTCCGCAGCCTGAATAAAAACCAAACTGACTCTGCAAGGTTTTATAAGCCACAGACTTCACTAGGCAATTTAAAAATTCCTTTTAGCTTCTGCTGTTAAACTAGGACAAGGCTTTTGCCCCATGGACTTGCACTAATTCTTCTTGTAGTGAACTCATGGTAAATGTGCATGACGTTAGTCAGAGCTCTGGGACCAGTGCTGCAGTTCTGAAAATCCCATTCCAGTTTGACCTTTAATCCCCCCCTTTTTTTTTTGCCAGATAGATGAAGGAGCTTGTCCTTAATGTAGAAGCTTCATAGATGGAGCTGTACTTTTTTCCAGTGACACATTCACTGTGAGTTCAACAGCATATTCTCTAAAAATGGAAACTTTGAATATTCTTCTTGAGCTGAGAGATACAGGTGATGAGATCCTTCACTGCTGAGCAGGTGGTTGCTGTTCTGTGTCTGATAATCCTATCTGCTACAAGCTGTGTATCCAGGAAGGAGGAGTGACCCTTTTGTAAACTACTGGCTCTTGTCTGAGGACAGGAGATAAAGTGGGTGTTGTAGCTTGGGTGTGAGCCACTTAGAGAAGCACATCTTGTAACCTTAAGACTACAGTCGTGCTCTCTGAGGAATTTTTGCATGGTAGTTCAGAGTGTCAATGGTCAAGTTGTTCGCAGCGTCAGAGGGGGTTAGAGAGAAAGATGCCTGTTCTTAGTCTGCAGACAGCTCAGGGGAGGACTAATTGTATCCCATGAACAAAGGCGGTTTTCTCAGTCCTAGCACGAGTATTTGCTGTAAGCAGCAGCTGTGTAGGGACATGTGGTTCTCACTGTCGGCATAGTGTGAGTCTCCTCTGAGCTTCTGCTAATTAGCGTTGCCCCTTTTCCCAATGTAAAAACTCTTGTTATGTTTACCATGTGGTCTTCCTGATCTAGCTTTAATACTTTCATCAGGCTTGTTCTCTTTTGCATTTCTGACTCACCCTTTTCTCCTAACTCTTCTTGCTGATATATATAAAAAATGAACAAACAAACAAAAAACCACACCAAAAAAAAAATCATCCCAGTGAATAGAAAAATAGTATAGGTTATCTGTTATATATCCACATCTTTCTCGCTATGGCCATGCCACTTTAGTTGCTTGAGAACAGCAGCTCTGTGGATGGATACATACATGGAAAATGAGTCCTAAAGGAAGGCATGGTTTCCCTGCTGTTGATGGTTTCTGCTTACTACATCGCTTCCATTTGTCTCCCACGTGAAGACTTGCAGAGCATGGCTGCCCAAGCAAGCAACTATAAGCAAGACAAGGTGTGGATACAATGAATCAGTTAATTTATAGTAATTGCACACCTAGACACTCCCAGTAAATGCAAGAGATTAATTGCCTCCCTGTTGTAGGATAAGCCGCACTTACTCCTTCATAAACTTGCACGTGAGTAATGAAAAACCACTGCTAGAATGACTCCAAGTTTAACTATCAAAAAGCCTTTTTCCAAGGAAGGCTGACTCAATTTTGATTTTTCCTTAAGTGACGGTGGCTTTCTTATCTGGTCTTTGGTTTATATATACTTTAGTTTTGATGCAGAAAACCAGTTATTTCACCAAATGGCAAAAAGAATCAAGAAATTATCTTCCAGGTTTATTTTGAATTAATCTGAAAGCTGTACAAAAAAATGGGATCTATATATAATTCTGGGAATGAAATCTAGAAAGAGCTCTTAGGGTAAAGTTTTGAAATCAGGTGTCCCTCCTCCTCGTAAGCAGAGAATATGGATTGGATCACTCCACATGGAAGCATCTGCCATGGTATTTGAGTGTTACATGTCCAGTGGCTGTGTGGTGATATGTAGCTTTGCAGAGACTGTTTCATCAGAGCTTTTACCGTAAGTGAAGGCTGGAGTGCTTTCCAGATGGTGCTGTACCGTGCTGGCTCTCTGCAGTCAGTGAAGCAGTGTGGCAGCCATGAGCCAACAGTGTCCCTGGCAGCCAAGAGGGCCAACCATGTCCTGGGTGCGTCCAGCACAGCATTGCCAGCTGGGCAGGGAGGTGATTGTCCTGCTCTGCTCTGCACTGGTGCGGCCTCACCTGGAGCACTGGGTGCAGTTCTGGGCGCCACAGGATAAAAAAGATAATTAAGCTGCTGGAGAGTGTCCAGAGGAGGGCCATGAAGTTGGTGAAGGGTTTGGAGAGGAAGCCGTATGAGGAGCAGCTAAAGTCACTTGGTTTGTTCAGCCTGGAGGAGACTGAGGGGAGACCTCATGGTGGCTCCAGCTTCCTCACAAGGGGAGGAGGAGGGGCAGGCCCTGATCTCTTCTCTCTGGTGACCAATGACAGAACCCGAGGGAATGGCAGGAAGATGTGCCAGGGGAGGCTTAGGTTGGACATGAGGAAAAGGTTCTTCACCCAGAGGGTGGTGGAGCACTGGAAAAAGCTCCCCAGGGAGGTGTCATGGCCCCAAGCCTGACAGTGTTCAAGAAGAGACTGGACAATGCCCTCAGACACATGGTGTGAACTGTGGGGTTGTCCTGTGCAGGAGTTGGACTCGATGATTCTTGTGGGTCCCTTCCAACTCGGGACATTCTATGATTCTATGAGCTGGCACTGCAGGAACTCACTTGTCATCAATATTTCACTAGTGCCATGTTGTGCCATGTAGCTGTTTGGAGTTCTGTTCATTTCTTTGAATATTGTGAACCATATTTTTTTTTGTTTGCTACCTCTTCTAGGTGCGATGACTACTTCTATATCAAGCACCGTGGCGAGCGAAGAGGGATTGGAGGCATATTCTTTGATGATGTGGACTCTCCCTCCAAGGAGGAAGTATTCCAGTTTGTGAAGAGTTGTGCCAAAGCTGTTGTGCCTTGTTACATTCCCATTGTGAAAAGGCACTGCCACGACTCCTTCACACCAGAGGAAAAGCTATGGCAGCAGCTTCGGAGAGGACGGTGAGTACTGAAGAAGCAAAAGAATACACAGGAGGTGGATTATGCTGGTGAGAAAAAAATGAGCTAGTTCTTCATGGCTGCAGGGTTTGTGTCCTGTTGCAGTGTGGGTAAGTTTGCGTAAGTGCTCTACAGCTTGCCAGGGAATTTCAACATTTTTGTGTAAAGAAGTGGTTTTGAAACCAAATACTGGATTGTTGGGGAGGGTGCATAGAAGGTACTAGCACACCCTCATCTGTATCTGCCACTCTCTCATGACGCAGCACGAGCAACCCATACAAAATGCCACAGTTTCTCTGCAAATCCTTCAAAAGCCAAGAAAAGCTGCTGCTTTGTAACAGGAAAAGGGGTGCGTGGTGTCCTGAATCCCACCCTCTCCTGCAGCCCAGTGATACAGGACTGCGCCATGACATGGGGAGCATAAGGGTGAGAGAGTCATGCTTCCTATCTAGTAGTGAAGCTAAAACCCAGAAAGTCGTGGAATAACTGTACCCAAGAGTACTTTCGACTTCTTAAATATATATTTATTTTATCTGATCTTGATACCGAAATGAGGACACAGTGAACTCTTTGCGAAGGAATAAAGATACAGAGGGGTTTTGTTTTTCTGGCATGGTCCAAAGTCACTGTAACTTAAAAGACTTTTGAGGATGCTTATTAATATGAAGAACTGTTAATGCTGCAAAAGCTTAAGTACATTGGTAGATACAGTTGTACTCCTTTATCTATGTCCTGTGATTGTGTAAGCGTATGGAGAAGTGAGAATACATGTGCTTTGTGCAGAAGTCTTTAGTTTCTGCCTCTTTTGCAGAGAAATCTCTCTGATAGTGACATAGAGAAGGCATAAGCATTCAAGTTTAGATCACTGGCCTGTAGCAATTATTCAAATAAGCACATATGCTTAATTTGGTGAGGCTATTCCTAGGAGAGTTGGCCTTTCAGAATCCTCCTAAAGTTGCACAGGGGAATAGCTTCTTTTGGTTGCAGCCTGGCCTGGTCATGAGGTCCACTTATTTCCCTGGATCTGTTTGCAGGTTACTGGGCTAGGCTAAGCTCTCCACTTCTGCAAACAGATAAGTACTAATACCTCAGTACTGGTTACTAAGATAACCCCTGCTGAATTGTCACTGCTCTGTTCCTATGCTGGAGGCAGAAAACTGTCTATTCTGGCATTACAAGTCCAAGCCATCACTCTGAAGCTGTTGACTTCTGCTGCTTTTCAATGCTTTCTGAGAAAGAGAAAATCTTGTTTTGACCTTGCTGCTTATGTGTCTTTCAGCATGGAGGACTGCACAGCAGAGATTTTCCTGTGGTCATTTCCAGTTCCTTTAAGGCTCCTCTTATGTCCGACACCACCACAAAAAGGAGTACTAGCATAACCAAGCCAAACTTGGTGTTGAGCTTGCCAGCAGCCTTGAGGACTAGGAGAAATAAGCTAGTATAGCACCATGCAGAATGCTCTCCTTGAATAGTTGGTATGCTCTCCTCTGTTACTTTTTATGCATTGTGGAGTGACAAGGTCCCACTTACATTCCTGTGCAAACAATGCTAGAGAACAGTTGGCTCCAAACCAGGGTTCATTCTGACACCCAGCACATCAGAAAGACAGGCTGATTTTGTTTCATGTCTGCTGGTTGAAGAAAGCGCAAGCAACTTCTGATAACAAACTTGTTTTTTTGTTGCGTCTCTCCATAGGTATGTGGAGTTCAACTTGGTTTATGACAGAGGTACAAAGTTTGGCCTTCTGACACCAGGGTCAAGAATTGAAAGTATTCTCATGTCTCTGCCACTGACTGCAAGGTAAGGGCACAGATATGTGGAGTTGGGAGGTAGGCACTATACTTATTAAAATACTTCATAGGATTAAATCAAAGCTCTGTCCTGGTGTCCAGTCTCTTTAACAGTGGTTAGTTCATGCTTGATACAAGAAGTGGCCAAATACATGCAGATACTTCTCTGGTTTGCTACACTCACACAGTTGCCCGTAATGATGAAAATATCTAGAACATAGCCTAGATATTTTCTGACAAGAAAAAAAAAAAAGGTATTTTTTGTGCTTAGTTCCTCCTGATAGATTTCCCCTTCTTGCCCCATGGGTTTTTGTTTAGTAGCTCTTTGAAACCATGCGAGCTTATGGCAGTCCTGACAAGCCTGTGGTAAGGAAGTTCCACAGTTTAACTGTTTGTTGTGTGAAAAAGTGCGGTTTTGTTTTCTACTTGCACCTAATGACTTCATGTGATTTTTTTTCAGTGAGTAACCAGACTTTCTTCCTGTTCATTTTCTCCATAATAGTCCTTATTTTACACACTTCTGTTTTTTTCATTATTTTCCAGGCTGATTATTTTTAATCTTTGTGCAGTAGCTGTTCCATACCTTTGATAACATTTGCCACTTTTCTCTAGGCTTAAGTTTTCTATTCCCTTTTTGAACTGGGGATAAGGAACAGACAACATAAGCTATTAATGTGTATGTGTATCCAAGACGCAGGTGTGCTGCTGATTCATAATTATGTTTAAGTTCATTATTCCTTCCATAATCCTAATACGCTGTTTGCTGGTTTTGGCTGCTGCTAAGCACTGAGCTGGCTTTTTCACAGAATTGTTATGATGCCAAGGTCTTTTCTGGACAATAAAAGTTAACTCAGCCTCTCAGCATGTATGTAACCTTTTTCTGTGTGCATCACTTTAGATCAATCAACAGTGAATTTCCCCTACTATTTTTTTGCTCAGTTGCTTGGCACGATATATTAACAGTTTTCAACTGCCTTTTTAGGTTTTAACTGGTCTTGCTTAATCTTGCAATATCACTGCCATTTACTGCTTATGCCCCTTTTTAGGTTGCTTTTAGATATGCTGAGTAGCACAGGCCCAATCATGAATTTCTTAAGACTCCATTAGTGATCTCCCTCCACTAGGATAACTGATCTTTGCGTACTAGCCCTTTACCGTGAAGGCAGTCCTGGTCATACCATAGAGCTTTATCCTACTCTCAACACCAGATGTATGCCACACCTGGTGGTGTAGCACAGTCCTACCTTTTTATTTCATTGCTGGGATGATCTGGTTTTGCTTGTTTTCATCAACATAAATAGCTCTCTTAACAGCATTAATAGGTCCTTCCTGGGAAAAAAAAATGGAAAAAGGTTGTACCCATCCCTTTGTGATTGCTGACACTTCTCTTCTTCTGTCATGCCTCTTAGTTGCCTTTCTAGTAACAAGTAGTCTCTCATCAACTTTGTTTTTAAAACCAAGATTTAACAAGGACTTACAGTGCTTCCAGTCCAGGTTCTTGAAAAATTTGCCCTGGGTGGCTGGAAATATTGTGTCAGGATCAAATGATAAAATTTGAAGCTGGCTGTGTACCCATACGCAGGCACATCGCAAGAAGAGCCAGAGGCCACGAATGCATTGCAAAGAGCAATTTTTCTTTTAGTTACCTCTCTACTGGGGGATCTCCGAAGTCACACCTGAGCTCCCAGGCAGAGGTGACACAAGCGGGGACGCAGGCGCTGGTGAGTTCAGCCCTGCTGGTAGATCACTGGGCCTGCTGAGCTCGCCTGTATTTCAAGGCTTCAGGCAGGCGCAGCCTCCTGCTCTTTCTCACAACAAAGCAGGAATCTCAGACATAGTGATAAGGTGCCTAGAGTTTCTCACAGGCCTATGTTATCTAACACAGAGGTTCTACTCATCAAGCACACAAGGCCAGTAAAACAATTAGTGTGATGCATGTGCTTTTTCTACAGACAGCTGCAAGTCACTTTGAGCGTATTTACATTTAACTAACCTCCTTGCCAAATCTTCCGCTATGTTCCTATACACTGGCTATTTCCCTTAGGACTTGTATCCTCTCTCTCTTTTGTCTGAGTTCTTTTTTGGCTCATCTTCCTCATGACACTATTGTGTCACAAGAAACTGCTAAAAGATCTTTGCAAATAAATCTGCATGGATTGTGGGGTGGGGGGCATTGCTCTTTCTTTTTTCTAGTCTTTCCAGAAGTTGGGAAGAAGATCAAGCTAGCATTTCTCCTGTCTCTTCCAGTATCATTGTTTGTTTTTATTGAAATTAATTATTTGTAGCCATATCTGTCTACTTGACGCAAGAGTTATCAACTGTGTATGTAGCTTTGCATCCTCAGAAAAGACAACTCAAGTCCAAACACAGCCTGGTGTGGGAGAGGTGGCAGCCAGCTGGGCAGTCTGAGTGAGTTTCCCCTCTCCCTGCAGGTGGGAGTACATGCATACTCCTCCGGAGAGCTCGAAAGAAGCAGAAATCCTGGAGGTTCTACGAAATCCCAAAGACTGGGTGCACTAACACGCATCAAGAACAAGACGGACTGCTTACACTGAGCCATTATGAAAGAACAGGAATGCCTGCAAACCAGTTCCTTCAAACTGCTGTTGTGTGGCATTTTTAGTATATTTATACTCTTACCTGGTGCCTTAATAATGATGTATAATTGTTATAAATTGCAAATATGTGAATTCTCTATTTAAGATTGATCAGTTAATGTTGTCACTCCTTGTTGATATTGGCTTGTGAAGGACTGGTGATACCCTCACAGGACTACTGTGCATGCTTAAGAACTTCCTCAGCTGATTTGTTCGACTGCAAAATGGTAAACTACTGTGTTCTCCCCATGGAATGAAAGCATTATGTGTGCCTACTCCTAGAATATGTTGGGATGTTTTAGATTTTTTTTTTGAAAGAATAAAGGGAATATTCGATATGGTTTTAAACCTTGAAGTCTGCTTTCAGGAAGCTGTGAGAAAGGTGGTACTTAACTATGTGGTTTTTGAGGCTATATAAATTAACTCGACAAGGGAGGAAAGTGGTTTAAAATGTGCTGTGAGATTCTGGGTTAGGGTCCCAATCTCACCTGATGAGAGCGGAAGACTGGCTGTCCATTTTGAGGAGAAAATCTTTCAGCCCTGCACATCTCAGCTGTGATCAAGACAGCCACCTGTTTGGGGCCAGCTCCTCTGCCAGGAAGATCGGGGGGCAGATCAGGAAGCTGTTTGGTGTTGCCCTGAGGTCCTCCAAATTGCACTTCACCCTGCTCCCAGCCCCGAGCTGACTATCCATGTTTCCCCCCCGGCACGAACCTCGTCGAGGACCCCCCACGGGGAAAGGTGGTCTCGTCCTGTCCCGTTCTCCCCCAGCCGCCTAAAGAAAAGGCAGCGCCTCGTCCCCTTCCGGGAATCGAACCCTTGTCTCCACCGTAACAGGCGGGGATACTCACTACTACACTACCGAGGAGTGATGTGGCGGGCTTTCTGCCAGGACGTAATGTGACGTCACCCCTGGCGAGCGTCCGGCGCGCCGGTGGCCGCTGTCTCGGTGCGTGTCCGAGGTGAGAGGCGCCCGGCCGGGCCGGCTCGCATTTGCTGCCGTCCGCTCACCGAAGTCAAGCTTCCCCGTCGGTTACGTGTTCGCTTCCGTGTTACACTTCCTCCTCAAAAAGAAGCAAAATCGGAACATCCAGGAAGAGCCAGCGATTTTCTCCCCTCCAGGGGGGGAAGAAAAGCTAGATGGCCCGTACGGGGATCGAACCCGCGACCTTGGCGTTATTAGCACCACGCTCTAACCAACTGAGCTAACCGGCCACTCGTGCCCGGTGCATCCGCATGCATGAAGCTCAGGCGCTCCCACGGACACGCTGCGGGTGAAACCCCCGCCCGCAGCTGCTCCCGCGGGCGCCGCGCCCGCTCTTTTTAAAGATGACTGCGGCAGGCCGCTTCAGGGGCCGCTGGCAAAGCGGCACCGGCATTAACCGGAGTGACGTGACTTGCTTTAAAACGGAGACTTCCAAAACTTTCATTCTTCTTGCGCTCCGGCGGCCCGGAGCGGCTCGGCAGGGCCTCGGACAGACGTGCGGCTCCCCCACCGAAACAACCCGCCACGGTCTCCCCTTTCACACCCCAAGCGTCTCCCCGCCGCGGGACGCGCACGCCGCTGCTCCGGAGCAGCTCCCGATCACCTTCTTCCCTCACGGGGCTCCGGGATTTGGGGAAGAGCAGGAGCGCTCCCGAATGTTAAAAGGCAGCGCCTCCTCCCCGTCGGGGAATCGAACCCCGGTCTCCCGCGTGACAGGCGGGGATACTCACCACTATACTAACGAGGAGCGAGATATACACTGGGTTCGCCCCGCCGAGCCCCAACAGTCGCCTACGGGACACCACCCCACCACCCCCCGCTCCGCCTGCATAGAGTGCGAGGTAACGGCGACGCGAGGGCGGCGGGGTGTCCCTCTGCCAAACCAGCTGCTCCGACGTGGCCAGGGAGCCGCTGGAAGGCCGGGCCATGAGCCAGCGGAGCAGCTTTGGAAGGGTGTGTGTGCGGGCAGGGGTGTCTGTGCACACGCTGGGGTGTCTGTGCACACGCTGGGGTGTGAACCCCTGAAACGGCAACAGCCAGTCTGAAGGAAAAGGCAGCACGGAGTGCAGACAGGCTCATTTCCTAAAAGCTGTATGATGATGAGCCCTGTTTTCTACTGTGGTGAAACCAACAGCTGCCAGAGGAAACTCTGAACCCTTTCCCCAGCTGGAAAGCCAATTAGATCACTTGTAAAATCAAAGCATTATGTAAAAAAAAAAAAAAAAAAAAAAAAAAAAAAAAAAAAGCAAATCATAGATAAGAATTAAATACCTCTGAGCCTGTGAAAAAGTTGTAAAGCAGGAGGACATCACCAAATTCCAAGACCTTTGCTTCACAAACCATCAGTGTGAGTGTCAAGCTCCTCGGTTATCTTCTCCTTTGGCATTTCATTCGCCACTAACACTACCTACCATAAAATATGTTAATAAAAAGACAAATAAATAAAGAATAAAAAGGAAGCGAAAAATAGGTAACAGCTGCACAGAGAAAGCATACAAATGTGTCATGATAATGCCAGAGGTTCCTCAAAACCAGGCAACATTTAACACAGACATTCCACCAAAAAAGGTTGCAAAGCTGCACTAGAAGACTGACAAATGCATGGTATGAGCAGACGGTCATAGATCTGGCGTAGAAAATCTGGAGTTAGAAAGGACGAGGACAGGAGGCATCTGATGGAACAAAGAGCAAAAAGACCCAGACATGGATTAAAAAGAAAGAAACACAGACAATAAAGGCTTCCAAGTTGAAAAAGCCTAATTTATCAGTGAGATACAGGGCCTTAAAAGAAAAATAATTGTGGGCAGTCCACATAAAATAATGATTTAGTTAGCTGTGGACCTGGAAGAATCTGCAAAAAGCCACATACCTAAGAAAAGCAAACCTGACGTGCTCCAAATTCAACAGGCTGTGTTTTCCTTTTGTGGCTGCCCAGCAGCATTACGAGGTCACTAACACTACTGGTCCCCAGGACTGCAGGTTTTTGTCCATCGAAGAGACCCTAGTCCTCAGGAAGCCGATCAAAAGGTTCTGGGAAATAGTACTGAAGCAATACAGGCGCTCCAGATGCCAGATGAAGAGCACCTGTCATAAGCAGAGTACAGATTTTAAACTCCAGTCTGTCTCATGCTCTCTTGCAAACACACTTTACAAGGATTTTGTTAGAATTTTGAGATCAAGAAATGTCATAACAAAATTAACACTAGTCAGAGAAGAGAGAAGCTGTAAAGTCTACTTTATGTTTCTGCTCCTGTGAGTAGACCTCATCTCGCTGTAATTTCAGAATAATGAACTACTTAAATTCAAAGCACAGAACAGTGTAATTCTACACTTTCACATCCTTTGTCCTGATGCTGACAGCCAAATAAGTTTGAACACTTGAATTCATCACACTGAAATTTTGTGCTTATTCTAGGGGTTCTTGAGCACAAAATACAATGGTAAAAATAAGTGAAAGCACATTGTTCCAGTAATATCACTGCAGAAACAGGGAAGTGAAGGAAAGGTAAGAGAGAGCAAAAATTGTATGTCAGCATCAAACTTTTTTTCTCAACAATTAAGTTATGTGAAGAAATGGGAAGCCACTGTACCTTTCAAAGACAAGAGCAGCTTCAGAAATCCCTGAGCCACGTCTTCCTTCAATTCATTTTTATAATGTGCTCCACTTTCAACCTGCAGAAGGGGCTGAACTGTTGAATAATATCCAGGAGACAATCTGCTTCCATTTTCCCCTGCAAAACATACACTCTTTACCATAGTACACTAGGCTGAAAATTGTTACAGCTCACAAGCTGATCTGCATGCAGACAGGACACTGCTGCCTCACAGCCAAACCATTGCTCAGGATTTTAAGGGTAGTTGACTAAGAACAGTAACATTTTCAGCACGCAATTTTAATCAGATGCTCTAAGCTTGTCTGAATCCTCACTGACATTTGTCCTCTTAAAAACAAAAAACAACAAAACCCATAAAAACCTCCACACAAACCAACATGATATCCATAAGCTTAAGAAATACTTAGATATCTGACAATTATGTCCTAACAAATGCCCTTAAATGCAAACCTAAATACTTAGCCTGACTTTCCCAAAAGCTGTGAGGAATTACATGAGGAAGTACATCAAAGACCAAACAAAATAGTAGCTTTGCCCCTCCTTTAGCACAGAGACAGACAGGGTTGGTCGACTTTTTAGGGATCAGGACTAACCCCAGACTTCTATCTGCAAAGCAGTGGCTTGTTCTCCAACCTCTGCTAGCTTTGAATGAAGCCTGGAAAACTATTGAGGGCTTGTGCACTGAAAATAAAGCTCAGTCACAAAAGACATGCTGAGCTACCTGGAACACCAACCAAAGTGAGTCCCACCACAGGGGTATCAGCATTAACAACCTGAGAACCGCTGGGATAAGACCTCCTCCAGAGCAGGAGAGATTGCTCAGTAAAGAAAGAACAGCTGGGAATTTGCATGCTGGGAGCCAGAAGATTGCAAGTCTAAGCACAAGTGCAACGCAGTGCTTCCCAGTAATGTTATATGACATATACACATGAAACCAGAAACCTAATCTAAAAGCTTTGCTATTTGCTGAGTTTGATGTGCCTGTGCAGTCTTTTGATCCATCTGTGTTCATCCTCATCTTCATCCTCATTTACTGGCACACAAGAAGAAATGGCTGTTATTTGGGCAATCACACTTGATACATTAGTTTCCAGAACGGAATATTATAAAGAACAGACAAGTCAGAATTCTTTTGAGAACTGACAAGCTATTATTGAAAAAAAGCAGACTGGAAACCAGTTTATTACCTCAGTTCAGGAAATTCCATGTTAGCACCGGGACAAATAAGACTTGTGTCTTTCTGCAAGACAACAGGTCCTTTGCAAACTGCCTAGGGATTTCAGGAGTAACTCAAGGCCTTTTTAAAATGCACTTCAATGTTTACCCATACTTCAAGAGTGGAAATAGATTTTAGCCCTCATGTTTGGTTAGGAGAGGGTCTCTTGGCTTTAGTCCGATAGTCTGCGCTGCTACTTTTTTCCCTTACCACATGAAGAGGTTCAAATTTTCCAAGCAATACAGGTGTTTTTGCTGCATGTTGCCACACAGATCAAACAAATCTAAAACAAAGCTAAGGGAATATATGAAATTATGTGCTGTTTATAAAGAAATAACATGACTGAATTCAAGTGTCTTGTTTTTGCTGCCGCATTTGCCTGTGAATGCTTTTAATGAGAAAGTGCAATGATTTGATGTACCTTTGGCATCAGAAGAATGTTGAGCTGACAAGCTTTGTGGTCTGCCTTCCGTGTCACCTGACCTGCTCTGAGAAGATCTGAGGAAGTTTGATTCTGTATCTGTCTTAATGGGATCCGCTGTATTTAGCCAGCATGAGTTTAGGTATCTTCCAAAGGTACTCTTCCACTTCGCAGACAATCTGCAAAGCCTCACCTCTGTCTTTTCACACTGCCATATTATTATCCCAGATCTTTTTCTTTTTTAAGTTCTTCCTAATTTATTGTTCAATCAAATACAATTTTTCAACAAAATTATGAAACAATTGTTTAACTATTTTAAAAAATGCAAGAAGCACATTTTGTATTGCTTTTATAATATATAGATATTGTGTGAATATAGTTCAAAATAAATTTCACTGTCTTTCAAGATGAGAAGGATGCCAAGGGAGAGGTATATATTCTTACTTTTCCTTTCTTAATTATGGTACTTTGCAGATAAGTGATCGTGTCCATGTAACTAATTTTTGTACTTCAATTTAGCCAAGAACTCTTCTACCAGGTACTTCGGAGTCTTAGGGTTTTCTGTAACTATAATTTTGTATTATATTCTCCTAAAAGTTTTTTATTTTTATTTTTTAAATTATGATAATTTATAGTGAGTCTGTCTTTTCAGACAAATTTATAGTTTTATATGTTGTTTTTTGTCAACTACACGAGTGATTTTTTTCATTTCCTTTGCAGTAA